>NC_046304.1:27003330-27612218 GCF_004115265.2 Rhinolophus ferrumequinum | reverse complement strand
TCAATTGAGTAGGGATTGCTTCCCAACTTAGGAAAAAAACTGAGACCTGTATTTACTGGTTATTTAAGATATTCAGAAAGGGAAATAAATAATTCAATTTTCTAGGTTTCTCCTCCAAAGCAATTGAATAATTCATCTTATGATTGTCTACTCAGTGCAAGAGCATTGTGCTATATACCTGGGAGGAAAGGGAAGGAAGAAAGGTTATCATTTGTTAGAAAAGACAGATACAAGTACAACTCGCTGATATCAAGGCAATATGGCATAAGTTTTAAAATACAGTAGGACTAATTCTATGTGGGAACACTGAGGAAGGACCAATAGTACTTATTCAACTAAGTATTTGTCATGTGCCAGACACAGTCTTGGTTCCTTAGAAAATAAAAATTCAGGAAGTTGAGGTAGATGGATAGAGCGAGCAAGCTAGGTGACATATGCTATACTGGGGGTACATACATTCTGTGCCAGCACACAAGGAAGTCATCCTGTTTGATGTCAAGAGTTTTGAGGTGATTTTTGAGGTATTGCTCAAGATAATTCACACTTCTCTAAATGAAGAGATGGAAGACACTGCAGGAGGAAAACAAGAGGACCAAATGCAAGAAATGCTGGAAAATGCCAAGTCCTAGGATACGGAGTATACCAGGGGGAAGGCTAGAGATGAGATAAAGGAAGGCTAGGGGCCAGGTTACCAGGAGCCACATCTGCCTTTGTAAGGAGTGTATCCTCCAAACTATTTCAAATTGTGGGGGTGACATGTTTTTCACTTTAGAAAAACCCCTCTAGCCAACAGTGGCTGGTGGAATTTGCATCGGGGTGAGGACACCAATCGACTTCTATCAGTTTGGCATTCATTGACTATAAAGATGTTGCAACTCAAATTTCTAGGCATGCCATTTTAAAGGTAGAAAGGATTAAATTAAGCCCAGGACTTTCAAGTCCTATTGAAAGACTGTAGGTTGTCTTTTGACTGATGTGGCAGTCCATTCCTAAGTATTAAATCTTAATAACTACTACAAACTGAAAGCTTATCCCCAACTTACACGTACATAAATGCTCCTCTAATACCCAACAACACAGGGTACCATTCAGGATATTATGCCCTCTGGCACTTTAACCATCTCCAAGCTTAGCCTTTTTCTTTTAGAGAACTGTGAGTTTTCTTTTGTACAACTTTGGATTTAGGGTGCCTCTCCACCCAGTTAAACTAAGGAGACATCAGAGCTAACACTTTTAAGATTAAGGACAGGCTTAATCAATCTAGGCCACTCGGTAGTCTAAATTCAATCTGCATCAGCAAGGCTGCTCGTCAGCAACCACCGATTGCAGTCTCACTTGCTACATAAAATGTTTAGCAGGCGGGGTAATCTCTACTGTGTAAACTTGATTCTTATTTCTCTCCTGGAAAAATGCCTTATTTGTCCTCTTTTAGTGTCTTATTCTTCAGAGCAGACAAGTTTCTAACATTGACGGTTACGGCAAATGCACCCATACTTTTTCTTGACTAAATTGGCCTAAAAAAACTTTAATCGTGTTCTTACAATTTAAGCAGGAGGCAAGTTGAAGTTTGTGTTTTTTTTTTTTACATTTTTGCAATATCAAGTTGGGGGAGATATGAATGACAAATGCTGAAGTGCTAATCCCCATTAATTTTCAGCTTTCTTAAAAAACGGCACTTAGTACACAAGTTGAGAACTGTGCACTTTTTAATAAGATACTGTGCCTACTTAAGCAAGGCCTAGAAAACTATAAATAGCCAATCTGACAAATAAGCAGGTTAAGACACATTAACAATTAAAAATCTTAGTAATGTCAAGAAATAAGATTGATCACTCCAGAAACTGTTTCACACCATAAAAATGGCAAATTTTTTTTGGTAGTATATGACCCATGTTATGCCAAAACTTTTTCTTTTGCAGCACATCTACTCTTGCACCCACTTCTTCCCACTCTTATTCTATACCTGGAGATTAACAAGGTAGGCAGAAAACAAGCAGATTCACGTCTTCAGCACTTTTCTACGACCTAGACATATTTTTCTGATTTACAGCAAGCAGTTCAGTATGCATGAGGTTAGGTCATATTCAAAACCTAAATGGATCCAGAAGCTGAAAAGGGAAAGGATTTTGCCCAGCAGATGCAAGACGGGGGAAAACTTAACAAAAAACAAAAACTAGCTTTGGAGCTGATATACAGGATTTAGACAGTTGCTTTCCATCTTGCTGTATGGATCCTTTACAGTAGGGATAATTTCCTGATTTTGCATCAGAGCTCCCTCTAGTGGCTAAGTGATTTTCACTAGCATTTACTCAAAAAGGGGAGTGGAATATTACACACACAAAAAAATCTTAAGATATTTGGCATTCCTCCAAATTTCACTGTGTTCAAAGTATATTTGTGAAGGATTAATATAGCATCCTTGGGAGGCTCTCAATTTCCACTATCAACATATTGATAGTTCTATCAGGTTGTAGTATAACTATCTATCTGATAGTTGTAGTCACAGGAGGTAATAAGACTTTGCAACTGGGTGGTTGAAGGTTAATTCCTTTGTACTTATGAAGACAAAATAGGATCTGCTAAACTTTTAAATGTTTCATCTGTTTCACATACCTACCTAAATGTTAACCACCTATGCAAAGGCACAAAGGCACAAGTGACTTCTTTCCCTGAGAATCTAATCTAGTAAATGTTTATGAGGTTATTTCTGCTTTAACTTCCACATGACAAACTTTGATGTGTTAGGTTGGTGCAAAATTGCTTGCAGTATTTTGCCTTTTTAACCCTTTAAACTGCAATTACTTTCACACGAACCCAGTATTTTATGTGTACTACACAAGCACCAAGTGATTTTTATAATAGAAAAACATCCCTTGATCCCTACAAAATCACCCTTCAGGGTTGAAGGTAAAGTTAGGAAGAAGCACCCTAAATTTCTCAATCACAGGAATAAATGATTTAAGTACGGGGGAGGGCCAAAAAAATGTATACACACGACTTGTATTCTTTTGTTGTCAGTATGTATAACAATTTTGTTTTTCTTAAAACGTGTATACATTTTTTCAGCACTCTGCATACTGTAAATTCTTGGGTCGGTCTATATTTAAAGTTAGTTTTTGCCAGGATTACTACGTTCTCCAGACAAAATGAATAGGTATTTCCATAATCTTTTTACTTCATGCCAATCTCAGCTTTTCCTATAGGATCAGAACGATCAATGTTCCTTTAAAGGACTGAAAAAACACCCTAAAACACAGTTCCCCTGTATAAACTAGGATTGCAAGCACGAATGTTTTGAGTCCACTATAGCAACAGAATATAAAGAAATGTGAGTCATACTATTTTTTCTTGTGGCTGCTTCAGCCTAAAAAGATGGGGCACTTCCATTTCAATTAAAAGATTTACATTAACAGGTTTGTGTTCACTCACACATCCAAAATTACACATAAGCTTTAGCCCTGTGTATTCTATTACAGTTCTACAATCCCTTATACTTTTGGGGGCAGATGTAACTGAAATTCAGAGCTGTTTGTACGTTACAAAGGTATGTAGATCCTATATAAAATATAACACACTAAGCAAAGCCTGGGGCAACTGTGTAATGTAACATCAATATTTCTACTGGACGACAGTTCAGTCACAGTTAAGTGCAAAATGAAGACATCAATTCTGGTCAGGTCTCACATTCAATTAATTCAACAAAACTTTTGTTTTCTGTGTTTTTTGGGTAAGAGATTGTGAACCAAGTTTTCTGCCTTTGCATTCTTCATGCATAATAGGGTTAAGTTAAACCAAAGAATTATGTTACAACAGAACCTAATAGTTTCTTTTTATACTATTTCTGGTAAATACATAAAATGTATTTAATTTCATTACATCTTCATATACAAAGCAAAAAAGCACATATAAATTTACACAGAAACTTGACAAAATACCAGTTCTATCAAGCAAGATGTTTCAAAGACAAAACTAAGAAAGCTGGTATTCTAGAATCATATCGAACTTAAACAGTGAGTGCTACACACACTCGAAATTTATTATTCAAGTATAAAATTCAGGAAAAAAACATTTTAAACAAGGGAAATCTGTTCATATTCCAAACAGTATTTTAAGAAAATTACTAAACATAATAAAATTCAGATCCCAAACACTTAGGAATCAGAAAATGGGTTTCTTACCTTTTGTTTCCAGAATGTGGGCTGAACAGCAAGATGGGTTATTCAATCTGATGTTACGAAAAATAAGTGCTTCTTGGACTTGTTTTCCCTTGGTTAAAAGTAAACTATAGGTTCCCTACAATATTCTACAGATAGATAAATAAGAACAAGGAAAAACTTCAACCCAGCTTATTTAGTTCCACAGGGGTGACTTCCAAGAGTTGCCAATACAGGTAAAGATTTAGGATCCATCTCTTAAGACTGGAAAAAAAAAACAGCCAATAGTCTGCATCTCCCGAACTTTCAGCTGTCTTGGTTTTAACTGCAAAACTTGTGCCCCTCTACCTTTCACAAACACGCATTAAGTCCTCTCTTCAAACAGCCGGTATACCACAGAATGTTTTTGATCTCATTTCAATCTGGGGTTAGAACTAAAACTTTTAGTAGAACACATCTTTCAAGTTAGCTTAAAGGTAGGTACTCAACCTTCAGGGAAGGTAATTATCATTTTGGTCACGTTTCCAAAACGTTCAATGAACACAAATGAACCCAAGCTTGCTGAAATCTACCTCACATTTACCTTTCCAAAATTAGTCATTTAAAAATATATTTAAGAAATATCCTACACATGAAACAGAACTTGCCTACAGCCGTACCATCCTGAAAGCACCCATAGTTAGTAATGGGAAACAACTTAATTCAGTTTTAACTAGTAAACCTACTTCTTGAATATATTTTGAATTTACATAAAAACTTCCTTTATGTCAATTACTTTACTTAAAAGTGAATCTTACTTTTGAATACCCCTTTTCTTCCTGACATTCCATGGTTCATTTAAATATATTCATTGGGTGAACTTACACAATAATGGGGCCCATTTCCTCCACTACCAAGATTACTTTCAGTTTTTCCTAGGTTTGAAATTATGTCACCTTAATAGCTGTCCTAAATTCAGCTTCCAAATGATCATTAGCACCCACGGGAAAAGTGAAGATTTAGTTCTTTTGGGTGCAAAAAAAACAATGGTTTGATAGTTGTGACTAGCAATCAAGAAATCTGATGATTAGGGATTTTAGGTAAAAATTTCCTCCAATTCAAGCAAATTGAAAAATTTAAAACCAAGGGACTGTCAGGTAAAAACATAAAAGCTAATAAATCACAAGCTACAATCACTGCTTTAACATGTTTTGGATACAGAATAATAACCTTATGGTTATTGAGAAGGGTTAAGAAGGCAAAATTCTAAAGAATGCCCCGCTTTTTATTAGCAATAAATCCACCCAAATAAGTCATCTTCCTAGTGTATTATTCATATTCCAAAAGGAAACATATTTGTGTTGAGTTCTAATCTGTGAATTTAAACATTTAATACTTACCAATTTTTTGAGATTTCATTGAGAATCTCAAAGGCTAACTCCAAGTTACCACTTACTAGTCATCACTCAATTTTGCATAAAAGCCTATGTTGTCTAGATAAATCACCAAAAATAAGCAGCTTCTATAAATTTTTAATCACTTTTTATCTTCCAGATCACCCATTTGCCATATCATACACAACTGCCTTTCTCATCTTCTCCTGAATACTTTTACATTTAACAGTAAGAGTTGTAAGAAAATACTATTAGATTACCTTTCAAGAACCTTTAATTTACTAACACATAAAGACAAGAATCAGAATCTCATCAATGTAAAATATTAAGTGACAGTCACCCCGTTAACATCTTAGAGGAAAAAGGACAACCATGCATAGTTTTTAAAAAAATGTTTATTTTTTCAAAGAAAAATGGCAACAGCCAATTGGAAACCTACTTATTCTTTAACTCCAATTTTGTTTTCTTTAAATTTAGAAATGACTTACTGATTTACTATTTTAAACAAACCCCCCCTTTCCCCTTTAAATGTTTACCATCTACTCGTGCTGAATCCTTCCAAGGAGATTGCTCCAGCGTATATCTCCAGGTCCTCGCTTTGCTCCTTTTACCAAAAAATGCAAAATACAATTCCATCGTGCATCTTAAGGGCTCCAATCGTCAAAAATAGAAAAAAAAAAATCTTTGGAATAGCCAATTAAGTTGAATAAAAAAAAAAAAATCCACACGAATGCGGTTTGGTTGGGGCAGGAATCCACTCCTATGTTCCTGGTAATCTGATCCCGCTCCATGAATCCTTGTAATTCATCCTCCCTATCCTATCCACATTATGATTTGAATCCAATGATCCAGCTCCAAGGATTGGGATCCAGTGAGCCCTCTCCAATCCAAACCTTTATAACCAGCAAAACCAAAAAAGAGGAGGCAAAATGTTAGATACTGTAATCAAAAAAGGTTTCTGGGGAATGATGAGTTATGTCTGTCATCAGTTTAATAGATGTACATCAATAACTATCAAATTCCCCAAAACAAGTTTCTGAATGGTGTTCAGATAAATTTTAGAAACTTAATCATCATAGAGACTAATTGGAAGAAGCATTTCATTATTTACAGTTCAACTGATAATGCCAACACTTGTTACTGTACAGCGTATTACAGGTTTTGTGGTTGCAAAAAGTTATGTAGTTGAAAAGTTTACTGATATTGCTACCCACCTAAGCCTAAACTAAATCTAATGTTCCCACCTGCAGTTTAATTTGTAAATTAAAGTGTTTTAAACATGAGTCAATTATGAGTATTAGTTTAAAGGGGAAGGTGAGACTTAAAAAGTATTCCCAACTAGATTATCTACATCAATATGTTGGAATTCTGTAATTTGCTTTCATTTTGTCTTAAAAAAATGAAATAGCAACGCTATATCAGTCACACAGAGGACATGCAGATTTAGCAGTATTGATATTATACTCTATCTGGTTGGGATTAAAGACACCCTGTACCCACATGTACACCAACAGCAGGTCACACATTAACAGTTGTAACTAAGCACTGTGACAAATTAGCCAGTTCTTCCCACATTAGTCCCTATTAAAACAAAAAAAAGGGGGGGAAGGGAGCAAAATAGTTACAAAATGGGCAATGTAATTTTGCCACAATTGCCAAGGTTTAATAGGCAAAGCAATTGTAGTTAAATATAACTGCATAAGACGTTTGCAAGTGTTTTAAGGTAAATGCATATAATCATTTTTAACCCTTGCCTTTTAGTATAAGGTCAATACTGCCAATTTCATCTGTGACAATAGCACTTGGAGTCATACCATTGCCTCCATTATTGATCTGATCCTCCTCAATCCTCCTTTTGACAATCCTAAAATGATTGAAATGTGCTCCACAATCCTTAATCCAAAGCATTCTTAATCCATCTCTTCAGATATGTCTACAGAAAGACACATGAAAAGCAAGATAAACATAAGAACTTCCCCAGGTAAGAACCACAAACACCCCCAATATCCCAGTTCACACAAACCAGAGCAGAATAGACATTTACACAATATCACAGTCTGAAGAGCATGGAGAGTTAACTAAATTTAAACAATCCTGTCTATGACATCACTTAAAATACAATTTATCAGACATGTGGGGAATGTAAATGTTAGGAGCAAGGGGATATTACACAAGAATGCAATTCAACACTTTAACCCATTCTGAACAAAACAGTTTGAATTAAAAAATGAAAAGATTGTACTGAGTAAAGGAAAACTGTATACAACATGGGTTCTACAAAAAGTGTCACCAATCATCTTATGTGCGAGAGCGAGATCTGCTATGACGGGGAGAATAGCGTGGTGATCCTCTGCTTCTCCTTGGGGAGTAACTGCGACTCCTGCTGTTGCTTCTGCTACGGCTTCTGCTACGACTACGGCTTCGAGATCGAGATCTTCCATAACTTGGACTTCTGGGCCCATCAACTTTAACCCGGATGTAGGCAGTTTCTCCCTATTGAATAGACAGAACTTTCGATTGAAAGATCTAAGCTTTTATCTGTCTTCAGGCATGCTGAATGAATACAATGTAGCTAAAACCAGAAATCTGGCACTTTACTTGGGCACCCTTGCCTGAAATCTTACCTTTAAATTCCACTGTTAAGACCACTGTATCCAATTCTGGCCAAAGAAAAGAATAAGTGTATAACCTACCTCATGAGATCTAAACTTAGTGTTATCCAGTTTTCGAACTGCATAGGTCATATCTTCTTTCCGTACAAACTCCACGACACCAGTGCCATCTCGGTAAACATCAGCATAACATACATCACCTGCTTCACGCATGTGATCCTTCAAATCCTGCCAGCTTCCACTTGGAGGCAGTCCTGAAAAAGTGTTTTTTTTCCAATACCAATTATCCTAAATTTCTCATTAAACTTAATTTACATTAGAACAAAGATTACTTTAACAATGATTATATTTAAGATCCTAGGTAAATAGCTAAGATTCTGGAATCCGGACTCCAAAATTATCTGTAAGGTAAGGATCTTCATATTCTAGGTACTGCAACCTAATTTGATAAATCTCCATCGCAGTAACCCTTGTTTCCTCAATTCACACAGAAAGCTAAATTTAAAACTTCCATTTGTCAAATTGGTCACGCAAGGAAAACGTTAAGTGGTTTCTGTCCCTTCTCATCAATCCACATTAACAGTAAACTCACCAGAGACAACCACTCTGTTTTCAGATCGCCTTGATGGGGGGCCGTAGCGGCCTCGGGGAGCCCCGCCACCTCCACCCCCGCCGCCGCCTCGGCCTGTACCACGGCCGCTTCGAGGAAACTCCACCCGCAGACGGTATCCATCGTAATCATAGCCGTCGCGACCATACACCGCGTCTTCCGCGTCCCTGCGTGATCACAGAAAGCAAAAAGAAGTAAGAAAAAGGACCCGGAGAGGCGGCTAACTCAGCCGGGAACTAGCGACCCCCCGCACATGCGCACCCAGCGTGGAAGAGCCCACATGCGCCGCATAATAGGAAAAGCCCCTCCCCCACCCAGAAGCACGCCAGGCTCCAGACTACACCAGCCCTCAACGCCTCAGTTTCCCGCTACGAGACTAAGTCGGTCTGAGAAAGTCCATGGGGCCCAGCCATCCGAAAAGCCACACGAACTCAGCTACTTATTCAACTCCTGCCTGGGCGATACCGTCTTGCCCCCAACCTAAAAGCCACCTTCCCATGCTCTATGTTAAGGCCGTGGAGCTTTCCCCAACTACTCCAACCTAATTCCACAAGGCCGCAAGGCCCAGGCCGCCTCACCGCGGGTCCTCGAACTCAACGAAAGCGAAGGGCGGCCCTCCGCGGCGATTCTTGAGATCGATGTCGCGGATAGCACCGTACTTGTAGAACACGTCCTCAATGTCCTTGGTTCGGATATCTGGAGGTAAGTTACCCACGTAGATGCGGCAGTCGTTGTTCCCTGCTGGGCCACGAATCACACCACCTCCCGACATGGCGGCGACGAAAAGCGCGGACTCGAGAACAGGCCTTCCCACCAAGCCTAGCGCACGGCAGAGCGAGCCCGCAGCGACACCACGTCTCCCGCGGCCCCTCCAAAATGGCGCCTTTATCAGCTCGGCGCACGGATATGGGGGGAGGGAGGAAGAGAAGCGGGAGGAAGCAGCTATTTGATCTCAGTACGCACGCGCACGAGCGTAACGGGTGCTGCGAAAGTACGTTTACGCACGCGCGACGTTACCCTCCGCGCAAAGGGAAAAAAAAGTTCCCCGCGTTGCGGATTTGCGGAGTCGTTTGCTAATGGAGTGACCAGCCGTTTGGTAAAAAGATACAGAGCCCTCGTTAAAGGGGTTATTGATCCCTTTTGACTCTTAAGAGAAAGTCAGTTTCCTCAGGAATGAACCTCTTTAAAGCAACTCGATCCCTTGAAAGGATTTGGTGAAACCTAGCCTAGAGCCTGTCCCACCATGCTCTGCGGCGTCAACGGCCTTTGGCGGGAAAAGACTCCCGGGGGCGGAGTCAAAGGGGGAGGGACCAGGCAGTTGCTCTGGAAACGGGGAACTCGGAGAGTGCGCCTAGTCCGGGAGCCAAGGCGTGACTTTGTCTTCCTGCCCCTTCTGCGAACAAGCCTTGGCCGGCTTAGACAAGTGTCTGATTTAGGGAACCAGCTTAGATTTCTTAGTAAATATTGTACAGTCAGTACGGGTCCACCTTTGGTTTAAAACTTAGTATAGCTCAATTCAACACTCCTTGTGCTAGTGGCGGTGATTCGTTCGTTCCTTTTTTTGAACTCATTACCGGTCCTTTCAGGTAATATAAATGGGCAAAATGGATATGTGAGAATTGTGATCACTGGAGACCATAGTTGCTGCTCAGGATTGATCCTACTTCCATGCTATCCCAGGGAGATAAGAACTTTTTACATTTTTTTCCCCCAGAGATATTTAAAATCTGAATTTTTATGTGAAATGTTGGGATTTTAAAATATTAGTAAATGAATTCAAATTTTTTAAACACCCCTACAGTCGTACATATGTTAAAATACATTATACATTTATTTGCAACAATCCCTCTCCCCAGGAATGTGAGGCAATTTGCAGAGATAACCATAAAAAATTATTAAAACTGGATGAAATCAGGGAGAATGGGAAAATGAGGGAGGGTTAAGATGAAGTCATGGATAAGGTTACTACACAAAATGCCTGCAGTAATAGTCTGGTGAGTTCCTAGAGAAGGACTGCAAATTTGACTGGTCATCCCAGAAGTCACAGTAAAGTCAGGAGCACAAGTGCGGATATTCTAAATCCAAAGTGTCTTTGAGATTAAAAAAATAGATCGTTTAGGAGATAGTCATTATTTCTTAGTTCTAAAAGTTGATTGAATGTATTTTACAAATGTTTGGTAGTCCTTGAACTGTCTGTGATGGTTTCTAAAATTATGTGTATATGTATGTGCATGGAAATTTTAATCTGATTCTTAAAGGGGGCTGTAGGTCCCAAAAGGAAAAGGAACCTCCTAAAATTTTAGAGGGAAGGACATCGCTTGACCATCCTTCAATGATATTTTTGAAACCAAGACTTTAATTAAAAAGAGAACAACTTGATAATTTTTTTTTTAAAAGCAGGCGCAGCTCACAGTGGCTCATGCGTGGATCAAACCCGGAACCTTGGTGTTATCAGCTCCACGATCTAACCAGCTAAGCTAATGGGCCACCCCTGATAATTTTTAAAATGAGAAGCTGACCAAATGGACACTATTTTTTAACAAATTTACTCAGTTTCTAGCACTGTCCTAGTTGGTTTGTAGCAGAGAGATGAGAAATTTTTTTAAAATTGCAGTCATCTCATGTATTCGTTATTTTCATTCAAGTTATTTACTGAGCACATTTTCTTTCTGTTCTAACTTTTATCCATCAATTTGGAATTATTCGTGTTCATCTTCTGTTGATAAATGTTAAGTAAGTGATAACTGAAGTGATTTAAACATAGGTGCGTTTAATTTCAAGACATTTTCATTCCAGAAAAATAAGAAAACTGTGAATTTGCTTTGATTTATTCTTGAGTGTTTGACTTAATGAAATCATTTATGATTTTGTTTAATTAAGAAGAACACAAGGTAGACTTTAACATGAGTGAATGGGACATTCTTGTTTCTCTATTGGCATCTTTTATTGTATTTGAATAGAACCAAATTATAGGTTCTGGGGTCCATGATGAGGTCAGGATGTGGCACGAAAGGTCTGGACGGCTGTTTATCAAGGTCTCCCAGGATGACATTGGCTTGGTGATTATTACAGTTACGGGGTGTGATATTATTAGTGTACCAGAGTTGATGAACATATTTTAGTCCACAAGAAAGCAAATAAATAAAATGATTTGTTCATTTGTTGGGTGGTGGGGCAGATTCATTTTTGATAACTAGTATGCTCAAATTGTACATACCAAGATAACTGTTTTGGCAGGTCTGGAAAGCAAATCAGGAAGTTGCTTAGTAAATGAGAACTCAAAATGAGGTGAGTCATTTTGAGAGATATTTTATTCAGATCATGGTGAGACCTGCTAAATGATCCCTGCTCCACACAGAGTATACCTCTTCAATGACAGGAAAATTCATACCCCTTGGATTTTGTGTCTCTGGACAGAGCTGGGTAAGACTGGCAATTCTCTTTCTGTAGGCTAATCTTCACTCAACTTTCTCTAAACAGTGTGCTAGGCAATTGATTAGATTTCTGCTGACTGAATTACAACCACTTGCAGTTTTGCCTTCTGAGATTACATCCTACTCTTAATTAGAGGTTTAGAGTGTTTCTAAACTCCTCAGTTATACATTCACAGGCAGTTATATGGATTGCTCCCACAATTAGCTAATTTATTAAGTATGGATTTTACCAGCTTAATTCTCAGAAGCTGCTTTATTTTTAACACTGTTGGTGTTTGAGGAAAAGTGACTTCCTCAAAAAGAAACTCTTTAAATGCTTTCAGTCCAATTTAGTAAGCATATGCTAGTGTTAGCACTATACTTTACCCTGGAAATAATTACTTGGGGGGGGGGAAATAGAAAAGAAAGAAATTCAAAAAGTTAATTACTGTTAATGTTGAAATCAGAAGACCCAATTTTTCAGTGATTTGCTGAACACTCAAAACTCTATACCTGTGATGATAGTTACACAACTCTGTAAATATATTAAAAATCATTGAATTGTGTGCACTTACAGTGAGTGAGTTGTACAGTATGTAAAGTATAACTCAAAACTTGTTAAAAATGACTGGGGGGAAAATAACTCCACAAGTAGCAAAATCACTCTGTAGTACCATTCCTCTAAAGGCATTACTGGGGTGGGAGTGTTCCAGAGTAATTTGCACCGAAATATGGCTACCCTAATCTGGAAATTCTGTTTTTAATATTCATGTGTCAATGCCAATGCTTGTCTTCCTTGGGGATAACTTACTTTTACTAGGTAAAGAAAGAGACACAAAGATTCGGAATATTGTGTACGGGAGTTATCTCCAGGAACAGTTCACTTGCATAATTCTGTATTCATTGTTCCACTTGTTTTAGTTGTAAATATTCTTGAAAAAGGAAGAAGTAGTATATGTCTTTTTATTTAATTTATGTTTGTCTCATTTTCACTAGTAAACTATGCTGAGGACAGATTTCTGCTGTAACTTCCTTTATTACCAGTAAATTCTCTGTTAAAACCAATATTGACGATTTACTGACTGCTCTTTGAAAAAGGTGGGATGTTAGATGAGCAGAATGTTGTTTCTATGGAAACATCATCATGTTGCTGTCAGTGGATAGACACAATGGGTATAAGGATGGTTTTTCATTTCACTATCGTAAGGATGGCCAGTTTTCAAGCTCAAATAAGTCAACAAATAATATTTTCTTGGTAATCATATTTTAGGACTGGCCTCCCTCATTCTTTGGTTCTAGTTTTATTTTTGGCTAATTCTTTCCACCTTTATTGTTCCATCATTGATGCCAGTAGGATATGATTTTGCCAGAAAATAGCTCTCAAAGTGATCTATTACAAAGAGGTATATTGTCATCATGTCTTCCTCTTCCTAATTATTACTCTCTCTCTCCCTCTTCCTACTTAGCTCTTTCTCTTAAAAATTGAAACTCCACTTCATATTGCACATTTCTTAACTGGAGTGAGTAAATGGGTCTTTAAGGAATTATATTAAAAATATGGCAGGTATGCTTTATTTGCTAAAAATATTGCCCTTTTTTTTGGCAATTAAATCTTATAGTGTGAGTCCTATATAAATGTTAGCTATTAGTAGTAATAGTGGTATTACATGTTAATACTGATGCCAAGTATGTTAGAAGTAATTTCAATAAACTTTTATTTGAAATTTTGAGAGAGTGATTATTTTTTTCCTCTTTATTGTTTTAGAAAGTACCCCAGATTAGCTGAAAACTCTCAGAATTACTTTTCTAAATTTGTTTGCAGAGTTGAGTAGTTGCAACATAGACTACATGGTCCACAAGTTTACTTGGCCCTTTACAGAAAATGTTTGCCAGGAAATAGTCTGCTTTTGTAATTTTTGCTTGAACCTGATTCAAATATTCAGTGTTGTCATGTTCTCTGTCTCATAGGTGTTTTTGTCATGGGTAAGATCTTACATTGTTAATAGTTGTAAACATAAGTAATACACTTTTTCAAGTGAAATGTTGCTTCCACATGCTTCATCAGTCATTACTACAGTTTAGTGATAAGGTACCAAGACCTGGTGAAAGCAAACTCCCCTGCTGGTCTGCCAGCCTAGAACGGGAGCTGTTGCTCTGTTCCAGTTGGTTGCATTTTTTTTGTGGGGGGGGTACTCTAATTGGCTCAAAATGCTCACTGCCAGAGTGTGGGTTTCTGGAACCATTTTTGCATAGAAGTGATGTTGCATGCAAAGAGTCCATAACAGGTTTTGTTCTAAGTAAATATCAATGTCTACTCAGTGTGGAATTTGCAAATGAAATTTCCAAAATTTGCAGATTAGGTTCTACAGTTCTGGGATCCCACGAGTTTTCAGGCTGGTGCTGGTACCACCATGCTGGCCCCAGAGGGCTACTAGATGTGGAGACTTGTGTAGTCTACAATCTAAACCCATGTCCATGGGGTCCTTCCTTGTCTGGCTGTAATTCCTCTTAAGTTAATTTCTACTCTTTGTAAAATCCAGAGGAGAAAAAAAATTCTTTCCCTTGGCTCACAGTCTCCATTTCCTGTCTTGAGTTCTATCTTTACATAAGATGATTGAGAATGAGAAGGTTTGCCCTGATAGGAATTTCTTCTCTTTTGTTCAAGAATATAACCTCTCCCTCTGCCTCGGGTCGTAATGGGCCGCCAACATTAATATATTTTCCAAAACTGGATTGTTCACAATTAACACCACATGTAGAACATTCTCAGCATATAGTCAAGGTTGAATCTTGGCCAGCCAAACATAGTCCAGTACATTTTTCCTTTTCTAGCTCCAGTTCCTCTAGTAAGTGATGAAAAACAAGTCTGAATATCCTTTATGTGGTCTAATGGATCTCGGTTTCTGATACAGTGCGAGCCACAGCTTAAACAAGAACACACACATTCCTACAGAAACATATCTACATCCGTATAAAGATAAGAAATATTTCTATCTATACATTCATAATCCCCATAATAATTTTTGCAGTGGCATAGCATGTCTTTGCCAAAAACAATAATTTATATGCCCAAGTAATATATTCAGCTCAGGCTAATATATCTGCATTCAGAAAAAAGCTTTTTAAATAATTTTTCCCAAGATGACTAAATGGGTGTTGCTTTAACTTGATGCAACTAGAAAGCCCTATTAGGCACAATTCCTAACACAAAAACAGTCTAAAGGATTACTCAAGCCTTCCATCTTTACAGATGGAGTAACTGCTTATTACCTTAAAATGTGTTTTTCTAACTAAATCCAGGTTTTGTTAAAAAAAATCATAGGCCTTTCTGTTATAGTTTATCAACTCACAATTCTAGAAAGTGTCTTATAAATTCTTTTTTTTTTTTAAATTTATTGTGGTGACAATTGTTAGTAAAATTACATAGATTTCAGGTGTACAATTCTGCATTACATCATCTATAAATCCCATTGTGTGTTCACTACCCGGAGTCAGTTCTCCTTTCATTACCATATATTTGATCCCCCTTACCCTCATCTCCCACCCCCCATAAATTCTTAATTTGCAAGTACGCATACGAATATTTGGGGTTCTACTTACATTTCCCATCTGAAATTATACTCTTAAAATTCTCTAATTGCCCTTAAGAAAATACATTTTTCTAGATGTTTGTGCAGCAATTTGTATTCAACTATTTGAATGCAAAGCCATGCCCCAACAGGTTCACAGTCTTCCCTGCAGAGTTTCAATCATTTTTGAGGCTTTGCCTTATAAAAGTAAGTACTTATTTGGGGATGGTATGAAGTAATAGAGACTCTTGCTAAGCACTCTTATTTTGCACTGTACCAAACTATTAAAGCGATTTCCAAAGTTTACACCACTACAAACAGTAAATAGTTAAAGACACCTATATCAACCAACATGTTTAGGTAAGGCTGTAATAACCCCCCAAATATCAGTGGCTTATTACCAAGGTAATGAAGGTTCACTCACTTGTGTCACATATTAGAAACATGTGTCCGCAGAGGCACTCACTACTCTACATATCTTAATCATTCTGGAATCCAGAAATGTGGTGCAGTGGAATGATGGGCTTTGAACAAGATGCGTTGTGGTTTAAATCCCCCGTATCATTTACTAGCGGTGTGATATTGCACAACTCCATTAATGTGCTTAAGCCTCTGTTTCTTCATCTTAAAAATGGGGATAAACAAGGTTGCCGGTTCAGTTCTTCGAGTCCTGCAAGGGATAGTGGGCTCCGCCCCCTGCAACTAAGATTGAACATGGCACCTTGAGCCGAGCTGCCGCTGAGCTCCCTGATGGCTCAGTTGGTTGGAGCGCGTCCTCTCAACCACAAGGTTGCGGGTTCGACTCCCGCAAGGGATGGTGGGCTGTGCCCCCTGCAACTAGCAACGGCAACTGGACCTGGAGCTGAGCTGCACCCTCTACAACTAAGACTGAAAGGACAACAACTTGACTTAGAAAAAACTTCCTGGAAGTACACACTGTACCCCAATAAAGTCCTGTTTCCCTTCCCCAATAAAAAAGAAAATCTTAAAAAAAAAAGGGGGGGATCATAGTACTGGGGATGATAATAGGTTATTATGGAGATTAAATGAAACAGCAAGTGGAAATCAACTAGTGGGAGAGGGGCATGCACACCAAGGTTCTCAATGATTAACGGTAGTTCTTGTTCAGGGTCGGAACCCCTATGCCCTCGGATTTTCAACATTTAAAATTCAAATGTCGGTGCACTTTACTCCTGTTCAGAGGAAGGAATAAGAAGTGAAACTAGTCTGTCTTGTGACTAACTTGATATTGTGGATAGATACCTTAGTGGAAAAGAATGTTGAAGTTCTTGCCTAAATTAAGTGTTTTTTTTGTTTTTTTTTTTGAAGGGGGCAGATATGGCCGCTGAAAAAGAGTTGAGATGTTCCCTCCATGTATCACATAGAGAAACAAAAGTGTCCCTGGCCACGCCGGACACAGCCTCTAGTGTTACCCAGCTATATAACTGGAGGAAATGAGACGTAGCTCTTTTGCTCTTCTGTGTTTCTGAAGAATGTCTCCCTTGTGGAAAAGCTGACAGAATGATAAAAACCTCCTGATTAATGTAATGCTTTTCTCTGTTGCTTGGGGCTTATCTGTTTGTTTTCTAAACAACCAACTAGTTGGAAAAACATCTCAGGTTCCCCGGGCTAATCTGTTTGGTGTTCTGAGCAGCAGCCTATTCTTGGAAAAGTACAGACTTTGGAGTTAAACAAATCTGAATTTGAATCTTGACACTTACTAGTTATATGATGCTGGGCATCGAAGTTAGTGGCCTTTTATTCATCCATTCACTTATTTATATATTCATTTGTATTCAGAACGTTTATGGACCACTCTCGCTATGCCAGGCCCTAGGCTGGACGTCAGGGGTACAAAGTTAAAGAAACATAGTACCTGCCCAGGACAACTTGCCCTTGGTCTACCACAATAGCCTACAAACTTTCCTTACCTCTCATGCCATCAATAAAACATTTTTGAGCACAAACCCCTCATGTATATGTACATTTTTACATATTATGTACATGACTTCTACACTATTGTGTACGTAAGACATTTGAATTAAAAAATATTTAGTATTGTATCACATACCACCCTGTGCTTACACCCAATTTTAGAGACCACTGGTCTAGTGATAAGCTTGTCTGAACTTCACTTTCCTTATTAAAATTGTGATGATAGAAATCTTTCTCATGATAATTGTTTTTTTTAATATACAGAACTATTTTTTATTGAGATGTAATTCATATATGACATTGTATTTTAGGTGTACAGCATAACGATTTGATATATGTATATATTGCTGTGATTACCACAAGTTTAGTTAGCGTCCATCACCATACAGTTACAATTTTTTCTCTTATGCTGAGAACTTTTAAGATCACTCTCTTAGCAATTTTCAAATATACAATGCAGTATTGGTAACTGTGGTCACCATGCTGTACATTACATCCCCAGGACCTATTTATCTATAACATTTTGACAGCTTTCACCCAATTCCCTTCAAGTTGTTGCTCATTCATTCACTTAACAAATTTCATTGAACACTCTTCAGTGATGCAAAATGGATTAATCCATTCCAGACCTTTGAAATCAATCCCTAAAACTGCAAGTTTAGAATGAATTTTACTATCTAATGATACCATAGATTCATAAAATTTACGGCGTTCGTAAACTGAAATGTTCATCAATAGAGACATTTGAAAACCGAGGTACCACTGTATTATGAGCCTTGTGCTCCACCCTTCTCTTCCCCCTGCCCCGGTTAAGGCAGTCGGTTGCTGGTCATCAGCTGGCCGCTCACAGCAGATCACGGCAGCTCTCGCCGGCTGCCGGCCACTCACGCTGGCCACCGGCTGCTCACGGCAGCCCAGCTCCAGGGAGAGCTGTTGTTCACAACGTTAGCTGTAGAGGGTGCAGCTCGCTGGCCCATGTGGGAATCGAACTGGCAACCAACCACCTAAGCCACCGGGCCAGCCCAAGTTTAAGTTCTTTAGTTTAAGTTCAACTTAAAAATCTTGGTAATGGGCCGGCCCAGTGGCTCAGGCGGTTAGAGCTCCATGCTCCTAACTCCGAAGGCTGCCGGTTTGATTCCCACATGGGCCAGTGGGCTCTCAACCACAGGTTGCCAGTTCAATTCCTCGAGTCCCGCAAGGGATGGTGGGCAGCGCCCCCTGCAACTAAGATTGAACACGGCACATTGAGCTGAGCTGCCACTGAGCTCCTGGATGGCTCAGTTGGTTGGATTGCGTCCTCTCAACCACAAGGTTGCTGGTTTGACTCCTGCAAGGGATGGTGGGCTGCGCCCCCTGCAACTAGCAATGGCAACTGGACCTGGAGTTGAGCTGCTCCCTCCACAACTAAGATTGAAAGGACAACAACTTGATTGAAAGGACAACAACTTGACTTGGAAAAAAGTCCTGGAAGTACACACTGTTCCCCAATAAAAAAAAAGTCCTGTTCCCCTTCCCCAATAAAATAAAATAAAATAAAATAAAATAAAATAAAATAAAATAAAATAAAAATCTTGGTAATTGTTACTCTAATCATGTTATATGAAGATAAGATCCATTAGTTTTATCTGTAATATTCAATAATGCTTATGTTCAAAAGATTAAATCCTCAAACATTTAGCATATTATATAAATAGTTCATAAAATTTCATTAAACATTTAAAGTAACTACACATTTAATATATCCAATTCTCTCAAACACTTCAAATTCCTAACATTAATCCTACATTAGTCAGGGTTCAATGCAGAAAACAGAAACACTCTAGGTGTTTTAAGCAGAAAGGGGTTAAATACAGGAGATTAGGTACTTGCAAAACTGTTGGAAGAAATGGAGGAGTGGGCTTAAGGTATACCTCCAGTGTGACTCTCAGAACATTGCAGAACCAACCTAACAAGAACGTTGCTTCCTCTGCCACAGTCAGGAAAGTGGAAATCAGTAGGCCAGAATCTGAACTATTGAGATTAACACACATCCTAAGATGCGATTCAGGGATCAGAGAGCCAGGATCAGGAAGATATAATAGCCACCACAATTGCCTCATCATTGAATTGTGCTTTCTGGCTGCCAGTACTGCAATTGCTTCTCAACAATCAAGAAGCTAGAGATGACTGGCAACCCTAAATTTCATCAGCACTACACACTGCAAGGTGTCAGAAAGATGGACATTGCCACATTTCTATCTTATTTGATCATTGTTGCTGATGTGCATATTGTGATTCTTCTAAGATTCTTAGAATTCTTCTAAGATTCTTCTAAGTGAATTAAACCCTTCGTGAGGAAAGGCACACAGAAGTTCAGTAAATATACACTGATGCTTGAGTATTCAACATACTGATATTTGATACAGTCATTTTGATTCCTTGGTTTTGATTGATTATTATAATCTTCCATCTCCTTCAGCTCAATTTCTAGTGTGCCAAATATAAGCAACTGAGCATGCACAGGAAGTACTATTGAAATGGGAAAGAACTGGATCACTTCCATTGGCACTTCATTGGCAATTGGAATCATAGGCATCCATTGTAGACATTACTATGTAGCTATTATGCTGCTGATAGTAGATTTATTTGTAGTTGTCTACAATGGAAAGTTTTTTATTTTATTTTTTAGTAAATTTTACTGGGGAATATTGGGGAACAGTGTGTTTCTCCAGGGCCCATCAGCTCCAAGTTGTTGTCCTTCAATCTAGTTGTGGAGGGCACAGCTCAGCTCCAAGTCCAGTGGCTGTTTTCAATCTTTAGTTGCAGGGGACGCATCACACCATCCAATGTGGGAATTGAACTGGCAACCTTGTTGTTGAGAGCTCGCGCTCTAACCAACTGAGCCATCCGGCCGCCCCTCCGGAAGCTCAGCAGCAGCTCATTGTCTTCAATCTAGTAGTGGAGGGCGCAACTCACTGGCCCCTATGGGAATTGAACTGGCAACCCTGTTGTTCAGAACTCATGCTCTAACCAACTGAGCCATCCGGCTGTCCCTACAATGGAAAGTTTTATAGTTTGTTGTATTAGGGCACCAGTACATCAAATTGGTGTAACTTCATTTACACTCAGAGCCCTAGCTGCACAAGTTTGTTGGGAATGATACCCATATATAGCCCTCAGGGCCATCATGCAAATCTAACATAAAGAAAAATTTCCTAATGTAATACTACTTATTTATCAACCCAATACTTACAAAATCCTGTTTTGAAAATTAACCAAATTCTTTCCACTTTTCAGATTAAAATTACAAATATCAATCAAAACTTTCCAAATATCAATCAAAACTAGTAGACTTCTGGTTTTAAGGTGGCAGAGTAAAGACATTTCTCCCCCATTCTCATCTTGAAAAACACAAGAACAGAAATAAGAAATAGGGGTCTGCCCGGTGGCTCAGGCGGTTGGAGCTCCGTGCTCCTAATACCGAAGGCTGCCGGTACGATTCCCACTTGGGCCAGTGGGCTCTCAACCACAAGGTTGCCGGTTTGATCCTCGACTCCCACAAGGGATAGTGGGCTCCGCCGCCGCAACTAAGATTGAACACAACACCTTGAGCTGAGCTGCCGCTGAGCTCCTGGATGGCTCAGTTGGTTGGAGCATATCCTCTCAACCCCAAGGTTGCTGGCTCGACTCCCGCAGTGGATGGTGGGCTGCGCCCCCTGCAACTAACAATGGCAACTGGACCTGGAGCTGAGCTGCGCCCTCCACAACTAAGATTGAAAGGACAACAACTCGACTTGGAAAAAAGTCCGGAAAGTACACACTGTTCCCCGATAAAATCCTGTTCCCCTTCCCCAATAAAATTTTTTAAATAAAAGAAAAAGAAAAAAAGAAATAAAAAACTCAATCTTTGATGAAAATAGAAGACATCTGAGGCTATAAACCATACAGCAAAGTTGAAAATGGAAATAGAAAGTAGATGGGTGACTTGGCAGATTAACAGTCACAGAAGGCAAACCTGGGCGCCCTACATGACAAGCTGAATTTCCTCACAAAATCTATGAAAGGCTCAGAAATGGGTTCCAGGGTGGATAAGGCTAACACAGCAGATAGAATCTCTGGAAAAGTTCAATTTAACTAAGAGAAAATGAATGGTAGCCAGATCTCCTTATAGTGAAGTCCTGCTCATATATATGGTGCTTTCAATCATCTTTTTATGCCTTACTGATAAATATGAATGGCCAGTCAAGGACTGCCAGATGTTTAAGGAAAATGTCCAACAAGAAAGAGACTGAAGCAAATAAATAAGAAAAAAGAAGATTGGACATGTACATGTGGTGTATATAAGAAACAAGCGGAATAAGAAAGAAGCACTCTTGAAAATTCAAAATACGATAGTAAAAATAACAGGAACACTAGACAGAAGAGTTGAAAGATAAAATCAAGGAGACCTCTCAGAAATTAGGACAGGAAAAGGAATAGATGACAAAAAAGAGAGAAAAGATAAGAAAATTAGATGATTAATTCAAGAAGTTTAAAAACTACTAATGAGTGTTCCAAAAAGGCAGAATAGTAGGGAGAATATTATAAAGAGATAGTATAAAGTATTTCCCAAAACTAAATTGATAGAGACCACCAACAAACACCCAGTTCCATAAACAAAAGGAAGACCCTTACCAAATGACATCATTGTGAAATTTTAGAATACCATAAATAAAGAATACATTCTAAAAGCTTTTAAAGAAAAAAAAGGAGATCACAGACAAACCCTTCCATGAGTCAGAATATCATTAGATTCTTAATAACACTGGAAGATAAAACAATGACAATAAAAACAGTGGAGGAATTCCTTGACATTTCTGAGTGAAAATTTATTTTTAACATTCAATTCTATACCCAGCCAAATTTTCAATCATGAGTGAAGCCAAAATTTTCAGTGACATATCTTCCATTTACTATTTCTCAGGAAATGGCTGGAGGATATATTCCACTAAAAAAAGAGAAGTAACCCAAGAAAAAAGAAGACATTAGACACAAGAAACAGAAGTTTATATATAGAGAGAGAGACAAAGGAAATTTCCAGCATGATTTCAAAGGACAGACCCAGAAGGATAATTCTGTAGCTTTTTTAGAGAACCAATAGTCTAGATTGCAGCAGGACAATGAAAAACTACAGGTGGTGTCTCCAGCAGGGGAAATAGTAACAGACAGATCACCTGACAAACTGACCATGTAAAACTTGTATTAAAACATTTCAATATTGGTGAATATTGCAAGATTTAACTATAAGTTCAAAGAAATTTAAGTGCATGAAAAATGAGATTGGTAAATTCATACAGTGGGATATTACTCAGCAATTAAAAGAAATGAGCTGTGAAAGGACATGGATGAATCTTAAATGCATATTTTTTTTGTTTTTTTTTTAAACTTGTATTTATTTTAAATGTGTTTTTCCAGGACCCATCAGCTCCAAATCAAGTAGTTGTTTCAATCTAATTGTGGAGGGCGCAGCTCACAGTGGCCCATGTGGGGATCGAACAGGCAACCTTGTTATTAAGAGCACTATGCTCTAACCAACTGAGCTAACCGGCCGCCCCTTAAGTGCATATTGTTAAGTGAAAGAAGCCAGTCTGAAAATACTACATACTGTATGATTTTAATTATATGACATTCTGGAAGAGACAAAACTATAGAGATGGTAAACAGATCAGTCGTTGTCAGGAGCAGAGTAGAATAGATGAAATATACTGGATTTTTTAGGGTGGCGAAACTATTCTGTTTGTTATTGTAATGGTAAATACAAGACATAAACCCATAGAACTTTGTCAAAAACCCATAGAACTTTGCAGCACAACGAGTATAAAGTTTCAATGCATGCAAATTTTAAATATCATTTAGGAGGGTGGGGGAACCCAGCGTGAAATGCAGTATGTGACAAAAGAATCTAAATATATTACAAATATATAAAGCAAACTCTCTAAAGTGGGTGGGGGAATAAAGGCCTGACCTAAGTACCAAAATGAGTGGAGTCTGCAAAACTTAAAGGCAAAAGGAACTGTATGTAAACTCTGTATATTAGTTGATAAAAAACTAGTAGCTTCCCAATTTAGCAATTATGAAATCACTATACGTGTATACTGGAATGAAAATTCAGTACACTGATGGCTGATGATGGGAGCTAGGTTCTTATTGTTGGCAAGGGAGCTTACAGGTAAGTAAGAAGAAGCAAGAATGATCCATTTGGTAATGGAATAGAGTTGGAGACAGTATGAACGCATGTTTACATATGTGGATATAGATAGCTATATATAGAAATATTTGTAGATATGTGTATACAGGCATACCTTGTTGTATTATTCAGAGATGTTGTGTTTTTTACAAATTAGAGGCGAGACCCTCCACCAGCAAAAATATTATGATTTGCTTTATTGCAATACTTGCTTTATTACGGTGGTCTGGAACTGAACCCGCAATGTCTCTGAGGTATGCCTGTATATACAGATTAGTATATACATGTGTATCTCCTCACTGTGTCAGCTGAGAGGGCCCCAGTAGCAATGAGCACACCTAGCAACAAGATCTTTGTTTCTAATAGGGTTTTCCAGTGAAAGGAACCATGGCTCCTTGGTGAAATGACTGATTCTGTGACTGGGGTAGGAGACATACAAGATGAGCCTGGAACTTTTGTAGTGCCAGAAAATAAGGAGAATAACTATAGTGGAGAAAGCTGGTAAACACTTCCTCAAACCAGATGATCAAGGTTAATGCCAACAGTGAAAGTCATATTGATAACATGTACTCATGGTATGATGTGATGAGAATGGTATGATTGCCCCAATCATTGCCCCAGTCTCATCATGAGAAAAACATCAGACAAATCCCAGTTGGGGGTCACTCTACAAAATACCTGATTAGTACTCAAGACCATCAAAGTCATAAAAATAAGAAGAGTCTGGAAAACTGTCAGAACTAATAGGAGTCTAAGGAGATAGGATCCTAGAACAGAAGACGGACATTAGGGGAAAACTGAGGAAATCCAAATAAAATACTGACTTTAACTACTAATGCATCATTATTGATTCTTTAATTATGACAAAGATACCCTACTAATGTAAAATGTTAATGGTGAGGGAAGCTATTTGTAGGGTAGGTGGGCTCTCGCTGTTCTATTGGTATCTCTCTGTTCTATCTTTGCAATAGTTCTGTAAATCTAAAATTGTTCTAAAATAGAAAAGTTCATTTTAAAACTGAGTCAATTATTAATTCTAGGAAAACTAAATGTTTACAAGAAACGAAGTAAAATCATAGTATATACTATTGGATCAGCCTTGAACAATATTTACGTAGTCATGGTAACGTAAGATGTGAAATACGGATTCAAGCAAAAATTGTTGTATGATTATATATGGAAGCTGGATGGGGGATGTAAGAGTTAAACACTCTCATATATCATAATAATAAGTCATTACATACCATTTACAATTGATGAATCAAAAGAGAACAGTATACCATAGAAATATGGAGGTAATTACTAGAAGAGCTAAAAGAATTGAAATTGTCTACTGCTGGAATTGACTGGGAACTATTTTTTTGTTGTTGTTGTTATAAGCCTTAAATCATTATTTTATTTTTAAGCTATGTTTGAGAATACAGTTTACATTGCCTAGCATGGAATATGTTGATAAATTTAAAATTTCATGTCTAATGACATTAAACATTTAAAATTAAAATCACAAATTTTATATACTAAATTCTCTAGTATGTTGGGTTTTCTAAAACATTTCAAACATCTACTTCATCTCCACACCTTTATGGGATGGCAAAATCTCTTACCTAAGAGAAGTCAACCAACTAGACTTATTTAGTTTAAGATTCAAGACCACAATATAGATTTGAGTTACAGTAACATATTCTGTACTGTGACACTGGTTCCTAGGTACTACTTTCAAGATGATTCTACCTAAACTCCAGTTTTCATACCAAGTCCTTCTTACAGTCCCAGAAATACCACCTTTAGATGCAGGCAGGGGAGGCCCCTGCTCTAGTGTCAGTACTTATCACAATACAAATAAGTGCCTCTATCACTCTGGATTCTATGCTGAGCATGGAACCAGCATGACTTATCCTAAACCTCCACTGTTGTGAAGAACACTCTTCAGGCCCCAGGGCAACACTTCTTCACAGCTTGTGCCCATGTCTGAAACAGACTGGGTTGTGCTACTCTCTGTTCAGGAACAGAATGCTTTGGCTTCGAGAGGCAGAGGGGCTTAGGTAAGAGAAAAGACAAATTCTTCCTCGCAGCATAAATGCAATAGATTCTTGCATAATGAAGTATTTCTCAGTGGTACCAACCATCCATATTTTTGCTCCTATTTATGTTGCATTGTGGTCACTCTAATTAGTGGTATTTGCAAAAGTTGCACATAGAGAATGAGGAATATGTTGCAGTATTTAACAATTGATACTACTCTTAAATGCATACATGTGGGTAATATGTGTGAAGCATTACACAGATTCTTCACATTAGTCCCTAGATGGACATTGAATGCTAGAATTGAAAATATTTATTTTTATAAAAATATATTAGTTTTTAATTACAATTTCCAAAAATTAAATTAAAATCTCCATTTTATTTAGATTATTTTAATTTAAAATGTTGATATTTATTCATTATAATTTGAATTTCCTTTTAATTTTAATAGATCATTTTTAATGTTTAACCGTTTTACATTTTCAATATTTGATATTTACCCAAGCATTTTTGATGAAATGTATTTAAATTATATATATTTTGAATAAATTTACATTTTAGTTTTTAATCTTTTACATCAAGGGCTAGCAAACCTTTTCTGTAAAGAACCAGATGGTAAATATTTTAAGCTTATTGGGATCTGTGATCTCTTACAACTACTCAACACTGCTGTTGCAGTGTGAAAACTGCCGCAGACGGTAAGTAAATGAATGGATGTGATTGTGTGACAAAAAATTTTTACTTACAAAAACACACGGCAGGCTGAATTTGTCCAGGGGCCATAGTTTGCTGACCCTTCCTTTAGGTCATTACTATCATCAATAGAATGCAAGTTATGTGAAAAAAATCTAGATTAGGGAGTTGCGGGCTTGGGTGCAGACATGGCCAAGTCCAAGAACCACACCACGCACAACCAGTCCCGAAAATGGCACAGAAACGGCATCAAGAAACCCCGATCACAAAGATACGAATCTCTCAAGGGGGTGGACCCCAAGTTCCTGAGGAACATGCGCTTTGCCAAGAAGCATAACAAGAAGGGCCTGAAGAAGATGCAGGCCAACAACGCCAAGGCCTTGAGTGCACGGGCTGAGGCCATCAAGGCCCTCGGAAAGCCCAAGGAGGTCAAGCCCAAGATCCCAAAGGGCGGCAGCCGCAAGCTCAGTCGACTTGCCTACATTGCCCACCCCAAGCTTGGGAAACATGCTCGAGCCCGCATCGCCAAGGGTCTCAGGCTCTGCCGGCCAAAAGCCAAGGGCAAGGCTCAAACCAAGGCCCCAGCTGGTCCTGCAGCTGCAGCTCCGCCTCCAGCTCAGGCCCCGGCTCCCAAAGGTGCCCAGGCTGCCACGAAGGCTCCAGAGTAGAGGCCTCTGTCTGCCGATGGAGGACGGAGAGACTGGGGGACCCTGGGCTGCTGTCTGCGTGGGGCTAGTGTCCTCCTGTGTTACCTGTACCAATAAAGCTGAGGCAGGATCTGGCAAAAAAAAAAAAAAAAACTAGATTATAACAATAAAATTCGTGATTTTGCTGAAATAAAGGCAAGAATAATTTTTATGGAATACATTTTATGAAATACAGCTATAATAATTTATTAATCAAATATGTCTTTTTTTGGTAATTCATCCAAAATTGCTGCACATCAACAGAACATCCAGAGAAGCAAATAATTGTCTTCATGACCTTGGATTAGGCAACCATTTCTCAGCTACCAAAAGCACAAGTGACAAAAGAAAAGAATAGATAAATTGGACTTTATCAAAAGTAAAAACATCTTACGCTTCCAAACAACATCAAAAAGGTGAAAAAACCCACAGAATGGAAGAAAATATTTGCAAATCATTTCTCCGATAAAGGAATTTGTATCTAGAATATATAAAGAACTCTTATAAGTGAATAATAAAATGACAAGTAACCTAATTAAAAATGGACAAAGGATCTGAATAGACATTTTTCCACAGAAGATGTGTAAATAGCCAATAAGTACATGAAAACATGCTCAACATTGTCACCAGGGAAATGCAAATTAAAACCACAATGAGATATCACTTCATGCCTACTAGGATGGCTATAATAAAAAAGTCAGCTAATGGCAAGTGTTGGCGGAATGTGGAGAAGTTAGAACTCTCATACACTGCTGGTAGGAATGTAAAATGGTGCAGCTGCTTTGGAAATGGTCTGGCAGTTCACCACATGGTTAAATATAGGTTACTGTATGACCCAGCATTTCCACTCAGGAATACAAGTGTACTCTAGGACATAGGAAGACATATGTCCACATAAAAACTTGTGCATGAATATTCATAACAGCATTCACAGTAGCCAAAATGTGGAACAACTCAAATATCCATCAACTGATGAATAGATAAAATGTATATCGACACAATGGACTATTATCTGACAATAAAAAGAAATGAAATATTGATACATGCTACAACGTGGATGAATCTTGAAAATATTATGCTAAATGAAAAGAGCCAGTCACAAAAGACCACATATTGTATAATTCCTTTTACATGAAATGTCCAGAATAGACAAAGTAGATTAGTGGTTGCCTAGGGTGGGGTTTGGGAGAAAATGGTGGTGGGGTATGTCTGCCAATGGGTATGGGAATTTATTTTTGGGGTGATGAAAAATGTTCTAGAATTAGATACTGGTGATGGTTGCACAACTTTGTGAATATACTAAAAAGCAATGAATTGTATATTTTAAATGGGTGAATTGTGTAGGATGTGAATTAGAGCGCCTTAAAATTGCTGTTTAAAAACAATGCCATCTAGCACTGTGCCTGGCCTATGGTAGAGCTAAAATAAAAGTTCTTTTTCTCTTTCCTCTTCCCCAAACTTCCCTGCCCAGGACACCCTTGAAGGACTTCCTAGATTTTTTTTCACCTCTGACAGGATTTTTACCTACCATCACCTTGGTGATAAGTGTGTTCTCTCTCCACACAAATACCACACCCTTTAGACCTTCCCCTTTCACTGTCCACTGGTCACCCTCAAAGTAAATTCCTGGGATAGGACAGCCTTGGCTAACACTTACTTGATTGGTGAGGGGGCACCCAGGCTCTGCACAAGCTACTTCTGTGGGCCGCCCTCCTGGGCAGTCACCTCACAACGTTAGCTGGAGCCTTCCATGACTCGTGCCTGCCTCACCAGCCCCTCTCTTTCTCTGGGCCAAGCCAGACCATTTCTCCCCCAGTTCTCTTAATCAGTGAAAAAGTGCTCTTTCTGTCTGGGAGTCAGGTTTACCCTTTAGTAAAAAAATTACTTAAAATGAAAAACTAACAAACAAAACCCCAACAACAACCAGTAAATATTAGTTTCTTCACAACTCCCTAAAATTTAATCAGTATTTCCCAGGGTCTCCAATTTACCAAGACATCCCTGAATTAGTCCTGTTGGCTTGATGTTCCTTTTTGGGCTTTCTTTGCTTATCTGTAAAGAGAGAATTCAAAGGTGAATGGAGTCTAGATTCTCTGAGACTCCTCCAGTTCTTGTATTTTGCCTTCACCTACTTGTAAGCATTTTCTAATGGCCACTTAATAATAACTGATCATACTGCTGCTTCTATCTTACTTCTGATTCTTATAGCATTGGTGCTGAAGGTGGGTACTTTGGAACTCATGCTGAAAGCAAGGAGGTGAGAGCCAGGAATAGAACCTGGGCCTCTCTGTTCTCACTGTGTTCTCTCATTACCCAACCCCACTCTCCAGAGGAGAAAGCCATGATGAGTCTTTGGTATGGTTTATTCATCTTATCGTAACGTGAACCACTAGGGTCAAGCATAGTGCTAAGAGCTTCACAGGCACTCTTTTATTTATTTAAGTCTCATGATAACCCTATTGTTACTTCCCATTTTACAGATAACAAACTGTGGCACAGAGAGGTTAAGAATCTAGCCCAAGGTCAACCAGTTAGTAAAACTGTCTAGGGTTGGTACCCAGAGATGCCCAGTCCTTAATGCAAATGTTTGCATTTCTGAGGATCAAAGTCCATTCTGATGATCCTATGTCTATCTGAATGGGGTTCTCAAATGGGCGTATGATTGGGAAGAAGGATAGGCACGGTGACCCTCAATACCCAGAATGGGACGGAAATAGGTACCCAGCAGCAGATAAGCAGGCAATCCTAACATCTCTTGGCCAGGTTCTTAGAATGTGGGAGTCTCCAGCCTTGCTTGAGTGATGAAATTTCAGTCTGGTTTGGGTTTTGAAAATATCATTGTAACCAACCCTTTGCCCTTAACTCTCCTTTAGAATCCTGTTCCTGTGGCCCCAAATGAACTTAGAGCCCTTCGTGTCCAGTTAAAGCTTGGCCTGATGTACTGGAACCATTTGAAGCAGGGCGTCAAGTCAAGTTGCCATAAAAACACAAATTCTGGGACCCAGAAGATACTAAGAAAAAAAAATAGACAAAGTTTCCTTTGCTGGTAGAGATGCTCATAAAAGCAAAGCAAGCCCACCTCTGTTCAGAGCCAAAAGAGAGACAATATGCATAAAGGGTAGCAGAAGAGATGTAGTGATGCGTCATCCGATTTAGGTTATTTGGGCCTGGGAATTAATTACCTGAGACAAAGAGGTTTGTTTAAAAGTAGAGTTAATGGGAGAATCACTGAACTTTGAGCTAGGAAGAAAAAAACTCTTCAAAATCATCCAGTCTAATAATTTTATGACAATTTTATGAAAGAGGCCTAGAGAGTGAGGTTGGCTTCCTGAAGGTCACCGGTCTGAAGAGTGGCAGAGCAGAGGCCCTGGCCAGGCCTCAGTTTCAGTCCACTGCTAGCAGCTCTGCCCCACCTGGCTGAGGCTGGAGGAAGTGTGTAAACAGGTACGGAGGAAAATGCAAACAGGGCTGCCAGTAAACAGAGCAGTGTAGCTACAGAAGAAAAAAACGTTGTTGGAAGAAAGGCACCGCAGAAGGTTGGATAGAGCCCAAAGGTAACAGGGAGTCCAGGAGATTCATGTTGAGGAAGGGGTGAGATACAAATGGCGATGGAGGGATATCAGTCCAGTGGCGTGCCGCAGGCCACATTAGAGGAGGGACGTTTTAAAGACAGGGAGGCCAGTGGGAAAAGAGTGTGCTAAAAGTTCTGTGTGTTTATATTTTACTTCCTAATGCTGCATATATGAGTGTGTGTGTGTGTGTGTGTGTGAGAGAGAGAAAGAGAGAAAGAGAGAGAGAGAGAGAGAGAGAGAGAGAGAGAGAGAGAGAGAGAGAGAGGTTTCTCAGCCTATTGCTCAGCTCGAATTCAGACTTGTTTGGACCTGTCTGATGAACAGTGTGGGCTGCCTTCCAGAAGCATGACCTCTGAACTCCTTCAGTAATTTCCAGAAGGTCCATTTCCATCAACTGAAGTGAGTCCACTTGAGCACAGGCACTCATACGCAAAGGGGCCTATTGATGGTAGGCCAAACAAAGAACGAAGTGGCATCAACTGCTCCACTGCTCCACCCTCTCCTTCCCAGAGTGGAATTCCTCCCATCTGGACAAATGGAGCAGACTCTGCTCAAGGTTCCTCCTACTCCAAGGCTCAGCTACATAGTTCTCCATGTCTCCTGTTCAAGGGGAGCTGGCACACTCTCAAGTCTCAAGGCATCCTTGGAACAGGCTGGCTGTGGTCGGCCAGCTGTAGGCTGTGAGCAGGGCTGCACCCTGTAGCTGTAGGAGGGAGGCCTGCTCCTGACTGTATTTCCTCAGGCGGGTCACATGAGAGTGAGGCCTGTCTCCCATTGGCTTTTCTCCTCCCAATAGCCTATCACCAGTCTGAGGAGGTGGGATCTATTTATGATGGCATAACTTTCTAGCTTCCTCAGGGAAACAATTTAACAAATCAGTCCATTTTTTGAACAACTGTTACACTAAACAAGCACAAATGATGGGAGGTAATTACGAAAAAACTTAAGTTTCCTTTCTCGTTAACCCTTTAAATTCAGTGGGGCTGGTGTATCTGCTGCACCTGGATAATAATTCAGGAAGGCCACATGACTTCCTTGGTCTTTCTTAGTCTGTATTCACCCAAAGTCTGAATACAGTCGCAACTCCCTGATTAAAATGTTTATGTAATCATTAAAATCCAAATGTGAGGTAAAATAAGGCTTCTCCCCCTCCTTCAGCTGAACACTTACAGTCAGCAATGCTTCTGCCCCGCCTCTCCCATCTTTTTGACTGTGGTTTCTGTTGCTTCCTGTGTTAGAGTGGGAAGAAGCAGGGAAGTTCCCACGTAATTGGTCCCGGCCTGAGGATCTGGCTTTGGTATTCTCTGGACTTGGCAGGTATCTCAAACTGACGCTTTTGTGGGTGTTTTATATCCCTCCATCTTCCATCTTAATTGGTTTGGGCTGCTATAACAAAGTAACGCAGACTGGTGGTTTATGAAAAGCAGGCATTTATTTCTCACAGTTCTGAGGTCAGGGTGCCAGCATGAGTGGGGTCTGGCCAGTGCCTGCTTCTGGGCCCCCGACTGCCGACCAGTCTCATTGTATCGTCGAGAGCCAGCTAGCTCTGTGGCCTCTTCTTATAAGGACACTAAACCCATCCTCCCTCCTGACCTAATCACCTCCCAGAGGTCCCACCTCCTAATACCATCACATTGGGGGTTAGGATTTCAACATAGGAGTTTTGTGGGGGACACTAACATTCAGTCCATAATACCTCCATTACTGGGGCCCTCTCACCTGCAGTTTTCTCAGTGTGGGTGATACGCCTTCCTCTGGCTCATCGCTTACTCCTTCCTCCAGACCTCTAGCTTCTCTCGGTTGAGATCTCTTTGCCCCTCTGGGCTGCCCTCTTGGATAGGATCCTTGGCTATCTCAGGCCAACCCTCTCTCTCACTCATGGCTCTCACCTTTGCCCCAACAGCTCTGGGTATAACACTCTGCTGTGCCTCTTGCCATTTTGGTTTCTCAAGCTTGACACCTCTGAGATAGGAATGGAGTGGAACTCCTAACACAGCTTTCTCCAAAGAATTCTCATGTAAAATCTTACCCTCAACTCTTATGTACCTTAAATATTCTTTGCCACTTACTTTGTAAATCCTATTCTAGCACTTCTTTTAGAATTTGGTGTTTATTGGGATTCAGCTGAAACTTCTAGTTTAGCATCTGATTTCATTTGATTTAGGAATACCTCTTGAACCAAAATGCTCCTATTTGAATCCTGAGTATTAACAATGCATTTACTTCTATTTTTCAAGCATAAGATACCATCTACCATTTGGATTTATTTCCTAGGCCTGCCCTTTTAGATCCAAATCTGGATTCTAGTGAGAAAAGGAGTTCCAATTTAAAGAGAGAGAGACACACAGAGAGAGAGGCAGCATTTAGATCAAACTCTGTATGGTCTTGGGGCATCCCTGTGTGGCACTGTAACTCGAGAGGGGTGTTGCTGTCCACCCCTGCTTTCTAGCATCTACCTCCAGGGTGTGGTGTGAGGTGGCGGGGACGTGGAAGGGGCAGACTTCTTCAAGAGCAGGCTGAGACATCGTGGAGACTCCCTGCGCGAAGAGGCAAGAATCAAAAGAATGTAGGAACTTGGGCTGTACATGACCCGGACATGAGCAAGTTACTTCTTTGAGACTTGCTTTCCACATCTGTAGAATGATAATAATAACCCCTATGTTCCTCCCGGCCAAGATCCTATGAAGTGCTTTCTAAATTGAGAAGTGGGTCATGAGTGTCAGGAATAAGTACTTATAGTTAGACTCTATTTAGTCTCCCATCTTGAACTGGGTGGACCTTGAAGTCAAGGCCCACGTGATGTTGTTTTTCTTCTATCCCAATGTGAGCACAATTTATTGGATGGAATGTTGGAGCTGTTGGCCTGTCTGTTTGGAATGTTTATGGTGTGGATTTGCTCTGCAGAGCCTCGTGTTTATTTCACACTATGTGCTCTTCATCAGGCAGGATCTGGATAGTGAAGGACCAGTACCACCCTACCCTCATTACATCCCAGAACACCGAAGCCAAAGCCCCTTTAATAAACTACACGATTACTTACTTTTGTTTTCCAAGATATTTTTTGAAATATTGAACCCAGTTCTCTTTGCTCTACTTTTGCTATGACTCAAGTTCTTATTCCTGAGTTTTCTTGCTTTCCCCCTTATTCTTTCAATAATACCGTGTTCATCTTCCCTGGCCTCTGGGGTGTTACTGTGCCTAGTGAACTGTATTCCCTTGCTCAGACAGAAGTGTAGAGGGAGCGTAGGCCAGGAAACCCCTGCAACCTCCAGCTACAGCACGGGAGCATTTAGCTTGGTGATTACTACAATTGTTGCCTAGTGGGACAGTGAGCCATTAGCTGAGCTCTCAACCCCCTATTAGTATTACCCTGTAATTTAATCACAATTAGACTCCCAGAAACATAGACATAGGAAACAAGTGGGCAAAGGTGGCAGATGGCAGAAAGCAACAGCTATAAGGGGTTTTAACCAAAGGCACTGTTTTCAGAAGGTACAGGGCCAAGGAATGGTGAAGGTAGAGCTTGGAATGAGGTAGTTAGGAAAATGATTAAAAGGACTTCGAGTTTTACTTTCTGGCATTGAGGTTGGGGTCTGCTGAACATTTACCTCGTGGGCCGGACTGAGCTGGACTTGTTTAATAGCAGTAGGGATTGAAGGAGGTCTTGAGAGGTGACCCCATGTCCCTTTCGCCTTCTCTCCTTGGAATCTGTGGGAAGAAGGTCTCAGAGAGTGTTCTCAGAGGAAGTTTTTCTTTGTCTCACTTGGTTTCCTCCCTTAAGGCCCAAAGCAAGCCCTTGTGTATGTGTTGGAATCAACCTCCTTTCTGAGGGCTCGCAGAAAGCTCAGTCCTGGAGACGACCATTCCCACTGGCTGTGTGTCCTACTGTGCAGAGTATACAACGGGGGCTGGAAGTAGGAGACATTGTGAGATAGAGGAGATTTGAGGAGGATGTCCTTAGGCCCTTCCACAGGGCCTATTGTGCTACTCAAGCTTCAGAAACTTGGGTTGCAGCGTAGGGAGGAACCTCAGCTTTTAAGGCCTCAAGTGACAAGGAAACTTATATCATCCTCGTATGTGGAACTGATCCATGAAGAAAAGAGCCAAGTGTGAAAATTCAGCCCAGCCCAGCCCAGTCCAGGCCCTCTTCATTCTTCAATAACAACAGCCACCTTTGGCTAAAGTCAAGTTGTTAACAGCAGAGCTGGCTGAGGGGCTGTGGAGATATGGTAGGGAGTGGGAGTAGGGGGTGGTTGGAACAAGGCAGGGTTAACAGGAAGCTGGGACCCCAAAGCAGCTGTAAGCAAAATTATGAAATACTTTGGAGGCCTCCCTTTACTCTCTCTACTTCTCTTACCAATCAGGATCTAGTCCTCCTACAAATGCACTAGTGTATTTAATAACTGAACACTCTCAAAGGTATTAAGAGAAGTTTGTGGTATTCTAGAAGGTTCTGGAAGCCCAAGTCTCCTTTCTTCAACTCAAAAGGCAAGATCTGGGTACACAAGAAAGAGGAGTTCTCCCTTCGTCTGACTCTGTTGGCATCAAATTCTCCACTTCTCATGGTAATCTTGAGATCCCAAGTTGGGGGCTTTCCAGGACTGTTCCAGTTTAAAATATTGTATCCTGTTGTCCTCATAAGTACTTGTGAGGCCACATGCCTTGATTTTGTTGTGGAAAAAAACCATAAGTACAATCGTAGCTCAGAGCATTTCCTGTCCAGCTGAATCTACATAAATCTTGCCCTGTCCTGGCACCAAGGCACAGTGGCATTTGGAAGATTTGCTGGAATCCCAGCTAAGGAAAAGTTAGCTTGCAGATTAGTGTAGGAGCAAAGCACAGGTGACCTCTCGTTCTTTGAAGCTTAATTCTGAAGCCCCTCAAAATTTAGGCAAAAACCTATCTTTATGATGGATAGAAATTCAGACATGTTTTCATCTTTAAGCCTCAGACATGGCTATGTGGCTTCGGTTTTTTCAAAATTCTCTCTCCCACTAGCTCCCTGATAAAAAGGCTCTTTAATAGGGAATGGAGCCTTTTACTTTATGATGAGAGATGAGAGTTAACTGGCTTCTTCCTCTGGGGGCACTGTTTTACACACCGAAGACCCTCAACTCGCTGTGGGGTCATGAAATCAATTTAGTGGGTCCTGACTTCTGGCAAAACTTCAAACCTACATAGACAGATTAGATATAAATATAAAAGAGAGAAGGGAACAAAACATATCAGAATATATCACACTTGATTTGGATAAGTATTGTTTCATGAAACTTGTTTCTGTCTCATCTACCTACGTGTACGTGTGTCTCGGGTCACCATGTAACATGTATTTTTTTTCCTGTGGATCAGTGAAAGAACTTTAAGACCTCTCTCCTGGGAGAGGTCACACTGTTACGTATGTTCACATTGAGACTGAAACTGCTAAGGCAGACCCTCCCCTGAGAGCTGGTTCCACAAAGAGCAGCAGGCTGCTGAGCACCTGTGGGGGCGAGGACTAACGGTGCAGAAAGGAGAAAGGAAAGGGCCCCGAGAAGCCCACTTTCCATCGCCACCACGACAGCAGCCACAACGCACTGAGTGACAACAGCACACCAAGCACTTTGCCCACTGCCCTAAATGAGCTGTCCCTTTCACGTCTCACCGCACCCCATAAGGAAGATGAAAACTATTATTACTGTCTCCATTTTCTATATGAGGAAACTAAGGCTCAGAAGGTTAAATAACTTACCTGAGGTCACACAGCTTGTATGTTGCAGACAAAACTTGGTCTCACACCCTGGCGTGCTCGATTTTTTAAGGCATGCACTCATGCAATCCCAGTAAGCAGCTCCTCTTTTGCTTAAGAACGGGGGTTTGGTGTTGGCTCAGTATCAGTGACGGAGGTCAGCCAGCCAAGGGCCTTGCCTGTGAACTAGGGCAGGCAGGGCCAGGAAGTGAAGGAGCCCAGGGTTTGGAGCCCAGGGCCCACGCTGGTGGCTGCGAGGGTGGAAGCCCTCCCCCAGCTCTGCTCCTGCAGCAGGCTGCTGCTTTGCCATCACAGAACACTCTGCTAATTATAACCAAACAATGAGCAATCACAGCCGCTGGTGGTTTAGCTCTGGTTAGAGGTCTGGCAGGCTTTTCATTAGAACTTCCCTGCAGCCTGACGGCATCGGCAGGAGCTCTGGGCTCCAGCTCCCTCCTCCCCTTCCTGCTCCCTCGCCTCCAAGCCTGGTGCACCCAGATCAGTCAGTGCATCCTTAGCTCCTATGGTGTGCAGGCGCTGTGTTCAGTGCTGCAGCCTGGGGGGTGTGGGAGGCAGAAATGTGTTCTTGCCTTCAGGGAGCTCCCCGTCCTTCCAGCAGTCTCTTGATTAGAACTAAAAAGCCAGGCCCACTTGAGCCTGGCAGAGAGGAGAGGTTTTGGACAGCTCTATGTCCTTGGCTGCTTCTCTCTGAGGTCCTTTCCTGGGCACTGTGAAAATTTATTTTTTGCCATTCAGTAATGTGGGACACAAAAGTGCTTGCTCTGTATACATGATCTCTACTGGTGCTTATTTCTACAGGATGTCCCAGAGAGAGAAACTCTTTCAAAATCTTGGGAAATGTAAACCTGGGCCGATAAAACAGACACATAAAGTCATTAGAGGCCTTGGAACCCAGAGAAGAAGTTTCTCGAATGTCTATTTTGAGGGCTCAGGACTTTGGCAAGGGCACAAGGGAATGGATGGTGGAGTATCTGTCTCTGGTCCTGGGGAAGTGGACACTGTTAGCTGTTCCTGGGATGAACCATGGACAGACTATCCTTGGCCAAACTTCAAGGTCGATCAGGTTTATCTTTTGTCCCTTCATCTCTCTGACTCATCCTTCCTGGCATCTAACTCCCCTCAGGTGTACCCTGGGCACCATTCTTCCTGCTCTCATATTAGGACTTCTTTATCTACTATCAACCATTCACATTAAGGTCATAGTTGAAAATTCATCACGATATTATCCCTCCGAGAACCATCTTCGGTGTTAGGGATGCTTGGGTCCTGTTCACGGAGGAATTCTAAAGCATTCCTAGCAGGAGGCCTGCCCGGAGCAGCAGAGGGTGGCACATATTTGCAGGATGAATGATGGAAGCGCTGGGAGGGACCAGGAGAGGACCAGGAGATTTTCCAGACAAAGATCTAAGGCCCGAAGAGAGAGGGTGACCAACTATTTCAGTTTACCCAGGAATGAGGGGATTTCTAGGACGTGGAGCTTCCAGTTTTAAAACCAGACAAATTGGTCGTACATGAGGGGCTGTGATGAGTAAACCGATGTGGACAGAGTGCAGGCAAGAGGAGTTGGTCGGATGTTGTTCCCTGGAAAGACGGGAAGCACCATCTGGTGGGGAGGCAATTCTTAAAACAACAAACAGATACGGCTAAGAAACACATTTTAAAAAGTCCAAACTTACTGGTAGCATCAAAATACACACTAACACAATTTTCACCTCTTTGTCTAAGATTTAAACATATATGAACAGCCTGTGAAACTAGCACTCTCATTCACTGCTGGTGGAAATGTAAACTATTTCGATCTTTCTGGAGGGCAGTTTGGTACTAGGTAAAAAAAAATGTCTTAAAGATATCCATTTCCTTTGACCAAATAATTCCATTTCTTAGCCTCTGACCTTAAAGAAATAATTAGAAATATGATTAACGTTTTGACTACAAGTATGCTTATTTGTTCATACAACTCATAATAAAATCAAGTCAGAGGCAACCTAAACTTTCCTCTTAGGAGGCCAAATGAAAAACCAAATTTGACTTGATTTTTAAGCAAAGTAACTCAGCTCTTCTTTTGTTCTGCCCTCGACTTCCAGCTTATACCTGAAAGCCTATATTTTAGATTCAAACAATTCTCTCACAAAAAGGAATTTTGCCATCGGTCCTTAAAAATATATATATTTTTTCCAGCCACTTATAGCTTGTACCACTCACATAGGCGGTTCTGCCCCTTGTTGTAGTTACTCCGGTCAGAGCATTTTCGCTTGTAAATAAAAGAAGCCAACACAGACTATCTGAAGAAGAAAAAAGAATGTAGCAGGGAGGGTTTGCCCAATATCCTCTGGATAGGTGGCTCCTTCAATAGATTGGCTCTTTCATTTAACGCAATTCTGAGTTTGAGTCCCTAACTTTGGAACTTCTACCTATGTGCCCATAAGCAAGTTAGTTAACCTGTCTGTACTTTCAGTGGCTTCATTTGTAACAAGGGATTATTAATACCTTATCTAGCACTTACTACGGAGCAGGCTGTGATATAATAAAACATATGTTTGGCCTTTGTCCCTGGTTCTGGAACAGAGTTCCTAAAACCCACAGAATTTCCTGAGTAGTGTCTTTTGTTACTCATAATGAGCCCTTTTGGACTCCTGAATTTACGCTCAGGGTGGGGCTCCTAGACAGCTCATGAGAGAGGCTGGCACCAGAAAGATTGAATTGGTGAGATTAGAGGATCGGAACTTTCAGCCCCATACATACCTCAATTTCCGGAGAAAGGGGAGGGCTGGAGATTGTTCAATATAAAAACTCTTGAACAGCAAGACCTGGGTTGGTGAAAGCATCCATGTGCAGGAAGGGTGGTATACCTGAACTCCATGGGGACAGCAGCTCCTGTGTCTGGACCCACTCTGTGTACCTCCTCATTTGGCTGTTTATTCATATTCTTTATAATGAACCCATAAATGTAAGTACAGTGTTATCCTGAGTTCTGTGGGTCATTCCAGCAAATTACTGAACCTGAGAGAGGGTTGTGGGAACCCCCTACATTTACAGTTGTCTGGGCAGAAGAGTGGGAAGTCTGGGCACCCCATTCACAGCTGTCATCTGAAGTGGGGGCAGTCGTGTGGGACTGACTCCTTTAGTTCGTGGGATCTGATGCTAACTCCAGGTTAGACAGTGTCAGAAGTGAATTACGGGACACCCAGTTTCTGTCAGAGCATTGGTTTGTGTCAGAAGACACCCCACACAGACAGCCCACACAGGCACTATCTAATAACTAAGTATTAGCTCAGTTAGTCCTTTTAACAACGCTATGAGATCTGTGCTATTATCTATCAGCTGCCTGTGTGTGAGTGTGTGTGGACTTGGAGACTTGTTTCTAATGAATACAATAGAAAAAGTAATGCAATGTGACCGGAGTTTAGATCATAAAAGGATAACTTCTGCTTGGTTCTCCCTCTTGGATTGCTAGCTCTGGGAGAGGGACTATATCATGTTGTGAGGACATGCAAGCAGCCTGTGAAGAGGCTCACGTGGAGAGGCACTGAGCCTGCTTGCCAACAACCACCTCCGTCTTGCCAGTGATGGAGTGCGCCATCTTGGAAGCAGATTCTCCGGGCCAGTTAAGCTTTCAGATGACTGCGGCCCAGCTAATATCTTAACTGCAGCCCCATGACAGATGCCAAGCCAGAACTGCTCAGCCAAGCTGCTTCCAAATTATAAGTTCTGTCTTACAGAAACTATGAGATAATAAATGTCTATTGTTTGAAGCCACTGAATGTTGGGATAATTTTTTAAATAGCAATAGATGACTAATACAATCATCTTGACCTTCATTCCTCGCAACCTATGGGCCTAGCAAAACCGCCACACTGGTCAAATCTAACTTTCACCTATTGTACAACTGCACTCCAGTTGCTGAATGTGGCTGGAGAAAAACACAGGACTGTGCTGAGAGGACTCCCTTTAAATTCATGACCTTTGGCCTCCGGAGGACCATCTTGGCTGCCCAGCAATCCTACAGTCTCTCCCCCAGGCAAGTCACTGTCCTACTCCTTGTGATAACTGTGTCACAGGCCTTAGCACAACTCTCCCTGCCTCTCACTTTTAGCCAATGATATAATTTTTTTCCTACTGAGAAAATAGACGTAAAAAAACAAAAAACAAAACATTCTTATCCTCCTACCACCAAAAATATCATCCTCCAGTATTCAGGCTGTCATACTCTGCCTTCCCTCCTCTTACGATGAATGGACCATCCATGCGTCTATCTCAGGCCAGGCCCGCCCCTTGTGCACTGGATCCCTTTTTTTATGCTTATTAAAAGGCACCACTCCAGCAATTACCTGCTGTCTCATCCACATCATAAAATTTTCTTTCTCTATCGGACCGTTCCCATCAGCATACTAGTGGGGATATAACTCTTATCTTTAAAAAAAAAAAAAAATTCTTGACCCTACCTTCCCCTCCAGTGACTTCAGCCTTTGTCTGCTCACCATTCAGAGCAAAACTTTAAAAAATTGTCTGTACTTTTTCTATTTCCTTACCTCCTATTCTCTGTCACACATATTCCCATCAGGCTTGTGCACCTGCCATGACAATGAAACCACATTTATCAAAGTTCCCAATGATTTCTATGCTGACAAATTCAATGGTCAATTCTCTGTTCTTCTTTGTTGAACCATCAGCAACAATTTAAGTCAATTGATCGTTCCCTTCTTGAAACACTTTCTTCAGTTGCTTCCAGACACCAGCGTCTACCAATCTTCCTCCTACTTCACCAGCTGTTCCTTTCCCATCTCCCTTTTCACCGGCTCTAAGTTTGGAATGCCCTACGGCTTGGTTCTTGAACAGCCTCTCCTCTCTTCTCTTTCCTGTCTTCCCCTCTCCTCCCCTCTCTCCTCCTCTCCTATCATCTCCTCTCCTTTCTAGGCTTCTTTCTGAGGTGGCCTTATCCAGTCCCACGGCTTTAAACACCATCCATATGCTGCAAGACCCCTTATTGATATCTCTAATCCAGAGCCTCTCCCCTGAGCCCAAAATGAATAAAGGCAAAGTGTGTCTTCAGCTTCCTCCCTTTTGGGCACATTTCTCCCTACTTCTCTGTGTTTTTTCTTTCTTCTGATATCCAGTGTATTCATACTCAAGGGTAACTGACAGGGTTAAAACATTAACCAGCGCACAGCACAGCGCCTTGCACGTAATGGAAATATTAATCAAACGTAACGAAATTATTCTTTTCAGGAAACCATATTTATATTTGGCCTAAAGGCAAAGTTACGCCTCTCTACTGATGAAATTTCAGATATGGGCAGATATGGTTGCATCTTAATTAGGCCTGGGATGGAAATGGGTACATGTGTGGATTTTTGAGGTTGAGAGGCTTTTCCAGCATCCCTCAAATGTTGATCACTGACTCAGTCTTGCTGTAGAATGTGCTTGGTGTTTATCTTTTTTTGGTTGTGTGGTCAAGATCAGGTAGACGGGCTGGGTCGTGCAGCAAAGCCCCACCCTGCATTTTAGTGGTTCCTGCCTTGTTGTTGTAGTCCCGTAGTTAGGTCACGATAGTGACAAGCTGTGGATTCATTTTCACTCAGCTTTTCAGAAACACTGTTCTTCAGCCACTGTCTAAACCCTTTACTTGGCCAAAAATGGTGGCTATTTCTAACTTGTAAAAATGCAAGTTAGACCTTGACATTTGAATCATTTTCAAAAGGTTCACGTGACAACCTCCATAAATAAGAATGTAATTCTTCCTCCCTCCCCTCTCTACTTTACAACACTAAGGCGAGACTCAGTGAAATGACAATGCTGTGGAATTTGGGGGCCCTGAATCAGTGTGGGTCCTGTCACTCCAGGGAGTGAGAAGAGCTGGATGAAGGGGCTGTTTCCAGGGGTCAGGTAAGCAACAAGAGTGAGGAGGCAAGGGAAGGTAGTAATGAATCCCAGGGACCAGCAACAATAGGGACTAATTATCACCTCTCGGCTCAAGGGGCAAGTGGGGAGTAGAGACCAGATCCCAGGGCAGCTGCAGCTAGGAGAGGGCTTGGGATAGGAGCTTTAACCAGCCATCAGCCCAGCAGGGAGGGAGCTAGCAGAATAAACACCCTGAACTCCTCTTCCTTCCCATCTCTTATCAATGCCTCCCAGTGGCCAAGCCCAACCAGAAACCAGAGAGAAAGGGAGCCTCTGGGTATAGACCACACAGGTCAGCCTCCTGGATCTCAGAACAGGGCTGAGAAGGCTGGAAAGTGAAGCTGGGGGAGCCAGTGGAGAATGTCCTGCACTCGTGTTCAGAATAACAACTCCAGGAATGGAAGCTATTAGAAGGCAATATTCTCAAGGTGGATGGTTCATGACCCCGACTGCACCAGCAAAAACAACTAAAGCTGATGTTCTACTTCAAGATGGGGTACATGATGATTAAATTTAAGTGTCAGTTTGGGCTAACGAATGCCCAGACAGCTGGTAAAACATTATTTCTGGTGGGTCTGTGAGGATGTTTCTGGAAGAAATTAGCATTTGAATCAGTAGACTGAGTAAAGAAGATTGTCCTAACCAATGCGAATGGCACCAATCATCCAATCTGTTGAGTGCCTAAATAGAACCAAAAGGTGGAGGAAGGGTGAATTCTCTCTCTTCTTGAGCTGGGACCTCCATCTTCTCCCTCGGCCATAGAAACTCCTGGTTCTCTGGCCTTTGGACCCCAGACTTACACCAGTAACTCCTTGGGTTCTTAGGCCTTTGGACTTGGAAGGAAGAATACCACTGGTTTTCCTGATTCATCAGCTTGCAGATGGCAGATCCTGGGATTTCTTACTTCCATAATCAAGTGAGTCAATTCCTGTAATAAATATCATACTCATATGTGAAACTGAAAGTCCTCCCCAATGATGCTTATGTGATGAGGACAAGATTTATCAAAGTGTGAGTATTCTAAGGAGACTTCTGGCTTAATAACTGTGATATCCTGATCTTCTGGGTTGTAGAGTGGGGTGAATTATTGGGAAGAGAGACTGGAAGATAAAGGAAAGGACCAGACATAAGAGGCTAAGTTACCCTCCATAACAAAGAGCTCAGAAAGAGAGGAGACATTTAGGTTTTGAGAGAGTATGGGAGCTTTGATTTGTAAAAGGCCCTTGAGTGGCTATGGATGTGAGACAATTGGGGAAGAGAAAAGGGGGTTTTAGAAAAGCTTTGCTAAGTGTTTATATCTCTTCAAAAGATATAAATAAATAATTGGAATTCCTTGACTTTCAGTTGCTGAACATGTTTCTTTATATGGCCTCCAAGTGAGCCAAGGCCTCATGGGACCCAAACTTTTATTGGGGTTACACTAAAAGACCTCTGGATGGTTTGGGCAATGGAGGACTGGCTAGAAACCACGCCACACGCCACAGTCTCTATCCTCCGAGCAGGAGAACACAAGTCCTGAATCTTCTGAGGACTCAGCTTCCTTCCAAACTGTGGTACCTTCCCCCGGATTGCTGTAAAGTGGAAGGGATAACCATTTTACTCTTTTTGACAGAGGCCAGAGAGGATAAACAAGTCATTCACAACTACCCAAATAGGCTGCCTAAAGGAAAAAGGAGGCATAAATACCCCAGGTCTCCAACTCCTTATGTGGCCTGTATTCATGTCAGCTGACTGACTGCAGATTGTGTTTCCTTTCCTTTCTAGAAAGTGAAAACCCATTACCCCTTTCCTTCCTGAGAAGACTCAGGCTTTTGCCAGGGGCCTGTGTGGGACAAGACTGGAGCCTGAGCATTTACAAAAATCAATTCTTTTGAGTCTTGGATTCCTTTCCTGAAAGCCGTTGAAGTTGCACAGAGGTGGGGGCGCTAAGCCCAGGACCAGGACTTGGGGGTCTGAGACCTGCCATCTGTACCACGTTCTGCATTCCCAAGCCATGCAGCACTCCAGTGTCACAGGCTCTGATTGGCACGGGATGTTTCCCAATGTGGGCTAATGAAACGTGGGGAGACCTGAACTGATCGGTTCTGGAAAGAGGCTTCCACTTTCTTTCACGGGAACTTCTTTCTTTCAAAAAAGCAGCTTGCATTCTCTCTCCTGAGAGGAAATGAAGGTGCCATACAACTTTGGGTACCGCTGGCAATTAACACTGAGAGTCTTAGGATAAAGTTGACACCAGGGAGGCGGGTGGAGAGACAAAAAGAAACAACAAAGAGCAGATGGATCAGACCTTGCAGAAAGCCCACCCGACCTCAGACTTTTTATTATTGTCATGGACCCATAGATTCTTTTTGTTGTTTAAGCCAGTTTGAGCTGTGTTTTCTGTTGTTGCAATAAAGATCATCCATCGTCCTGATAACTTACGGCAGTTCAGACGCTGTGCTGCAGGCTCTGGAATGGGAAGGTGCAGTCTGGTCTGAGAAGATTCTGTTCTGATGCAGGTGATGTGTCACTGCGTCACTGGATTTTAACCCTTTTTCTTGGTGAGGGAGGGAAGATCAGGCGAGTTCATCTCCAAGCTGGTGGGGGGAGGGGATGAGGGAGTGACAGGTCAGTCATTCAGCAAAGGCACAGCTGAAAGGATGCTTCCTGTGCTTGAAAGTGATCTTCTGGGAGCTCAGGGGGCTTGGGCTGCCAGAGCCAGATGGGGAGGGCAGCTGTTCTTTACCTGGGTTCCTGGACTTCTAGGGGGACCATAGAAAGGTGTCGGATAGTCCATGAAACCCTGACACTGCTCGAGCAATTGTGTTTGTGTGCATATTTTCGTTTAAATGGTCCTCTGAATCCACCTGCCTGGGTTTCCCATTGTCCTAAAACAGGAGCGACTACCCCGCTTCCTTCTTACTCCCCGGAAGGGATGAACATTAGAGAGATCATAGATGGTATATAAACACATTAGACAGAAAAATCTTTTTTGAGTTATTGGGGACTATGCCAAGCTATTGGAAGAGGAGAGCAGAAGGCATGTCCTAAAGTGAGACAGTCCATCAGGAAGTGAAGACAGCCACGAGCTTAGTTAGGTGAAGGAGAATGACGAAGATCAGACTGACTTGCCCTTTCTGTAGGAAATCCAAGTATCTAGATGCACAGGAACATAGTACCCACATATGCCACATGCCCTGTGTGTGTACGGGACAACAACTGACATTTGCACTGTCTGATGCTTTTCTATGGTCATTTCCATACCACGGCCTCATACAGGCCCTGGCAGCTAGGTCGCATGGTTCCCCCAGGTTCACAGAGTGCAATGCCCGGGTCCCCCAATAAGTGGTGATGCTGCCACCCAAGTTCAGCTGTTCTTTTTCCTCTCCTGGTGCTCCATCCTCTGCATCAGTGGTTTCTAAACCTGAGTGATCATCAGCACCGCCTGGATGCTTCCTTACAATGCAGAGTCCTGGGCTCGGCTCCAGTCCTAGAGTCTGATTCAGCATGTCTGGGGCAAGGCCTGGGTGTCTGCATTTTTGGAAGCATCCTAAGTGAATCTAACACCACTTGGGAACAATTGCTGTGTAGAAGGAGCAGTGTGTGTGTTTGTGTGTGTGTGTGCGCACGCGCACGCACGCGCATGTGTCTTCCCACAGGTAGGCCTAGCAAACTTGTAAAACAAGTAATCTGTCTTGGGTACCTCTCATCTCCTCTTTTAGGGTTCTTTTACCCTCTGGCTATCTTTCCTGATGCTTCATTGTTCTTTTCCTAACCCCTCATCACAAGGTAGCTTTTAGGGGGTGGTTTATTGTTACAGGAGACTCTTAGGGACTGATAATTATTCAAGCTCAAAAGTAGTAAATCTCTAAAGGGAGAATTTCAGGCTTTGGGACAGGCAAATGGATGTGAGAGATGTTTAAGGGAGGAGAAATGTCTTACCGTACTGTGTGGTGGTTGTGGATTTGCCATGACAGCTCTCCACCACAGAGCTCCCGTGTGTCACATGCTTGCATGCATACTGTACAAATATAATACCCATACAACTCTCTGAATGAAAAGCAAACACATATAAGAAACAGGTGGGTTTTTAGAGCATGCAACCTTTTTTAGCGAAAAAAATTATGAAAGCATTTTCAGTGTCAGGTCTCACCACAAGGCACGCTCTTGAAGCTGGAAGAGAGGCATCCAGAAATACGAGTTTGTCATGGAAACGCTGACAGGGCATCAGCCGATGCTCACAGGTGCAGCCCAGAATGGTGTAGCCTCTTGTGGCTTATTTCCATCCTGGCCCCCTGAAGGAATTCTCTTTTCCTATTTCCTGGCCCCTGAAAAGTCAGTTGGCCTTTCGGGAACCCGGGAGGTTCTTGCCAGGAAGGTGGCTGTATCTCTCTTGGAGAAGAAAACAGGCTGGCACCACCCAGAGTGGGAGCTTACAACCACATCCATAGAGCAGGTAGCTGGGTGGTATAAGGATTAGGAAGCACCTGGACCACCACTGTATTGATGCCAAAGGCCTTCCTTTGACAAGCAGGGAGAAAGCTGGGAAGGCAGTTCCACCTGGAGAAGTTGCACAGTGACCACCCTGGGTCCTGTCAAGGGGTAGGTGACAGACTCTGTGCCATGGGCAGGCCTTGCTCAAGGATGGGCACTGGGTCCCTGAAGAAAGAGATTCTTTCTTCTTCTCAACTGGGCCCCAGGAGTCCTGCTAGGAGCCAGATAAGGGTGTCAGCTGCTTTATAGAGCAAATGGGCAGAGCCCAAGAGGCTGGGGGAGAGGGCTGGGAAAAGGAAAAGATGGTTTCCATCTGTGGGAAGTTTCCACTCAGTGGGGAAATTGTGGTTGCTTAGGGGTTCGCAATCCAATTTGACAAGGCAGACAAGAGCTCTGCACACGAAGAGTCCAAGAAAGACAGGAGAAAGAAGGTGCAGCCCAGGCATTCCAGGGCTCACAGTCTGGAGAGAGAAAGACCTGTTTCTTCAACCCTGGCCACAGGCTGCCCCACCCTTGACCAACCATCTCAGGAATCAAAGCCACCAACACTGCCCTGGACTGTGGCAAGGGCTGGGATGAGACAGACCCCACAGCCCAATTTTGTTCACCTGCTTTGAGTATCCTCCTGCAACCCTTTCTATCAGAGCTGCCTGCTTCTGGGAGGTCTGCTGCTTTGCCCCCAGGCCCAGCTGCTCTGCTGGGAGACTGGTTTGCAATCAGGGCGGCTGTGATCAGGCCCAATTTTCCTTCCCCACCAGGAGTCTTGGGAGCTTGGGAGACATTCCAGGGCTGGCTCTGACATGAATTTGCTGATCAGTGCGCCAGGCGATCAGAGCTGACTCCTCTCTCTTCTCCCTCAGAGGTGTTGATAGTAACAGCAGAGACGAGAGACGGAGCTGCCAAGTTGGCAGGAGAACACAGCGACTATGCACTGCGGATTGAGGGGGGCAGGGAACAGCCAGGCAGCAGAGGGCTGGGCCAGAGTAGCAGTTTGTTTGTCCTATAATCGAAAGAGTCCCTCCAGTCTGGGCAGCCAGCATCCTGCGCAAGGAGGAGAGACTATGGGGGAGGCCCGGGGTGTTGGTGCAGGATGAGGCCTCTAGGAGGTTCCCAGGCCTGGGTGCTGCAAGGGTTGGTGGGAGGGACCTCTGGCTGGGCCTGAAGCCACCAGCAGCCTGGGCCCTAGAGGCAGGCTGGAGATCCACCTTTGTTCCTGCTGTTGACGAAGCAGCTGTGGAGTTTCCAAACGGTGTGGAGCTGGTGGGTTCAGAAGCTGCTTCCTCCCAAAGAGGACCCATGTTGTCAATCATTTGGCTTCTTTGAGACTCACAGATGAGTATCTACTTCAGAGCTTTGTGTGAGGATTCAACGAAGTACTGATAGCAAAAACTTACTGCTTACTACGTGGCCGATGCTATTCTAAGAGCTTCATGAATGACAATGTACTTAATCTTCAAACAACTTTATCAGGAGGGTACTATTATTATTTCCATTTTATTAATGAAGCAATTGAGGCACAGAGAGGTTCAGTAACTTACTGAAGGTCACAGAGCTAGTGAGTAGCAAGTGAGTAGCAAAGTTGGGCTTGAACCCAGTCATGTGTCACTTAGGCCATGTTCCCAACCTTTACACAAACTGCCTTCATAATGCAACAGATTCTTAGCACAGTGCCTGGCCCAGGGCAAGCATTTAATACATGTTAGTTCTCACCATGACTCCCCCAGAGCAGTTGCAAAGAGAGGACCAAGGCTCCTGACATGGACTTCGGGGACCCCGTGGTGCCCGAAGGGTGTCTTCTCTTCCATCTTTGGTCCACAGGGCCTCGGTTATCCTAGGAGCTGGAGCTCACTCCCCCCTGGAGTGAGAGCCTCTGGCCTTCCCTGCTCCCCGCCTCCTCCACTTTTCCCCTCCTCCTGCCTGAGGCAGAGCAGAGCAGAGGAATTCTCAGCTTCCTCTAGTTACCCTCAGCCTGCAAAGAAAACATAGTCTGCTGTGTCTGCTGCCAGTTCCTCTCTGGTGACAGCCACAACCCATGTGTTCAGTGCCAGCCCCCGCCTGTGCTGTGGGTAGAGCTGGGAGCCTAGGGCTGGACTCCAGTGCCCTGTGGGAGACGCTGGGCCAGTCACTTCAAGGCTGGTCTTCGGGGGCTGCTCAAAGGGAAAAGCTGGGCTAAATAACTTCTTGAAGACCCTTTCGGCTCTAAGAGCTAAGACTGAAGATTGTTGTTCTGTATTCATGACCTCTTCCTGAGGTAGGAAGTCCATTGTATAGACTGTTCCCCATATGTGGGGGGAGTTCATTCGTGCAGCCTTGCAAATTAGTCACCAGCTTTACAAGTCCACTGAACTGTGCTCCTGGCCACCCTTGCCTCTTCAGAGGTACTAGGGAATGACTCGTTTGCCACTTGCTGGGCAGCCAGCTCGGTGATAGCCACACGAGAGCTAGGAGCCCGGAATACTGGCTGCTTCCTAGGCCTGTGTTCCTCCCTGGGACACGAAACCCCGAGTATCAGTGCCGAGGGAAAGGAACTGCCGTGTTGGCACCTCACAACAGCACTGATTTGTTCGTTGTGCACGGTGGGGTGTGGGCTACAGATTCACCCTCCCAGCTGTTCCTTCGGGTAACGAGTGATGACAGGAGGAGATCAGGTGGGGCGGGAAGCCCCACGGCAGAAGGAAAATGGAAACGGAATATTCTAAATTGTACACATGGAAAACAGAGAAAGCAGGGGTATAGTACCTTCTAGTCCAGTAGGACTCTTTGAAGGAATGTTTGGTTCCGAGGAATCACCGGGAGAGTGGTGGTCACTCGTTAGGAACAAAGAGGGCTGTCCCAGGTCACCAGGTCCTTTCTTCGTGCTTCCCGACCAAGGAGCCCTTGGAAATCCTTAGGCATGGGCGTGTTCTCTGTCTGGGCCAGGAGGTGGAGGGGAGACCGGGGCACCCAAGCAGGGGGGAGGTCGTGCGGGGCTTCCAGGCTCTCCCAGAAGGCAGTGCTCGTGAACACATAGGCCTGACCATCATCCTGGTCTTTGGGGTCTAAAACATTGACCTTGCTTTACTGAACCTGTGCTTTTTCCTACAAGCAGAACACCTCCAGCGCTGTAGAAGAAGTCAGAGCGAGGAAGGATCACTTTGCAGTCAACTTGCTGGCACGTGTCTGTTCTGTGAAGTTACAAGGGTCTTTGTCCATTGCTTCCAGAAATGTATTTATTCTGTCAGACCCTGAGGGCTCATTGGCAATCAATAACAAGGAGTCGGAGCCGTGGGTAGAGAGGGAGACTCCAGAGGTTGGGGAGTAGCTCCCTTCCTCCTGCTGCTGATTCTGTTTGGCGCCAAGCAGTGGTCAGAAGAAATGCATGAAATCAGCAGAGGTGAGAAGCACAGGGCAGAGCTAAAAGGAGAGGGAGTTTACCAGGGGTAGGAGGATGAAAGTAAGAGAGATAGCTCACAGTGAGAGAGCCCCAGGGGACTTGGGAGAAGGGAGACTACAAAAGAGGGAGGGCCTTCTTGGGTGGTGGCATGGGGGGGCGGGGGGGCAGGAGGAGGGCACAATCCCCAGCCCTTGACCTTCTTGGATGGGGTGCATGGCAGGCCAGCCCAGAGGCAGGGTGATGCCTAAAATGACCTGCAAGCATTCAAAATCCAGACTGGGTGAGCAGAAGTGGGTCAAGGTTCGATTTTCCTGTGAAGAAGCCCTGAGCTGGAGACTGGATGCGTTGACTTTTTATTTATTTATGAGGCTATCGATTATAATGCAGCTTTTCCACAGCATCCTGAGGTAGCTGGAGTTGGGAGAAGAAACCTCTTACCAGTTAACTTCCTTTGCCCTGGAGATGTCAGGTGCTTAGATAGGCTGTCCCCCTCCCTCTCCTCATTCTCCCTCCTCTCCCCACCCCTTCTGTAGCCCTACCCCTGAGAATTAGGGGCTCAGGACAACAAGTCTAGTTTCCTTTTTTCTCAGCTGTGGCTGTTCTAAGTTTCTTCCAATATTTAGGACACACTCCAGTACCCCAAATCCTAACAGCAGGGCATTGCTTAACTTGAGTACAGAGCTGTAAAAGCATCTGAGATCTTCCAGGAAAACCCTTTTTTTTTTAAATTTATTGGGGTAACAATTGTTAGTAAAATTACATAGATTTCAGGTGTACAATTCTGTATTACATCCTCTATAAATCACATTGTGTGTTCACCACCCGGAGTCAGTTCTCCTTCCATCACCGTATATTTGATCCCCCTTAGCCTCATCTCCTACCCCCCACCACCCTTACCCTCTGGTTACCACTAAACTATTGTCTGTGTCTATGAGTTTTTGTTTCTCATTTGTTTGTCTTGTTCTTTTGTTGTTTTTGGTTTATATACCACATATCAGTGAAATCATATGGTTCTCTGCTTTTTCTGTCTGACTTATTTCACTTAGCATCATACTCTCAAGATCCATCCATGTTATCACAAATGTTTCTGTATCATCTTTTCTTACCGCCAAATAGTATTCCATTGCGTATATATACCACAACTTCTTTATCCATTCATCTATCGAAGGACATTTTCGTTGTTTCCATGTCTCGGCCACCGTAAACAAAGCTGCAATGAACATTGGAGCACACGTGTCTTTATGTATAAATGTTTTCAGATTTTTTGGGTAGATACCCAGGAGAGGGATTGCTGGGTCATCCGGTAATTCTATTCGCAATTTTTTGAGGAACCTCCACACTGCCTTCCATAGCGGCTGCACCAGTCTGCATTCCTACCAACAGTGATGAGGGTTCCTTTCTCTCCACAGCCTCTCCAACACTTGTTACTATTTGTCTTGTTGATGATAGCCATTCTGACTGGGGTGAGGTGATATCTCCTTGTGGTTTTTATTTGCATTTCTCTGATGATTAGAAAACCTTTTTGTTTTACTGAGATGGAACAGAGGCCAAGAGGAAATGACTTCCCCAAAGTCCACAAAGAGAGACACAGCCTGGATAAGAACAGAGGCCTCCTGATTCTCCCCTTTGCCCTGTGTCACGTTGCCTCCCAATCTGGCCCCTCATCCCACCCTGAGTTAGAACGCTCCTGAGTTAGGAATCACTCTCTGCGATTCTTGCCCCCATTTGCAGTCTCCCAGCAGGGCCTCTCCTTCATTTGTTTTGCGCTTGATGAAATCTTTGCTTTCAGTCTTCCTTACTCCCAACTAAGACTGAGGAGGTTCTGTATAACCCCAGAGGAAAACAGGCTAGTGATAAGGACTGTCAGCCGAATTAGCCTGGCCTGGCCTTATCTACCCTCCACTCCCACCTCTCTCCACATCAGCCACCTTTCCTGAGGTCTCTTCCAGCCTTTGTGCCCCTTCTGGTGGGCAGAGATGCTCACATCCACTCATCCTTGTGAAAGAAGATGGATCTTCTCCTTCAGCCCCAATCCCAGGGCTCAATCTGCTGGAGAGAAAGGAACGAGCCTTTCCAGGTGGGCAGAATCCAGGAGATAGGCCAACACACTGCACCAAGCCCCAAGGGCTGACTCCCCATCTTTGGAGACCCTGAAGTTTGGTTCAACAGAACGTGGTTCTAAAGATGAGGGCCATTGCTTGGAGCTCGGTGGGTACTCTGGCCTATAACGCTTGTTTGTGTCATTGTACTACGCCTTAAGTTCATTTTGGCATTCATTCAGTGTTCCAAAGTTCAACCCCAACCCAATTTACTGGCCTCATCTCTTTCTTCCCTTCTAACGGGCTAAGCTGTAGTCAACGGGAATTCTGTAAAAATATCACATTTTCTTTCTGTGCCCCTATCCTTCTAGAATGCTCTACCCTCCTGTTCCACATGAGCAGAAAACCCACACTCTGTCACATTCCCTGATTATACCAGCTGACATGTATTGCGCTCTACTATATATGTGCTGGACACTACACTTGTCTTCAAAATAACCACAAAATTCTCCCCATTTATCCATTTGGGTCACACAGTTATTAAGTGGCAAAATCAGGCTTTGAACCCAGGCCTGTGTCTCCAGAGTTTGTACTCTCAGCCACTATACTATATTACCTCTCAAGAAACAGCCACCTTTTCCAAAATTATCTTTCTCTTAGCCAGAATTTTATCGTCACTTTCTTTATTACACATCACTTTTCTATTGTTTCCTGTGACTACTTATATCATATACCTTAACTTCCTTACTACACTGTGAGCTTTTCAAAAGTAGGGCCTGGGTCACATTAGGCGTGTTCCCAACAGCTGGCCCAGTGCTAGCACCTGGCAGGGGGCTATTAAATGTATTTTGGATGAAGGAATGAATACATGATTGAATGGATTCGAATCATAGCAAGTTCTAATGTCTGCCCACGGAGGACTAGGGAATTGGAACTCAGTTTTCTGACGGGCCCAGTTTCACATTTCCTTTTTCAAGGCAGGCACCACGGGAAATGAAGGGAATGGAAGGGTTTCATAGATGAGTGAGAACAGGAAGACAAACTCCTGCCTGTCTGTAATTACAGAGCCTCTTCTTGCTGGCTACTGCTGGCAGCATACTGGGGAACGTGTTTTCAGTTTTCCAGGTTGGGAACTGCAGGTACTACTGATTGCTTTGTGAGATCTGACCTGGCTGTGAAAGGAAAAGAGAGACAAGGATAATAAAAGCTGAGAGCAATGGCTTTGCCAGGTGGGAGGGAAGACCTCAGCGTGCATCCCAACTTCAGGACTCACTTCAATAGGAAAGAGGAAAATCTAGCCACCCTTTCTATGCTGGACGCTTTTGGGATCAGGGACTCCACATGGAGGAGCCCACAGCAGCGTGGTCTCTAGCTGGGTGAAGGGCAGTGTCAATCCACTGAGAGCCCTTCCAAGTTGAGAAGGGGTCACGGGAGGCTCTAAGGTGCAAGGACCTGGGTAGAGGACCTGGGATGTGGGTATTAACTGCGAAGGGTGTGTGTTTGTGTGTGCGTGTTTTCAGGCTCACCTGGGTATGTCAGAAGCAGTGAGGGGGCCAAAATGGGACTCCACTCCTTTCAGGATCCTGAGATTCCCAGCTGGGCCCACTTTTTTCAAGGCTCTGTTCGAGACTCAGCTTCTCTGGTGCAAGTTTAGAACAGGTAAATCAGGCTACTGGGTTATGGCTGGGGGGAAGGTTTCCAGCACCGCCACTTTTGTTGCGAGAAGGTGGGTTCCCACCCACCACTCCCGGCCTCATTCCCACAATATGGTCATCTGTGCTCAAACAGAACAATAGCCTAAAAACCTTGTCTTTGCATGGTACTTCTACTCTGATACTTCTATTTTCAAAGCCCATTTACATCCATTATTGCCTTCCATTCTCACAACAGCCCCTCCAGATAGGCAGAAAGCAGACTCGTTTGATTATAGATGAGGAGTTGAGGCCCAGAGAGGTTAAGTGACTTGGGTTACACAGTAAGTCAGCAATGGAGCCCCAGGGACCCCTCTCTGTCTTCCTGACTCCAAATTCTTTCCTGTCGTCATTCACCTCTGGGCCCCCATTCCCCCATCACCTTCACCTCCTGTCTCCTAAAAGGAAACCTCCACAGAGAGGCTCACGCTCCATTAGCAACACGCACATCAGTTCTCCTGGTGCTGGGTAAAGAGCAACTCAGAAGCACCCTCCTCACCGCCTTCCCCGTTTCAAGCCCCCCTACGCCACCCCCACTCAGGAGGAAGCTCATCTCTGGTGAGAATCCTCAATATAGCCCTTTCTGAAAATGTTGGGGCACCTGCCAGGGAGCTTTCCTGGGAGGACAGTCAGTGCCATCTGTGCTTCCTGGGGAGAAGGAAGAGACAGTGGTGGCCTGGGTCTCCATCAATGGGCCTATGAGGCCTAGAGCAGGACTGAAGACCAGGTAACAGGCTGTGCATTTCCCTGTGCCTCACCTCCCAAACTGGGAACATAAGGGTCACTGTGTAGCCATCTCTTTAAGACTTAGAAGTCACCTAGTCTGGCGACTCCATTGAAACTTTATCTGGCTTTGGGGTAAGTCATTCATTGATTCAGCAAATACTTGTTGACTACTGACCATGTACCAGCCTTTGTTCTAGGTGCTGGGGATACCACAGTATCCCCAGAACATGAGGCAAGATTCCAACCAGTCTGGAGAAGGACATAGTTAGTTGGCACACTGTTATCTGGAGGTGGGGTGGGGTGAGGTCAGGATAGAGAAGTAATGGGAACTCCGAGAAGCAGGGTAGCTGGGAAGGCCTCTCAGGGAAGAGACACACCTAAGCTGAGGCTGGAAAGATGAGTGGAGCATTAAGCCACCCAAGAGCGGAAGCCGAGTTCCAGGCACAGGGAAGAGCATGTGTGAAGGGCCAGGGGCTAGAGCACACCTGGTACATGTAAGGAACTGAAAGAAGTGTGTAGGACTGGAGCGTAGAGTGCAGGGGGCAGACGGATGGAGGAGGTTGTGAAAGATGAGGCTGGAGGGCGAGGCTGGGAGTGGGTCAGGGAGGGCTTGAAAACCATACTGAGTGGCATGAACTCTATCCTAAAGACAATAAGCCACTGAAACGTTTCAAGAAGCCAGGTGACATGTTCAGATTTGTGCTTTAGAAAGATCATGTTTGCTTTTGTGGAGAGCGGTGCTGTTCAATAGAAACAATGAGAGCTAGAAAGGTGAGCCACATGTGTAACTGGAAAACTTCTTGTAGCCACACTAAAAATGTACAAAGAAACAGGTGAAACTAATTTGAAATAATGTTTTATTTAATACATCAAAATATTATCGTTTAACATATCAATGGAGAAATATTAAGACATTTTACATTTTTTTCCTATTAAGCCGTTGAAGTCCAGTGTGTATTTACACTTACAGTGCATCTCAATTTGGACTAGCCACTTTTTGAGTGCTCAATAGCCACATGTGTTTGGTGGCTACCATTCTGGACATTGTAGACGTACAGAATACATTTGAGAGGAGCAAGAATGACAAAGCTGTTGCAGTTGACCTAGGGGAGGATTGGTGGCTTCGGGATAGAGATAAAGGGACAGATTTCAGAGATCTGACTCCCAGGTTTTCATACCAGGCCTGGACTTAACACCTCTGGACTCCTTTTCTCTAAAATAAATTCCTATCTTGTTTGGGTTGTTTTGCTTGGGGGGGGTTTCCTTCTACTCACAGCTGGACCTAATTGTAATGAATACAGCACCTAAATGGAGATGTGCAACGTACAGTTAGATCTGATGGATCTAAATAAGGAGAGAGGTCTGAGAAAGCTACATATAGATTTGGGAGTTCCCAATCCATTGCTAGTCATTGAAACCATGGCAACATGTGAGCTTTCCAAGGGACAAGGGTCTGCTGAGAAAGAAAAAGGATCTAGAACAGAACTCTAAAGAACACCAACACTTAGAATGGGCAGAGGAGAGGAGCCTGCTAAAGCATGCAGAGAGGTAGGAAGGAAATCAGAGAAGTGCTATGCCATGGAAGCTTAGGGAGGAGAGAGTCCCAGAGAGGGGTGATCAACAAGAGTAAAGGCAACTGTCTCTGCTGCTTCTACTATGGATGTGGATGGCACCAGAGAGCCTGAATAAACCAACTTAGGTTTCTGTTGCAGCCCCAAATTCCTACATAGGCTGGTCATGTCATCCTCTTGTTCAGTGCCTTCAGGGGGCCCAAGTACCTTAAAGTTCTAGTTTCTTAGCACATCCTTTAGGCCCCTCCAAAGTCTGGCTCTAGCTTTTCCGTCCAGGCTGTTCCCTTCCCCAGCACACTCTGTCCCTGCCAGGCCTGGCTTCCTACCATTCCCTGCCTTGGCTTGTGTGCTTCTCTCTGACCGAAGAACCTTCCCTCCTTCCCTTTTCCCCTGAATCCTACCATGCTTCAAGACTGATCTCAAATGCCAACTCTTCTATTCCCTGACTCTTCCAGACAGATTAAATGCCCCCAATCCCATCTCCCATGTGCTTACTCAATCATAGCTCTCATTGTAGTCTGGCCTGTGTTAAAGTTGGTTGAGTACATGTGTGTCTCCCCAACTAAAGTGGGAGCTTGGAAAAGTCTGAGGCTGCTTCTGGCTACTCATCCCTGTTCCCCTTAGTACCTTCCTCAGAGCTTGTTACAGATTTAAGAAATGTTTATGGATTTAATGGAATTTTTGTCCCTCACAGCTCCCCAAGTAATAGTGTGGTCTCTATCTTTATTGTCCTATCACTCCAAGAGTCATGAGGATGATGGAGACACTAATAGAGAGAGAGAGCCCTGGTTTTGAGTGAAATAGACAAGGAGTTGAGCTTGAATGCAGATGCTTAAAGAAATAGTTCCAGTCTGAGCTTCCCCTGACCCAAGCAGCTTATATCACCTGAGTGCAATAGAAAAAAATTAATGAAATTAAAAGTTGGTTCTTTGAAGAGATGAACAAAATTGACCAATCTTTAGCTAGAGTGATCAAGAAAAAAAAGACGTAAGTTATTAAAATGAGGAATGAAAGGAGACATTAGTACAGACCTTAGAGAAACAACAAGGATTATAAAGGAACACTATGAACAACTATACTATTTAATGCTATCAAACTAGATAACCTAGATAAAATGGACAGATTGTTAGAGAAACACCAATTACTGAAACTACTTCAAGAAGTAAGTAATCTGAATAGACATAAAAGAAGTAAAAATTACATTAGTATTTTAAAAACTTCCCACAGAAAAAATTCCAGGCCCAGATGGCTTATACAAAATGTTCAAAGAATTAATACTGATCCTTCATACTCTTCCAAAACATAAAACAGGAGGGGACAATTTCCAACTCATTCCATGTACTACCCAGTATTACCCAGATACCCAAACAAGGCAAAGACAAGAAAATTATGTGTCAATATCACTTATAAACATAGATGCAAAAATCCTCAACAAAATACGAGCAAAATGAGCCCAGCAACATATAAAAAGGATTATACATCATTATCAAATGTGACTTATCCCAGGAAGGTAAGATTGGTTTAATATTTGAAAACCAATGTCATACACCATATTAATAAGAATAATGGACCAAAACCACATGATCATCTCAATAGATGCCAAACAAGTATTTGAAAAAGTTCAATACCTTTTCACAATAAAAAACATTCAACAAACTAGTATAAAGAGCATCTACAAAAACCCCACATCTAACATTAGACTTAGTGGTGAAAGACTGAAAGCTTTCCCCTAAGATCAGGAACAAGACAAAGATGTTTTCTATTCAACACTATACTGAAGATTCTTGGCAGGACAACTAGGCAAGTAAAATGAATAAAAGGCACCCATATTGGACAGAAGTAAAAATATTCATAGATGATATGATTTTGTATATAGAAAATTCTAACACATATACACACACACAATTAGGGATTAATGAATGAGATCAGCAAGGTTGCAAAATACAAACTACAATATAAAAAAGTCAAATGCATTTTTATACACTTGCATTGAACAATATGAATATAAAATTAAGAAAACAGTTCAATTTATAATATAAAAATAACAAAACACTTAGGAATATATTTATCAAAAGAAGTGCAAGACATGTACACTGAAAAATGTAACATATTATTGAAAGAAATTAAAGGAGACCTAAATAAATGGGAAGAAATCCTATGTTCATGGATCATAACTATAGACCAATGGAATAGAAGTGGGATCCAGAAATAAATTCATATATTCATGGTCAGTTGATCTTTGAGAAGGGTATCAAGACAATTTAGTGGTGAAAGAATAGTCTTTTCAACTAATGATGTGGGATAATTGAACATTCACATGCAAAACAATGAAGTTAGATCCTATTTCACACCATACACAAAAATTAACCAAAAATAGATAATTTCGCAGAAGAAAAACATAGGTGTAAATCTTTGTGATCTTGGGTTAAACAGTGATTTCTTGGATATGCCATCAAAAGTATAACTGACAAAAGGAAAAACAGACAAATTGGTCTCATCAAAATTAAAAACTTTTGTGCTTCAAAGGTTATCATCAAGAAAGTGAAAATACACACAATAGCCAAGACGTGGAAACAATCAAAATGCCCATCGGTAGATGACTGGATTAAGAAATTGTGGTACATTCATACAATGGAGTATTACTCGGCCATAAAGAAGAATGAAATCTTACCATTTGCAATGACATGAATGGACCTAGAGAACAACATTATGCTAAGTGAACTAAGTCAGATGGAGAAAGACAAATACCATATGATCTCACTTATATGTGGAATCTAAAAAATAGAATAAACGAACAAACAAATCAGAAACAGTTGCAGAGATATAGAGAAAAACTGAGGGTTGCTAGATGGGAAGGGGGTGGGAATAAGGTAGAAGGTGAGAGGATTAGAAAGCACAAATTGGTAACCACAAGATTGCCAGGGGGACATGAAAGACAGTTTGGGGACTATAATCAATAATGTTGTAAAGATTTTGTAGGGTGTCAGACAGGCACTTTTCTTATTAGGGAGACAACTTCATGGATGGTATAGATGCCTGACCACTGTGCTGTACACCTGAAGCTGAAGCTGAATAAGATTGTATATCAACTATAATTATATATATATATATATATATATATATATATATATATATATATATATATCATCACGGGATATGGAGTACAGCATAGGGAATAGACTCAATGGAATAGACTCATAGGGAATAGACTCGTACGATGTCAGAGGGGTAGTAGATTGGGGGCGGGGGATAATCACTTTGTGAGGGGTGTAACTGTCTAACTAATATTTCTCTGATTCACAGGGAAGGTACCCTTTGTGATACTGTGTTTCCCTGAAAATAAGACCTAGCCGGACCATCAGCTCTAATGCGTCTTTTGGAGCAAAAATTAATGTAAGACCGAGTTAAAAGGTGGACTTGTGACTCCAAGATGCATTAGAGCTGATGGCAGCTAGGTTTTAATTTTGGGGAAACACAGTAGGGGGTATTGAAATCAAAGAGTCATAGGGGGCTAACAGGGACCTTATAGATGATCCATTCCTACATTTTCTAGATGAAGAAATCCAGATTCTGAGAGGTGAAATGACTTGACTAGAGCCACTTTGGGCTTTAGGGCTTTTCCTCTGACTCCCAGTCCCGTGCTTATCTCACTAGCCGCCAGTCACATGGTTGACCTTGGCTGGCTCCTCCAGGTTTCAGGGGAGAAGCAGCAATATTTTGGGCTTGGTAAATGGTGGCCTAGGGAAGTATGTCTTTCCAGGCCACCCAAGAAATCAACAAGGAATTGGGGCAGATTCCAGTAGTTCTAGTCATACTGCTTTTTTCCTTAGGTTTTGCCCATTGGGTACTTGGCAGAGGGGACTGACACCAGGGTTTGCACTGCAATGGGAGTCTCCACCCTCCTGGAGCTCCTGAAGCAAGTCAAAAGCTAAAGAGCTTGATGAAATGAACTCTGTCACTGTCATGGTCTCTGTCTTCTGGGTGACGCAATCAGCTGGGATGGGAGAGCCCTTGGTTGCCTTTATCAGGTGTCAGGATATCAGCCAAATATCCAGTGGCAAGTGTGAGGAGGAAATCAATTGAGAAATCAGGCCTGGTCTTTAATCAGGGCTGACAATGATTTCCCTTAGCTAGCAACTCAGCTCTAGGCAGGAAGGGCCCCGTGTAAATAGCATTCATTGCTGGTTCTAGAGAGATTGCTGGTTCTAGAAGCCAGCCCGGCTCCACCATGGTTCTTTGGGTGGAAGAAACAGTGTGTCTTTCCAAGCTGTATTTTTCAGCTATTAATGGGCATGATCAGTTTAACCAATCCTCACAGAGAACATCCCATGTTCCAGGAATGGTGCTAAGTTCTGCAGCCCACACATAAATAAGGTGTGATCCCTGTCTGCAAGGAACTACAAGCATAAGATTGACAAGTTTAATAAAATGTGGTCAATAATAAGCCCCGGATGTACCAAAGCACCAAAGAGGGCTATGCATCACACCTAGGATTCAGGGAAGGCTTTGTAGAGGACATTCAAACAAAGGAGTTAGCCAGGAAAGAAAACCACAGCCTCATAGGCTAGAGAACCACATGGACAAAGGACCTGGGTGTGGGGGAACCACAGGCAGCTCATGGTCTTACTAGAGATTGAAGATGGATATGAGAAGTGTGGGGAGATAAGGCAGAGAGGCGGGGTGTGTGTGTGTGTGTGTGTGTGTGTGTGTGTGTGTGTGTGTGAGAGAGAGAGAGAGAGAGAGAGAGAGAGAGAGAGAGAGGTGCCTGGGATGTTTGCATTTTAGATAAATCACTGCAGTATGGATTTGGAGAAAAGGAGCCAAGAATGGGAGCAGGGAACCAATGGGAAGACATGATAAGTGCCTGATGCAAGGCATTCATAATGAGAATGAGGCACTTATAACAAAAGGAGACATGAAAGGAGACATGAACTGGAGAAATAGCCAGTAGGTGAGTGATGGAGATGTGGTGGGTAAGGGAATCCAGTGGGCTCGCAGGTTTCTAACTAGGTGACTGGGTGAATAATGGGGTCATGAACTGAGATAAGAAATACAGGGAAGGGAAACAAGTCTGGAAGAGAGATGTTGATGATGGCTAACTCTTATTACTCACTTATATGGACCAGGCATTGCGCCAAGAATTTTTCATGCATTTTCTCACAACTCTAAGAGGTAGATCTTATTCTCGATTTATAGATGAGGAAAATGAAACTCTGAGATGTTGAATGGCTTGGCCGGATCTGCACAGCTGGTAGAGTGGTGAAAAGCAGTGACAATCCAGGCATTCTGGCTCCACGGCCAATGGTCTTCATGGCCAGGGTTTATATGTGCATATGTGAATAGTCTGAAGAATCTACGCGATACCCACAGCGGAGAGATCTGGGACTTAGGAGGGCTACCAGGGCCCAGATCGTGGTAAAAGCCATACATGTGGATGAAACTACTCAAATTGAGCAGTGACTGAAGCACAGTGCCCCGGGGAATCCTTAAGTTAAAGAAGTAGACAGAGGGTAAGGGGCCACAGATGACACAAAAACAAAAGTCCCCTCGGATTTTTAAATCTGAAGATATGGTTCAGCTAGCTGGGCAACAGAAAACTGGGCAATCACGAATGTGTAGTGGCATCAAATAAAAACGTGCACCAAGTTAGCTGGCATAGTAATTACTCCAGTTACTATGTTGCATAGTAATTATCCTAAACAGTTAAGCATTTTACATAAATAGCAGTAATTAGTACAGCACAAGTTTCCCAAACTGTGTCCTGTGGAATAGTAGTTCCTGGAGATGTTAATAAGTATTTGGATAAAAAAGGGTTTGGAGTCAGATAAACTTAGGAAATGCTGGTATGATTTAGATGGAGTGCTGAACGCATGGTTTACACTTTTTTCTTTTCTTTTCTATGTTAGGAGACTGGAGAGTGGAGTGGCTGAGTAGACAGCCTGGACTTGAATCCTGCCACTGACAAGCTGGGTAATCTTGGGCAAATGACTGAATTTCTCTAAGCAGCAGTTTCCTCTGTACAGGGGAATAGTAATATACTCACTGTGATTGTTTCAGAGATTAAATACAATAATGCATACCTTTACAACACTCAGAAGAGAGCCTGGCACACAGTGAGGGCTCTATACATGTTAACTCTTATCTATAAACCATACTGTTATTAACAAGTCTCCCTGATATCCTAGAGGTTAGTCCTGTTCACACACATTTCTCACACACACACACACTGACACCGTTATTTCTTAAAAGTCAAAAGTCTTGGTTCTGACTGCTGTTAGTTGAAATTCTCTTCAACTAAGGTAGGTGTCCCTACCTCCACCCCACCACAGCCCAGGACTAGGAATGACCAAATTCTTGCCCTACTCTACCATAGGGGGAGGGGGGGCCAGGAAGAGGGAGGATTTATACCCTGGCTGCATGGCTTTGGAAGGACCACCACCGGTTCATAGTCGTCCCTTATGCATGCGCGGAAAAGGCACACATCTTTTGGGTGGACGCTGGCCTGTATCAGAGCACACAGCTTCGCAAGTGGAGCGCAGGCCGCATATTGCTCCTAAGGCTGACTGCCTTTGTACAATGAACCACTTGCCCAACCAGACACGGTGTTTCTGACCTCCAGGTCATAGAAGGGGCTGGAAGCTAATCATCATCAGAGGAAGAGGGTCCCAGTTCTTCTTCCAGTAGTCCATGAGATTAACTCTCCGTAAGCCCTAAGTGGAGAAAGCATCCTTCTCCTCCCTCCCTCCCCACGTGTCCCCCACTCACTCACACAGAGGCTGACATCAGAATATCCTTGCTGTAAGGAGATACCTCAGACCGTGCCTGTTTCTCTGACATCCTGATTGAGGTTGGGAGATGAGAGCTGTGGAAAGCAGAAGTGGGCGGGGATGATTTTCCAAGTTTCCCCTGACATATAACGAACACTAAATAATGATGTTCCAAACCCGAGCAGGCCAGGGCCAAAGCCAGTCTGACTTCCTGACTAAGGTTTGGGACAGTGAAGGGAAAATAATGGGAATTCTTAACCCTCACTGTGTGGCCCAAATGCTTGGCTCCCAACAGACCACTCCTTTAGGTAGACACCTCCTTTGTGAAACAGAGGGGAAGGAAAAAACAGATGTTTCCTGATCTCTGGAGGTGGGTGGGGATGGAGTGGAGGGCAGGCACTCTCCCAGGGTGCACATGCACTTACACGCATGCTCACAAACAGCCTCTTCAGCTAGCAGAGGGGTTGGTGCCTAGAAGCACCACTTTTCTGCCTAGAAGCCACGTCCAGGCCTGACCTGGGCTGACTGGGCAAGGGCTCTCCCCTCTCTGTACCTTGGTTCTCCTTTACAAGGTGAGGAATATGGATGAGGTGAATTTTAAGGCTCCTCACAGCTCTGACACGCTACGGTTCCCACCTCTAGGGGGTTTTGTTCACTCCCCCTCCAGTCCTGTCTAACCAGACAGGTGGGGACCTACTAACCAGAAACGGCGTACTCTCACGGGGGCCTCTGAACCAAAGACAAACCTCTCTTCTCACAATTGTGCTTTGGGTCTGCCTCCATTGCTCTTCAACATAAACAGCAGCTGGAGCCCCCAGCTGGGAGTTTAGGTCCTGTGGCCTAGAGACTGGGGGGGTATGAGCTGCATGGGGAGGGGACCTTCCCGGGAAGTGAAGGGAAGGGCCCTGGGATTGCTGGACTTTCACCTCTCCGAAGGGCTGGCTGTTCCTCTCCTAACCACAGATATGGGGGTTGGGAAGGGGTCCTGTCTTTTCATTTGAGACTGATGACTTCACCTTCCCCTTCCTCTCCCTAAAGTTAGGATCTCTACCTCTTCCCCATCAGCTCCTTGGGTCTGAAATCTCCATCCCCCTCTTTCTTTATTCTTTCAGGGACTGGGGTCTTTAGCCCCTCCCTCTCTCCCTCTCTTTGAGCCTCACCTCTTTATTCCTTTTTAGGCAGGGCCTCTCCAACCCTGGGTAGAAGGGTCTGCATTCCTCTTCTTTTTTTCTTAAGGCCACATCTCCCTCCCCCCTACCCTTTCCAACCCCCCTCCCCACCCCCCTCTCTCTGCCCCGAGGCATTGTGGGAGGAAACAAGATGTGGGGCGAGAGCGGCGCGGGGAGAAGCCCGCAGTGCGGGGCCTGGCGGACACAGCCAATGGGGAGCGCGGACGGCGGCGCGCGCGGCGGGGGGGCGGGGGCGGGGCGCTATTTCAGGGGGGGCTGCGCGTCGGCAGCTCTCAGCGGCAGAGCGGAGCGGAGCTGCGAGGCGCTATCGCGAATCAGGCGGGCGGGCCGGCAGGCGCGAGGAGCGCGGGCGGCCGAGGAAGCTCGAAGGGCGGACAGCGGCGGCGAGCGCTCGGCCGGGGGCTGCGGGAGCCGGACACCGCGGCGGCGGCGGCTGCTGCAGGAGGAGCCGAGGGGACACCGCCCCTGCCCGCGCCCTGCCTCAGGCCATCGCTGCTCCCCCGGGGCCCCGCGCGTCTCGCCTGCGTGAAGGTGAGCGGTGGGGGGCGTCCCCGGAGCGGCGGCCCGGCGCCCGTTGCGTGGGGCCCTACTCTCGGTGCCCCTGCGGCCTCCTCGCCGCACGCGGGGCGGGGAGCAGGACTGGCTTTGGCGTGACGGCCCCGGCGTCCCTCCTCGGAGCTGCGCCACCCTGTGCCCTCTCGACCTCCGGGGCCCGGCTGGAAGCCCCGGGCTGCGCAGGTGTCGGGCTTGTTCCCTGGGGGAGTCTCCCTGCGCTGCGTGGAGGCCTCTGGTGTTTGGGGCCGAGGGGGTGGGGTGGAGAGGGCTCGGGCGTGACGCGGCTCCTCCTGCCACCGCCGCCGCCACCGCCGCCGCCGCCACCACCACCACCACCGCCACCCTCTGGGGCGTCCTTTCTGCGGCGAGGACGCCCAGTCACCCCAGCGCTCCTCGGGAGAGGGCGGCTGACCGGCCGGGCGGAGGTGGGGAGAAGGATGCTTTCTCATTCCCCAGGTGCTTGCCTCCTGGGTGATGGGATGGCGGAGGGGCTACGGCCTCTTCGGAGATCTGAAGGGAGGAAATACTAGCGTTTGTGTGTGTGGAGGGCCGGGGAGGGCGGTCCATGTCATTGGGTGCGTAGCCTTTCTCGGGGCCAAAACCGGGGATAGAAGATGGGGAGCTGTCCTGGTGCCCTTTTCGCTTTTCAGAGGAGTTCCTGGCTCGTGACTGAGGCAGCCGGCCTGGGGCCCTTTGGTCATCGTGCTATCTGGAGGCCCAGGTTCCTTGCTCTTTTTCCCAGGAGGGAGGGCCTAGGCTGGGCACCTCCCTATTCTTTTCTCACTGGCACCTTGGACAGGGGAGACCGGGGCTAGGCTTCACCTCTCCGACGCCCGGGGGGCCCAAGGGTGAAGAATCGTGGCATTGTAGTCACAAGACCAATGTTACGTAACTGCAGGCGCTCTCCTGGAGAGTAAGGTGGCTTTTAATTACTGTGATAAAGTTGTTGCTTTGGACTTTGGGGATGAGGCAGCGGAGCAGGTGAGCTTGCTGGGAAAACAGGTGCTAATTTCACACTTGAACTTCTCTGTTTGTAACTTGGTTCCACCCTCACCCCTGGGTTTATAAAAAGTTCCCCTTTCTGAGTGGTGAGCTGGAACAGGCCACCAGGTAACACTAGTTTTCTTCACGTATGAAGACCCATATAATATCAGCACATTTTCCCTGTGATGCTCCTGTACCTTTGCTCAAACTCATGCAGCTGCCTCATTTATCTTATTTAAAAATCATGGGTTTTTAAAAAGATGATTTGCCCAAGGTCATAAAGCTGGTCTGGCCTTGAACAGGGTTCCCCTGACCTTTCCTCAGCACCTGGCAGTGCTCACAGACACAGCGTGAGGCTCTGACTTTTCCTCTCAGGGGTTGTGGGGCCAGAGGGTGCTGGTCCACTGACCCGTTGTTCTGTCAGTCTTTGCTGAAGTGGAACCAGCCCTGCTTAGTTTGATAGTGCCAGACAAAGGTGCTGCCCAACTGCCAGCTGGCATGCATGCATTCTTTGCATCTGGTACAGCCGAAAGGAGTAATCATGAGTTCTGTTTCCCTTTCAGCCTACCCAGTCCACAGGCTAGTGTGGACTGAAATCAGGGTGGCCTGGAATCGTAACAGGGAGCTCTCTCCTCCTGGAGCAGGCAGAACCCGGGTAGCCTTGTGTCAGACTGGATCAGGGCTGGAATGAGAGCATCTTTTGTTCACTGGGCTGGGCCCCGGAGTGGTGCTCGGGGTGGGACGTGGTAGGGGGTGGATTGTTATTGCTCTGTGAGACAGGACTGTGGTCAAGAACAGAGGACAGGATTTTCCCGCACTTCACCTCTATTCCTGCATTGCACCTTTACTTACATGCTGCAGACTGCCAGGCAGGTTCTGGCCAGCCCTCTGGGGTTTTCTGCCATCCTAGGACGGGACCATGCAAGGTCTACCCCAGAACTCTGGTTGCTATAGGAGGAATACCTTGGTTTAGATAGCAGAGATATGAAACAGGCTGTTAAAATCGTAATGCTTCACCTTTTGTTGTCTCAGTCACCACTGGGCATTGGTAGCCTAGGGATCGGCAACCTTTATCCGTAAAGGGCCAGAGAGTAAATATTTTAGGCTTTATATGTCATATAGTCTCTTTCAACTACTCAATTCTGCCATTGTAGCTTGTTCCTTTATTTACAAAAACAGGTGGGATTAAAAAAAAGGTAGCGGGGCTGAATCTAGCCAATGGGACAGACCCCGGTATAGACTGTTTTTGTTTGCAGATGTTTTCATATAATTTTAATTAATGCTTATAACAACTCATGATAGAGAGCTATTCTCATTGCTACAATGGAAGTAATCAAACGGAGAAAGACTAAGTGACTTCTCCAAAGCTACAAGAGTTCATAGTCAGGACCGTAAGTCAGGCCTGCTGGTGCCTACTGTGTCACCTCTCCACTGTGATACTAATGATGTAATAATGGTCATTAAATCAAGGGCTTAGTGTGTTCAGGTGTTATGCCACCTGGTTTACCCTCAGGGTAACACTGCAGTCCCCATTTTAAAGTGATGGCATGAAAACACAAAAGTTAGGTAATTTGCCCAAAGACACAGCTAGTAGGTGATATATTGTAGTATCTTGGCTATTGGTGCTATTCAAAATATCAAAAAAAGATAAATTTAGAGTTGGGAAAAACCTCACTTTACATATGATAAAAACTGATAGCTTTTTATATCTTTATTACTATTTACTTTGTGTTGTGGCTTGGGGACCACGTCTCTGCTGCTAAGCTTTTTCCTATTGCCTCTCATCTGTGTTTTCTGTTTCCCGCACCTTCTGTGCTCCCCTCTTTCACGAAGGCCCACAGCTAGTGGCTAATGTTCATTGCTCAGAGCATGGGGTTGTCAGCCTCACGCCTTTGTTTCTTCTGCAGTGTCACGATGTCTGACCGGAAGGCAGTGATCAAGAACGCAGACATGTCTGAGGACATGCAACAGGATGCTGTTGACTGCGCCACACAGGCTATGGAGAAGTACAACATAGAGAAGGACATCGCTGCCTATATCAAGAAGGTGGCCTGGGAGAGCTGTGGCTGGGGGCCGGGGGCGGGGGGGGGAGGAGGGGGGGGCGTTAGGCCGCAGACTTGTGCCCAGGGAGGCCTGGGGCTGGGGGCATAGGAAAGCAGGTATACCTCATGCGAAAAAACAAACAAAACCTTAGGAACTTGCAAAGCAGAGAAATGAGGGGGTGAGTCTTAATTGCCAAAGCATTTGTCTTAGGAATTGTTAATAGGAGCTCTGCTGGTGTGTTGTGTATGTTTACAGTTAATGTCACTGCAAGGGATCGGGGAGAGAAGCTTCAGGTTTCAGTATAAGGCCCAATTTAGAACTATTCAAAATGAATATCAAGGATATTTGAATGGATAATGTAAGATCATATACAAATTTTCAGGGAAGTTCCTCATTTAAAGTGGGATCTCCCTATAATAATCCTCATGTAGGAGGTTTCCTTTTCCTTATTTTTAAAAGGAGTCAGGTACTGCACCATGCCCTTCTCCCCCACCTTAAGAAAAGGGTGGGTTTGAATATATAATTTTTAAAAAATGGATAAGCAATAATGGGGCCATGGGTTTATTAGTCCCTGAAAAATTCCTGAGTGAATGGGTGAATGGATATGGTTAACATGGTGAGGAATCAGCTGAGCTGGAGAATTGTTCCCCAGGGCCCCTGATTCCCTGTCAGGATCCATGTCCATTGGTGGCGTTGTTCCAGTCTTTAATGTTCTCCGCTCTCGTATCCCAAGAAGGATGCCTAGGGGTTGTGTCATTCTGGTCCATAGAGGTGCTAGGGTATCTGAGTTTTACAGAATCTGCTTTTCTCCCAAGGTGAGTGGGATGAGAAGAGGGAGCTCTGGAGTCCTGAGAGACTTTCCGTGTGTGAAGCCAAGGAGTACAGAGCCAGTAAAGCTCCTGGGGGTGCCCATGGCTCCTTGCTGAAGGATGGCCTTGCTGTCCTGTCTGGGGAGAGATTCCAGAATCATGGGACCCTCAGAGCCAGGGGAATCCTTAGATTATATCTAGTCCAGTTGTCTGGTTTTGCTGATGGGTAGAATGGCTCTGCTATGTTACAGCATCTTGAGTCAGGATTCGAGCTGGGTTTGGTGATGCATGCCCTTCCCACTGTTCCCTACTGCCTCTTGGCATCCTGTGGTACAGGACTGCGAGGAAGCCGACAAGGTGTATGTTGAGCACTTGGGGGACAGAGCCCCTAGATTGGCAGCATTGCTGGGCCTATGGTGGAGGGCTATTGCCCTTTCACAGCTATGGCAGGATGCATCTAGAACTGAGCCATCTGTTTCCTGCTGCGTCCCCGGGGTGACAGGGAGCTGCCTGTCTGATTAAGTCACAAGGATTTCCGAGGTGGCTTTGATGCTGAACTTGTGCCCCTGAGGGAAGTGCGGGAATTGCCTTGATCTCATGGCTGAGGTCCTCGTTCCGATGCTCACACCCCACATTGCGGGCACACAGGAGTGCCATTAATGTGACGTACACAGAACTCTTTCCTGGTTCTCCTCATGTTGGTCCCCATTTTACTTTAGCGTCTTGGTTTTTGGCATTTGGAAATGCTGGTTTAGTAACGTGGGAGGCAGTGGGTGGCGAGTCAGCAAGGCTTGCTCCTGTTTTACTTGTGCTGTGTGACACTGGAGTGGCCCCTTTATTCCACTGGCTTCTCTCCGTTGCTGAAGACTCTCAGGGTGGGCTGTGGAATAGGGTAGCTAGAGGGAGGAGAGATGATCAGGGTGTAAAGTGCTCGAGAGAAATAATGGAGCCTTTGTGGTGTTACATTATTAACGAAGGAAGGAGTGTCCTAGCCAGCCTCAGAACCTGAGCTCCTGAGGTTCGGGGAGCTGAGGCCATGGGCTGGGGGTGATAACTAATCAGACTCGCATTCTGATTTTTCATCCTCCAGCTGTCCTAATCACCTTTCTTCTCCCTTTTCTTCTTCTTTTAGGAATTTGACAAGAAATATAATCCTACCTGGCATTGTATCGTGGGCCGAAATTTTGGCAGCTACGTTACACACGAGACAAAGCACTTCATCTATTTTTACTTGGGTCAAGTTGCAATCCTCCTCTTCAAGTCAGGCTAGGTGGCCGCAGGGAAGGTGTCAGTGGCGGCGGCAGCGATGGCAAGCAGGCGGCGTTGCTGGGACTGTTTTGCACTGGGGCCAGCATCAGGATGTCCTCTCCAATGGCTGTGCTACTGCATGGACTGTATACTCGATTTCATGTGTATGTCGCAGTAAACAAAACCAAACTTCTTTCTGTTTAGTTGCCTGGGGAAGAAGGCTGCTTTATGTTTATTTTTCAAAACTTAAAAAAATTTTTTTGGTTGTATTGCACTAGGAAATCTGTCCCACCCCCCCTCTTTTCTCTTTCTCTCCCTATACAAAATAAAAAGCCCTCCAAAAAAGCCTATAAGACTAAGAGGGCTGGGGAAAAGAAATCAGTTTCTGGAGGTGGAACTAAAACTGTGCAGCTGCCTCTTCCTGGTGGTGGATGATGCTTTGGAAAGGCCAGGGAGGCTGCAGGGGGTTGGGTGGAGGGGGGCAATGTTAGGATTGGCAAGGAGAGAGGGATAAGAAAGGGGGCAGGGGGACTGATCTAGTACCAGGGAGAATATTCCACTGAACTGTGATTCCACGGCGTGGGGCAGGGGGGGTTGGGACAGGGTGGATTCTTTAAAGGGCCCTGAGACGTGTTTGTCTTTGGTGTGTGGGAGTGGGGAGCAGATTTGTCTTGCTGTCTTTGTCAGAGAGTTTCTAAGTAAGGGCAGTGTCTTTGTGGATTACCTTTTATTCTTCCTGCCAGAGCTCATGCTAGGAGTATGTTGAAGTTGGATTAGCTTGATTTTTTTTTTTCCTTTCCATTCTTTCTTCTCTACTTCTGTGTGCTCCCTGCTTAGCCCTCAGTTTTCTCATTCCTCTGGAGTTCTCTTAGAGCAGCCCGTTAGTTGGCTGGCAAGGGAATTTCTGGTGACTGTAGTTCCTTAGTTAGGTCTTAGCAATCAAACCAAATCAATGTCTCCCTTGATTCTTCTCTGTGTATATGTGTGTGTTTGTGTGTGTGTGTATGTGTGTGTGTGTGTGTGTCTTGGTTTGGGGTAGAGGGGAGGGAGGGGAAGTATGGTGTGGAATCTCTAGGGTATATTGGTAGATAGAGTGCACAGTTAGTTTTAAATGGGCCTTTCTGTTAAAAACCTTTGGGGGTGTCTCTTTTGGGGGTGAAGACAGGTATCACCCCCTTCAGCCATCTTGGCCAGATACTCTGCTTGCCCTATGGCTGTTTGTTCCCAGGAAGGCTTTAGGAGGACAGCCCACAATGAGATGGTCCTGCTGCCATCTGCCCTGGAGTTGGCTCTCGGTGGATAGGGAAAGGGACTTTGTGGACAGTTGCAGCCTTCTGGAGATAAAGATGGAAGTGATAACAGGGCAGTGAGGGGCTTGGGAGGAACTTTGGAGGTTAGTCTTGCAGCGAGGAAGCCAGGTATCAGGAGATGAGCAGGACCACTAGTGGGAGGAGATTCCAAGGAGAGTGCTGGGGAAATCGTCTGTTGATCAAATCAAACGGGTGGGGTGGGGGTAGGGTGGGGGGAGTCGTTGCTGATTGAGCTGCTGATTCCTGTAAATTGCATTAAAAACTCTCATGTGTATGGTTGACACTGGCGGGGTTTAGGATCCAGCTCATTTTTTTTCAACTCCATCTTTGGGGCTGGTGGGGAGGCAGGAGAATGTCCCCTCCCCATGCCTTTAGCATATGCTGAGCTTTATTTTGATGCTGACAGGGGAGGGTGGGGATTAGGATGGTGAATGAGTTCCCTGTATCAAAACCTTTTTATGAATGTCAAAATCTGTGTTTTTCCCTGCCCTCCCAGACTTGTGTGGCCAGTTGGAAATGTCTGGTTTGTGTTCATTTCTTCCTCATTTCTGGAGCAGGGGCTCAGACCCCGCCACGTCTCCTATGCTCTGCATCCATGCCTCTTTTGGACATTAAAGGTTGATTGATGCACTTCCTAGCTCTTTGGGTTTCTTTGGGGCTAAAGGGGTTGGTTAAGTGGCAGTGGTGCCACACATGGGTGGGTGGAGGGTATTTAGGGAGGAGTAGAATAGGGGCTGAAGAGAGAAGACCAGGCAGAGATACTGATTGGCCTCAATCAGGTTTTAGTTGTAGGGCCTAGGCTTGGGGGAAAACGAACCAGCAGCACTCACCCACAAGATTTCTTGGCTTCCTTGGTAGAGATGGCCAGGTGAGCCACATTTTGGGTCTTCAGTATAGCAGATTCTGTCTTCTCCATTTCCAGCTCCAGGTCCAGTTTCCAGGTGCGGGATGGCAGTTTGCAGCTGCCGTCCTGGACCTAGGGGAGCTTGGCTTAGAACCTTTGGCCAAAGCTCATAGCCCTCATACTCCTCATGCTAGGCTTCGCTAAGAACTGGAGACTGTCTATTAGCTAAGTCCTAAGTTCTCGCTACTCAAAAATGGAAAAGCTGGGGTTCTTCAGAAAGACGGGAACTCTTGGTGGAACCTGACTGATTCCCTGACTCCTGGGTTGTCCCACTTGGGAGCTCCTACCCCCACACACCTGGAGAAGTCAGTGGTACTGAGACACTTCTGAGTGTGCTCATACCTGATCCTAAGCTGTTGGTGTGTGGGCCTATGGCCACATCCTTGTGGAGGTGTTAGGGAGCAGAGGTGCTTTGTACTCATTTCTGTCGTCAGTTACTCACTCAAAAACATTTACCGAGTTCTTGTGTACTTGGGCCTACGGTGCTGTTCACACAGGAGAACGAGATAGGCAAGTTCTGTGCTTCCGTGGCATGTATGTTTGGGTAGAGCAGATACATGCATTGATAAGCTTTTTCCCATAGTGAGAAATGTACTGTCAAGGAAATAAACTGAGCAATGAGCTATTGATTATTGGAGGTAGGTTGACAGGGTTCCTTCACATAGGAAGTTGGTGGGTTGGATCTTGGGGAGGAGGCTCTATTTCTGGGGCAGTAGGTCCTAAGGGAATAAGACGAGGGACTTTAGATCCCCAACTTCTGTTCTGCCCTTTGCTGGTATAAGTAATTTGACAGAACTGGAGCCTTGCAGGAGTGAGGCCACGGTCCACATTTTGTCTGTGTTGGGTGTCTCCAGGGCTAAAGCTCATCCTCTTCCTGGCCTGATGGGAGAGGCAGTCCAGGTGGCATCTATGGACATGTTCCTGCACAGGTAGGTACTATGTAGTGCTCATCTGGAGGGCTTCCTGGCGGACCCAGGAGAGGCAGATGGGGACATGGGTTACGGGGGCTGTGGAAAGCAGATGGCAACTGTGGCACGGGAATGCAGCCACTGTCAGAACTGGCCAGGCAGAGAGAGTAGTAGTGCCAGTATCCCACTTCTCTTGTAACCTATTCTCCAATCTTCCAGGGCCTCCTTTTGGCTGAACCTAACTGAAAGACAGATGGCAAGACTGACCCAGGGATGCAGTTGGTAGGGGTCAGCTGTCCTACCGCATGGTAGGAAATTGTCTGTTGCCGTGGGTAACATGTCTATCTCTCCCCAGAACTCCAGTGTCCTCCAGCCTAGGCCTGAGGTGTGACTTCCCTAAAGTCCCCTTATTTCCTTCAGTTCTTTGCTGAAACATCCTCTTATCAGAGCGGCCTGCTGACATTCTATAGGAAATAGCACCTCCCCCAATTCTGTTAACCTTACCCGGGTTAATTCACAGCACCTGCCAATGCTTGACGTATTTGTGGGTTTACTTGTTCTCCCACAACTAGAATATAAGCTCTGTGAAAGTAGAGCCGTTTTCTCTTCTTCACTGCTTTATCTTCAAGCACACAGAACACCACCTGTCCTGTAGGATATGCTTGAGAAATGTCAATTGGTCAAATGCAAAAAGTGCAAGCAAGCATGGGCAGCCCCTCTGCCCCAGGACAGCTTGGCCTTGGAGACTTCTGCCTTTGGCCTCACCCCTCCTTGCTGCCCTAAGCTCTGTGTATTTTCTGCTGCCTAGAAAGGAGTGAGAAAGGAGTGAGTGGGTCACTCCCCAAGTGTGTTGAAGACTTAGCCCTTCTCACTGGCCAGCTATGGAAGATTGAAAGAATATACAGTACATTTTATTTATTTTTTTACTGGGGAAGGGGAACAGTATGTACTTCCAGGACTTTTTTTTCCAAGTCAAGTTGTCCTTTCAGTCTTAGTTGTGGAGGGCACAGCTCAGCTCCAGGTCCAGTTGCCGTTGCTAGTTGCAAGGGGCGCAGCCCACCATCCCTTGTGGGAGTCAAAGGGATCGAACTGGCAACTTTTGTGGTTGAGAGGATGCGCTCCAGCCAACTGAGCCATCCGGGAGCTCAGTGGCAGCTCAGCTCAAGGTGCCATGTTCAGTCTTAGTTGCAGGGGGCGCTGCCCACCATCCCTTGCAGGACTCGAGGAATTGAACCGGCAACCTTGTGGTTGAGAGCCCACTGGCCCATGTGGGAATCGAACCAGCAGCTTTCGGAGTTAGGAGCAGGGAGCTCTAACCGCCTGAGCCACCGGACCGGCCCCAGTATATTTTATTTTTAAAGCATTAGTTTATATCACTAAAACCTCCAAGTACCCCTCTGAGCTAGACCCAGCAGTTATCAGCCTTGCTTTTGGATAAACAATCGGAGAGGGTGAGTGACTTGCAAAAGCCCACGAGAGCCAGGCCCTGTGACTCCTAAGGACGGAAGTGGGTTTGACAGCAGTGGTCTCCCTGACACTCCTTGAGATGTAGGCCCAGCTCTGAGCTTAGGATTGACTTCCTGATTCCAGTGATGTTCCCTTTCCTGGGCTCTGCTTTAGAAGGGCACAGAGGATAATTCTGTACCTCTCCTCTTCACTCCTCCCATCTAAGGAATGAGGAGGTGCTCCTTCCTCTGAGATCTCATGAGAGGGGTAAAAGAGAGCAGACTCTCAGAGTTTTGACTTCTTGGGTCTCCCTTGAACTAAAGGGACAGCCTCCCCACCACCCTGGTAACAAGGAATAACCTATCACCTGTTGAAGAGGTCAAGTGTACCGTATGTATGTCCTTGTGATGCAACGGGCTTGGTGCCCACACCAATGGACACACACACACTCCTATGCACAGATTGCTGCTGTGCCAATACAGAGGTTCCGAAGAAAAGATAAAAGAACCCCAGGTCCTTGTACCTGTCCTCCCTTGTTTGGTTTTCAGTAGTTGGAAGAGTTGTGCAACCATCACCACTACCTAATTCCAGAACATTTTCATCACTCCCAAAGGAAACTTTGTACTCATTTGCAGTGGCTCTCCAGTCCTTCCTCCTAACCCGTGGAAACCACTCATCTACTTCCTGTCTCTACAAATTTGCCTATTCTGGGTGTATAGTGGAGAGCCTGCTGGACCTTGCTGTCTTGGGCTTTCCAGAGAAAGAGGCCAAACGTGCAAAAGCTGTGGTGGTGTGGAATCTAGAATCAGAAGACCTGGGGTTGAGTCCCAACTCCAACACCTACCTAGTGTATGAATCTGGGCAAGTGTCATTTGACCTCTCTGAGGCTCAATTTTCTTCATCTGTAAAATGAGGATAATACCTACCTACCCTAAAGAGTGGTTGGGAGGATGAAATGACAGCATGTGCTTTGAAATTGGAAAATGATGATGGTGAAGACCCTGATTAAGGTCAGTGATGACGAAGCTTGAGGAAAGAATAAAGAACCTGGGCAGTCAGGCCCCCTAAATCACCTCTCACACCATGTTACACCAGCCTTCTCCCTCCCTGTCCAAATAACACCCGTATTACAGAGAAGGAAATTAAGGACCATACAGGGAAAGAAACGTATCTAAGGTCACATAGAAGTTTGGGACAATTGGGATGTAGAACTTGGTCTCCTGACACCCAGGCCAGATCTGATTCTGGTTTGAAGTGGAGGGGACTAATTCATTAATAGGTGCTGAGGCTCTAGTGGAATGCCCTGCCCTGTGCTTGATGGGGTGCATAATTCAGTGGTTTTCAGTAGTTGGACGAGTTGTGCGACCATCACCACTACCTAATTCCAGAACATTTTCATCACTCCCAAAAGAAACTTTGTACTCATTTGCAGTGGCTCTCCATTCCTCCTTTCTCCTAGCCCCTGGAAACCACTCATCTACTTCCTGTCTCTACAAATTTGCCTATTCTGGACATTTCAGTTATATATTTGATAACAGACTCGTATCCAGAACATATAAGGAATTCTTAAAACTCAACAACGAGAAAACAAACAACCCAATAAAAAGATAAGCAAAGACATACAGATAACAAGCATTTGGTAAGATACTCAACATTATTAGTCATTTGGGAAATGTAAATTAAAACCACAATGAGATACCATTAGATACCTATTTGAAAAGTTAAAATTAAAAAAGAAAAACTGACAATAGCAAGTTGACTAGATGGGGAGCAACTGAAACTCTCATATATTCCTGGTGGGAATGTAAAATGGTGTGGCCACTCTGGAAAATAGTTTGGCAGTTTCTTTTGAGACTAAATATATGCGTACCATAAAATCCAGCAATCCCACTCCTCGTCATTTACCCAAATGAAATAAAAACCTACATTAACACAGAACTTGTACACAAATGTTTATAGCAGCTCTATTCATAATTGCCAAAATGAAAACCCAAATGTCCCTCAACTGGGAAATGGATCCACTTTAGTATATACACATGCGGAAATACTACTCGACAACAAAAAAGGATAAACTAGGATGCACGGAAGAACAACATAGATGAATTCACAATAATTATGCTAAGTGAAAGAAACCAGACCCAAAAAGAGTACATCCTGTAGGATTCCATTTCTATAAAATTCTAGAAAATGCAAACTAATCTATAGTGACAAAAAGTAGATTAGTGGTTGTCTGGGGCTGGGAGAAAGGCAAGGAAGGGAGAGGGAAGGGTTACAGAGGCTCATGAGGAGACTTGGGTGTGATCGGAATACTTGATATCTTGATTGTGGTGGTAGTTTAACAGTATATACATACGTCAAAACATATCAAAGGCTACACTTTAAATATGTGCAATTGATTGTATGTCAGTTATACTTCACTAAAGCTGTTTTTAAAAATGACTTGCCCCTTTGAACATGTTTGGATTCCTCTAGGATAAGTTATAACTTTCTCAGTTACAAACTGTGATGGTCAGTTTTATGTGTTAACTGGGCTAGGTGATGGTACTCAATTATTCAGTCAAACACTAATCTAGGTGTTGCTATTAAGGTATTTTGTAGATGAGATTAATATCTACAATCAGTTGATTTTTTTGGAAAGGAGATTTTCCTGCATAATGTGGGAGAACCTGATCCAACCAGCTGAAATCCCTGAGGTTTCCCTGAAGAAGAAAGTCTACCTATGGACTGTAGTGTCAGCTCCTGCCTAAGAGTTTCCAGCCTGACCTTCTTTACAGCCTGACTTGTTTACCTAACCCCCACAATTGCATAAGCCCATTTCTTGCCATAAATCTAGATATAGATAGGTAGTAGATAGATGGATAAGTAGATAGATAGATAGATAGATAGATAGATAGATAGATAGATAGATAGATGATAGATAGATAGATAGATATACAGATAGATACTGATAGATACGAAAGATATCCTACTGGTTGTGTTTCTCTAGTGGAACTCTGACTAGTACAAAAACCACCTGAGAAAATCTTGTGTCCCTTGAGAGTCATAGCTTCTTTTTGACCCAAAAGGGATCAACCAACATATTCATGAGGCACAGCTCCCAAAACTCCTGGGCAAATCCCAGGAGTTCAAAAGCTTATTGTGATAGAGGAGTCAATCGGGCAGGGCAGGCCAGCGCTCCTAGAAGAGTGTTCTGTCTTTCAGGGCATGCCTTAGATATGTTAGTCCTCTCATGTTTTTTAAACTGTCTGCAACACATTGCAATATTATACAGCCACTTAAAATATGCTCTTTATCAACTGTCTCTAAAAGGAGACACAAAATCTCGTAACATTAATTGCTTCTAAGGAAGGGAACCCACTGGATGCGGACAAGAATGGAAGGGAGAATTTTCACTTTTTGTACCTTTGGAATATTGAATCATGTGAATGTATCACCTAGATCAGGGGTTGGCAAACTACAATCCACAGGCCCAGTTTGGCCCACTGTCTGTTTAAAGTTTTTTTGGAACACATCCACACTCAATTGTTTCCTACGGCTACTTTCATGTTACAATGGCAGTTCAGTAGTTGTGATGTAATTTTAGTCATAAAGACTAAAATATTTACTATTTGACTCTTTACAGAAAAAAAAAAGCCAATTCCAATCTAGATTTTTAAAAAATAGATAAGTAAACTGATTAAAAAAAGATGCTCCAAGAGAATTGAAAACATACGTCTACACAAAAACTTACCCATTAATGTTCAGACGCACTGTTCACAATAGCTAAAAAGTGGAAACAACCCAACCCAAATATCGCTCAACTGATGAATTAAAAAAATGTGATATAGCCTTACAATGGAACATTACTTAGCCAGAAAAAGGAATGAAGTACTGATAAATGCCACAACACAGATGACCCTTGAAAATATGCTAAGTGAAAGGAGCCAGACACAAAAGGCCACATATTGTATAATTCCACTACTACCACAATCAAGATATCAAGTATTCCCATTATGCCCAAGTCTCCTTATGACCCTCTGTAACCCTTCCCTCTCCCTTCCTTGCCTCCCTCCCAGCCCCCATCTCCAGACAACCACTGATCTACTTTTTGTCACTATAGATTAGTTTGCATTTTCTAGAATTTTATAGAAATGGAATCCTACAGGATGTACTCTTTTTGGGTCTGGTTTCTTTCACTTAGCATAATTATTGTGAATTCATCTATGTTGTTCTTCCGTGCATCCTAGTTTATCCTTTTTTGTTGTCGAGTAGTATTTCCGCATGTGTATATACTAAAGTGGATCCATCTCCCAGTTGAGGGACATTTGGGTTTCCATTTTGGCAATTATGAATAGAGCTGCTATAAACATTTGTGTACAAGTTCTGTGTTAATGTAGGTTTTTATTTCATTTGGGTAAATGACGAGGAGTGGGATTGCTGGATTTTATGGTACGCATATATTTAGTCTCAAAAGAAACTGCCAAACTATTTTCCAGAGTGGCCACACCATTTTACATTCCCACCAGGAATATATGAGAGTTTCAGTTGCTCCCCATCTAGTCAACACTTGGTATTGTCAGTTTTTCTTTTTTAATTTTAACTTTTCAAATAGGTATCTGATGGTATCTCATTGTGGTTTTAATTTACATTTCCCAAATGACTAATAATGTTGAGTATCTTACCAAATGCTTATTTGTTATCTGTATGTCTTTGCTTATCTTTTTATTGGGTTGTTTGTTTTCTCATTGTTGAGTTTTAAGAATTCCTTATATCTTCTGGATACGAGTACATTATCAAATATATAACTTGCAAATATTGTCTCTCCATCTATGGCTTGTCTTTTCATTCTCTCAATTGTCTTTTTTTTTAATTTCTTCTTTTAAATATATATGTATTTTTCCAAGTCAAGTTGTTGTCCTTTCAATATTAGTTGTGGAGGGTGCCGTTCAGCTTCAAGTTGTCCTTTCAGTCTTAGTTGTGGAGGGCACAGCTCAGCTCCAGGTCCAGTTGCCATTGCTAGTTGCAGGGGGCGCAGCCCACCATCCCTTGCGGGACTCGAGGAATTGAACTGGCACCCTTGTGGTTGAGAGCCCACTGGCCCATGTGGGAATCGAACTGGCAGCCTTTGGATTTAGGAGCATGGAGCTCTAACCGCCTGAGCCACCGGGCCGGCCCTTAATTCTCTTTTACAGAGCAGACATTTAAAACGTTTTGATGAAGTCTAATTTATTTTTTTCTTTTTCACATTGTATTATACTTTTGGTGTATCTAGGAACACTTTACATAACCGAAAGCAACAAATTATTTTTTTTCTAAAAGTTTTACATTTCATATTTAGATCTATGATCCATTTGGTGTTAATTTTTATATAAGATGTCAGGTATGAATTATGGTTTATTTGGGGATTTCCAGTTATCTTTCTATTACTGATTTCTTTCTTGTTAATTTCATTGTAGTTAGAGCACACTTTGTATGATTTGAATCCTTTTAAATTTATTTAGATTTGTTTTATGGTCCAGAATATGGTCTATCAAAGTACATTTCCAATGTATCTTTAAAAAAATGCATAATCTACTGCTATTGATGGGATGTTTTATTCAAGTCAATTGGGCCAATTTGGTTGACAATCTTCTATATCCTTATTGGTCTCTATTTGTTCTCTAAATTATTGAAAGAAGAGTGTTGGAATTTCCAACTATAATTATGGACTTGTCTATTTTTCCTTGAATTTCTAGCATTTTTTTTCCTTCATGTATGTTGAAGCTCCTCATAAACATTTAGGATTGTTACATCCTTTTGATGAATTGATTCCTATATCATTATGAAATGACCCTCTTTATCCCTGGTAATATTTTTTATACTGAAATCTATTGCATCTTTGGATTTCTTTTCATTAGTATTAGCACGGTATATCTTTCCCCCACCCTTTCACATTTAACCTATTTGTGTTTTCATAGTTAAGTGGCTTTCTTGTAAATGGTTATAGTTGGGTCTTGCTTTTCTTTTTTTAAAAAAATTGAGATATAATTGACATAATATTGTGTGAGTTCAAGGTGTACAAAATGTTGATTTGATACATTTATATATGGAAATGTGATTACCACTGTAGCATTAACTAACACCCCTATCACCTCATATAATGACCATTTCTTTCTTGTGGTGAGAACAATTAAGATCTAGTCTCTTAGCAACTTGGAAGTTTATAAGGCAGTACTGTTGATTATAGTAACTATGCTGTGCACTACATCTCCAGTACTTATTTATCTACTAGTTGCATTCTGTATTTTCATTTGCTAATATGGCAATCCTGCATGCCTCCGGCCAATGGCCAGCACCGACTCAACACTCACGTGACGGAGACATTTAGGAAGTCCCAGCCAAACCTTCAGATGATGCAGCTCCTGCTACTGTCTTGACTGAGGCTTCCTGAGAGAACCTGAATCAGCACCACCCAGCTAAACCACTCCAGAATTCCTGATTCTCAGATACTATGTGAAATAGTAAACGTTTATTATTGTTTCAAGCCATGAAGTTTTGGAGTCATTTGTTACACAACAATAGATAACTAATACAGGTACATATACATTTAAATATATGCACGAAGAATGATTTGGGTAAACTAATCTTCTGAGGAGGAAATGGGCTTTGGGTGACTGGAATTTAAGGCAGCTTTAATCTTACCTATAATTTTTTTCTTCAAGGAGAATGTAATTATGAGGATGGAAAAATATATGCTATGTAAATATTAATAAAAAGAATGTCCATTAATATATGGATAAAGAAAAGTGGTATATTCATTTGATGGAATATTTTTTGGCTGTGAAAAGGAATGGAGTACTGATTTATACTTATAACATGGATGAGCCTTGAAAACATTATGCTAAGTGAAAGAAGCCAGATAAAAAAGGCTACATAAAACCTGTGAGATAATAAATACTTATTGTTTTTGGCCACTAAGTCTTGGGGTAATTTGTTACACAGCAATAGATAACGAATGCAGTGGGTTTGCAAGGATTAGTGTGAATAAAGGAATGTGACAGGTCTAACGCATAAAGGCCACCATAATAAATGGCTAGTAGGAATGGGAAAAATGTTCTCCAGTTCCAGAGGTTGTCTCTTGTGGATGACCAGGGATGAGGAGAAGGGTGGGCCCAGGGGCAGGGGCTCAGATGGAAACAGCACCCTCCAGTCACACATTCCCTCACTTCTTCACCTACATTTACCTTTATTGGGGTACTATCACTTTGTCAGTTGCATAGAGTTATATAAATGCTAGTTATACAATATGTAACTAGTATATAACTAATACTCATTTATATAACTAATAAATACTTATTGATACTTAACATATAAATACTCCTTAGTACTTTATATGCTTGGCGGGCAAAGCCATGTCTCATGTACTCCTGCACATCCAACACAGTGCCCTGCACACAGCACATGCTCAGTGCATGTCTGTGAAAAGAACACATGAATGATAACGTAGGAAATGCTGTTGAATACAAACGGAATGACCCACATACAATGACCTAGCTTACGTCTAGGAATCCATCCAAAAGGGGGTGTTGTGACTAGAGCCACATGTCCAAGGATGGCTATTACAGCATTGCTTGTAACGGGCAAGAAGGAAAACTTGGGTACAACCTGACTACCCATCCTTGGGGGAGTGCGTGAGTAAACTGTGTTACAGCCACACTCTGGAATGTTATGCAGCTCTTCAAAAAGAATGAGGCATGGTCTCTCCACTGCCCTGAAGAGTTAATGTGATGTTAGGTGAGATAAGTGTCAGGGAATGCATATAGCATGATTCTATGTTGTCAAACAAACAGGGACCAAGCACCCTCTAAATAGGCTGTGTGAGGATGGAGATGAGGGTAGAGCTACATCCAAGCTGCTAATAATATTCGGGATGCATGGGGGTGGCAGGAAGAGATGAATTACTTTTTTTGGTGTATGATTGTCTCACTGGATGCAATCAACATGTTACTTTTGTAACTTTTGAAGAGTTTAGTAGAATCTAAAGGACACCTTGGGCCTAATTGTTGCCACCCCCAGTTGCCTAGAGGTAGATCCTGGGTGTTCTATCAGCAAGTTACGTGAGGGAAAAGGCCCACTTCACCCTCAGTTTTGAGATCCACCACTCTTTTGCCTTCCTCTTGGACCAGATGAGAGCCACCCTTCTTCTACAGGGAACTCCTTCGCTTCAAAGCAAACAGCCTTCCATACCCTCCCCCACCCCCCCACCAACAGGGAAGGACTGGGGATGACAGATGGGATTGCCTTTCTCCTGCTCTGCATCTGCCCTGGGAGTGAGCTCTTCCCCGTTCTCTAAGGAGAGGGCTCCTTCCCATCCAAATTGAAAAATGCCTGTGGCTGTGGCCCCTTTCCTAAGGGAAAGGAGTATGGTCAGTGTTTCTAAAACCTGACTGTGTACAGTGTTTTTAAAGGGAAAAATAATTCCCAGGACTCCTGGTGTTGACAAATTAATTTTGTTATATTACTTAAGTGTGTATAAGCATAAAACTAGGTATACATGTATAGCTCTTATGTGGCTATGAAACCAAAAGTAAATTTACAAATTAAATGCAAACAAAATTACAAAACCTGTAAAATTCCAATGAACGACACTATTTTTTTTTTTTTTTGGATTCAAGTCACATCTTCCCACCAGGAACAAGTGCCCACCAGCTACAGCCCAGCTTCTTCTGCTGGAGTGCGCCATACAGGAGTGTGCCAGGCAGATCTCTCACATCTCCCCCACTTGCCTTGATTTGAACCCCTACAAATCTCTTTTAACCGTGCATCGTGGGGTTGTTTGGCTTTCCCATGGTATGAGTACATCATTTAGGTATCAGGTCTTTCTCTGTTTTTTTCCCCCCCTGTTGGCTCTGAATAATTAAAGTATCCAAAGCTACTGGTAAGCATCAACAGAGACACTGAAATTAGGAGGCAGCTCTTAGTTTTAAAGTGGCCATCAGAGTTTATTAGAAAAGAAGCTGTCATTATGACAACATGGATGGGCCTTGAGGACAGTACGCGAAGTGAAATAAGTCAGAGAAAGACAAATACTGTATGATCTCACTTGTATGTGGAATCCAAAAATGTTGAACTCAGAAAACAAAGTAGAACGGTGGTTGCCAGGGGCTAGGGGGTGGGGGAAATGAGATGTTGGTCAAAGTGCCAAACATCCAGTTATAACATGAGTAAGTTCCGAGATATAATGTACAGCGTGGTGACTATGGTTAACAATACAGCATTGTACGTTTGAAAGTTGCTATGATGGCCAAGCTTTATTAATGTTCTCACCACAGCAGCAACAACAAAATGGTAACTATGTGAGGTGAAGGATGTGTTAACTAACCTTGTTGTGGTAAACGTTTTGAAATATATACATATATCAAATCATCACATTGTACACCTTAAATTTAGACAATGTCACATGTCAATTATGTCTCAATAAAGCTGTAAAAAAGTTATTAAATGAAAAATTGTTCTAGTGAATTCTTGTACTACCAAGAACACTTGAGTTAAAAATATTCAGATGCAGGGGAAGAGGGGCAGAACTCAGAGGCTACGGACCTCATCTTCTGATCTGCCCCTGTACTAGGCAGACAATCCTGCTAAGCCTCAGTTTTCTCATCTCAGGGTTCCTATATTAATTAAAATAAATGAAAGAGTGTATGTGAAAGTGCTTGACAACTTATCAAGAATACTCGAAATATAAACTATTATTCTTAGGGGCAGGGCACAATGTGCTTCGAAGTCACCTTGTGACTTGGCCAGGTCTCTTGGGGCAGCCTCAGGTTTCTCATCTGTAGAGTGGGGATAAAAACTATTACCTTGTGGAATTAGTGATGATGCAGGCAAAAGCACTTGATTTGTTAATTCAGCAGATGCTTGGGGAGCACGTGCTTTATGTCAGGCACATAAGTTTTCTTCCCACCTCTCTCTGGGTCTCATTTTTCATCTAGAAATTTTAATATTTGGCTTAGCCTTTGGGTCTCTACCTGAAGCTACAACTCAACCAATCAATTAAAACAAACTTATTGATCATCAGCCCAGTGCCATGTGCTGTGATGTTACAAAGAAATGGAAATCAAATCAATATTTACCAAGCGCCTACTTCTTACTTTTCTCATCTTTGAGCATTAGAGCACCCAGTTTTTAAAAGAAGGGTTATCAAAGCAATATACAGACTTAATGCAATCCCCATCAAAATCCCAATGGCAGTTTTTAAAGAAATAGAACAAAAAAATCATCACATTTGTTTGGAACAACAAAAGACCCTGAATAGCCAAAGCAATCCTAAGAAAAAAGAACAATACTGGAGGTATCACACTCCCTGACTTTAGCTTGTACTACAGGGCAACAATAATCAAAATAGCATGGTATTGGCAGAAAAACAGACACCTAGACCAATGGAATAGAATTGAGAACCCAGAAATAAAACCACATAAATATGGACATAATTTTTGACAAAGAAGCAAAAAACATACAATGGAGAAAAGACAACCTCTTTAATAAACAGTGCTGTCAGAATTGGAAAGCCATGTGCAAAAGAATGAAACTGGACTGCTATCTGACACTATGTACCAAAATTAATTCAAAATGAATCAAAGACTTAAGCATAAGACCTGAACCAATACACTGCATAGAAGAAAACATAGGTACTAAACTTATGGACATTGGGTTCAAAGAGCATTTTATGAATTTGACTCCAAAGGCAAGGGAAGTAAAAGCTAAAATAAATAAATGGGATTATATCAAACTTAAAAACTTCTGCACAGCAAAAGAAACCATAGACAAAATAAAGAGGCAACCAACTGAATGGGAGAAGATTTTTGCAAACAGTGCCTCCGATAAGGGGCTAATATCCAAAATATACAAGGAACTCATACAACTCAACAACAAAAAAACAAACAACCCAATTGAAAAATGAGCAGAGAACCTGAGAGATATTTCTCCAAAGAGGACATACAAATGGCAAATAGACATATGAAAAAATGCTCAACATCACTAATCATCAGAGAAACATAAAACCGCAAGGAGATATCACCTCACCCAGTTAGAATGGCTATCATCAACAAGACAAATAGTAACAAGTGTTGGAGAGGCTGTGGAGGAAAAGGAACCCTCATACACTGTTGGTGGGAATGCAGATTGGTGCAGCGTCTATGGAAGGCAGTGTGGAGGTTCCTCAAAAAATTATGAATAGAATTACCATATGACCCAGCAATCCCTCTCCTGGGTATCTACCCAAAAATTCCGAAAACATTTATCCATAAAGACACGTGTGCCCCAATGTTCATTGCAGCTTTGTTTACGGTAGACAAGACATGGAAACCACCAAAATGTCCTTCGATAGATGAACGGATAAAGAAGTTGTGGTATATATACACAATGGAATACAATTCGGCGGTAAGAAAAGATGAAATAGGACCATTTGTGAAAACATGGACAGATCTTGAGATTTTAATGCTCAACGAAATAAGTCAGACAGAAAAAGCAGAGAACCATATGATTTCACTGATATGTGGTATATAAACCAAAAACAACAAAAAACAAGACAAACAAATGAGAAACAAAAACTCACAGACACATACATACAATAGTTTAGTGGTTACCAGAGGGTAAGGGGGGAGGGAGGTGGCAGATGAGGGTAAAGGGAATCAAATATATGGTGATGGAAGGAGCACTGACACTGGGTGGTGAATACACAATGTGATTTACAGATGACGTAATACAGAATTGTACACCTGAAATTTATGTAACTTTACTAACAATTGTCACCCCAATAAATTTTTTTTTAAATGATTATAAAGCAGCTAGCAGAGTCCACAGCACTTTCTGATGTTTGCTTTCTTCCCAGAAAAATCCCAGTTCCCTTCTAATTTCATATCATCTTTGGTTACTTGTGACTCGAGTGTAAGGTCCTGCAAAGGAAGGCCATGCTGTACGTGATCCCCTTTGAATTCACGCCTCGGACGTTTTGTGCAGAGTAAATGTAGTTGAACGCTCACGGGGAAGCAGCACCATCTTCTGGCCAAAGTGGGTAATGCTCCATCATCAGAATTTTAGTCTGCGGATGGTTGAAGCATCCTGGCCTCTGGAATAAGGTTGCTTTGAGGACTTCTAATCTGAAGCACCTGTTCTCCCCACATTGGAAGTGAGGGAATCAGGCTCAGAGAGGTGAAGGCTGGCTCAAGGTCACCCTACAAGGTAGTGGCGATGCCAGGACTGGAACTAGGAGTCCTGATTCTTTATTCAGGACTTTCTCCAGGACCCCAGCCAGAGAATACTTTCCTCCCGAAGGCTGAAGTTTGTGGCTTTTCAAAGCCATCATCTCTTTAAAGTGGATGTGCAATTTGAGGAAAGTCATTTGGTTGTTGATGGTTGTAGGCAGGGAGCTACGGTGGGGAGTTGAGGGAAATACCATGGATTGAACATGTTAGGTGCTGGGCACTTTATATGTATTATCTTAGACTTTACCATCTATGCAATGGGGATAACAATTGCTGTTTCAAAAGGTTGTTATAAATAAAGTAATATAAATGTCGTGACATATGTAAAATGCTGACATATATGTAAGTTGCTTGAATATAGTAAGCACTCCATCGGTCTTTGTATTGGTTAGATTTTTCGGGATGCAGTGAAGTTAGAAACAGTCTTATCATTTCAGATCTCCCTTTTATTAGGCAGGTCTGGAGGTATGGTCTATCTAGGACTAAGTTTTCCCCACTACTGAGGCATGACCTCCCTAAGTATTCTACTCCATCCCCGGTGAATTATGAGTTCTTACAGTCTGGCTAGTGGCAGTAGGCGCCGTTTCTGGCTCTGTGTGAGTGCTGGGAACTGTTCTCTCATTGGTTCCAATGGTTCTTTCTCCTGGCCTCAGGTAGTCTCCTCACACATGCGTGCTGATCAGTACTCGCTGAATACTTGAGGGGGACCCTCTGCACATCTCCAGGGTTCTCTGTCTGTGCAGCTCTCTCTTCTCCAGCATTCTGTTCTGAGATCTCTACCCACCTTGCTCTCCCCAGACTTTTAGTTAGGTCTCCTCAACTCGGGAGTTCCCCAGGATCCATGTGGGTCTCCCCATCTGCACTGCAGCCTGGAAACTTTTCCTAGGTAGTAAGTGAGGGGTGCGCGTAGGGCTCATGTCATTTGTTTTCCTGTCTCTTGGGGATCACTGTCCTTCATTACCCACCGAATGTCTGCAGTCTTGCTTGGTTATTTTGGCTGTTTCAGGCAGGAAGATAAATCTGATCCCTGTTACTTTATCTTGGTCAGGAGCATATGTCAATCAATTAGATTTTACTGCATAACAAACCACCCTAAATTTATTTGCTCATGATTTGGCAGGTTGGCAATTTGGGCCAGGCAGTTCTGCTGGGCTAACTCGTGGGTCTGCAGTCAGCTGTGGGTCAGCTAGGTGGCTCTGCTTCCTGGGCATTTGCTGGCTGTTGACTGGAGTGATGGGGCAACTGGGCCATGTGTCTGTCATCATCCAGCAGACTAGCCTGGCCTTCTTCTCATGCTGGCTGGATTCCAAGACCACAAGAGAACAATCTCTCATGATGGACAATATCCAGGTCTATTCTAGCAAAAGTGATGCTAGACCTAAGAAATGAATTAAAACATCATGCAAGGAGATAGGTAATGAGATCAAGGTTATGTGACTTCCCACTGTTGCGGTACTGATTCTGGGTCGATTGTTTCCAAGCATGTGATTTGAGGAAAAAATGCTGCAAAAGTAGGATCAGAATCTCATTCTGAAAACACAGTGATATGTATCAATTGAAAAACACAACTCTGGAAGTGATCTACAATAGAAACTAAAAAATAAATAAATGATTTTTGTGTAAAAAAAGGCATCTCATCATAAGAAAAATGAAAGCTCCAGATAATATGCTGAGGTTCATTTTTAAATGAGATCTAAACAACACAAAGCACACCAGATAATGAAAAGGTAGATTTGACAACACACAAAAATTTATTTAAAATTATCTTTACGAATAATCTCCATAATCAAAGTTACAGATAGATAAATAACCAGTGAAAGCCTTTTCTAAATATCTTCTAAAGATGTAAAAGTGAAAAAAAAATTTTTTTAAATAGTGATATAAATAAGAAAATGCTCTAATTACAGGACAGCAAAATATATATACATAACATATATTTTTTATGTATATATGTTTCTTTCAATGGTAAAATTGACAAAGAATTAAAAAGGAAGTTTATAAAAGTTGTAGCAATGCCTGTGCCAACTTCTTAAGTAGTCAGAAAAAAATGCAAATTAAAACATCTGAATGAAAAAGTTTAGAAATGTGAACAATCTGCTGCTGAAGGCTGGGAATCCTTGACAACACTTAGGGAAATAAGCATGTGTGTACTTCAAGATTCAGTGATCCTACTCCTCAGTAATATGTTCCCAAAGGGGGGGAAAATTCTCCAAGGACCTGAGAAGACATGTAACACGGTATGTATGGCAACTTTGTCATGGCAGGTAGATAGTTATGGAGTGGGGAAATGCTAAGGAAAGCTAGAAGCAGTAAGAGGAAAGGGACTAAAATACACACAGGACCATGACAGATCTCAAAAATCTGAAGATGATTGAGAAAAATAGTAACTAGATCTTAAAGCTTAGTACCATTTGTGTAAATTAAAATAACATATTCAAAAAGTAACAGTATGTATTTTAATAATAATATTTGCATATTAAGAACATATATTGGACATGCTAGATTGATGACTATGGAAGACAGGGATAGAAATGGGTATTTGAAAGAAGGGGAAAATAAGACGAGAAATATTTATATCAGAAAATTTGATAATAGTAGTGTAAAATCTTAAATATTTCTTTTTTCTTTTTTTTTGTCTAAAGCAAAGTGTGTCCAGAATTAGGGAGAGGTAAGTTAGTGCAGTTCATATGTAATATTATCAATCCATCAAACTCTATGTATCTGAAGCATATAACAGTGTTCATCACGGTTGTAACATATCTGTTTTATATCCAGGTTGGTACATGCATTCCAATTGAGAATAAGGGTAAGACTGGAGGCCAAACACAAGAGAGGAACGCCGATTGAGTCTGTCTCTTTTATATTGCTTTCCAGAATTCTCACTCAGAAACTTTCGGTTGCATCTTATTGGCCAATATGATGTCATATGGCTACCTCTAGCTGCCAGGGCACTAGGAAAAAATCAAACATTTAAACTTTTGACCCTATAGACTAGAGGAAAAGTATAAAAAGTGTCATTGCAAATGTGTGCCCAATGCAGAGCTTGTGTATGCGGGCTGCATTGGTCCTATTGGGCTGCACATTTCCAATAGGGAACCAAAGGAAATAGATCTGGGTGCCCGAGGCACACAATAGCAGGTGGATTTGCTGATATAATGATCAATGTTTCAGTACAAAAGGTAACAAAATTCACTGGCAATTCCTGAAAATAAGTAATGAAATAACGAACGTGCTATTTTTGAAAGGTCTATATGACTATGAGCTGTGGATATGTTGTAAAAGAGGTAAACTAGAAACAGAAACTGGAGTAGGGAAGTGTTTTATAGTACAGTAAATGTGTATGGAATTCATTCCCCTTGGTTTGATTTCTGGCCGCACTAGTTTCATGAACTTGACGCTCATTAAATTTTTCTGAGTCTCATTTTTATCTAGAAATTAGGGATAATGGTGCTAATTGTTACAATAAATAAGTGAAATAATGTTTGTAATTTACCTAGTAGTGCAGCACTTTTAGTATAGACAAAAACATTCTCATCATGACAAACCATATCTATATAACACCTTTCAGAAACATTATATTTACTGGAATTTTTTCTCATTGCAGACAAAAACAAGATAACAATGTACTATGCAGTGTATTTCACATATCAAAATGTTGCTCTTAGCCAATGAAATGGGCAAAGTACAAAATAGCAAGTAATTATGATTCCAAGCTAATTCTTATATCAAGGGACTAATAAAAGCTAATCTTCTCCCAAATTCCAGTGGGAGCTTAAAGACAGATGGAATTCTAGTCTCATCACAATTCACAATAAGATCAGTTAGTCCTCCAACTCATCCTCCAGTTATTCTCTCACTGGCTAAATAAGTCAGTCTATGTCTCAGGAACACTCTGCCTTCCTGAAAGCATTTTCTGTACATAATCCCTACAAGACAGAGCCTACTTTGATCCTTTTCTTAAAAGTTGGACATTACAGAATACCAGCACTCCTGAAGTTTCCTCCAAGTCTTGCAAAGAGTTGATTTTGTGTGCTCTGCCGGACTATCACACAGATGGTGGTTGGGAAGATAACAGTACCCTTGAGGTTTTCTGCTTGAGGATATTGTTTAATGATATTTATCTTGATAAATATTGATATTTATGTTTATCTAGTTGTGAACATGCGTTCTCCATCTATCCCCCAACTTTCCCCCTACTGAAACTACAGTGCCATCTTGCTACCCACAAAAACAAATAACCTTGGCAAAGAGATATCTATAAGACAAATATCACTTTGTGTGTGTGTAATGCGAATATAATCATAGATCTACAAAAAGATAAAGATCTCAGTGAGAAGTATATTCAGAGGATGAAGCTATGTCTTTGTGAAATCATTCTCATCTACATAGTGAAATTATTTTGGTAATTGTGGCACGATCTTAAGGATCATGAAATGTGTACTAAGTCTTTTATTTAATTTTCCTTGTTTGATTCATTTGCCCAATCAAGCCAAAACTTTGGCATTTAAAATGTTTGACTAATAAATAACAAAACTCTACTGATTACTATAGAAATATTACGTATTCAAATTTTAACAAAGCATTGATAATTTCAACTATTATGAATAATTCAACATATTTTAACTAAGCATGATAATAAACAGTACAAGGACTTTAAATGTTAGCTTTTGTAACAAATCTCATAATGAAAGAGAGTTGTTTCCCAACTCCCTTTCTAGAAGACAGATGGAATTCTAGCCTAATCATAATTCACAGTGAATCCATTTACTCCTTAAACCCATCCTCCCATTATTTACATCTCTATCAGGACCCTCAGGTAGCATTCTGATATATTTACTAATTAAAAAGAAAATAACGTGATTTTTTAAAATCAAATTCTACAAAAAAAGAAAAGAATAAACAGATTTCCAATACTTATTGACCTCTATCTGTAGTTGTTAGTATACATTATCTCATGTAATCCCCACAACAACCCCTGGAGGTAGGGGCTATCATTTTTCCTACTTTACAAAAAAGAGGAGATGAAGGCTGAGAGGATAAAGGATTTGTCTGAGCTAGTGAAGCTAGCTGGTAGTGGGGACAGATGGGCAGCAGGATTCTATCTCCAATGCTTGCTAACTGAAAAACCATGCCCTCCTGCCTTCTCTCAGAGATTTCCTTTGTGTGCTTTCTTTAAATTGTGGTTATGTCTTGGCCAAATGTAGAACTTGAGTATGAGGCTATTGGTATTCCTGTCAGTGACTAAAACTTGTGTTTAGTTCTGTAACTTACTGCACATCATGAGTGTAAGAGTAGAGTTATGTGAAAGGAATAAAACAATTGTTCACTTAGGGCACAAATAGATTGCCTTCCTTCTGGGCCCTATGTCAACCTGTGAAAGGATTTTCCTTCATGACTTTAAAAGTATCCAGCCTCTTACGTGTGATTTATAAAAATAGGCTGAATGAATTTTGAAAAACAAGTGATTTGAAGGCAGTTTATTTGCTTCTATGGGAACACAACGCAGAAGCCAGAAGCAAGCAAAATAAGTATATCCGGTTGCTTGCTTATATGTCACAGGTGCCCCTGAGGTGCCTTATAATAATGTACTAGAAATAATTCTGTCTTAGCAACCAAAGCTTAATAAGAACAAATAATTCTCTTTTTCACATTGAGAATTGAATGTTTTTGCGTATAAAAGTCTAAAAAACATGGGTTCCAATATTGAACAATAGTGAATGACATCAAAACTGAGTAATAAATTAATGTAGTTATTTTTCTATGTTGGAGCACCTTCTTAAAAATGAGTGTTCTCTGCTAATCTTTTAAACCTACAGTATTTTAATCAGGTAAAATTATGCCTTTGTAAACCCTCATTACTAATTTTATTTTTCTTGTACTTTATAATGTAAGTAACATCAAATATTAAAAAATAGTTGAGATGTAAATAATATACAATATTTTTCTATGTTCCTTTAGTAATGTAGGTAAAGGCAACTTTTAAAAATGGTATTCTATTCACATGTATTCTAAATAAAGTTGTTAAATTCAACATAATTTGATGCTTTCCATAAATACAAGATTAAAATAGTTGCTGGAAGAATAAAAAGTATGTAAAGAACACATAATGCAATATATAGATGATGTATTATAGAACTGTACACTTGAAACCTATGTAGTTTTGTTGACCATCGTCACCCAACAAAGTTTAAGAAAAAAAAGTAAATTTTCCTACTAAAGTAAAAATTTGTAAATAATAAAAAAATCTGTAAAGCCAAATCTCGTTATCAATGTAGTATTGCCTCTACATTACAGTATCAACTCAATATATAAATTAAACATATTTAGTACTGTGTCATCTATACTTTTTCAGATGAGATGGCCACATCAATAAATTTAGGAAAATCCCCAACAGGAGTAGGAGCTTAGTGTATAAAATACTTTAGGTGCTCAACATTCCTATCAAAACAGACCATGAAATGCATCTAAATTCCCTGCAATAGTTTGTCTTCTCCACTTCCCTTTAAGCGACACTGACAGGCTGAGATGCTCAAGCAGTTCTTTCTGGCTGCTGCCAACATACTGTGCAGAGCCACTGATAAGTATCATTATTTTTATTCATCCTCAGTCAACAACCCATATAAGTAAGGTCTTCATTAGACACTAGAAGTGAAATGAGGGAAGGATAGCGGTGAGGTAGGAAGAGGCACACCGGGCTGTGTTTCTTTAGGACCTGTGTGAAGATATCCTTATGTCTATCACTTCTATTTTATGATAAAGTATATCACTGTGCATCACCAGCTACATTGTGTTACATTCTCTACGTGGTGAAACTCTGTAAGTTCTTGTGGATAGGTGTGAATAAGTGTCCATTTAGACTGAATTATGGTACATGTATAGAGAATCGATATGTCCTTGAGGCAGGATAGGAAACGTGCATCACTGTTCTTTCCAGGAGAAAGAAAGGTGTTTCTTTGGTTTGCTGCTTATTGATTTCTGATATAGACAGCTTTATACCAGGTGCTAAGACCATCTGACAGAACTTGCAATTTGAAACCCACTTAATTAAGTTTACAATCATCCACTTTTGTTTTTAAGACCCATCCATCTTTTTCAGTGTCCAGATAGTAGGTTAAAAGGTGATATTATCGGCGTAGTTTTAAATCTTTGATGTCGCTCTAACATGATGATTGTCCCAGAATACGCAACTGCTGTAGCTTACTCTTCTGATATGGAAGATAATTTCTGAGCATGTCTTCTTGGTCATTTAAATCAAAAAGTGTTTTATGCCCAGGGCCATGGAAACAGTGAATGGATTTTACATTTGCTCCAAATATCTATTCCAACTACATGCTCAGAAGTTGAAGGTTAACCAGTCTATGGATTTGGGGTCCTGCTGTACTGACCAGGAGTCAGACTCAGGCTCAAAATCCACTTATTAACATATGACAATGTATCCATGAGGCTTGATAGCAGGGCTCTTCCTCAAGAGCACGCAGACTCCACTTCCCTCAAAGGCCACGCAGTGGTTTTAGTTCACAGTTGAACAAAAGACTATCTATCTATCCTATCTATCTATCTATCTATATCTATCTAATCTATCTATCTATCATAGTGGCCTTAGTCTCTGCCCTGCAATGCCCAGACCTATAGTTTTCTTGGTTTATAAATCTAGCAGGAACTGTGCTGGGGGAGGGGACATCAAAACTCCTCTGTGTCCTATGATTAGATTGTTTTCATTGCCATTTTTCTGTTTTTCATTGCCACTGGTAAACACCTGCCTCAGCCATCTGAAAATTTTATTCTTTTCATTGAAATTAGGAAACTCTGTTCAGTGGTATAATTTCCCACCTACATCCTCAGACTACACATAACACATAGTAAAAGTATCTTTTCTCATATTGCTACTTCCCTCACCAATACTGTTTTCTAAAAGGTATCCTAAGCAGACTCTCAGGGGACTTGATAGGCTATGATTGAATAAGATTCGCATGATACATTTCCTCTAATGTCTCTAGCTCTTTTGATTATTCCCATTACATAATACAAATTAAGTTTTAGCATCCAAATTCAATTTTTCCATAGATCAACATGAAGTTCAAGCACAACTCGACCAAACAAGTGGACCGGGCCTTTTACAGATCCAAGGTTTCTCTCATTGGCCAATTTATCCACAAATATGTCCTGATTTAATATACTCAGATAGTTCCCCAATATATTCTTCATATATACTTGCAGTTCTTTTGGTGTTTGGGGCATTTTGAGAGGTGCCAAATAAATTGTATGAAACTGTTAGTTCCCATTTTTAGTCAGACATCCAACCAGTTTCCCCCACATTTAGGGGCCTTGCCTTGAGAAGCAACTGAACTCTTGTTTGTAAAAGTAGTACCACTCCAAAAATGCAATTTATGGAAGCTGATGTGAGCAGATAATATTCATTGTTCCCTAATTTGCTAATTAGGAAATTTATTGCATTATTCTTGGGACAGAGTTTTTAAGTTCAGCAAACTATAGGACTGTACTATTTAAAATCCCACTGTATCAGCTATACTGGCTTAGTCTGTTCAGGCTAATATAACAAAATATCTTAGACTGGGTGGCTTAAACAACAAACATTTATTTTTCGCATTTCTGGAGATTACGAAGTCCAAAATCAAGGTGTTAGCTTATTTGGTGTCTGGTGAGACATAATTTTAATGGAAGAAATGGTATTTACCTCACTGCTGATTAAAACTTTTCTGTGTTGATGTGACAAGAAGCTCAATCTGAAGTTCTTTATCACTCAGCTCTCCACATTTCCAACCTAAAACCCAATCTTCACCATCTACACTATTTTAGAGAAATTTGATTTTTTTCTTTCGAGGCAGGAAGGGTAGCCATCTTGCCAATATTTTAGAACCTACATTTTTACACTAGGCTTACACACACTACATCCAATCATGTTAACTGCTTCAGTAGCCAGCATGTGCTTCATTGAGATATGATGGTGCCCTGAATGTTGATCTAACAGAATTTCATAACTATCTGGAGCATGCTTCCTATGTTATTTCCCTCCGGCCATGTAAGTCCCAGTTAGATCTGCTCAAGAAACCTACAATACACAGATGATTGGAGCAGAAACTGAAAGCATGTGCTTGAGCCAGGAAATGAGGTGGTGATATTTATCCTTTGCTATGGTTAGTACATTACTGAAAGCCTATTGAATCATCATGATGTAAATCCCAAAGCTGCTAATGCTACCATCATGACTAAGAATGGCTTCCTGCTTTCAAAGCTGGCATTCATGACAAGTCTCCTACTGTGGTTCCTGGTAGAGAATTGATCATAGAACAGTAGTAACCTGTGTGCGTGCTGAGCAGCAGAAAGACTATAGCTGTGCCTGATGCTGGCAGGACCACATAGGTACCCAACCCAATGAATGCCTGGCGTGCCTGCGCTTCCTGGTACCTAGGTGAAGAGAAGGTGATGAGTGCGTTTTTAGGACCACACGGTCACATCATTGTCCTGGTAAGAATGATAAAAACACTAGAATAGATATTGCTGGGGAAAGAATCTAAGAGAAGACTATTACTTTGTGTATTGCATTTACACTATTTTCTTATTTCTGTCCTATGAACTGTTATGACCCTTAACTGTCAATAAATATAATAGTTCCATTTTAGTTGTTAAATGTAATGAAAAACCCTAGACCTCATCCCACAGATTTTGATTAAGAATAAGGTAGATGCTATAAATGCATAGTTCAACACTTCTGATTTTGATGTCTTTTCTATATAGATTTCATATTGAGAAATATAGCATTAACGCATTATGCTTATTAATCAGTGCCTATAAACTAAAGATTTCAGACAAAAATTTAGGTGTAGTCCACTTATTCGAGGGATCTCGTATTAAAATGTTTTATTGAAATATGAGCCTTTTGAAATAAATAGAATTAACAAAAAATGGTAAACTACCCATAATGCTATTACAATATTGTTCCGGTGGTAATTAAAACTTTTACAAAAATATAGCATTGATTAAACTTTTAGCTTAGGTTTCTATTTTTGGAGCCAATTAACTAGACAACTTAAGGCATTCTTCAACTGAGGATAAAGAAACGCTAGTCAAATATTTTTAAATTTGCCCCTTAGTGTATAAAATTTAATAGTTACCTAGAAAATAATGGGAAAAATCATTAAATCCCAGCCTGTACTGTTTAGGGGGGGAAATGTGCTCATGGAAAATGTTATAAATACAAATATTCTTATTATATAAAAAGACTGAAAGTAAAATAAATGGATATTAAAATAATTAGAAAACATAAGAAAAAAATAGAAAAGTGAGGTCTACAAAATCCAAAAATGTCTACACATTTTCCAAAATCATAGATAAGCAAAAGTGGAGAGAATTCAAACCACAATAGCTCACATCTGAAAGAGAACCACAACATAAAGAATCATACAAATGTTAACATACATGTAAGCAAGTAAATAAACCTCCAAAACAATCAGAACCGATCTGGATTTCATACTCCTGTGGAGAGTCAGGCAGTGAATGTTAAAAAATCAAGTATATCAAGGACCTCTGGGGAAGAGCAAAATTCATTCCTTTGAAGAAGCCGGTTCTACTTTGACTGTAAAACTCAAAACAGAAATGAGAGATGGCAGATGCGCACGCTGGCTGCTGGGTACCACAGTGACGCAGGTTTGAAATTGCCCTTGACTGGCATTAACAGTTTCAGAAAAGCCTCACTACTGGAAAGCATTGAGAATAGGAGAAAATAAGCAGGGAAACATGACAGGTCGTGTAGAGACAAGAGAGATTTACAGAATCAGACATCACCCCCTTTAAAACAAACAAACCAAACCAAACAAACAAAACCACCCACATTTCGCTAGACCAGCAAGAAAGGGCCATCTGAATGGAGAATCCTAGAAAGACCTCAGTTGGATTTCTGAAGCCTCCTCCAATGGAAACATATCTGTTATTGTCAGTTCAGAAAAGTTCAAAACATCATAAAATGAACAGAAACATCATGAAAGCCTGAAGAAGAGTTACTATAAAAATAAAATACAGACAGAACTAAAACGTTCTATCTGAGTAAAATGCTTATGACAGATCAAGCATAAAGTTGACCCAAACTATAACTTAGTGTACTCAATCTGAATTAAATAACATTAAACTTCATTTGTAGAAATGAAAGAACTGCTTCAGTCAAAAAATTAGTACAACAATGGACAGAAAAAAAGTTTGAAATAGAAACTCAGTAAAGAATGAGAAGTAAAAGATGATATTAACTTATAGTATGTAGTGATTAAATTGGGATGCCTAAAGGAGAATTAAATTTACTGAATATATAGTAAGAGACATTAATAAATGAAAATAAAATAAAATAAAAAAGGAAGTATACTGATCGGAATATACAGATAAAGAAGACAAATTCTGACATATATGTATATATGTAACTTGATATATATATATGTAATTTGATGTATATATACAAATATATATGTTTATAACTTGAAATTTCAAAAAAGAAAAAAAGGACATGAAAGAGAATTAGTATTTTAAACTATGATCCAAGAAAATTCTCACAATAGAAGTCCTGAAACTGCTAATGGAACAGACTTAATGCATCCCCAGAGATAATGACATAGAACAATCAATTTTGTAGCATATTCTATAATAGTATGAAGTAAACATATTTAACTATACTCTAAGACAAAACCAAGGTTGTGACAAAATTTAAATGTATTATGTTATGCCAAAAAGTGGGAACAGAAGAAAATAGGAAAGTAGAAAAAAATTATTGATTGTTGAGTAGGTGATGATAATCAAATCAACTAGTAGAGCTTAGATAAGGAAAACAAAAAGAGAGTTCATAGATGAGAGTTAAAGGGGGGAAAAAAGGAATTAAGGATATTATAAAATTAAGGATATTATATTATAAGGATATTATAAAAGACATTAAAAGGGAAATAACTGCTACAAAAATTATAAAACTTTTCATTAGTTCTAAAATAAATACAAAAAGAAAAAAGAAAAATAGCAAAGCGATATACTGCCTAGAAAAAAAAATGTCTTCCCTTCCCTCTCTCCCACCCCATATATATCAAATATAAAACAATAGACACAGCGAGTATAAAAATATATGGTTGCATTGAGTGTGGTCACATTAGACATATCAGTAAATAAAAATAGATTTAAAAGAATAGTAAAGGAAAAGCTAATAAAAGATCAGTCATAGATGTGCTTCCAGAGTACAATCTGGGAAACACCTATTTAAAAAATGTGATTCAGAAATGACAGAGAGGGAGAGACGGAGGGTGGGAAAGAGAGAGAAAGAAGAGCAAAGAGACATGAGCCAAATGGAAATACTAAGCTAGCAGGAATGTGGTCTTATATCAAACAGTGTAGGATTCAGCCCTCAATGCATTAAAGTAGACAAAGAAGCTTCATTATGATGCAAAATGATACAATTAACAAGTATTTAACAATTTAACAGGTATAAATGTCTATGTACCAAGTAACACAATAACTTTTTTTTTTTACTGCAACCTAAAGTGTCCACAAGGAAAAATAGAAGCAAAACACTAGGAAAGTTCAATACTTCTTTCAAGTTGGTGTTAAAATAGTTCAAGTGAACACATGAATAAATAAGCATATAGAAGATCTAATCATCCAATCAACATCAAATGATAGATAATATGGAGAAATATCAAATGTACTCTGATAATAAAGAATATTATTTTATATCAAGAGCAAATGAAACATTAAATATAATATTAAAGACAGAAGGCAAATAAGTTCAACATAATGAAATTATTATAAATAATATTCTCTAATCAGGATTTAATAAGACTAGAGATCAATAACAAAATTGAAAATATCCTTCATCTGGAATTTTGTATTTTTGTTGGTTAGGTTTTTCATGGTTCTGTGGACTGAATGATGGTGTCCCCGTATAATTCCTGTGTAGAAACCTAACCCCCAAGGTGATGGATGGTATTGGGAGATGAGTACACTGGGAGGTGATTATGTCATGAGAGCAGAGCTCTCGCATGTGACACAATTACTTCCATGGACCACATTTTATTCATTAGAAGCCCAGTCACTGAGACATTGACCACATGAAGGGGAGGGAAGTTAAGCTCCACCTATTGATGGAAGGAATCAAAGAATTTTTGGACAAATTTTAAAACAACCACAAGGCAGAAAGTAGAATTTTTTCATGTATTCTGGACAAGTAGAGGGCTATGACAGGAATATTAGGGCCACTTCTGTATATAGTGACAGGACCATGCCAACAAGAGTTTACTTAGGTTGGGAGGTGCCATATTGATATACAGGGACTTGGAAACTAGCTGGAAGAGCTTCATGGTGGGCGATTAAAATGAGCACTACGAAATAAACATTATTTCTGTCAGTTCAAGTTCTTAAAAAGATTGCAAATCTCTGAGATCATTTCAGCTTGTTTATTTTAGGGAACTTCCAACTCATGGTTGAGAAGAACATACATAAGTTTTCCTTTTTTCATCTTAGATTTCTCTGAAGCTCAAATGCATCATTGAACAAAAGATAAATACACAGAAAAAAAAGAATAAAAGTAAAACACACAGAAAATGATATTATCTGTTGGGGGAAATAAGGTATATTTTGATACAGTCCATCTCACACGATTCACTTCTCCCACAAGTTTCGTGTGAATAGTGAAACAGCCATGATTATATGGCTTGAGCAAAAAACAAACAGTGACAATTAGTCCATGTGGATGCTAATAATAACGCTAGAGCTAACCTAATGTACTGAACTGAATCCTTACGTGCTCGATACTTGGATAAGCGATTTATATGCATTGCCTCACCTAATTATCCCCCAAATCCCATGAGATTGATGCAAGAAGGAAGCAATTATTTTCCTTAGGAGAATTACTTTCTGGACTAGGTTAATACATGTTGATATGAATCCAACTCTCCTGAAATTTGTGTGAGCACTGGGTTTTCTGATTTATTTTCTATTTACTCCTTAATGTTTTCATTGACTTAAGGTTTCCTAACTATGTTGATTATTAAGCGTTACCTAGCTTTTACATTCTCCGAATCTACTTAAAAAAAGACAAAACGGGCGTGGCCGGTTAGCTCAGTTGGTTAGAGCATGGTGCTTATAACACCAAGATTGACGGTGCCATCCCTGCATGGGCTACTGTGAGCTGCGCCCTCCGTAAATATGAAAACAAACAAACAAAGAAAAGACAAAACAGATTTCCACCATTTCAGGCAGTTAAAAATAAAACAATTATGAAAATTTTTTAATGAGAGAAGGAATTTTACTTTTCCAATGTTTGAACTGTGTACTCTTAAATCGTGACTCTTAATGCAGATCTAGTTTTTCCTATACAGACTAAATTTATTTTTCTTACTGTTTTCAATTCATTGACTAAGGCTTAGCTGTTTTATCTGAAGCAATGGCAATGTCACTTTTAAAATGGTTAATCTTTCTTGAATTCTAGAATATAAAACACATATGTAAAACTTTATAACCTAAAAAGTTATTCAAATGTAAAGCCCTGGAAAGGTATTAGTCCAGGCCCGCTGTAACACAACTGAGGACGTATTTTTTCAATATTATTTTTCTTATGATTGAAAAAAAAATATGCTAATTATCGACTTCAGAAAACATAAAACAAGGGACTGAACAAAAAATGCCTAGAAATTATCAAGGTTAAACATCTCCTATATGTTTCTGGTTATATCCATAAGTATGTACAAATATATATATCAGTTATACAGCTATATATGGTTTTGATAAATAAAATCATTTATATAACATTATTTCATTTAAGGTGTATTAAAGTTATAAAAAAATATTTTCCAGTGCCTTTAATATCTTTTCCAATACATAATTTAAAAAACTGTACAGTATTCTCTAAAACATATATACTAGATTTAATGTAATTATTTCCCTATTGTTGAAATTATAATTGATGAAAACATTATTTTAAACATATAAAATATATTTTAAAAGAACTCAAGGTGTTGATATATGAGTGGAGTGGGATGTCTCCTTAATATATTCCTGAAGAGAATTCATCAGCCTTCTTTAAGATTGGTCTTATAGTTCCCCAACATTCTGTTTTTCACTGGAAAATGTTTTAATATCTGGCAATTATAATAGTTCTACAATAGTAACCTAAGGCCTTTAACCACACATAATTCTACTCTCTTTGCCCAGCTACATCTGAGTTAACTTGGTTAGAAAAACAACAACAACAACAACTTGTTCTCAGCATGGCTGCAATAAAACTAGTGAAAAAACAAGTAATATAAAAGATCAAGTAGAAAGCACCTGGGAAGGGCAATAGAAATTGCACCTGTATTTAAAGGACTGGCTGCTACTCCAGTATTTAAGTGCTACTTTTAAGCACTTAAATAGTATTTCACCCTGGGGAAAGTCACTTAAATTCTCTCGACTCTGGCTCCTCACCTGATAATTTATCTCAAGAGTAATTTTCACTCTGAAAATTTTAATTTGTCCTTAGGGGGAATAAATGTCTCAGTTGACGCAATCTTGTTTCCAAGTGCTATATCTGAAGCCAGGTAAAAATTATACAGATTAATTCCATATACTTGGCTGACTTTACCAGTGAGGTTTTTATAATTAAAGTCTGAAGTTACTTGAGATGATCTGTTGTCATATGTGGTGAGAGTTTAGAGGATTTTTCTAAATATTGTTTCTCTACAATTGACTTTTTTACCCCTGTACTAAACTCAACAAATTTTTGTAAAATATACAATAAATATTCATATACACATTCTCTTATTTTTCATGTGACCCTTCGAATTACATTTTTATCTTTAAAATAGTCCATTTATATTGATTAGAAGTGTGTTAGAAATTGATTACAAATTAATTTGGGGAGAATTTATGTTACTGTAATGTTGAGTCTCATATTGGTAGAATTTTAAAATTGCTCTGGCAAACAGAGTCTCTTAGAATCTTATATTTTCATCTTGATAGGTATGCCAGGCAAGAAGGGGCTCTTTCTGCCTGTGTGGTTTGGGAAAAATAAACGGATAAAAGTAGCCCAGCTTATTGTTTATGAGTAGAGAAATGAGAGGAGCTTGTCCTAGCAGATATTAAAATATGTTCCTACAATAATAAACCAGCGTGATTTTGGCCCTTGAATAAAAACTGAGACAAAAGAAACAGAAATTAGAATGTATAAACCACAAGTCTCACATTAATAGAACAATAATTAGACATTTAAAAATGAAACGGGGGCCCTTGTTAGATACTTAGATCTAAAACAAAGTTATATGCTTTTTTTTAAACTTTCCCAGAATGAATTCAGTATGAATTAAAGTTAAAACAAGAATATTTATTAAATGTAAAATAAAACACCACAATGATCAGGAAAAAAAAAGTTTATTACTATCCATACATTATTTTCTTAGCAAGATACCAAAAATAAAAATAGATAAAGAATAAAAGTGGTAGATTTTTGACAGCAAAAAGCTACTATAATCGAAATGCAAGAGGAAAATCAAAGGTAAAATAAGAAAAATGAAAGAAAACAAAGTGCATCATAGCCAGTACCACAGGTGAAATATATGAGTGATATATGAGTGGAGTGGGATTAGTGTCTTTAACAAATAAGGAGATCTAATGTATCGATATAAAAACTTCGTGATAAAAGAAAAATGACAGAAATAGATTAATTAGAAAGAAAACATGTAAAAGGCAAATAAATACATGTAACATATTTCACCACACTTGTAAACAAACAAAAAAGCAAATCCAAGAAAAACATGAGATATATTTTTACCTGCTAAATATCTATTATAAATGATATGTAACACTCTCATGGATTACAGTCAAAAACATAAACTGCCTTTTATCATCGAAATCTTTCATAGTTTATGGCCTTGGTTTCAGCAATCCACTTATAGCAATTTATCTTCAGCTAATAATGGGCAAGTGTGTAAAGTTGTGGTTAGAAAGATGTATTGGTGAAAAAGAAGCAACTTAAATGTTTTTTAGTAGGAGACTGGTTAAATTAATCATGGTGTATTTAAAAGAAAAGCTATATTCGTCAACATGATGATAATGGACTTATATATTCATTAACAAGCAAAAATGTATATAATATGCACACAATATTTCTATTTTTTAAATTTAATTTATTGACTGTACTTATAAAAAGCACTGGCCCAGATCCACTTATTTTCCCCAAAGTACAATGCTATAGATGTCATTTTTGGAAATGTCCAGTTAGTGACTTTATACACACACACATACAAATACATTTATAAAAATATACACATCGATCTTCTGTCATATTTTTTACGTATAAGGTAGCTGACAAAATTTTATATAAACATGTTTAAATTAATGTGATCAGATAAGATGGTCATTTGGAAAAGAACTCAGTTATAAAAGAAGGGAGTCATTTACATAATTTAATAAAATATGTATAATTTAGAGCCATTGTAAGAAAGTTAGACAAAAATGAATAACTTAAAAATGTTGATCAATAGATGTGCACATATAGATGCAAACTTTCACATACTACAGCCTGTTTGTAATTTGTCTTGGGACTTGAATGAAGACAAGCTTTTTTCTGATGCTCCTGGAGCTAAATATCTCTTAGATGATGTTCCAACTGAGAGTTGGCCTTATAGTAAATTTCACAGCGAGTTCAACATTGTAAATGAGTTAAGTAATTGTGTGTCCATTTGTATGCCTTCTGACATTTCTTAAATTCTATGTAGTGGTGTAAACTATATATCCTTAAAAAGTATTTCTGGAGTGGATTTTAAATTCATTGATTGTTGTTATGTCTGATAACTGAGCCAGCTTCATCAGAGGCCCTGCAAGTGCAAAAAGGATGAGTATAAGATCAGGGCTGTCTGAGGTCTGTCTCTTTCAAGATGGAAGAAGCAAGGTGAAGAAAAATCCTCGACAAGACTACATGTATATAGGAGGCTTTATTTTATTATTATAACTTTTTAAAAAGTTATCAAATATTTGCTACCTAAATCTGCTCTAATTTATAGTATAAAATTTTTCAAAGGGACTGCAATTACCATGAAATTTATCTTTCAGTACAGTCTGTAGGTACAATGGGCCCACACTGCAGTGGTGTTGTTGTTAATGCCATTTTGCTGGCTATTTATAAAACATCATACAAGTTTTGTAATCTGAAGGAGGGGTTCTGCACTTTTATGTCTTTCTTTGTCTCCCGGATAAATACTTTTTCTCAGTTTTAGTTAGATGCCCAGAAAGTTTCAGGAGAACTCAAATATTATCAGTTCATCCACGTATCCAGGTAAACTTACTGTTGTCTACAGCTGCCAGGAGCAGCTTATGGTCATGTGACCTGTGCAGTCAATCTCACAGGGCCCCACCTTCAGAAGGGCTCCACCCCTGGTTCAAAGCTTTGCTATAGCCATCTTGAAATTCTTAATAGTTTAGAACAAGAGGTCTTGCATTTTCATTTTTCACTGGGCCCTTCCAATTATGTAGTCTGTCCTTTCAGGTGCCACCCCTGATATGAAGACAATTGGAGTTCAGTTTGTGGGATTGGAAACTTTTCTAGGGTCTGTATGTTTTTAACTTTTTATTTTGAAATAATTACAGACTCATAGAAGGTTGCAAAATTAGTACAGAGAAGTCTGGTGTATCCTTCACCTAGCATGTCCCAATGGTTACATCTTACATATCTAGGGAGTAATCATCAAAACCCAGAAACTGGCATTACTACACTCTATAGACCTTATTCAGATTGCACCAGTTTGTACATAAATAGACCTTATTATTTATTTATTTATTTGTTTGTTTGTTTGTTTATTTGCAGTACCCTCTTCTCTACTACTAAACTCTAAGCATACTCTGCTGTTGTTTCGGCTCTTTCAATATCTTATTCACATCAAATCTGTCTTTTGAGAGAGATCTCTACATAGAGAGGTTTAATAACCTCTCTGTGCCTCAGTTTCTTCATCTGTAAAGTGATGCTCTTTCTCCAAATATTTTATAACCTAAATAAGATAGTATGTGCAAGGCTGTACCATAAGTCCTAGAGAATGGTTCTGATTAAAAGCCTAAAATGTACTCCTCATTAAATGGTAACAGCTCTTTTAGCACTTCAGCTATGTCTTAATCTTTTCTTCACTCACTAACCAATTCTGTTTTCTTACAGGACTTATTATTCCTTATAATTATCTAGTTTATGTGATTTCCTCACTTATTGTCTAACATTGCCAGCAGAAAATCATCAGTGTTACTGTATAAAAAGCAATTGTTTGTTGACAATCATGCCAAATGCTTAATGAACAGCAAATGCTGATTTTTTAAAAGAGTTTTGCATTCTAGCACTATGGATGTTATATGTAAGTGTGTACTGTGTTTTTCTCAAGTTTAAGTAATTTGCTTAAGAGTTTGGACTTGACATGTAACATAATCCCCTCCACTGAAATAATGGTGAGTAGCTGTGGTTGGTGCAGTGCTTTTGGTTTTCAGGACAGAATATTGACATTAACATGTCTACTTGTATTTGGAAAAATAATAAAACAATTCTAGATTAAGAAAGGAAATGTTTCCGATTTTTATGATAGCAGAGGATAATTGTGTTTTTTATTTTGTGTCATAAAAACATTTGACAATTTCACAAGTGTGAAGTATTTGCCCGGCATAAAAATTGTTCTTTCCTTGTTATCAAGTCAAATATTTATAGCATATTTATCTTCATATTTAAACACAGTTTTAAATGCTTTATATTTTTAACCTAGAAGTAACTTGATTTCTGCAGTTAACTAAATACAAGAAAAGTAATCAAATTGAATATTTGTTTGATTTTTTTTTAATGGCATACCACAGACCTGTTTAAAATTTTTGATATAGATAATCTGCCAGTTTATATTGAATTTTAAAATGACTGATTAAATTTGTTTTCTAGTAATTTATTTATAGTGGAAATAATGGGAGTATTTTGGTAAATACAATGGATATCAAGAGACCTTAGTGCCCAATCATTGATTTACTCATTTACCACGGAATTTTATTCTCCTTTTATGGAGGATATTATCCATTTCTAAACAAAAAAGGAAAATGAAATAGGGTGAGCTGATGGAAAGTTTGAACAAAATGGGAAAAACATTTTTACCAATTACCAACATAAACATTTGAACCTGTAAGTACTCAGACTGCAGTTTAACACCCTGTTGAATGTAACAAGTCTTAATAGGAATTTCATCCTTCTATTTAAATATTCCTAAAACTACTCTAGAGGTGCTAGTAACATCAGCATTTTATCTATCCATCCATTTATTTATATATTTGTGCCCATGGGAAAATTGGTTCCCTTACTCGTTTTATTTGGTGATGTGAGATTAAAGAAAGAGACTGTCTGAGCTGCATATTTTATTCCTCCCTGAGGAAAAGCTAAACTGATAAAAATCACATCTATTGTATTTTCAAGAATGTCACTTTTTGTTCACTCTTCTTGCAGTGTTGTGCACATACCTAGAAAAAAAACTTGGTTATTGATGTTATTTTTATATAAAGTGTAGCTTTTTTTAATGGTTTATATTCTACAGTTTAATTTCTAGTTTGTTTTCGTTGTGACTTAAAATTGATCAGCTAATGATATCACATTACTGCTAATGTTGGTAACAACAATAAAGATAGGCTCTAAATATTTTTTCCTTCTCGTTGTTAATTAATAAATTACAGCAAAATTCCAGGGAAGTGTATATCTGTTACAAAGAAGAAAACTGCATTCAAGTAAGAGATGCATATTACTAAGATACACTCCACATGTGTCTTTACACTTTATTTCCTTCAAAGTTGGAACAATTTTAGGCTTAAATTGATTTTCTGATATTCTGATAAAGAGCTAATCAGTTTAATGAAGTCTGTAATCAGGTAGAAACCCATATCTATACTTAGATGGTCCTGTTTTTGCCATACAGTTTGTGACACGTCTAGTTTGAAATTGAATGTGCTTGCACTCACTTAAAACATTAATTTTGGATTGTTACACAAACCCACAGTGAGGCCTAGGAGTATGGATCTTTCTGACAGCAGATAAACTAACCTGCAATGTCTGTCAGGACGGTGGTTTGGGGTAAAATGCCAAATGCAGCGTGTATTGCAACGTGTTCATGTCAGCCTCAGTGTCTGTACTTGTGAATCTTCGCTCGCACAACAATGAGATTGCCATCTACACTCCCAGCTGTTTCTTGAGTTTCTTTGGAAAATATCATGGCTATGCTTCCTTTGGAAATTCGTCATTGATTGCAAAATCTGGTTAAACTGCATAGTTTGTACCTGAATCTCCTTTAATAATATTTGTAAGCAACATTTTAAACTCGTTAAAGAGAATTCTTAGAAGATCCAGAATTTTTGCTGTTGTATATACTTGCTCTTTGAAAAAGATCTCAGAATGAAATGTTTAACTCAAAAGTTTTTAAATGTGGCCAACAATTTGAAAGCAAGTGATTCTAATAAAACAGAATAAATTACTTCATGAAAAGTACATATATATATATACAATTATACTAGATACTATACTATATATAATTATACTAAATATACAATATTTTGAGGGGAAGAATTTTTATTGAGTTTTATATCCCTAGTATCAACTTCTTCAGGTTCCTTCACATAGTTGCAAGAAAAGAAAAGTATTTATTATACATCACAGGACTTGTTCCTCTTTACTGGTTTCTTTTAAATTCCTTTAAAGATCTGGTGTCTTTTTGAATTGGAGACAGGATGTTTAAGTAGATTTCATTCATATTCATGACTTCATTTACCGCCTATGAAGGTCTGATTTTCAAATTTGTATCTCTACTCCAAACTTCTTCTTTCAGTTCCACACCTATATAGCCAATGGACTCCTCCATCTTATTTCTAGAATATCTCAACAGTACCTCACGTTCACTCTAGCTAAAACTTTACCCATGAATAAGGGAAACTGAGAGAGTATTTCTCATGTTAGTGAAAGTGTCTTTAACCAACTCTTGTTCACATCAGAAACCTTATAGCTTTGATCATGGTCTCCTTGTAGAACGAATAGTCTATTGTCAAGTCCATCGTATTTAATTTACTACACATCTGTCAAATAATCAACTTCTTTCCACTGACAGTATCACGATAATAATCCAGTGTTTCATCAAGGAAGATTTCCTCCTAAAGCAAATAGTCTCTGGTTCCCCCATATCTACAAGCATATGTCTCATTCAATACGGTCACTACATGTGTACCAGAGAGATCACATCAAAAATGCAAATGTGAGCATGTCAATGCTTTTTTTTTTTTAACTCTCCAAAGCTTTCCCACGGCTCATAGAATCAAGATATAAATCTTTTTTTTAATTTATTGGGGTGACAATTGTTAGTAAAATTACATAGATTTCAGGTGTACAATTCTGTATTACATCATCTATAACAAGTTATAAATCTTAATATGATTTCAAAGTCCTGTATCATGTGGCCAATTTGAGTTTATTTTCCACGTGCTTTCTTTGTTTTAGTTACAACATCCTAGCAGTTCTCAAAAGTGCTGTAACTGGTACCTCTTCAAGTTCCTGTAAAACTGCTATTTTCTCTAATGAGATGGTTACTTTTGTCCTTTTCTCTTGGTTAATCCCTATTTAACTTCTAGTTCACACCTCAATGTTATTTCCTCAAAGGAACCTCCATTAAGCCTATGACTAATGGCCACCTAGTTCCCTCTGCTTTTCTTTCCAAGCACTTGACAAATTTACAATTTGGCGTTATTTAATTATTCTCTGCTTACCACACATGGCCATAAGCTTTATATGGCCTGGAATCTATCTGTTTTTTCCACCATTGAATTTTGGGTGGTAATTAATGACGGGAAATCAACAAACTTATGTTGACTGATAAGTATTTTGCTTGAAAAATAATCTTGAACTTCTCCTGGTGGTACCTATTCACAGCCACGCATATACCACGGTATTCATTACATTTATGACTGTGATTCTGCAGGGCCATGTGTTACTGTCCGTGGTCCTGAACTGTCATCGTTGAGCCTTAGGGTATGACTGTTTCTTCTAACTAGTGACTCCTGTGGAACATCTCTCAGAGATCATGAAATAGGTAAGAAAAAAAAAGATGAAGAAAAATAGAAGGAGATGAGGAAAGAGAAAAGAGATGGAAGATGGAAGATGAAAGAGAGAGAGAGAGAGAGAGAGAAGAGGCTACTGAAAGGCACAGCTTCAAAGAAGTGCCAGAGTTCTTTGGTTTTAAAAATATTTGTTTTCACCCTGCAAAAAACCATCCTAGACCTAGAATATAGCCAAAACACTGAAAAGCTTAAGGATATGGAGAAATTTGTACACTAAGCTAAGCAAATATGGGTGAACATGGATAAGATTGGGAAAGAAATATAAAGATGGTTCAAGTGAAATATCAGTCATACTAAAAAGTCCATAGTATTTATTTCCTTATTACAAATTCATTATAAAATTAATTCATGTGGAAAACTTACATGTTAATTATGTAATATGTATACTTATAAAATAACATGATATTATAAGTGTTTTATGCAAAATATATTATACATAATATATAATTATAATATGTAATAATATATTATACATAATATAAAATTATAATATATAACATTACATGTAATGTCTATCATATTTGTTATTATATATTCATTATAAAATTAAGCAATATGGAAAACTTTAAAGAAGAAAGCAATGAACCATCCAGTTCTGTCACTCAGAAATACCATATTTCATAAAATCTAGGTTTTGATTCTAAGACAAATCATTTTTTGTATAACTAAAAATGCTGCCAATTAAACGATTACACAATGCTTTTATATCACTTGAAATTTTTACTGAAAGAATTCTTTTAGACTTATTTAAATATATATTTATAATATATTATTCTTATGCAAACATAAAAAGGAAAATACAAGTGAAATAACGGGGCAATATATTCTTAAACTATCCTTACATCTAGAGTTCAACTCTTCTGAATCACTTTTTGAACACAAGTTGTGAGTGTGTGTGTGTGTGTGTGTGTGTGTACGATATAATCCTTTGTGCATAAAGAGTATGGATGTATTAGGCTGGTGCAAAAGTATTTGCTGTTTAAAAGGTTAAAAATATAATAGTATTTCTTAAAAGAGTGCTCAGCTATCCTCTCTGGACTTTTCTTTCAAATTACTAATACCCAACTATAAATTTTAATGCTGGCACTTTCTTTGTCTTACCAGAAGGTGTCAGCAATAACAACTGCTTCACTACTGGCATCTGGCCAACAACCATTTCATGAGCTCACTAGATTTCAAAATTGTTTATATGTGAAAAAATAAGTCTGCACTTTAGAATGGATGAATACATAAATAAACTATAGTAAACATTATTTCCAATATCTCTCTATGCTTATATACAAAAAGCATAATGAATGAATAAGTGAAAGGTTTAGATGAGGTTAGACAGAAATGATTTTGTAAAAGTTGATCTCTACTTTACATTTTGCCAAAATGTTAGCTTAATTTTAATCAAACTAAACAGAAGAGAAAAAAAATTGAAGTAAGTCTGAAGGAAATTCTGCGCTTTAAATCTTTTCCTACCACAGGATATATTAATTACTAAAAGATACCCCCAAGGTTAAGGAAAAATGGTTATGAATACCATAAACCATAAAGAGATTAGAGTCATTGATTTTTTAAACCTCATGTTTCAATTTTAGACAGTATCGATTGATTCCTTGCCATAAAAGGTGAGGTGGTTAGCACAGTTACACTTCCTCCTCGCTTTATCAAGCTCCCAATTTTATTACTTCTGTTGCTTTCCTTTTCATTGGGGTTTATACTATTTATATTCTGTTCTGTAATCAAATTTCCAGATTATGTAATTAAATGTATCCAAAGCTGACTCTGCCCAGTCTTTTTACACTGGCTTCTCCATTCTTTTTTTTTTCCAATTATAGCTGACATTCAATATTATTTTACATTAGTTTCAGGTATATAGCATAGTAATTAGACACTTACGTAACTTACGAAGTGATCCCCCTAATTAGTACCCTCCTGGCACCATACTTAGTTATTACAATATTATTGACTATATTCCCTATGCTGTATTTTACATTCCCTTGACTATTTTGTAAATACCAATTTGTATTTCTTAATCCCTTCACCTTTTTTTACCCATCCCTCTATTCCCCTTTCCATCTAGCAATCATCAGTTTGTTCTCTGTATCTATGAGTCTGTTTCTGTTTTGTTTGTCCTTTATTTTGTTCTTTAGGTTCCACATATAAATGAGATGATATGGTAGTTGTCTTTCTCTGTCTGACTTATTTCACTTAGCATAATACCATCTAGGTTCATCCATCTTGTTGCAAATGGTAAGATTTCATTCTTTTTTATGGCCAAGTAATATTCCATTGTATATATGTACCACATCTTCTTTATCTAATCATCTATTGATGGGCACTTACGCTGCTGGCTTCTCTATGCTTAAGTTCTCTTGGCTTTGTAATTATTTCTTGTCAAAGTAACATGTGCACATAGTTTAAAAAGTCAAGTTTTACCATTTGGCTTTATGTTAAAGACAACATTTCTTTGCTCCGTGTCTCACCCATCCAAACCTCACTGCTCTGAGGGAGTAAACCCCATCTTCTACCGTGATCTCCTTTGTTATCACACTCATTCCCCAAAGCACTGACTTCCTGCTGTGGCAGTTGAGGCTCTAGATAATTCACTGGGCCGTCTCCCTAATATACACGCATACACTTAACCTTCTCTCATCCTCCAAAAATAATTATCACCATTTTCCATTGAATCAATATCCGGTACAGAGGCATGCCAGCATATACGAGCATGACATCTAGACTGCTTGTTTTTAACATCTCTTTTATATGACAACTTAATAAGGGTCAGAAAAGAAATACAGAGTAAAAATTTCCTTCTATTGAACTTCATATATATAATGCCAGGAAAATTTTAAAAACTTACAGTACAAAAGAGGAAAAAGCAATCACTTGCATCTTGTGCTGTCTCTAGCATAGGTGCTTTGGATGTGCCAACTTTGTATTTCTCAAGATTTTTTTCATTAACTTTATGTAATGTTGAAGGTATTACATGTTTCAAAATAGACCCATGCATTGCTTTTTTGACATTTTCCTTACTGAAATCCACTGGATTAACATTGTTTTGTGTTAGTAGGCTACTGCACTTCAAGTTTCTGTATGAAATTCAAAATAATTACGAACTGAATCAGTTGCTGGTTTCACAACAATGTTACAAATGATTACAAGTTTTTTCAAGTTCCTACAGGACAGAAAAGGACAACTATTTTTCTAGGATTTTTCATATCTACTTAAGAAAATTTTTATCCTTTGGTTATAATCTGATATAAAAATATTTTAGGTAAATAATTAATAAGATATTCAGTGATTTTTTTTTCTTGTGTCAGTGTACAGTTTTTGTAAAACTGAAATGTCTCCAAAAGGTACAATTTAGGAAATTACTACTACCATGTTTCCCCAAAAATAAGACTGGGTCTTATATTAATTTTTGCTGCAAGGAAGTATTAGGGCTTATGTTCAGGGGATGGCATCCTGAAAAATCATGCTTGTTTTCCAGTTAGGTCTTATTTTCGGGGAAACACGGTACCACTAATGCCACATTTAATTTCTGGCTTTATTCTTTAGTTTTAAAAAATTAATAATTAGAAAGGAAGAATACATTTCAAATTATTCAAGTTAAGTAAAACATCATATATAAACTAAAATTTGCATCTACCAACCAAATAATTACACCTTGCAGTTTGCACTGTTTCACTGTTTTATATTTTAAACACAAGTAAAAACTCCATGTGGTCACATGGAATTAAAGTAACTCACTTTGTTCTCTGTATCTATGAGTCTGTTTCTGTTTTGTTTGTTCCTTTATTTTGTTCTTTAGTTTCCATATATAAATGAGATGATATGGTAGTTGTTTCTCTGCCTTTACAACCACTGTGCTTGCCTTGTTTACTTTTAATCTACTATTTAAAAGCAGGGATATGTGGTACCATAGGGTTGGAAACATGAATTGTACCAAAATGAAGTTGAACAATGATTCTGAACCGTTAGAAATTTACTCTCGAAATAATTGCTGAATCCATGTGTGCTGGAGGTCAACTGTACAACTGGGAGCTCTCAAATTAACTTCATGTAAAATAAAATGTTCATTAGAGAATAAATAATAATTTGCAATGATATGGATGGACCTAGAGAACATTATACTAAGTGAAATAAGTCAGATGGAGAAAGATAAATACCACACGATCTCACTTATATGTGGAATCTAAAGAACAGAATAAATGAGCTAACTAAACAGAAATAGTCTCAGAGATAGAGAAAAAACTGAGGGTTGCTAGATAGGATTGGAGGTGGGGATGAGGGAGAAGGTGAGGGGATTGAAAAGCACAAATTGGTAGCCACCATATTGCCATGGGGATACGAAAGACTGTTTGGGGAATATAATCAATAATGTTGTAAAGATTTTGTAGGGTGTCAGATGGGCACTTGTCTTATTAGGGAGACCACTTCATGGATGCCTGACCACTGCACTGTACACCTGAAGCTGAAGCTGAATAATACTGTATGTCAACTAAAATTCAATATATATACAGTCACGGGATATGGAGTACAGCATCGGGAATTGAGTCAATGGAATTGTAACAGCTATATACGATGTCAGAGGGGTAGTAGATTGGGGAAGGGGGGTTATCACTTTGTAAGGTTTGATAATAGTTTGATAAATATCTAACTATTACATTGTTTTGTACACCTGAAACTAATTTTAAAAATTTTTTAAAAGAATAAATAATAAAACTGTGTTAATTTGAAGCTTGCAAATATATTACTAAAGCTCAATAGTAACTTCAAATATTATTTATAAATTAGACAAACAAGATATTTTGGGGAGGAGTATTTTATCACTGACGTTATTTAGAATTGCTAGTGCACAGTGACAATGACAAACTGACTTTTAGTAAATTTTGTTATTGTTTTAAAGTTATCTTCAGAGAATACATCTCTTTGCTTGCACTTAAAGCAGACTGCTCTTACCATCCTGCCTTTGGTATGACTCTGGTTCAGTGTTTATATTGTCAAGATAATACAATTAACATTAATAAGTGAGCTGTATATTGTACTATAATTACATTTCAAGTTTTTGTATTTTCTGGAGTGAATAACTGCCTTTTTTTGGTTTACTTAGGTTTCTTTATTCTTCTTTCCCCCTTCTTCCGCCACCCGCCCCCCCCCCACACACACACTCTGGTTTAAGCTGTTATTTCTCAGTCTAGTTGTGTAGGACCCAGCTCCCTGGCCCATGCTGGTGTTGTGAGCCTTGCGCTCCCCAGGCTGAGGCGGTCGGTCGCCGGTTGTAGGTCAGCCACTCACAGCAGCTCACGGCAGCTCTCGCTGGCTGCGGGCCACTCACACTGGCCACCAGCAGCTCATGGCAATAAATGTAGCCCACAGCAGCCAGTGGAAGCTCAGGCCGACCTCCAGCTCCTCACCGCAGCCCAGCTCCAGGGAGAGCTGTTGTTCACAAGCTTAGCTGTAGAGGGCGCAGCTCACTGATCCATGTAGGAATCGAACCTACGACCTCGGCGTTAGGAGCACAGCACTCCAACTACCTGAGCCACTGGGCCGGCCCTATGTAGGTTTCTATATACTAATTTATTCTGAAAGTTTCCACCAGAATTGAAAATTTTGTATAAGGTGTGAAATTTAAGGCAAATTTCATTTCTCTGTATATGGATGTCCAATGGTTGCATCACCATTTGCTGAAAAGAATATCATTCTTTCCCATTAAATTGTCTTTGCACTTTTGTCAAGAATCAATTGGCCATATTATGTGGGTCTATTTCTATACTCTATTCTACTCCCTTGATCTATGTGTCTGTCCCTTCACCAATACCACACTGTCTTGATTATTGTAGCTTTATAGTAACTCTTAAAATCAAGTACTGTGATTCCTCCAACCTTATTCTTTTCAAAATTGTTTTGGCTATTCTAGTTCCGGGACTTCTAGTATGATGTTGAATAGGACTAGGGAGAATGGGGATCCTTGCTTTTTTTCAGTTCTTACAGCTTCTTACACATGAATTCCTATACAGGGATCATTAGACATTTGAGGAAACCATCTAAGAAAGAGGATGATAGGAGTTTGGGTTGCTATAACAGAATAGTATAGACTGGTGGCTTATAAACAACAGATATTTATTTCTCACAGCTCTGGGGGCTGAAAGTCCAAGATCAAGATGCCAGTACACTCGCTGCTTAGTGAGGCCCTGCTGGCTCACAGATAGGTGGTGTCTTCTCACTGTGATGGAAGGTGAGTGAGAGGGCTCTCTTTTATAAGGGCACTAATCCCATTAATGAGGGTTCCACCCTCATGACCTAATTATCTCCCCAAAGCCTCAACTCCTACCATGTTTCCCTGAAAATAAGACCGGGTCTTATATTAAGTTTTGCTCCAAAAGATGCATTAGGGCTTATGTTCAGGGGATGTTATCCTGAAAAAAAATCATACTATGGCTTATTTTCCAGTTAGGTCTTATTCTCGGGGAAACATGATAATACCATCACATTGGGTTTAGGATTTCAATGTATGAATTTTGGGGGAACTCAAACTTTCAATCCATTGCAAAGTCCTTTCATTAATACCTCATATTCAATTGATGTTCTGGCTGAGATTGGAATTGTAGATTGAAAATAATTTTCCACCGGCACGTTAAAGGCATTTCTTGATTTTCCTCTCGTATCCAGTTTGCTCTGGAGAAATCTGAAGCTATTCTGCTTCTTTTTCTTTGTGGGAGGTGTGTTCCTTTTCTCTGGAGGCTTTTAGGACCTCCTTTTGTCCTTAGCATTTTGACATTTTGCAGAGAATGTTAGGTATGGGTTTCATTTCTTCTGCTGGCATTTGGTGGGCCCTTTCAATCTGGATGATTTCGTACATTATTTCTTTGACAGTTTTTTCTCTTCCATAATTGCCATTCTTTGGGGGAATTCCTACTGAATTAATTTCTAAGCCTCTTATGTATTCTTTCCACTTGTTTACCACTTCTTAATTTCTTATTCTACATTCAGAGGTAATTTCAACTTTATCTTCCAACTTCCCTGTTGCAGTTTTTACATCTGTAAATATATTTGAATTTCTCAGAGGTATGTCTTGTTCTCTATTTTTTCCTATTCTTATTTTATAGATAATATATCTTCTTGTCTCTCTCCAAAGATACTAATTATACGAACTAAAAAGGTTTTATAATAAAGGTTTCCTAGGTTCCCTGCCTCATTTTTATTTTTTCCCCATTCATTTTTCTATTCATTTTCTTTTTTGCTCTTTCATCTTAGAAGCCTTCCTTAAAACCCTATTGATCCTTGATTGTCTATATCTAAGAGTAAGACACTCTAATGTTGATAGGAACCTCTGTGTATGAGCAGAGCTTTTGTACTGACAGACTTCACTTTAGGGAATCAGATGTGAAAACAGTAATTCACTGGAGGACCTCCAAGCACCAACATATTGGGGTCTATTTTTCTGGGCTTGTTTTTTCTCCAAAGAAAAATCTTGGTTTCTTGCCTTTAAATTCAATGCTAGAATTTTGCACTAGGTTAAGGAGGGAGATGAAATTAAAGTCCTCCTTTAGTCAGGGAAGTTCCCACCTACATGCTCTCATTATCCACGTTTGAGTTTGTGACCCTTGGTATTAGAAGAATTTTTCTTTACAAGATAGACTTGGTGACACTCTCAAGATTTTCTTGCGTCTGGCTCATCATGTTCATTCTTGTTGCCAGGTACTGTATGAGAACATGTCAGACATGGCAGTTGTTTACCCAGCAGCCATTCCAAATCCCTTCTCCCTTGCCTATCTCCTACCGAATTCGCTGGAAAAAAAAAGCAGGTATGTATGTTTCCAGACCAGTTAGCTGTTAGGAGTAGTCATATGATCAATCCAGCAATGACCAATAAGACATAGTGTTCACTGGGGAGTTTGGGGGGAATGATTTCTCCTCCATAAATAAAGGCAAGAGATTCAGGAGGAGAAAGGGCTTGTGCCACACCCCCTTCCTCACTTCCAACCTTGGAATGAAATTGTGTGGAGACATACACGATGACTGAAGCCATGGAGGCCATGTTGGCTCATGACGGAACTGCCAAGAGCATGACAGATTCACTGACCGCTGTCCTCATATCATTGAGCCGTGGGTCACAGCTGGCTCACTGGTTTTGACTCCCTGATATTTCTTACTTACGTTTTAATTCTTCTCCTTTCTATTCTCCCATCTCCTTTTCCCTTTCTCCTCTCTTCTCTTCACACCCCCCCCCATATCTTTAAGGGTTCCGACGGTAAGATGGGATGAGCCAAGGACACAGGCAAAATTACAGGTCCTTAACTGCCCTCATTAAGTCTTTTCTGAAACAAGATGGGGTATGAATAAACAAAGGGGCTGCTTCCCCTGTGTCTGCTCTCTCAACTTTCCTATCTCTCCTCCTTGCTGCCATAGAAGTGTTCATCTTTGTGTTATTTTCCTGCATAATGTCCTCTCCTGGCTTCTTGTGTTTCATAGGATAAAGTCTAAGTTCATTAACCTGGTCCCTCAAAGCTCTCCAATGTCTGATCCCTGCCTGCTCTCTGTCCTCATCTCGTGCTCCAGACTTGCTGAGACATTCAGGCTTCATGGAGTGTACACTGTGCCATTTCATCTCTGGGCCTCTGTCCTCCCTGCCAGAAACACATTTCTGCCTACATGCATGAGCTTCCCCTTTGTTCAAATGTCACTTTCTCTGGGAAGCTGTCCCCTTTCTCAGGTATGGTTAGCTGCTCAGCCCTTTAACCTTTGAGCATTCCTCTAGTAAAGCCGTTTTCTCTCTGCCGTTCACTTAATGTGTTTCTGGCTCTGTTTTTCCCATCAGCCTGTGAGTTTCTTGAGAGCAGAATGTATGCCTTGTTTTTGTATTCCCAGCATTAAGGATAAAGGTGTACCCTGACATGCCTCTTGCTGCTTTTTAACTCTTCAAGATATTTCACTCCAAATAATTTATTTCATATTTAACAAAAGTTTGCTGAAAATGGGGCGTCCGGATGGCTCAGTTGGTTACAGCACAAGCTCTTAACAACAAGGTTGCCAGTTCAATTCCCACATGGGATGGTGGGCTGCACCCCCTGCAACTAGAGATTGAAAATGGCAACTGGACTTGGAGCTAAGTGGTGCCCTCCACAACTAGATTGAAGGACAATGACTTGACATGGAGCTGATGGGCCCTGGAAAAACACACTGTTCCCCAATATTACCCAATAAAAAAAATAATAAAAATAAAAGGAGAGAATGAAATAAGTAAAAGAAAAGTTTGCTGAAAGCCTACAGTAGACCAGGTATGATATCCCCAAACAATAGGTTACATTGTAATCAATTAGTAAAATACAGAAGGGAAGAAGACAATCCATCCATAACCCCACATCCCTTAACACATTTGTTGTTGAGATCTGGGTATTTATTGCGGGTATTTTCAAACAACACAACTTTTAAAATGGTTCCAGCGAGCCTTATTAGCTGCAGTGGCCATGGCTCTCTGCCCAGTGTTTCCATTAAAAGTTTACAAGCCCCAGGAGAGGTGGATGAGCCAGATTAGACCTCCCTTGAATTCTGACCTTCCACTGGGGCAGAGCAGAGAGTCAGTTTCCAGTGGGGATTGTCAATGCAGTTAATAAGCGCTCATTTAAATGTTATTTTCTATTTTTCATATTCCTTCTGCAGCATTAGTTCATTTGTTCTCATCTATAATCCTTGCTGTGCCCATTGTGCAGGAATGGAGGCAATCAGAAGCATGAGGGAAGGAACATTGATATAATACTCCTGTGTGTACCCGGTTATGCCCTTAACCAATCACATGACTTGGAGCAGGTTCTAGCATGTCTCCAGGCCTCAGTTTCTGCATATGTGAAAGTAGAAAGTTGGATTAGATGACCTCTTAAGGCTTCATAGAGCTTCAAAATTCCATGACTCTATGTCTTATTCAAGCTTACAATGGCTTATTAGTGACAGAACCATGGCAAGAATCCAGGTTTTTTGGCCCCTGGTCCAGTGCTTATTTGATCACACCACAGATAATCTGAGTTCCTCCATGAGAATTTCCTCCAGAATGAGTGGATGTTGAGGTTACCTCCTTCTCCCCCATCCATTGTTGGGCTAGAAGGACTTGGCTGGATGGAAGGAAGAGGGAGGGGACTGGGAAGATTGGGCGGGTGGATGAAAAAAACAAACAGAGCTATAACACTTTGCACTTAAATCTGGGTTATAAGGAAGAATGATCTAGGGTATAAGTGGTGGAAATCTTAGAGGAAAGTGGCCAAGTCACTTTTTGGAGCATGTCTTGGGGGAAAGGAATGCAGCTCAGCCACATACCCTCAACCTTGTGTAAAAAGCTTTTAAAAGAGTGAGAAAAAAATAAGTCTGATTCCATAAGCAGAGACATCTCTGAAAAAGAGTGTATCTCAAGAAGATGGGAGAGGCACCTAATGAACGACAGACGTGAAAGTTTTGTGAATCTATAAAATAACCTCAAGATTAAAGCAGGAATGAGCTGAGTCTTTGGATAAGGAAAACTAATCCAGGGCAATTGCGCAGAGAAGCCAAGAGACCACAGAGCCCTTGAGCTCCTGTTCACTCCCATTTACTCCAGCAACAGATGACATTTAAAGCAGAAAAAGGAAGGGAACACACACACACGGAAATGAGACCCTGAGAGGTGGGAAGATGGTGAGTCCAGATCAGGCCCAGATACATCGTCTCCCAGGCAAATTCTGACCACATGTGAACTCAGCCTTGATTGTGACCTTTTTCCTGCTTTCAGTTTGGATAATTTCTATTGATCTATCTTAAAGTTCACTTACCTCTGTAATCTCCATTGAGCCCCTAAATCTTTTTCATTGTTGTATTTTTCAGTTCTAAAATTTCCATTTGGTTCTTTTTTAGACCTTCCTTCCTTCCCTCCTGCCTTGTTTGTTTCCTTCCTTCCTTCCTTCCTTCCTTCCTTCCTTCCTTCCTTCCTTCCTTCCTTCCTTCCTTCCTTCCTTCTTTCCCTGCCACCTTCCTTTCCTTTCTTTCTTCCTTCCTTTCTTTCATTGACATCTTTCCACGTGCTTCGCTATTAGCGAAGGTTTCGCTAATAGCGAAAGGTGTTCGCTATTGCCTCAGGGAACATGGTGATAATAGCTACTTTAAAATTTTTATTTGATAATTTTAACATCAGCATCATGTTGGGGTTGCTATTTGTTGATTGTGTTTTCCTTGCAAGTTGTTGAAGTTGACCTGTTTTTTTTTTCTTTTAGTGTTAAGTAATTTTGGATTGTATCCTGGAATTTTGAGTCCTGTCAACACCCCCAGGAGACTGCTGATTTTGTTTGTTTGATTTAGTGGTCAGTTAACCTTGTAAGTCCTGATATGTCTTGTGTGAGGTATGGTTCCAATGTGGGATTTTTCAAAGCCTTCATAGGGCTATTTGGGTCTGTCCGTGTGTGTGCACCACCTAGGGGACAGTTTGGGACCTGGGTGGTGGTCCACTCTATACTTCAGTTCCCAAAGCCTTTGCTTTACTGCTTCGAGTCAGTTGTCCCTATGCACAGATTTAAGGATCATTTCCTCCCTGTGATTTATGCTGTCTGGCCCCTAGGGGCCCCTTTTCACTGGCTACAAAGCCCGAGTTTTAGCCTCCCTGTGCTGTCATGAACTTCCCATGTCTGTCTTGGGACAAAATGATGAAAGTAAAAAGAGAGAAAAAACATCGTGGGAATTCCCTGCACACTATTTGGACCTCACCTGTGAACCTGTTTATCCAAGCCCTCTGGCAAGAGAGGGTATTTGTTCAGAGTTTGAAGTGCCTGTGCAGCTGCTGCAGTATTGTGACTCCATGATGAGGGCTTTACTTGGGAAAGGGCCAGGAGGAGAAAAAGAGAAAGAGGAAAAAAGATAAAAATTTCCCTACATATTCTCAAACCTGCTGGGGCTCCTTTTCCAATCATCTGGCCATTAAAAGAGAAGGTTTTTCTTGGAGTGTTTTGTTTTGTTTTGTTTTGTTTTTGTCCATGTCCACTGTTCACTTCTGGGACTCTACAGTCTAACCCAGTAGCTATGAAAGGGAAAAAAATAAAATTTAAAAAACTCAGGGAATCAATCACGATATTGATTGTTATTCAAATTTTGACTTCCTTCCCCAACTGCCTGCAGTTGTTCTCTTTTGAGTGTCCTCAGATTTTAGTGGTTTTTGTTTGTTTGTTTGTTTGCTTGTTTGTTTAATAAGTGGGAGAAGTTGGAGGGAGTCTTAGAACCCCTAAGTCATAGTTTTGATTTGTTTGATGGACATGTCTTTCTGGGTGTGACCTCATTGTCCTTGGGATGTTATTCTGCTCTTCAGTCTTTTACTTCTGATACCAAATTTGTAGGAGATTTTCCCTTGATATTTTTCTGTGGCTCATTTTTAGATGACAGTAGTTTTGCCTTACTTTTAGAAGGGGGCATGATTCGTGCATCCCTCACTTCTGTTGTTTTTATGTAGTATTCAAAAATAGGTTTCTTGCTTTCTGAGATTTACTAGCTCTGTCAGAGCTAGCCTAGCTCTGTCCTCCGCACCATTTTTGTCTGTACCGTCTATTTCCTTTATCTCTGTTGTCTCATCTGGATCCATTTTGATCCCATTCCTAGCAATGTCTCTTCCGTGTGGGGTGTGTGCTGGGAAGAGGCTCTGGTTTGTCGGTTTTGAGAGCTCCTATGACTGAGACTGCTCCAGTCCCTTCATTGAGACGCTAGGCTTCTTGAATTCACCCTCCACTGACTTTAGAAGAACCCCTCTCAGTTTCAACTGTTAGTTTGAATTGGTCTGCCATACTTTGCAGAGAATACCTGCTGGCTATTTTTTAAATTAAATTTATTGGGGTAACATTGGTTAGCAACATAATATAAGTTTCAGGTGTACAATTCCATAATACATCATCTGTATATTGCATTGTGTGCTCACCACCCAAAGTCTAGTGTCCTTCTATCACCACCTATTTGACTCCCTTTACCCTCTTCATCCTCCCCTACATCCCTTCCCCCTTGGTAACCACCACACTGTTGTCTGTGTCTATGAGTTTTTTGTTCATTTGTTGCTTTCTATTTTATATTCTGTTGGCTATTTTTTTATTGTCTTTCTTTCAAGTCTGTTAGGCACCCCACTGCTTCCCTCCACTGACTCCTTCACAGAGGCTGACACCACGCAGCCATTGTGCATGGATTTTCCACACTCACTTGTTGGGGGTTGATGGGGATACCTTGTTATTTAGTTTTATTATAAATGTTGTCAATGGATATTTACTTTCATAGCTATTGCTCTCCTTTTTAAAAAATTATTTTATGTTAGAGATTTGGGAATAGAAGTTGAGAAATCTTAAGTGTCATTTCAAAGTACATATAGCTGATTTGTGGTAGAGCTGACATAATGCACATGTCTTTTGAATCTTGGCCCAGTGAAGTTATACTTTAAGGAATCAGAAACAGAAACTACCAAACTAAACCCAACGACAGAGGAAAGAAGGAAATAATAAAGATTAGATCAGAGATAAAGGAAACAGAGAATAGAAAAACAATTGAAAGAATCAATGAAATGGAAAGTGATCTTTGAAAAGATGAATAAAATTTACAAACCTTTAGCTACATGAACAAAATGAAATGAAAATGATTATAATAGAATACTATGAACAATTATAATATACCAACAAATTAGATACTCTAGATTAAATGGACAAATCCCTAGAAACACACAAATTTATAGTAATAGAAACTCTCAACAGACTTATAACAAGTAAAAATTGTATTAAGAAACTTCCCACAGACAAACACGGAGGGTAAGGGACATGTGCTGGCTGGGGTTGTGGTAAATGCTTTGCCTGCCACCTCCCAAGATCACATTAAAATTACAACTAAATTATAGAACAATCAACCTCAAAAATCATCTGAAGACTAGCCAAACAGAACCCCTATAACTAAGGGTATAAAGAAGAGGCCACATTGAGACTGATAAGAGAGGTGGAGACACAAAATGGGCTGACCCCACACCCACAGATAGTGGGTAAGCACCGGGAAGGACACCTTGGTGGCAGAGATCCCCCCTGAAGAGTTAAGGTTCCCAGATCCACACTGGACTCCCCAGCCCAGGGCTTCTGTGCTGGGAAGAGGAGCCCCCACAACATCTGGCAATGAAAATCAGTGAGGATTCTGTCTGTTCCAGTGAGATGGAAGGCGGCTGGAAACGCAGACATCCTCTTAAAGGGCCCATGCACAGGCTCATTCACTTGCAAGTACACATCCTGGGCTCTGGCGGAGGGGTGGCAACTTGAGAGGCACCAGAAACTTTTAGGAAAGACTGAATCGTGTGGCTTTAGGGCAAGGGCTAGAGGAGCAGTCATCATTATCCCTGTGTGGGGCCTTCCTCACATGTAGCCTAGAGGAAGGCACCATTTTTCTTGTGTTGAATCCTCCTTCAAAGGGCCAAATCTGAGATTGCAGTTGGTCTGGTAAAATCCATGCACATGCACTACCTTGGTGACTCCCTGGGACCTTGCCCCACCCAGCTACTGTGGCATCATCAGGGGTACTCTCAGTTTCTGGGCAGCCAGTCCCACCCTGCAAGCTGCAGAAGTCTTTACAACAGCAGTCTGCCTGTGGTGGCCTGGAGAACTTTTGGTGGTTGTGGGTGGTCAGCCACACCTTGCACAGAAGGACTCACACTTCTTACACTTACTACAAATCTACAGTAATCAAAACAGTGTGGTACTGGCACAAGGATAAACATTATAGACCAATGGAATAGAATTGAGTGTCCTAAAATAAACCAAAACATCTATAGCCAATTGATTTCATTTACAATTGTGTGAAGGCCATTCAATGGAGAAAGAACAGTCTTTTCAAAAAATGGTGGGGACAACTGTATAACCACATGCAAAACAGTAAAGTTGGAAGCTTATTTCACTTCATATATAAAAATTAATTCAATATGAATCAACTTTCTAAATATAAGAGCTAAAACTATAAAACTCTTTGAAGAAGTAAATCTTTGTGACCTCAAATTTGTCAATGGATTTTTAAATTTGACACCAAAACACGAGCAACAAAAGAAAAAATAGATATAGTAGACTTCATAAAAAACAAAAATCTTTTGTACATCTAGGCACATTATCAAAATATGAAAAGAAAACCTATGAAATATTTATAAATCACACATCTTATAAGGTTCTAATATCCAGAATATAAAAAGAACTCTTATAACTCAACAACAAAAAGACAAACAACCCAATTTAAAAATGGACAATGAACTTGAATAGACTCTCCAAAGAAAATATACAAATAGCCAACAAGCACATAAAAAGATGTTCAATACTATTGATCATGAAGGAAATGAAAATCAAAATCACAACGAGATAACACCTCAGTCCCACTAGGTGGTTAAAATAAAACGACAGACAATAAAAAGTGTCAGTGAAGATGTGGAGAAATCATCACTTCTTGTTTTGGGAATATAACATGAGGAAGTCACTGGAAAACAAACTGGCATTTCCAAAGGTTAAATATAGAGTTACTGTATGACCCAGAACTTCCACAGCTAGGTAAATACCCAAGATAATTGAAAACATATGCCCACAAAAACGTATGTACAAATGTTATAGCAGTATTATTTACAACAATCAAAAAGTGGAAATAACCCAAATGTTCAAGAAATGATTAATGGATAAACAAAAATGGTATATCCATACAATAGAATATTATTCAGTCATAAGAAGGAATGAAGTATTGATACATGCTACAACATGGATGAACTTTGAAAACATGCTAAGTAAAAGAAGCAAGACATAAAATGCCATATATTGTATGATTCCATTTACATAAAATGTCCAAAATATGCAGATCCATAGGGACAAAAAGTAGATTAGTGGTTGCTAGGGACCGGGGAGAGAACAGAATGGGTAGTGACTGCTCAAAAATACAAGGTTTCTTTTTTGGAGTGATGAAAATGTTCTGGAGTCAGATAGTGGTGATGGTTACACAAGCTTTTGAATATACTAGAATCCAGTAAACCGTTCATTTTAAAATAGTGAATATTATGGCATGTGAATTATATCTTGAAGATAAACTTAGCTGATTTATATTGGGAAGGTCACTATATCTGTAAGGAGAACAGATCAGAGGTTGAGGTGAGAGATACCTTAACAACTGCACATGTGAAAGAGATCCAAGATGGTAGAGTATATAAACACTGTGCCTACATCCTTCCATGAACACATTAAAATTACAACTAAATTATAGAACAATCAACCTGAAGAACCATCTGAAGTCTAGCCGAACAGAAGTCCCATGACTAAAAAAACATAAAGAAACCATGTTGAGACTGCTAGGAGGGGCGGAAACGCAGAACGGGCTCCAAACTTCCGTGTGAAGGTTGAGAATAAGGACGGATATTTCAGCCACGGAGTTTCCCCCCAGAGGAGGGCGGGACCCCAACCCCCAACACCAGGCTCCCCAGCCTGGAGTACTAGTACCAAGAAGTGAAGCCCTGTCATGGAGGGTGTCATGCGAGGTCTCTTCTGGGGTCTCTAGTCCCGCTCCCCGCATAAGAACGCAGGACATGGTGAGGCCAAAAAGAAACACCCACGGAGCCATAGATATGGGAGCCATACCACTATAGTCTCTCTGGCAGCTGGGTGGCAACACAGGAAGCAGGAGCCACACTATCCGCAACCTGCCATCCACTTCTCTCTGCCAACCAATGTCACTTGCTAGCTGCAATCCGCCATTGTAACTGCAATCCGCGCTTACCAGCCACCATCTTCTTGCTAGTCCCCACTTTCTGGTAGCGTAGCCATGGCAGTTATATTAGTGGCCAATGGCTCACTGGTTACAACCGACGGCCAACTAGCCACAGCTGATGGCCATCCAATCACACTTGATGGCCATTTACTACCCACGCAGTGAGGCCGAGAGCCTGGAAACTGTTCTCTGGGGCTCTGTCCCCACAAGTCCCCACAACCTCTGGCTGTGAAAAAGAGTAGGGATTCCAACCATCCAGGTGGGAAACATCCTCCTAAAGGGCCCGTGAACAGACTCACTCGCTCGCAGACACTCACCTTGGGCTCCAGCGAAGGGACAGTGATTCTGGAGGTGTTGGTGACACATGGGGGTGAGAGAAGACGGAGAAGTGTGTAGTTTCAGGAGGAGGACCAGAAGACAGTTGGCATTTTTACTGTGTGAGGTCTTTCTTCTATGCAGCCGGCGGGCAGGCGCCATCTTTCCTGTGCTGAGCCCGCCCCCACAGGCCAATTCTCAATCTGATTGGCCTGGTGAGCTCTGCTGATCCACCTTGCTGACTCACTGGGATCCCGCCCCACCCATCTCCCCCAACACCAGAGGCACTTTCTCTGTGAGCAGCCAGCCCTGCCTGAATTGCACTCTTTCTTGGAAAACTATTGGAGTCTGGCAGGCCCCTTGTGGGTGGCAACTAGCTTTGGTGCGCTCTGAGACTTTTGCTGAGTAGCCCCAGGCTCAAACTGGCACCAAACCAGAATTTACATTAACCTGGTGACCACAACTCTTCCCACTCTAGTGACTCCCTGAGACCCTGCCTCATCCAACTTGCATACCACATGAGGCTCTATCAGAGGCTGAACCTTAAGGGAGCTGGCAGGTGGCAGCAGGCCTCAGGGTGTCCTGGCTTTTTGCAGAGCTACCCCAGGCCTGGTACTGGTGGCATCCAAGAACAAAATTAACAAGAAAAACAGAAACAAACTTATAGATACAGAAAACATTTTGATGATTGCCAGATGGGAGTGGGGTTGGGGGTGCGGGTGAAAAAGGGGAAGGGATTAAGAAATACAACTTGGTTGTTACAAAGTAGTTATGAGGATTTAGGGTATAGCATAAGAAATATTGTCAATAATATTGTAATAACTATGTTGTATGGCATCATATTGTTACTAGATTTGTTGGGGTGATAGATGGGGGTGGTTGGAGGCACGGTGAAAAAGCTGAAAGGATTAAGACGTACAAATTGGTAGTTACAAAATAGTCATGGGATGTAAAGTAAAGCATAGGGAATATAGTCAATGATATAATAATAACTATGTATAGTGCTAAGTGGGTACTAGACTAGTCATGGGGATCACTTCTTAAATTATATAAATGTCTAACCACTATATCGTACACTTGAAATTAATATAAAATGATATTGAATGTGAGCTATAATTGAAAAATTAAAAAAGGGGGGAAAAGGTGATGGGGAATAAGAGGTCCAAATTTCCAGGTATAAAACAAATCAGTCATGGTGATGTAATGTGCAGCATAAGGAATATAATGAATAATATTGTGATAGCATAGTACGGTGTCAGACGGTTGCTGGCCTTATCATGGCGATCACTTCTTTAGGTACTGTTGAATAACTATGCTGTACCCCTGAAACTATATAATATTGTATGTTTGCTATATTTTTCATAAAAATCTTTTAAAAAAAATTGTACATGTGAAAAAGGCTTCAGAGTTTATAGAGGGTGTGACCGGGACCATGACCTAGGATGTAGCTCACTTTTGTAACTACAATGGTGGTAGGAGAGGGTGGAGCCTTGCACGGCCCGTGGAGCTGACCTCCAGGGGTTTGGTTCTTATTAACCTCCATGAGAATTCATTTTCCTTAAGGGATCTTAGCCTTCTTCATCTTGGTCCTATGATCAGTGCCCCTGAAGAGTTTATAATGGTGCATCTGATGCAACAACTCACATAGTTTTTAATAACTCCCATTGCTCTTGTCCTCAGCATCCTGAGCCCAGCTTCATCTCACGAATTAAGCCTAAGTTTTGTCCCCTGAGGAATATTCTTTCCCTTCAGGCCAATCCTATATGTGTTCCTGGTCTGAGAGAGGCCAGGAGAAGAATGGAGCTGTAGGAGAAGGGTGGCCTGGAAGATGGGAGGCTGTAAGTCCACTTGGCCACTTCAGGCTTGAGGTAGGTGATGGCCCCAGTGTCCTTGCCATGGACTAGTCAGCACCAAGAAGCCTCCTGCCAAAGCCTATTGTAAGACAAGCATGGGGTGGAGGGAAGGTATGGGGAAGTCATTGGGCAAGAATGCAGGGCAAATGGGATTTGGGGAACAGTTGATTTTATCTGGAATTAAAACTTTTTTCTGTACTGGCTTATGTGTTGGGTGGAATTTAGGACAGAGAGTGGGAGAGAGAGCAGAATATAGAGCAATTGGTTTCTCCCCCACCTCCCACATACATACTACAGCTTCCTCCCACACCTAGGAGAAAACAAACCAGGCCTTTCTCTCACACTTCCCACCCTTTGATGTTTCCCTTTTAATCCTCTTTTATTCCTCCACCTTCCTTCTTCTGCCTGCTGCCTCTCCCACTCACTTCAGGTTTTCATTCCTTCTTTATTGCTATACCTTCTTCATCTTATCCTTCCTTAAATCTTATGTTTAATAAAAGCTGTTAATGCACCCAAGATGGCCACCGAATAGACTCAGCCCCATTTTGGGGACCACTTATTCCTCCTTCCCTCCTGTCTCTTACTCCTATGTGGAGCAATTTCCTGAGAGCAAGACAGATGGGAGACAAGATTGAGGAACAACAGGAAGGGGTCTGGAATCCTTTCCTCACCGCATACATGGCCATGCCCTTCCCTTACATTTCTATTTTCTTTCCCACTATCAAGCAATCAAGCATTCTTCTGATTGAGGAAGGAATCATCTATGAGGAAGGTTATGTGAGCACTAGGAACTGTGTAGCACTAAACATATCATACTTACATTAAAATTGCAAACAAATGTGAGGTGAGAGAGTCAGCCTTATGGAAAAATACCAAGACAAGGCAACGGACAGAAGAGCTAATCACTCTTGGGCCTAGAAGGAGGGGTAGAATTCAGATAGGTGAACAGGATGGGAAGGCAATCCAGGTTGGCCACTGGCCTGACGAAAGGCTCCGAGACCTGAAGAACTAAGGTGGCCATCAGTTTGGTTAAAGCCAAAGATTCTTAGAGAGGAGCAAGTAAGAAGAGAATTATACTTAGGAGTGCAATTCTGGTTCAGAGTCCCAACTCTGCTACTCATTTTCTGTGTGACCTGGGGCAAATTATTTAACCTCTTTAAGCCTCAGTTTACTTAAAGTGGGAATAATTAATAGTACTTACTATATTTATAAGCATCAGAATTAAACAGGATAATGCTTATACAATGCTTAGCCTAGGGCCTAGCACATAGTAAACACTCAGTAAATGTTTATTACTACAATAACAACAATTACTGCTATTACTACAATAAATGTTTTACTACATCTACTACTGCTGAGTGGCAGATGGGTCTGCAAAGAAAGGTGGGACCCAGTTTATGTGGAAGCCCCTGAAAACCCATCGAAGTGTGAATTCTTTCCTGCAGACAACAACCATAGACATTTTTTTTTCTTCTTTTGAGGAATTAACAGACAATTTTACTGGGTTCAGGACTCGGTGTGGTCTTGAGGACCTCTGTGCATTTGTCAGTTTTCTCATCCATGTTCTTTTTGGCCTGTTTCCATAACCTCACGAGCTGGGTTTTTGGTTTGTTTGTTTTGTTTTGTTTTCCCGCAATAGACTTCGGCCTGGTCCTTCCTCTTCTCCTCCAGAGTGGCTGTAACTGCCTGCTACGTCCAGTCAGCCTCGTGAGCCAGGCACCCCAGGTAGGCAAACTTCCGTGTAGGTTTTAGACACACAACCTCGAGGGCGGCAGGAACCACAATTTGCTTTTTCCTGTCATCGGGTGGAGGGATCCCATCAAACACCTTGAGGCGGCCCAGGGCGGCCAGGCCTCGCTTGGTCTGGTGGAGCACTGCGCTTCCCACAATCAGCCAAACGATGCGGCTGGGGCCCCGGAAGTTGTAGGAGCCGCGGCTGCATTGGTGTTCATCCGCTTGTGGAGGAAGGCCAGGTACTTCATCTTGTGTGTGTAGAAATTGCCGGGATGTTGATGCCTTCAGAGCACACCATCACCACCTTCCGGCCCAGGAATACTTGCTTGGCCACGATGGTCTTGGCCGTCGAACACTAGGACCTGCCCCCTCTGCCATCTTCTTCAGCCGCCTGGAAGAATCACAGAAATTTTATGAAAACATTTCGATCTAGACGGGAAAATGTCTTTTAGGAAGCAGACTTATGTTTGAGGTTGTTCAGTGTGCATCTCTGATAAAGGCTTATAAAGGGTCTGACAGTTGCAATCTTAATAGGGACAAAGATTAAAAATAGAAATAATAAAACTATGCTGTTGGTATTTTAGGAATCAAGGATCAAATGGGAGGGTTGGAGTTGGGGGTGAAGGGTTAGGGGTCAGTGGCTTTCTCAGAGAGACCGAACCACGCCATTTAAGCTGCCGCCCACCCAGCCTAACCTTGACCCATGTGGTAGAACAAGGACACAAAGCCAAAGACAAAAGCATATTACCCTTTGTTGGCCCAGGAAGTGTCTGCTTCACTCTTGCTTGTCTCAGGGCTTCCTGCCCTAGTGGGCTGGGAGAAGCCTATTTTAACCCTGTTTCATCACAGCATTTTCCTTCAAAAAGCTTGCAGGTGTTTTCAATTGCCCATGGGGATGCTTTTCACGTGGTGGTCCTCTGCTGGGAGTTGGTGAAGCCCCAGAAGAAACAGAGTGCCTCTTCCTGGAACACGAGTTTTACACAAATATTTGAGGATACATGAGTTTTAGATAAGATAAGCATGGCAATATTTTGAGTACTGTGATATCTCACAGATAATTTTAGAGATAATTCTGTTTTATATTTGTCCACAGAAGTTGATAGAAATCGTTTTACATATATTTACTCAATTCCCTTGTAAAAGGAACATCAGTTCAATTGCTGCTGTCCCTCCCACATATCAGGCAGGAGTCAGGGAGAAGAGATCTTTCTATGTTCTATTATCTTCACAGGGTGGGGCCTCAGGGCAAATTTTCAAAACAACTTGGAAAAAGTGTAACCCAAGGGAATGGGTTTTAACACCAAAGAACTCAGTTTAGTTTTTCAGCAAATGTCTTCTAGAACTTCCACTTCCTAACTAAAGGAATACGTTTCTTCCCTATCCCATGTTTTCTATAACATGTTGGACTTAACCACCTTCAATACGTAAATTTTCAAAAGCCTCCCAAAGATTGTCTAGAGATATGTGTATAATTTAAAATTAACATAACATTTAAAATATAAAGAGAGTTCAAGGAAAGTTTGCATTTGGCGTGGGCTGCATGGCGTCCCCCCTGCAGAGGGCCCCATGATGACAAATGCCATTAGAACAGTATTTCCGTGGGAAAGTTTGAGAGGCACTAATCCTCCCAGCTTCATGACAGCCCAGATCATCTGCATGTTTTTCTTCCCATTTGCCTCTGAATTTGTACATGACAATTCTCCTAATGCATACCTCTCTTCCTTCAACAATGAACCATCTGAAGCTCCTCAAACCTCTGCCACGAAGCAGCATCTATTTGTTTATTTAAAATTATTAGTCTGTGCTTTTCATACTCTCGAGATTTGTGCACCTAAGTTGATGACAGGTACTTACTGACAAGCTTTTTCATTCATTGACTGATTCAGCTATATTTTGGAGCCTGTGGTTCATAAGGCGCCACGTTGGGTACAGCAGGGAGGTATCAGACAGGAAACCCCTGGACAAGGACAGCGTGGTACAAAGGGAAAAAGACCCATAAAGGCCTGTAATACAATACAGGGTGGGGTTAGGGAGCTAAGTTGGTGAGAGCCTTGAAAATGTATTTCTCTCCATGGAAGTCTCTCCCGAGTGCCATCTTAGCATGGTACTCCACAACAATCCCGACCCTCCAAAGGAAAATGATTGCATTTTCGTAATACTTGTTTTGCAAGTTTCTCTCCAGATATGTGGGGAAGATCTCATGGAACCCAGAACGTCACATGGGTATCAGAGTTTGTCCTCTTGGGGTTCTCACAGATCCAGGAGCTCCAGAAATTCCTGTTCCTGGCATTTCTATTTGTCTATGTCACCACCATTGTGGGAAACCTCCTTACCATGGTCACAGTGACTTTTGACTCCCGGCTCCACATGCCCATGTATTTTCTGCTTCGAAATCTGGCTGTCATAGACCTCTGCTATTCCACAGTCACTTCTCCAAAGATGCTGGTGGACTTCTTCCATGAGACCAAGACTATCTCCTACCAGGGCTGCCTGGCCCAAATCTTTTTCTTCCACCTCTTGGGAGGTGGGACTGTCTTCTTTCTCTCAGTGATGGCTTACGATCGCTACATAGCCATCTCCCGGCCCCTTCACTATGTCACCATCATGAATACTCGATTGTGTGTGGGGCTGGTGCTGGCTGCCTGGGTAGGGGGCTTTGTCCACTCCATTGTCCAGCTGGCTCTGCTGCTCCCATTGCCTTTTTGTGGTCCCAACATCCTAGATAACTTTTACTGTGACGTTCCACAAGTGTTGAGACTTGCCTGCACTGACACCTCCCTCCTGGAGTTTCTTATGATCTCTAACAGTGGGATGCTCGTTCTTATCTGGTTCGTCCTCCTTCTGATCTCTTACACTGTCATCCTGGTGATGCTGAGGTCCTACTCAGGGCAGGCAAGGAGGAAGGCAGCGTCTACTTGCACCACCCACATCATTGTGGTGTCTATGATCTTCATTCCCTGTATCTACATCTACGCCCGGCCCTTCACCCCCTTTCCAATGGACAAGGCTGTGTCCATCAGCTACACAGTCATGACCCCCATGCTCAACCCCATCATCTATACTCTGAGGAACCAGGAGATGCAGGCAGCCATCAAGAGGTTAGGGAGGCGCCTAGTGATTTGTAACCGGGAGTGAACTTTTAAATACGTTGATTTCAAATGACAAATCTTCTCACTGAATTTTTGTTTCCCCATGGGAAACACGGAGGAAAGTCTTCATGGAGTGTGACAATTAAGATGAAATTGGTATTTCTATGGACTTCCTCTTGCGTCAGAGACTGTGTGAGGCACTTTTACACTTTTATCTCATTCTCATAAAACTGACAATGGAGATATTATTTTTCTATTAAATCGTTTTATAAATGAGGACACTCAGAGAGAAACGATTTGGTCAATGATGAGCAGCAAGTGCGTGGAAGAGGTTGACCAGGCACCTGGTTTCTTTGACTCCAAATTTAAAGGCAGGAGATTTGGGTGGGATTTGAAACCCAGAGTCTCCCACAACCACAAGGGAAAACCGAGGGGAGTTCATCTGTGGATCAGTATCTGTGATGAAGGGTCAACAGTTTCATCATAACTCTGGAATAAATCACATTCATTTCTGCTCCCTGCCTCTCTGCCTCATTCCCCGTGTGGTATTTAGGAAGTGGTCTCACTTTTAACATTGTCTAAATATTTCCCATAAAGATATTTGCTCTTTGGATTTGTTCTTTTTCTACCAAATACTCCTCGGATAATCTGCTAAGTATTCTACTTTCCCAACACAGTGTCTACATCATTTTGATGATGTGGTTGAGAAGGGGACGTAGTATAGTTGGGGAACCAAGGCCAGAGAGGGCAGTGCCATGTCTATATTTGTTCCTGATTTGAGGCAGTGAATTCAGTTCCAAGGCCACCACCTCATGTGTTTAGTGCTTTCTCTTTGACTTCCTACTCTGGAATGAGAGCTCGTTGAGAGCAGAGGTCCATGCTTTACTTACCTTTAAATCCTCCCAACACCTTGAACAGTACTCTACACAGAGAAGCATTTCTACTTTCCCTGCATCTTGTTCTTTCCCTGTCAATTTCAGAATCTACTTTATGTTTCTGTTCCTATATCTTATATTTATTCCCTCCATCTCCTCTGAGGTATGCCTCACTTTGTAAAAGTCTCTGGTGATGTATATTGTTGATTCAAAGTTAGGAAGGTAATGTATGAGTTTGGACAATTAAGTTTGGGAACTCATTCTAGAAAAAGTGTTACAGACCTCATTGCTGAATATCACTATGGTCACCTTCAAAGTACTCCCCTTAGGAAGCTATGCACCGACACCAGCGACTAATCCACCCTTCAAAGCAATTTTGGAACTCTTTCTCTGGAATGGCCATCAGAGCTGTTGTCGTATTGCCCTTGATGTCCTGAATGTCATCAAAATATCTTCCTTTCAATATTTCCTTAATCTTTAGGTAAAGAAAGAAGTCATTGGGGGCCAGATCAGGTGAGTAGAGAGGGTGTTCCAATGCAGTTATTTGTTTACTGGCTAAAAACTCCCTCACAGACAGTGCCGTGTGAGCTGGTGCATTGCCATGGCAAGAACCATGAATTGTTGGTGAAAATTTCAGGTTGTCTCACTTTTTCACTCAGCCTTTTTAGCCCTTCCAAATAATAAACTTGGTTAGCTGTCCAGTTGGTACAAATTCATAATGAATAATCCCTCTGATATCAAAAAAGGTTAGCAACATCGTTGCAACAAGTTCGCGAACTTAATTGTCAGACCTTGTGTGAGGTTTTTCATATTGAAAGCTAAATCAGAATCAGAACTCAAAATCACTCATATCATAGTCAATGAGACAGGGGAAATATATAAACTGGAACATATGAGCTTCTTCCTGTTGAAAGATAAATGAGAATCAGAACTCAAAATTGCTCATATGACAGCCAATGAGATCTACAAGTCCTGTCCCCTTCAATTTTTGTGACTCAATTTTTAAATGGACTAAAGCTCTAAAGAAGAATTTAAAAGAATCTACATCTCATGAATATGGAAGCGCTTTGCATTGTATTCTTATCTACCAGGCATTTGCCAAGTATAAACATTTGCAGTGAAAGAATTCAGACCAACCTGGAATTCCTATGTAGATCAGAGAGAGCTCTAAGAAATCAGACAGTGTTTATAGCACATCAAAGTGATAATGCCAGTTACTTTCAGTTTTGATCAATTTCTCATAATGAGAAAATATACTGGTTTCCTATACCAACCCTTGTATTAGAGGTAGTAATAATTCACAGGTGAAGAATGCTAGCATTTTATAGATGACGTGAGTAGACTTGGGTATGGGTGGTGAAGCAAAGGACAAGGTTTACAGGGTAACACATTTCCATTGTAGTATACAAACATCTTCCCACCTATGACTTTCCCTAAGTAAAGATCAATTAAGCTTAAAAGGAGAAAGAGAAGAAAGAAATCAAACCAGTTATCTTGAGGATTCCATGAGAGGGAGCTCCATGCTGTGCTGACTAGCTGGTCAGTGGTTCTCAGTGTTTGGTTCCCAAACAGGAGCACCAGCTGTTATCTGAGAACTTGTTACAAATGCAAGTTCTTGGCCAACTGAATGAAAAAGTCCAGGGCTGGAGCACAGTAGTGTGTCTTTTAACAAGGCCTCCATGTGATTCTTTCCAGAATAAAAATCACTTGTCTAAGAAATGGTTCTTCTAAACTCCCAGAGTCTGTTTCTCTTGAAGAGACTCTTGATCTTTTGGATCCTGACCTGAGAATCCTACATTCTACAAATCTCTAAAATGGTCATTATCCTAGGTACTTTTGGCTCCCCAAGGAAATCCTATCAAAAAAGTATGTGTATTTGAGACATTTAGAAACTTTTTAACAACTCCCATTGCTCCCTAGTCTGCAGTGCTAATCAGCTGGTCCTGTTTCCTGACCCCAGTCCAATAGTTTCTCCCTGAAGATATTCCCTCTTCCCCTGGGGTCATGCCCATTGTTGTATACATGATGTATGGGCCGTGGCTGGGAAACTGAAGCTGCAGGTATAGAATCTCCAAAAAGATGTCAGGCCTGAAGCTTCGCTTTCCTTCTGGGCTGAGGGAAGTGAGAGACCAGTCTTTTCTCACCTGAAGATAGAGCTGCTGTAAGAAAGATCCAGAAACATTTGCTAGAGGGTGGGGAGAATAAACAAGGGACATAGACTTGATGGTAGTAAGTATGAAGTGTGAGAAGTGCCTCAGAAAACAGATGCCTTCAGAGGCCTGTGAAAACCCAGGCTTTTAACAACCAAGTGAAGCATTGGCCCTATAATTTAGAGGGAGGATGCTGAGAGAAAAGGGCAAGGAAATACACCACAAAATTATCCACATAGTCACTTAAAACAAGATCACGTAATTGTGTACTATTACATTAAGGTAGCAAATAATTTTTGAGCAACTGCTAAATCAGAGTTGCCGTTACAGATGCCGGGGCCACTAAGTTGTTGAATTTACGATCTAATGAAGAGAGACAAGAGAAAAAGATAAATAGTATGACTGAGATCATTATAAAATGTATTTCAACCCAGAGAACTGAGGGATTCATTTTGCTTGGGAGACATAGGGGAAAGAGTACAGAGAAGGTGATATCTGAGTACTTAGGTGGGGAAGATAGTAGAAGGTATTTCAGGAAACAGAATTCATTCCCAAAGCTACGGAAATAACCCAGCATAAGGCATGTGTGAGGAGCTGCGAATTCCTTGAAGAAAAATCAGTTCCTGGGTGACAGGGATACTGAATAGAGAGGTAGATGGCGGCTACATTGTGTTGCCTCGCATGACATGCTGAGAGGGAGATGCATGCACAGGCATATGTTCTCCTATCCTGACTTGATCTACGAAGCATGTTTGAGTGTTAAGCTGTGGGCACTAGACAGTCTTTTAAAAATTATATTGAGGGAGAAACATGAGTTTTGAAAGGTCTCATTGATAGCTGTCTAGAGGATGGATAGGAGCAGAAGAAAATGGAAGCAGAAGGATGAGATTAAAATAACCTCTAATAGATAATAGATTGTAATAGGCAGGTGAGAGAGGATGGGAGATTGAGACAAAGCCGGGGGGAGTGGGGGAGACCCCTTAGCCTATCTCTCACCCTCCATCTCCTTCTCCACTTTTGGTCCCATTCCCTACCCAGCCCTGACCCCTTTCCATTCCTCTTACTTTACTTGCTCTATTTCTTCACCTCCCTTCCTCTTATTCTCCCTTCTTTATTCCTTTGTCTATTTCTCTTATTTCAACACCTTGTTTTCTACCCTTGTGTTCAGTAACATATTCTAAAATTGTTATTCCTTTCAAGAAACCTCTCCAAGTGCCCTTCATACATTTTCATCACCTATTTCTTAATTCAGAGAATCTCTCTCTTGTTTCAGCACACACACCATATACGTCCTGCCTTCACTCAATAAGGGGCCACCTACATCGGTGAGGCATGGGTGGTGGGTGTACCCTATAGCTATTTGCCCTCCCAGAAGTCAATATCATATGCTTTTTGAATATTAATTGTCAGCAAGATGGGGCACAAATAAATCATAAGATCCAGTTTGGTAAGTAATGGGCCAAGGGCTCCCAATTTAGAGCTAAGTCTCCAAGTTCTGCACTCTCTCTATTCCTCTGGACAAAGACCAAAGGGGTATTTGGAAAAGAGGTCAGTATGCAGAACATAGAAGTACTCTTGTGGGGAAATACTATTATCGTAAGAAGAATCTGTCCACCAAGAAGGCAGAAAGAAGGGTCACGAGAATATATTTTATTGTCACAGGTGTGCTCAATCATACATCACAAAACAAAAATAAATATATTTTCCTTTTTCCCAAAACTCTGAGTAAGTTGCTTAGTTTCAAAACTCATTCACTTCTACAATGACCCTCACAACATATCCACAAGCTGTCAAGAGAGTAGATACAGTGGCTCTTTCTCCACTCTCCAAATGGAAAACAAAGCCAAAGTGACCTGCCCACAATCACTCCCTCTTACAAACCAGTCAATGCCTCCCTAAACTCTTCACTGCTGCCCGCCTCTCCTGGTTCCTCAGGGTACAGATCACGGGGTTACAACCATGGCGCTGATGCACTCAGCCCTGTCCATGGAGAAGGTGGTGAAGGGCTGGCATAGAGGTAAATAAATGCTGGGAACGAAGACACCACAACAATGAGGGGGAGCTGAAAGCAGGAGAGGAGGCAGCTGGGGCACCCAAAACATGATACCTGCCTGGATATCCAACCATATTCATGTCTCCCACATCTCATGGAGGCAGGGCGTACCGAGGACAGGGCGGAGGGTGCCTGTGCAGGTCATCGGACGTTCTTTCTGTGGAGAATTTAAAAACAACAATAAAACTGACTAAAGGTGATTATAGAATTGTCATGCCCAGGCAATTCTAAACAGTGTCTGAGTTACTACACTCCTCCCTGCCAGGTGGGTTGCAGGTGGGGTGCTCCCACTGCCCTGCCTTCCATAAACTTGGTTCTTTCTCCTTTTCTCCCTTTCCCTCTCTCCCTTTCCCTCTCTCTCTCTCTCTCTCTCTCTCTCTCTCTCTTTCTCCCTCTCTCTCTCTTTTTCTCTCTCTCCCTCCCTCCCTCCCTCCTTCCGTCCTTCCCTCTCTCTTTCTCTCTCATACAGAGGGAACCCTGAGAAACTGAAAGAAAGAATTAGAATTAGAGAGGGGAGAAGACCAGAGCCTAATGAGGGAGAAAGTGGGAGCAGTTGAAAAAGAGGACTTCATGTTCCCTCTGGTTCTGTACAGGTGTCAATAAAGCCGCAAGGTAGTGGGGTGACCACTGAGGTGAAGGCCAAGGGGGAAGGAGAAGGTTAGAGCTGGAGCCTGTCTGCCATGACAGGGAATGCGCCTGGGGAGCCCCTTACCACCTTCCTAAGAACTGGAAATGGGGCCCACGGGCCTTTCGGCCTGCCCTACAGTGTGAATTGAAGTCACGAAGACCCAGAGGCCTGCTGCTTTGCAGTGGGAACGCTCTTGATGAAAGCACATACCGTTTTGCTCTTTCTTCCTTCTCACACCAACACCAGATGGGAGGTACCGGAAAGAGGAAGGAAAACGCCTAAGGAGACAGACAAGTAACAAATGGACAAATAAATAAATCAGATAATTTCACAGACTAAAAGCTATGAAGGAAATGCATGGAGGAACGTGACCGGTAGGGCAGGCAGCATTATAAAATGTGGTCAGGGAAAGAACCTCTGAGGAGAGGTTACTTGTGGAAAGACCTGGATAATGAGAAGGAGCCACTTAGGCAAAGATCTGGGTGAAGCGCAAGCAGTCTAGACAGAAGAAAAAGCAAGTGCAGAGGTCCTGAAGTAAGAATGCGCTTGGTGGCCAAAAGGAAGACGATAATGTAACTAGAGTCTGGTGAACAAAGAGAATCTTGGTAGGAGGTGAGGTCTAAGATGTTGTATGAATTATCTACTATTGCATAATAAACCAACCCCAAACTTAGCAGCTTAAAATAATCACTTATTGCTTCTCACAGCTTCTGTGGGCCAGGACTTCTGCTATGTCCCAGGCATAGCAGGGACAGCTTATCTCTGCTTCGTGGTGTCCTGGTCCTCAGCCGAAAGACTCAAAGGTAAGGGGTAGAATTATTTTCGGTTTCATTCACTCACGTCTGGCTGTTGACGTTGGTGTCTAATGGGTACCTCGATGGGGCTGTTGACTGGTCTCTCCATGTGGCTGGGTCTTCCTCACAACATGGCAGCTGGGTTCCAATGACAAGCATCCTGAGAGAGAGAGCCAGATAGAAGTTGGATCTTTTCTACCACCTATCCTCAGAAGTCATATACATCCCTTCTGCCACATTCTATTGAAAGTGAGCCACCAACTCCAGCTCACGTTCAAGGGAGAGGAATTAGACTCCATCCTTTCAATGAGGAGTGTCAAAGAATTTGTGGATGTATTTTAAAATCTCCACTAATGTAGGTAGGTACTAGATCAATAGATCTTTCTTCTTCATTCGTTAGAATTTTACTCTAAGTGCAATGAAAGTGTTTGGAGGGTTTAGGTGGAAGTAGGGCTGGTAGCATGATCTAACTTATATTTTTAAAAGGTCACGTTGGCTGCAGTGCAGAGGATGGGTTGTAGAACTCAAACTTGGTGGAGTGGGTTAAGCACCTGACTTGGAGCAAGGAGACCTGGATTCAAATTCAAGGTCCAGCACTAACTAGCTACTTGTATATTACCTTGGGCAGCTCTCCTAACATGTAGGAGTAGCTTTTTGCATTTATGTGGGTTTTTTTCCTTTCTCAGACCTGTAGGGGAATGTTTGTCTCAAGTCTCTCTTCCATTAGATGCCCGTTTTTACTTACCACCAGAACCCTAGCACTCAGCACAGGCCCTGGAATATGAAGGCTCTCCATAAATATTTGTTGAAAAATAAACAATATTGTAAACCCCACATTAGTCCTTGAAGACAGACATCTCTGACCTTGATTCTGGAGTATATACTCCCAAGCCTTCAATAATGGGGCAGCAGAAGGGAGGGGCATTGTGAGAGCACCTGGCTTCATCTCTTCTGGAATAACCCTGTGCCCCATTCTGGATTGAAGTCCACGAGGCCTGATTCCATTTAGAACCATCACCACTGTCCAGATGGACACAGAAAATGCTAAGACCCATCCTTGTTCAGAGCCCAGCATGGTGTCAGACCCAGGACAGCCTGCTCTGAGGGCCATAGGTGGCATCAAGTAGTGGCATTCGTGGCTGTGCCTTCCAGGGGCAGTGAGGAGCAGAGCGGAGCTTCGCTCTTCCCATGACCCAACTAGAAGACTACATTGTGGAAGGAGGACAGGAAGAGTGGACAGAGAGAACAGCCCTCCCCTAGCACAAAGAACTCTGGCAGGCAGGTTTTTTGCCCTTGACATTGGGTGCTGGCTCCAGCTACCTCCATTGCTGCCAAAAGGTTGGGACCACCAAGCTCACCACTCCCAAGCTGATCACCACCGCCATGGAGATGCTGGGGAAGCTGTGCCTGTGGGGCGGTGGTAAAACCTGCACCATCTTTCAAGGCATTGCTTGCATTTTTGAACCTTCTACATTGTAACTGCTCCAGGCAAGAGACTATTGCATTCAACAGGGTGTCTAAATCCCTCCAGCCTTCAGGTGTTCATTTTTTTCTAGAGGTATTGAGATGCTAGGATGCAAAAATAGCAGGCCCTGAGCCCTGCCCCACCACAGCTGTCTCCATGGGGTCCGTTGGAGCTGAGCAGATAAAGAGATCCAATCAGGCCTGCGGCCGGCCGCTCCACCATGGTGGTTCTTGTGAAAGTGCTTGCAGAATGTTGAGGTTTTGAGGTGGCCGGGGCAAGGCGGGAAGGAAGGTTCTCTCCTTTCTTGTGGAGAGACTGTGTGAGGGCCACAGGGGCAGAGGATGAGTATATCCTGGCTCTCAGATTCTGGGACCCAGCACCTGCCCCTTTCTGTGCTCCTTCCCTTCCAGAGTGGCTTCCGTCCCCTCTGGGGTGGCTGCCATTGCAGCCTCACCCACAAGTGGCCATGACTCTTGTTACGTCGCTGACTCAAAAGAGGGTCTGCCTTGTCTGCAAACCCATGATCCTCCTGCCATTGTCTCCAGTTCTTGCCCCTGGGAGTCCCCAGTCTGATGGAAGAGGTGAGGTACAGCTCTCACATCAGGCCACGGCAGGAGGGAGGGAGGATGGGCGCTTGCCCTCAGTGGACCCCTCAGCCCAGACCTGTGCATTTCTCAAGTGCTCACCAGTGACCCCTCCTGCCTCCAGAACATTTCTGCCCATTACTGACTTTATTAACAGACTGCAGAAGTCAAACCCTTGCTGAAGGTCACACAGCCAGAGTGGTGCTGGACTCCCAGGACAGCTCTCCAAGGCCCCACAGCGAGTGTTTTCTGGCCTTGCTAAAAACAAAACACTCAGAGTTGCCTCTCTCTGGAGAGTCCTCAGCTCTGGAACACACGCACACACACACACATGCACACTTGTGCACATACTCTTGGCCCACCCTGGCCTCTGGCACAGAGTGGAGCCACCACAGTTTCAGCCAAGCCCCTACTCCTTTCAGACCTGAGTGTTCTTGTTATGAGAACAGGGCCAAGGACCCCATTCCCAGAAACCCTGGGAACAGAAGCAGGCCCTGAGCCCTGCCCACCACAGTTGTCTCCATGGGGTCCGTTGGAGCTGAGCAGATAAAGAGATCCAATCAGGCCTGCGGCTAGCAGCTCCACCATGGTGGTTCTTGTGAAAGTGCTTGCAGAATGTTGAGGTTTTGAGATGGCCGGGGCAAGGCGAGAAGGAAGGTTCTTGGGTATTGCAGCTGAAAGATGCCAGGGAGGAAAGGCTCCCTGGCGGTTCAGGGTATGGGCCTCAGCCTGGCAGGGCCAGGCCTGCAAAGGCTGACCTGGGGCTGGCCTGTCCCAGGGAGAACAGTGCCCCTGAGCAGAGACAGCAGGTCCTAATAGATGTACAGGCACAAATCCAATCCCTGACCCAAGACCTGTGACAGCAAGGCACAGGAGATGCATCTATTCCACATATCCATTCCCTGCCCAGCATTGGTTTAGGTGCTGAGGCTACAGGAAATAACAAAACAGGCACAACCTTTTGTGCATGGCACTCACAGACCTGTAGGGAGCTGGAGCTTGATCAAATCCAACCGCAAATATACACATAGAATTACAACCATGTTCAGTGCTATGAAAAGAACTCTAAGAGTTAGGACCAGGAAGACCCAGCCACTTGAGTTGGGGCCAGAGGGACAGAGACAGGAAAGGCTCCCTGTGGACGGGGCCAGGAGGGTCCATAAGAGTCACCAGGCACAAAGCGAGAAGGGCATGGTTGGGACCCATAGCAGGTAGGGGTAGGCCCATTTCAGGAGCTGAAAGCCAGTAGGTTTAGACAGTAGAGGAATAGATAGGAGACAGGGATCTGGAGATGGGAGGTGGCAGGAGCCAGACGGTGTGAGCCTGGGGGCTCCTTTCTTTAGGAGAAGCTGCGTGGAGGCTAAGACGAGTTGGTGTGCTGGTGGGACCAGTGGGGCCAAGTCCCCCGGGGCCTCATCCTCCCATGGCCATTAGGGAGGGAGGGAGAGCAGTTGAGGGGCTGGATGGTCAGGGCCCTGATCTCTAAGGACACCCCCACACCTCCTCTTGCCTCCTTATTCCCAGTTTCCAAGCAGCCTTATGGAAACCCGGAGTGGTCATTTTGCTGTGTCTCATCACAAATCTTTTCCTCCTGTGTGGCTCAGTCTTGGAATCTTATTTTGCCCATTTTCCTTTTGGAAAAAGAGCTCCCCTGCACGACACCCCAATCTTTGCTGTCCAGCCAGGCCCCACGCCTGTAAACTTCAAATGAATGCATTTTTATTATTTATCCTTTAATAAGCACTGTATTCTATGTGGAAGTCAATTTAGAGAATTCCCAGTTACACACTGGCTCCCTTGGCTACATGTGTTCGCTTCGAGAGTGCGAGAGTGCGTTCCAAACTATTTGATTTCAGAATCATCTGAGCTGGCTTTCTCTGCATTTTGCGCCTCCCGTACCCACCCCCCTAGCGAGCGCCTCTTGCATTTAAACAGTTGGTTGATAGCAACAGTGATAACACAGCGATTGTAAAGAGACAGAGACAGAACTTGATTTCCTTCAATTCTGTTACTCTGTGTGACCATTTGGAGTTATAATTTGTGTTTAAAATTGAGAACAGTGAAACAGATGCAACCAATGAAGGACAATATTTTTAAAGTGCAACTTTTACTTCATGCATGAATATTTTACTGAATTCAAATATCTCCTTTCAAAATTGTTGTGTATTTAAAACCAAAGAATCAAGAAAACAGAAATTGTAGTGATATACTCAATATTATATTACAACCACCAATACATAGCTAGTTTTTCCCCTTCCATTAAGATATAGGAATTAAAAAGTATTAATCCATTACTCTTTTCCTCTGTATATTGTAATATTTTATTTTTATTTCTTTACTGGCATGATTATACGTACAAAGTTTAATGAGAGAGAACTCTCACGCATTTTTTCTATCCATTACTATTACCTGTTTCATTATATGAGTATTACTGAAAATAATCCTGCTATGCAGAGGAGCGGTATCATAAATAATCTGCTCCCAGTATCAGATACACTAGGTTGCCCCAAGGAAAATCTAAAATCTCTCCAATGAAGTCCCAATGGGCATCATGAAAAGCCCACGAGGGAAATACGTGGGGCCCGTGGTCCTTGCCCACACTCCTCTTCTGGTCTCCGGGTGTATTTGGCCCTGACCACAGGAAAAAGCAGATGTCCAAACTAAACACGGGGAGATGGAGACCTGGCAAGGACCCCACATGTCCCGGCCTGTCCCACAGTGTAGAGCACGGCCGGAAAGGGAGCAGGTGTCCAAAGTGGAGACCCGCTGCGGGCTTCTCCCTCCATCACTGTCATTCCGCTCACTTTCCAGTGGCCCCAGAACTGGCAGCCTGGCATGCTCACTCCAACGTGAGCAGTGTTCAGAGACCAGGGTCTGAACAATCCTAACTGTGGAGGCCATCCTGCCTTCCTCCCTTTCATCTTTCCTTCCTTCCAGGCACCCGGGCCTGGATGGTCTGCAAAGCCCTTGTACTCACTGTCCCCCAACCTTCAAGCCTGGGGGCAGCCTGGAGTGAGCTCAGTAAAGAAAACAACAATGGGCAGAACAATAAGACTTATCCACAAACATGTTGAGTGCCTGCTGTGCTCCAGGCACTACGGTAGCATTTTACGTTTGTTCCCACAGTGACTGTAAGTGACACATACTAATGACCTCTATTTGACAGTGAGGAGGCAAGCCCAGAGGTTGAGGAGCTTGCCCAAGCGGGTGATGGTGCTGGGATTGGGACCCAGGCCAGTGCTTACTCACCTCTCTGTACTGCTCTCAACAAGCTCCTGGGTGCTCAGTGCTAGGGCTCCCCGAGGGAGCCTTCCCACAGAATCAGCAGAGGCCTGGAAACAGATGAGGCGGAGGGTTAGGGTGGGGGTTGTCCGCGGAGGCTCGAGGTGGCTGGAGCATAGGGGCAGGGTCCTGTAGCAGGGTGGGCAGCAGAAAGCAGGCTGAAGGGGCAGGAGACCAGGTGGCAGGCCTAGCCTTTCCTTTGGTCTTCTTGCCAGCCGGTCTGCCCCAGCACCTGCCCTCCATACACTAGTTGTACAGGGCCCCTCGGTGGTCCCTTCCTAACTGCTTGCCTCTTATCTGCACCTCGAGCAGTCAATGGGCCAAAACCCCCAGAGATGGGCCAACATGGTGGGCAGGGTGTAGAGCCCAGGGCTCTGTCTCGAGCTTGTCTCAATAACCCACAGCAAAACTCTTGCACAACTCACTATTGTTGAAGAATTAGAGTCCTCTCCAGGGGAGAGCAGAGCTCATTCTGAGTCCTCTTTGGGAGGACCCTGGAAAGAGGGCAAGCTGGGTTACCCTGGCCTCCAACCTTCTGGGGGCATCTGGCTTCCTGAGGACCGGGAGGTGAAGCACATTTGAGGATCATGCCGCCATTTTTTAAATCTCTCTCCTGCATGAGGCTCACTATCCCCATTGCACAGGTTTGGAAACTGAGGCCCGGGGAGCAGCGTGATTTATCCCAAGTTACACAGGGGGTCAGTATGCTTCTGGAAACTCCACAGTGACTTTCCATCCAGGCCCCCTCATCACAGGAGAGGAGCTCCTGCTGAAGATAAGGAGATAATATCTTGAGCTTGTGAAAGGGGTTGCTAAAGGGGCTATTTCAAGAGCAACTGTCTTGGCCGATGGTGTTGGTGTGGGAGGAGCAGGCTGTGGAGGGCAGGGGGCTGTGTTAGGTAGGGCATGGGGAAGAGAGGGCAGGAAACAGGACACTGGGAACAGCTCTGCTGGGAGTCGGGAGCAGGTACGAGGTCTGCACTGAGGAAGAAATCAACACGTCCACTTGAAGAAGGGGGCAGGGGTGAGGACAGGCAGGCTGCAGGGTATAGTGGGGGATTCTGGAGCTGAGTATGGGCAGATGAGCACGGGTTCTCCAGGCAGGCTAGGATGGAGTTGGAGCAAAGGCTGAGCATGGCTCATCCGGTGGACAGAGCCGCAGGAGGAAAGGCAAGAAGGTGTGAGAGGGCGTGTCCCTTGGCAGAAGACTGACTGGGGTATTCTACCCTTGGGATGTGGAAATGGAGGCTCAGCTAAGGTCACACAGGTAGTGACAGAGCCAGATCCAACCCAGGTGTCTCTGAGCCCGCCGTTGCAAGCCTCCTCTAAAGAAGCTACTGCTGATCAGCCCAACAGGAAGTCAGCATTTACAACTACTACTCAACACACACCTACCACTGATAGGCACTGAAGAAATGAGTGGAGAAGCACTAAACCCAAGGTCCTCAGCTTTTATGGCGGCCTGCTACCATTGCTCTGCTGGGTGCTTTACCATGATGTCTCTCTGTGTCCCCAGATGGCCCCATAAGGTACCAGAGTGTTGGTAGGGATAGGGAGTAAGGGAGAGGAGCTGACTCATTAATCCTACATATTCATTCACTCAAACATTTATTGAGCATCTACTGAATGCCAGGCCTTATGCTGGAGGGTCTTTCCTGTTGGGGAAGGAGAGGAGTCTTTCCAGTCATCTGGCCCAAGTCCTATTTTAGGGATGTAAAAACTGAGGCCCGGAGAGGGGAAGTGAATTGACTAAGACCATATGGTTAGTTAGTGGCAGGACCAGGCCCAGTCCTCTACTGAGGCGCACTGTTCCTCAGTCATCCAGCAAATATTCACTGAGCGACTTGGGCCCTTGAGAGGAATACATCAGTGAACTTGAGAGCAAAGAGGGTGGGGATGGGAAGTGGGTAGGAGGGAAGAACATCCCCAGGCTGGTGAGGGGTGGGGTGGGGTGTTTTAGTCACACAACTCCCCCTAAAATAAGAGGGAAGTTCCAGAGCTCCACCTTGAGAGGCTGGGCTTCTGGGGCCCAGAGCTCCCCTCTCTCATCCTAGGATGGGATATAAAAGTCCCTTCCCAGCTACTTTCAGAGAAGAGCAGGGGCAGGGGAGAGGTCAGCTTGGGGCCCCCCAGGTGAGAAGGGAGCAGGACATGGGTGTCGCTCATTGCTGTGCTGTAGCTAGGGGTCACACTGTGGAGATGAAGCTGCTCCTGGCCTTGGCAGGGGTCCTAGTCACACTCATCCTGGCCCAGCCCTGTGAGGGCACTGCCCCAGGTAATAGCCCCTTGGACAGACAAGGAGAAGGGCAATGGAGGGGGAAATGCTTGGGTCTGGGGGGCTGTGGCTCCACCGGACCCTGAGTCCCCTTCCCTCTGAGCAGCTTCCCCCAGGGCAGTGGAGACCTCAGTCCTTCAGGGATGTATAACAGAGGCCAAGTTGCTGGTGGATGCCGCCTACAATGAGACTCAGAAGAGGTGGGTCTGGGGTCTGCATGGGCCTGGGAGGGTCAATGTGGGAGGATGGGCTCCCAGCACGGTCGTCTCACCCATCGCCCGACCCCAGGCACCATGGAGGTGACACCATGTTGGTAGACAGCCTCCCTTCCATCTGTCCTGTGTACACTGGCCCGCTGGCCGGGATGGGGCTCTGCCGGGTGGGTCTGCTTCCTCTGTTGAGCCCTCCTCCTCCTGTCTGGGCAGCATCAAGCAGCGCCTTCGCAGTGGCTTGGCCAGCCCCACGGACCTCCTGTTCTACTTCAAACAGCCGGTAGCGGCCACCAGGACAGCTGTTCAGGCCGCCGATTATATGCATGTGGCCTTGGGGCTGCTGGAGGAGAAGTTACAACTCCAGGGATCCAGCTCCTTCAATGTCACTGGTACCATGCTTCCCACTGAGCCCCATGGCTGCCCTGGCCTGGGAATGGAAGGAAGCCGGGCGGGAGAAGCAGGGTGCACAGCCTTGGGATTTGGGAGGGGAGAGGGCAAAGGGATGGGAGGCAGAGAACAGACCAGCTCAGGGAGGAGCTAGGATCCTGGACCCAGGACCCTGCCCACCTGTCCCGCCCCCAGATGCGCTAACAGAACCCCAGCTGTGGCTGTTGTCCAAGGCCAGTGGCTGTGCTGTCCAGGCCCAGGCGGAGAAGTGCAGTAACAAGTACCGCACCATCACTGGGAGATGCAACAACAAGTGGGTGCCAGAGGCTGCACCTGACCTGGGGGGGGGCCTCCCCTCCCTCATCACCCCTTCGCTACATGCTGAGTGGTCCCCAGGCCTGGAACCCTGCTGACCCAAGCCCACCCACTGCTGCAGGAAGAGACCCTGGCTGGGGTCCTCCAACCTGGCCCTGGCTCGCTGGCTGCCAGCCGAGTATGAGGACCGGCTATCGCTACCTTTCGGCTGGACCCCTGGCAAGAGGCGCAATGGCTTCCTCCTCCCCCTTGTGAGTCCCGGCTGGGCGTCTGGAGGGTGCTTGATCTCTTCTAAAGTCAGGGAGTAAAAGCACAGGGCAGAGTCAGCCAGACGGGGCTCAAATGCAGGCTCTCCCACTGGCTGGCGGGGTGACTTGGGGCAAGTAATACAGCTGACTCTCAGTTTCCTCATCTGTAAAAAGGCAGTAAAATCTGCCTCATATTGCTGGTGTGAATATTAAACATCATCCTTAGAGGGTACAATCTATTAATGCTAGCCATTACAGTATTGTTTTCTTCCTGAAAAAAATAATGTCAAAATATCTTACTAAATATAAAGGGCTATACACCTTAATCTAACTATATCTATTAATCGAAGCTATTTCACATACATCAATTTATCAATTTTCTAGTCATATGTCAATATAACAACGTACCTTCTACCCATCTGTCAACATCCACTTAGGAATTTCTCTTCCACTGACCCTTCCAGCTATCTGTCTATTCTCTCTATATTTATTAACCATTACCTAGCAAGCAGTCCATGCATCTATCAGTTCCATTATCCAGTTATTCATTAGTCTATAAATTGATCTATCGATTTGATATAATAACCCCTCTGGAAGTGCTGGTGGGGTCTGAGCGAGACAACCTGGCCTCTCCCCTTCTCTTACCTCCTGGAATCCTCAGGAGCCTGGCCCATCCTTCTAGGAAGAGGTGGGACAAAATCGGACAGGGGAGGGGAGGGCAGGAGAAGAGATTGTATGTTAACTCCAGCAGGGGTGACCTGCTGCCCACTGAGTCCTGGGTTGGCTCCCATACCTTGTGGGGTCTGGAAGCCCACAGCCCACATTGACCTATCTCCCTATCAGGTCCGGGCTGTTTCCAACCAGACCCACAGCCCACATTGACCTATCTCCCTATCAGGTCCGGGCTGTTTCCAACCAGATCGTCCGCTTCCCCAGGGAGAGGCTGGCCTCCGACCAGGGCCGCGCCCTCATGTTCATGCAGTGGGGCCAGTTCATTGACCATGACTTGGATTTCACCCCTGAGTCCCCGGCCAGAGTGGCCTTCACTGCAGGTGTCGACTGTGAGAAGACGTGTGAACAGCTGCCCCCCTGCTTTCCCATCAAGGTACCCTCAGGCATCGTCCCACGCCCCTGGCCTCCACCCCAGGGCTGAGAGCTGGGGGTGGGGTTCTGGCAGACTTAAGTACCTTCCTGAAGGAGCTGTGATGCTGGAGTATCAGACAGAGACAAGCACAGACTCTGGCTCTATGCGTGTTTGAGGGGGTGGGGCCGTCTGCCAAGAGATTCAGGGCAGGCTTCACAAAAGGGGAAGCAACTGAGACTGGCCTTGACCCCTGGGTCTGATTCCAAAAGGGAAAGTCTCTGGGCTGCTGCTTTTGAAAGCCTTTAGGGTCTCTTAGTTCTCACCTTTCTCTCTTTCCTGGGGTAGTCCAAGGGCCCTGCAGCTCTCGTCAATTCCTGGGATTGGGTTACAAGCAGGGTGTTATCCTTCGGGCTGAGAAGCAAGGATGGGGTGGAAACTAGGGAAGAAAAGATGGATTCCAGGGAGCAGAGCCTCTGCTGGGGAAGAGAGGGGGACACACACGTGCACACATACATACATGCACACCTTCACGCACCCTTCACAGGTAAGGCCACATCCACGGGGTATGACATGTGAGGGTCCCTGGCTGGCTCCTCCCTGTTGCAACCTTCCTCATTCTTCCAGCTCTGGTTCAGGGGCACGTCCTCTGGGGAGCCTTGCCATATCTTCCTATTACACCTTTCACTTTTGGCTTTGGTACCGAACATAGCAAGTGGCACATCAATTAGGGTTATGTTCTCTATGTGTATCTGTTTTCAACTGAATTGCCAGCTTTCTGCAACCTGTCCTGGATTTTGTTGATCTTTGTAGTCTCCAAAGCACCCAGTACAGAAAGGTGCTTCAGAAATTTCTGCGGATTTGAATGGAATGAAAGGAGCACGGGCCTAAATGTCAGGAGAACTAGGTTCTAATCCTTCCTTTCCCCATCACTAGTTGTCTCTTCCCCTCTCTGAGCCTCAGCTTTCCCATGTGCAAAATGAGGATCTAAGGCCTCCTCCACTTCTAACCTCTCATGACTTTATGGTACAAAGTACTAAGGACACTCAGACTGATCTGGTGAGTGCTGGGAGTCTGGATGAGTCCAAGAGGGCATCCTGGAGGGGACACTACCGAGCAAGGTTTTGAAGCAGATGTGGGATGGCCAAAAAGAGCGAGCTTGCTCTGAAGGGGCCCCCGTGTCACTGGCTCCTCTTCGACCACAGATTCCGCCCAATGACCCCCGAATCAAGAACCAGCGCGACTGCATCCCCTTCTTCCGCTCGGCACCCTCATGCTCACAAAACAGGAACAACGTCCGAAACCAGATCAACGCGCTCACCTCTTTCTTGGACGCCAGCATGGTGTACGGCAGTGAGGTCTCCCTCGCTCACCGGCTCCGCAACAAGACCAACTACCTAGGGCTGCTGGCTGTCAACCAACGTTTCAGCGACAACGGCCGGGCTCTGCTGCCCTTCGACAACCTGCACGAGGACCCCTGCCTCCTCACCAACCGCTCTGCGCGCATCCCCTGCTTCCTGGCAGGTCAGCCTGGGGGAAGGTGACGTCTGCCCAGGACAAAGGCAGTCCCCGGGTTCCGGGTTGGGATGCGGTGGCGTACCTGTCTTCAGACCTCAATCAAATTAGGAACTCCACAGCACGGGTCTGTGGGTGGTTGTCACAGAATCCGTAAGTTGTTAGGAGTCCCTTTGCAAATGTCCGCTGTGTGGCCAGCAATCACCACTTGACTCTCAGTGATGAGAGGCTCACTGCCTCTGCAGCGCTCCTTTTCATCTCCAAGCAGTGCTGACAGTTAGAAAGGTTGGTCCCCCAGTGTTGATCCAGCATTCACCCATTGCGCTTCGTTTGCCTTCTAGAACTTCAGAGCAGAAGTTGTCTCCCTTTCACATAGTACTAGCCTCCTTAATTACTCGAAAATAGCTTTTACTTCCACCTAAACTTTTTTCTTCTCTGGGTGAAAATCCCTTAGGCTTTCAATCCTCCCACCCGCAACCTTCCCACTGTTGCTAGACACTGGTACCTGCTATATTCTTCCGGATACGTAATTTGAACTCTCCTCAGGTCTTTTGCCCGCATGGGCCGGTTATAATGATATGGTCATGGTTGCTGGATATTTCAGTGTGCCACTTCTGATCCTGGCAGCAACCCTGACAGGAAGCCAGTATCGCCCTGGTCTTACAGTGGAGAAACTGAGCTCAGGGAAGATAACTAATGTGCACAGAGTTCAGACGGCAGAGTCCACAGTGGGAACTCAAGTCAGTGTAGCGTCCAGGTCTGTGCTCTTTCCATTCTGCTCCACTGCTGTCTTCCCAGGGAGTCGGCGCCAGCCCCCTGTTCTAAGGATTGTATATTTCTTTGCTCCTGGCAAGAGCAGCGTGCACCTTTGCGAGCAGTCTACTGAAGAGTGGATTAAATAAGACCTTGCACAAAAGGGCTTAGTTCAAAGCCAGCGAATGACTGTGTGTAAGGCCCACCTTCAGGAGCTTACTTTCTTACCAGCCAATGGAGAAAGTCTGGCCACAGGAAGAGGCTCGGTCCACTTGTCCCTTGGGCTCCCTGGGGAGAGAGCATGACAGCAAGTCCAAAGCTGGAGCAAGATCCAGCCCTCGGTAGAGAACATGCAGATGGATAGAGTTCACGGGAGAACTGGGGAGAGTACAATCATTAGGCAGCTGTCCTGTGCTTTGCCACCTCACCCGAACCTGTGCCAGTCACTTAGGCACCCCGCGGTCCTCCCTCTCCTGGCCCCTGGTGTGGGGGTCCTCGGGTGGCAGTCAGTGAGGAGCCTCACAGCACAGCTGAGGAGATGGAGGTCCAGTGAGGGTAGGAGCTTGGCCCAGGCCAGAAATTCCCACCGCCTCTCTCTGGTCCCCAGAGCTCTGTCTGCCCTTGTAGAAAGACATTTCTCTGGGAAGGGCTATGGCAACTCTGAACTTGGGGTTTTCAAGGTGACAGCCGATCAAGCGAAACCCCCAAACTGGCAGCCGTTCATACCCTTTTTATGCGAGAGCACAACCGGCTGGCTACGGAGCTGAGACGCCTGAATCCCACCTGGACCGGAGACAAGCTATACGAGGAGGCTCGGAAGATTGTGGGGGCCATGGTCCAGGTAGGGAATCCCGGGTCCCAGCATCCCCTAGAAGACAATCTGGCATGAGAAATAATCTGAGGAAGTGGGTCCTACCCTCCTTAATACACCGTTGAGGGTGTGCCTCAAGTCAGTCAGGTCTGAGTGATTGGGGGTGTACCTGAGATCTGACCTAGCCCGCCAGTTCTGCCACCAACTCACCGTGTGACCCTGTCCATGCCACTCAGCCTCTCCGGGCCTTGTATCTCCACCAGCCAATGGGATATTAATGTTGCCACATTTGACATGGTGGCAATCAAGAGTTAATCCGTCTGAGCAGCCCTTCAAAAAGCCCAACTTCTGTCCCAAAGCAAGGGAGTGGGGAGGGCAGCCGCTAAGGTAGTTTACTCCTCCTACCTCTTCCTACCAGATCATCACCTACCGAGACTACCTGCCCCTGGTTCTGGGCAAGGCCCGGGCCAGGAGAACCCTGGGGCGCTACCAGGGGTACTGTTCCAAAGTGGATCCTCGCGTGGCCAACGTCTTCACCCTGGCCTTCCGCTTTGGCCACACCATGCTCCAGCCCTTCATGTTCCGCTTGGACAGCCAGTACCGGGCCTCAGCGCCCAACTCGCATGTTCCACTGAGCTCCGTCTTCTTTGCCAGTTGGAGAATTGTGCACGAAGGTGACCAGGTTTTCCAGAGGCAGAAGGGAGTGGGGATGGGGAACACAACCTCCCACCTGGTGGACCAAGCCTACTGCCAGGGGGCCAGGCTGCTGCTCAGGCCACTGCTAATCGTCTCCCCAGGACAGTGGAAACAAGTCAGGGGCCACTAAGACCCTCAGTCACAAGCCTCCCCTCCTCTCTGACATTAGAGGATTTCTGTAATAAAAGGGAGGACGCTGATATCAGACGGGCGGCTTGTGGGCCTGAAAGAAGCTTGCCTTACACTGTTTTAAGAAGTGGGGGTGACCCCTTTCCCTGCCAGCTCCAGTTGCCTTCGTGTCCACCCGGGCCTGTTTCCTGATACAAACATAGAATAGCAGCAGACTGGCTTATCCAGCTCTGAGCTACCTTGGCATCAGGTGATGTCCCAAGTTACCTCCCAGGGGCTGGTGCGATCTGCGTTGCTCACATTCCCCACCTCCAGGGGGCATCGACCCCATCCTCCGAGGTCTCATGGCCACCCCTGCCAAGCTGAACCGTCAGGATTCCATGGTTGTGGATGAGCTCCGGGACGAGCTGTTTCGGCAAGTGAGAAGGATCGGTCTGGACCTGGCGGCTCTCAACATGCAACGTAGCCGGGACCATGGCCTCCCAGGTGAGGGGGATGCCCACCCCACCTCCCAGGCTTCGCTTGGACCAGGGCTGCTGGTGGTGGTGAGGGTGGGTTTCAGAGAAGACCCCTGGTACCTCCTCTCTGACTGGGACTGTCTACAGGATGTGCTGTGGCTCAGAGGCAGGCACGGCCAAGGTTGACGCAGTGGAGCATTGCTGGGACCACCTTTCTGCTGTCCTGCCACATCTTCTCCATCTGCTGCAGGGGCTCTAGCTTTAAGTTCACAACAGGACCAGGACTTGGGCATGGGGAGCTGAACAAAGGCAATCAGGACTTTCCAAATAGACAGAAACAGATTTAAAAGGAAGGGGAGAAGTCCATTCCCCTCCACCCTGGCAAGTTCCAAGGAGGAAGGCTCAAGTTTCAGGGATAGAGAAATTGGCTCCTGGCTCTAAGTAGGATCCTGAGAGGCAGGGAATGGGGGGTTCGGGGGGTAGTAAAAGTAAGGTTGCCTTGTTGTTTGGGGAGAACGCAGAAAGCTTTATCCCAGGAAAGAAGAAAAATTAGGCATTTTGCTAGGAAATTTCATGGATAGTACCTCGTTTAGCCTTCCCAATGACCTTGAGAAGCAGCTACTACGGACATTTTTATAGGTGAAGAAATAAGCTCAGACACATGCAGTAATTTGCCTGAGGTCATACAACTAGGAAGTAGCAAAATCTGAATCAAGCTCAGAAGTCCTTTCTTCCTCCTGTTCAATCCAGTGTTAGGGGAATGCTTTGGCCTCGCTCCTCTGTTCCCTCTCCTCACTTTCTACTTTCCTGCCTAAATACAACTCCATCTTCCTTGGCTAATCTGTGGCTGTATCCTAACACAGTGCGGGGAATTTCTACTGCACCTAACACAGCATCTGGCAGGCACACCGCAGGCACTCGAGAACCTGTTTCTTTCCTTTCTCACACTTGGGTGCTCCTCACAGCTAGAGCTGTGGGTGCCCCCTACTGGAGAACTGAGAAGGCTAGCCATCCAAGTCACCACACAGTGAGTTTCTGTTCCCCCCAGCACCTGGTCCCTGCAAGCTGTCCCAGAAATATTTCTCTGATACTAGCTCTTGCAGTCTACTCGAATCCCTTCCCAAGTCCAACACCAAATTTGGAACTGAAAGACCTGATTTGAACTCCACTTAATAGTAGAGTGACCTCGGGAATGTCACAGCTGCTTAAGCTCAACAAATATCCATTGATAAAATGGGGATTACAAAGGTCTGTGAGGATCCCGATAGTCACGCAATCGTGCTCAGTAATGGTACAACATGATGTGGTTTTCCTTTGTTCAGCTGGGGGAAGGTGTTTGTGAGTTGCCGTCCATTGGACGATGGTGGGCTGATGTTTCCTCAGGCGAGGGTAAAGCCATCTCCTATACTGATGGACCTACCACGTCATGTGGCCTGAGCCTGGTGGGGGATCCTGATAGCTGAGAAATCAGCATGGCTGGTCTTTGGAAGTTTCTGAGTAGGTGAACATTCTCAGCTTTACTGATATAATTAACATATAAAATTCACCCACATGAAGTACATAACGCAATGACTTTAATGTAGTTAAAGTCATTAGATATGCATCTATCATCATATCTAATATCAGAATATTTTTATCGCTCACAAAAGAAATCTCATAATTAACAGTCAATCCCCATCCCCACCCTAGCCCCGGACAACCACTAATCTACTTCCTGTCTTTATGTATTTGCCTATTCCGGACATTTCATATAATGGAATCATACAGCACGTGGTCCTTTTCTGAATAGATAAGCTTTGTCCATGCTTTTCATTTGTTTTGTTCACTCGTTTGTTTCTTCATGCATTCATTCTACAAACCTGATGGAGAATCTCAGGTTCTGGGTACTATCTTATTTGGGCCTAATCAATGCACATGGGCCTAATAATAGTATTATTGTGGTTAGGAGTGTTGGGTTACAACAGCTTTTTACATTAGGACACATGCCTCAGTTTGAGGCACACAAAGCATGGTTGTCCATTCACACTGAAAATTAGAAGACAGTAGTTTGGTCTTTGGAAGGTTCAGGACCTCTTCTAACAGGGCTCTTGTTGTGCCCAGTATTGCCTGACCACAGGGCTCTCCCAGGAGAAACTGTGGAGAGAAGCAGAAGCTAATGGGAAGACAGAAACGGTAAGACTGAAACTGCTTCTGCCGCGTTCCCCTCAGGGTACAATGCTTGGCGGCGCTTCTGTGGACTCTCCCAGCCCCGGAATCTGGCACAGCTTAGCCAAGTGCTGAAAAACCAGGATTTAGCAAGGAAGTTTCTGAATCTGTACGGGACACCTGACAACATCGACATCTGGATTGGGGCCATTGCAGAGCCTCTTTTGCCAGGGGCCCGAGTAGGGCCTCTTCTGGCTTGTCTTTTTGAGAACCAGTTCAGAAGAGCCCGAAATGGAGACCGGTAAGTGACCCGACCTTAAAGGAACCAGCCCCAGAGCAGGGCAGTAAAGCACTAGTACTTCAAGACTCCACAATGGGGAAATGTGCTCTGTGTACCTTCATTTCTTCCAAGCTTACAGGATCTGAGACCAGGAGGCTCCTGGAGAGCTTGGTCAGAGGGAGAGAGACCACTGACCTAGGAAGGCAGATAATGCCTGAGCTGGAGGCATCTGAAACCCTGGAGACTTGTCAGCCTCGCTGTTCCAGGCTTAGCGGATCCCAGAAAACATGGGCAGAAAGGGTTTGAAACCTAATGCCTCATTTGGTAGATTTGTACTTACCTTGGTTCAAATCCAGCCCTGGCCACTTAAATTACTGTACATTTAATACCTTCAGGAGATTTACTTGACCACTGAGCTGGTTTCTTCATTTATAAAATGGGAATACCTATTTTGCAGAAATTTTATGAGAATGGAATGAAACAATATATATAAAGTACCTGGCATACAACAGGTACTCGTGTTAATTCACCTATATTTCTTGGCTGTCTTGGTAGGTTCTGGTGGCAGAAAAGGGGTGTTTTCACCAAGAGACAGCGCAAGGCCCTGAGAAAGATTTCCTTGTCTCGAATTGTGTGTGACAATACCGGTATCATCACCGTTCCGAGGGACATCTTCAGGGCCAACACATACCCACGGGGCTTTGTGTGCTGTACCTCCATCCCCAGGTTGAACCTGTCAGCCTGGCGAGAAAAATGAGGCTTCTGCAGGTAAGGGGAGGCCCTCCCCCAAGAGCATTGGGCTGAGTCAGTCCTTCACGTCCTTCCCCAAATGGGACAGTTGAGTTCTCCGAGGCCTGTAAGTAGGGACAACAGAATTTGTCATGAGGGACAAGGTACTCTTTCCTAGTGGCTTCCGAGTATGCCAGCGTCAGGGCTGATAGTTAATCCCGGGGCCTAGGACTTTGCGGGGCGATTAGGAGGGATCCAGTTAGCCTAGGCTTAGTCACCAACACCCTGAAAGAGCTTCATTTCTGGATGCCCAGCAAGTTCCTCACTTGCCCACTTCTGCTGTTTCCACAGGAGTCCATCTCAAGCCTCTGACCTTGGAGACCAGGGAACCTGGGGGAGGCCGCAGGCTACCCTTTCCCCCTGGAACAACCATGTCCTGCTGATGCTTTTGCTCACTACAGCTCAGAGCTGGTTCTTTGGCTGGGAGTGATAGCTAGGGCGCCCAAGCAGTGAACCCACCGGCGTTGGAAGCCAAGCAAGGTCACGGGGCCCACACAAGAAGTCACCTGCAGGGTTCCCAGACACTTTCTTCTATTTCCCAGACCATCCCTGATCCCCACCCACGACGTGGAGACCACACAGTGCCCGCCTCTAGCCACCCCATAATTCTCCTCGGGGGCCTGCAGGCTAGGCAACATGCCCCGCATCTGCCAATAAAGCCCTGCTGAGGGCAGGAGCCAGGTGTTGGGCTGCGGAGGACGCGACTGCAGTCCCATACTTTGCTGCAGATGTTTAAGAGGAGTGCTACTAAGACACAGTTGGCACTAACCTCTAAGCCTCTCCTATGGGTTGAGTTAAGAAAATCGAAAGAAATACTCTGGAGTAAAGGGGAAGGAACCCCAGCAGTGCCAGGGACCCCAGCACTAAGGAGAGTACCTCAACCAAACCAGCGACCTGAGCAAAGAAACAGCCGACAGAACATGAGTCAGTATAAAAAGCTTTTATGTACAAAACACAATAAAAGATACCACCCAGCTAGCAGCATGAATTGGCCGCTGCCTTCAGCTTTCATTAACTCCAGAAATAGTCATATCTCAAATGCAACAAGCCCTAAGCAGTAGGACTAGGTTACCTTGGAGAGAAGAGGCTGACACTCCTGGGCCGAGAATTAAAGCTCTATCTCATTTTCCTTCTTTCTTGAGCCTCCACTTGTTAAAGAGTTTGTGGAGCGGGAGGCACCTGTAGCCACTGCGACTGAGACTGTGCAACAAGCCAGGACAGAACCAACCATGGGGTGAAGCCCAACTGGTCTCGAACCAAACAATCTGTCTGGTTGAGATGCCCACTTGCAGCAGCTGAAGTATGAATCTGGGGGCCCCAGGGGTCTAGTTTTATTGCCACATGGCAGAGAGAAGACCCTGCTGGAGACGAGGCAGAGGGGCAGGCCTGGGGATTTTCTCAGCTCTCCCTGTTCTCAGCAGGTCTCTAACAGAAAGACATGAGAAAGCACTGGCTTTAGCTATCACTTGTCTTGTCCTCTTACATGGAGCGCCAGGGCTCCAGTGAGCTAGGAGACCATGGTTCCCAAGGGGCTCACGAGGTCCTGGGGAAGGCTTTCTCGGGCCTCCTGCATGCGGCGCCGGGCTCGACGGAAGGCCTCTGTGATAGAAGCAAATACAGTAGTCAGCTGCCATAGTGTGGGGAGGAACATGGCCCATGCTGACTTTGGGTGGTGGCCCGCTGTGGGGCAAAGGGTCAGGGGGACCAACCCAGCACATTGTGAATGGAACTCTGCTGGCTAAATCCTTCCAGACGGTCCAACACACTCCGCATCCTTTTCCGGAGAGAACTCGACTCCATGAAGGCCCTGCAGGGGAGCGCGTCACATGACCGACGCTGCTTTCCAGCCCTCGGGGTGAGGAGCCCCAAGGCAGAAGGCCAGGGTCACTCACCTGGACTGCTGCAGACAGTGCAAGCGGAAGGTGACACTACCTGTGGTCTCTGTGCGGAGCCCAAAGCGGCTCAGACGCTCCCCCTGTGGTGCACAACGAGCCAGCATCAGGTCCCTGCAGTCTCTAGGGCCCAGGAACCATGCTGGCCTCCCTCCCATTCTTATTCCCGTTCTTAGGAAGAACAGTTCTCTTGGGGAAACCGCATTCCAGCACCCAGACTCCACCACCTCCAGGCTAACACTGGGCTCCCAACCGTAAAGCAGGGAACATTCCAGCTGCACTGAGAATAAGCATCTGACAAGCGTCCTGCTGATCCTCCCCACTGCTGGTTACCGAGGCCCCAGTTAGGGGCTGGAGGGACGGGATGGTTATTCGGATGGGGACCAGGGGAAATCTCCAAGTATACTATTTTCCAGAGATCTCCTAGGTTAGCAGTGTAGATATTTGTACCTGGTTCAAAATATGGCTGTGATTTCTACCTTAAGCCACCGGGAGGAAGGGGCTAAGTAATAATGAAGTAATGAAGGGGTCTGAACCCAGATCCCACCTTCTACAGATGAGATGGGAACATAAGCTCCCAGCATGAAGTTTCCGCAGAGACAAAAATCACCTTGAAGCTTCCTGGTATGCGCACATAGGAGAGGTCCTCCAGTTCCAGAGAACCGCCGATGAAAAACCGCCTCAGCTCAGCCATGGTGCCAAGCTCCATGGGTCTCCACGTGGCGACTGTCAGGGTGTGCGAGCCTGTGCGGGAAGAGGAAAATGAGGCCAGGGCCAGAAAGGGCATGTGGTCCTAGCAATGACACAGGCCTGGCCACCACTACCACACTTGGTCTGGTGACAGTCTAACTTCTGGTGAAGACTATCATGGTGGCTTAGGGGACCCACTGGGACATCAATCAGACAGAAATTCAAATCTCAGCTCTGCCCGTTCTTACCTGTGTACCCAGGACGAGTTTCTTAACCTCACTGAAGCTCCTTCTCCTCTAGTGAAATGGAAATAGTACCTACACCTCCCAGTGTAGTTGGGAGAATTACATGAGACGCACTTAGCACCATGCCCGGCACACATTAAGGACAGTGGTCATTATTTCAAAATGAACGCTGATCCACTTTGACATGCAACCCCTCCCCCAAGGCTGCAAGTCAACCCGAGGAGCTTGGAGCAGGTACCAGAGGCCTCAGGCCGCTTGACTTCACCAGTTAGTTGCAGTTTCACTCAGTGGTCTCTAATGGCGGAGGGAAACTTCATCAGCAAGAGCAAGAACTCTTGCAAGTCAAATGCTTCTAATTCCTAATTATCCCTACTTCTCACTGGACGTGGTTGAATCTTTTGGAAGGGCTGGTCTTGCTCCTAGGAGCTAGGGCACGTGGACCACATGAAGGGCAGGGACGAGAGGTCACCTGGGGTGGAAGGCAGCACCACAGCTCCGTAGCCCTCCACACGGTACCTCTGCCAGAAGTCCAGTGAGAGGACCTCACAGTACAGCACAGGCCACTCCGGGAGAGCGTCTGGGAGCAAACGAGAGAAGGGTGTAGGTCGTAGGAGGCCTTCGCTAAGAGCAGGCACCCCCTGAGGACACCCAAGGCCTAGCGTCAGCTGCTGAGCTACTCACCAGCTGATTCGTTCTCGTGGAGGAACGAGGCCTCAAATGTGAACGGATAGGAGAAGTAAGCCACCTTGTCCTAAAAAAGAGGAGTGCTGTTTTACACGTAGTGCAGGCTGGGCAAGGCCTCACTTGGAAGTTGTTCTCCCGTGGCCAACAACAAGGTCACCTTTACAAGGGAAAAGGAAACACTATCACCCCAGGTGGGAATTAAAAGGCTGGGAGGCAAAGGGACACCCAAATACAAGCTGTTCCCATGCTCAAAAACAGCATGAGGACCCCAGGACCAGGCAGCGCTGCAGAGCCCACACAGAAGGGCCAGACCCGACTTTGGAATCTCTCGTCCCAGAGGGCGTGGCTGTTCGCCTGATAAATCTTCAGATGCCACCATTCCAGGTACCCCCTCTCATTTTTCATACCATTCCCAGGGACTTGGTGGCACAGGTCTGTGTTACTCCTGAGAGTTGCTGGAATGCTGGGGCTGACCAGTCTGAAAGCCAAACACGATATATATAGTAAGTTTACCTGGGAGGAGGGCAAGTAATTGAGAACGAGACAAAGTTCCTTTATGCATTCATTCACTCACTCACCCAATCAATCATTCACTTAACATTTACTGAGTGTCTACCACGTGCTATGACCAGTCACTGGGGATATCTTGGTGACCAGATAGGAAAAATCCCTGTCTCTCATGGACCTCACATTCTAGTGGGAGGGAGACTGACAAACCAACAAGACTATCAGACAGTGAATAATGCTATTCTAAAAATAAAACAGGGTGAAGGAACTGAGTGACCTGGAGGTTCACTTATATTTGGTGATGAGGGAAGACCTCTCAAGGGTGACACTTAGGTTGAGTCCTAAACTCAAGAACCAGTCGTGTAAAGATATGACAAAAAGGGTTTCAGACAAAGGAAATGGTCCTGAAAAGGCTTTGGATACTCTAATAGTTTAAGATCAACAGAAGGTGAGGAGTCAGCCAAGGAGGCTGGTGATCCACCAATGAGAGAGAAAAGAGAAGTATGGAGCCAGAAGCCAAGAGAAGAGTTTCAGTGAGGAAAAGTGAGCCACGTCAAATGCTTCTGAGAGGTCAAGTAAGGCAAAAGCAGAGAAGTCACCACAGGATTTAATAACCTGGAAGCGATCTATGACCTTGAAAAGAACAGTAAGTTTTAGTGCAGGAGCAGGGTAGGAAGGCTGACCGAATGCCTCTACAAAACTGTCAGAGTGGGTATAAAAAGAGAGACTTACAAATCTTACTTACTAGTATCTGGTAATTCCACAAAGAAGTGGACGTAGAGATTGTCATACTCATAGCCTTGGGCTGAAACTAAGAAAACAGGAAACTATTTCAGCTTATTCTCCTATCACCCTTGGCACCCACCCAGTCCTGAAGGGTCTATGCACTTCTGGAGAAAGTCCCTTGAGGGCCAGGAACTCTCTGTGTTTCCAGGAAAGACTCATGGCTGAGTTTTCCAAGTACTGCCGTCCTCCACAGGAGCCGGGTGGGTATTTCACAGCTCTACTGGGGCACTTTCCCAGACATCAAGAGATCTCTGTCTGGCAAGACACTTACCCACCTCTCCGTTTACAAAGAGCCGGAGGGCACCCGGGGGAGTCTAAAATAGAGAAAAGTGGGAGAGATCAGGAGGTCTGGAGGGAATCAGCACTTCTCCAGCCTGTCCACAAATCCCCAGAAGACCTGACACTGGATGTCAGATCCGGATATGTCACTATCACATTCCTTCCCACCCTGTCACTTCACAGATCTGTTTCCTTCATTTCTAAAATTTGTAATGGTGGGGAAGACAATGCAGTATGGGAAATTTAGAAGAATAGCCAACGGAAGCCATAACAGCTGCCCTTTGGCGTCCCATAGGAGCCTGGAGACCCCTGTTCCCTTTCGATGGCTGAGGTCAAGACACTAGGGAATTTCCTGTTTTAGTTATTTGTGTATCTATCTTATTTAACTTTTTAATACTGAACCTCTATTGCTAATATAATATACAAATTATGAAAGTCAATTTTTCAGAGCGAGAAAGGGAGACCAGTGGGTAATTCTGTCTTTGTTTCCAGATCTAGAAATGGAACGCCTGGGATGAGGGGACACAAAGAACAGACCACAGAATAACTGACTTAAACTGTGTTGTTTTTAAAGAACCAAACTATTTGACAAACAGAAACAATACCCCTTCCCTCTCTATGCAGCCTTTAAGAAGAATATCCACATGAAGAGTGAGGCAAGCATTTTTCATCTTTATTTTTTAAATTAATTATAAAGTAATACATGCATGCATTACCACCGAAACTACCTGAATTCAAAACTACCTGAGTTTGGAGAATAAAAAATAAACATCCCTGACATATCTCTCACCGCCCAATATTCATCTACCATCTCTCAATCTCACCCCTCCCCAGAAAAAGCCCCCATGGCATGTGCATACCCTTTCAGGTCTTTTTCTAGGCATTAACAGTTCTATATCGATATAAAATGTTTTAAAAACATTGAAAAGGACTATCCTCTGTACACTATTTTTTACTTCCTTTGATACTTTTGAAGAGTATGTGTTGGGGCTTTTTAAGAGAAGCACTCAGCCACAGTCAAGATGCACTGGCTGAAGCCCGCTGGCAGTGCTGCAGGAAGCCACGTACTCACCATCTCAAAGTCAGTACCCACGAGGCTGCTGAGATACTCCTTGTGCCGGCCATAGAGCTGAGGAAGGAAACCAAACCAAAACTCAAGATGTGACCCAAGCCAGACCAGGGTTCAGTTCTGAATGGGAGGGAGCAAAGAAGCAATAATGGAAAATGGCACAGAGAACTGGAGGCCTAAGCACCCTAGCCACTGGCATTTTAACGTGAAGCACAGAGGCTGTGGAGTCCACTGGCCTGGGACCAAATCCTGGCTCTCACACGTACAAACTACATGACCTTGGGCAGACTGCTTGGCTTCTCAGTCTCAGTTTCCTCATTTATAGTGGTAATAATACAAGTATTCACCTCAAAGGGCTGCTGTACCATCTACATGAAATGAAGTACGTAAAGTACCTATCACAGAGCATGGTAAGTGCTCAAATAAATGGTCATCATGACGATGATTATGTTCTACTATGATCACAGCCTTAAGTCTGATAAGTCAGCAATGCTTCCTAAGTCAGGAGAGAGCCATTAAAAGCAGACCTCGCTACTGCTGACCTCAACCTTGGGCACGGTTTCAGCTCCCAGGTGCTGAGGCTCACCTCTTTGCTACTTAGAATGAACTAGCTCTTACATCCTTGAACACACGCTGTTCCCGCTCTTCCTCTTCTGGCCGTGCAAGGGAGGACACGTTGTCAATCGTATACTTCCACAGCTCCTGCTTCTCCCCCTCGCTCTCAATTCTGCAAGGTCAAAGCCACAAAAGGACCAACTCTGATAACAAGAGATAGGGCCCTCCAGATCTTGCTCAGGCATGAGCCAGCCCTGGCCATACACCTCATTTAGAGTATATGATGACGACGATGGCCAGAATGATGACCAGGACAGGGGAACAAAATGGTAAAACAGAAAGGGTATCAGACTAGACAGAGAATATAGGTTCTGGGTCCACTCCTGCTTCAAAGTCACGGTGAAACCCTAAAGCACAACATCCCTGGCACGCAGTTCTCTCACCTGAGAAAGAGACAGGTGGGTGTAGATCATTTCTAATGTCTAGTTCTGTTATTCTAGGACCTAGAGATGAGGAACAATCAGCCCAGAGGAAAAGACGTGTTCTGGTTAGTCCCCACATTCAGCAGCGCAGAGAATTATTTTCACTTAACTACACTGCTGAAGGTATCACTTTCAAATTGGTGTGGTTGCATATTTTCTCAGAATATGATCCCCAGTATCCTAGGGGTCAACGACCCCGAAAAGAGTATGAACAACTGCGTGGGCATTTAAAAGTTAGAACAGATGAAGGGATTTCTGAGCATCGCCTCCACTAGGTGCAAGAAGTGAAGCCAAGGGAAGGAATGCCGGTCTCCACTACCCCTTTCTTCCTCTCCTCACCGGTAGGGTCCTTTGAGGCCAGTGAAATCCGGTTTTACTGTGATCACACCATTGCTATCCACCTTCAGAGTACAGAGGACATGTTCATACTTCTTATAGCCAAGCCTGTAAAGCAGGAAGTCAACAAGGTTCAGGGTCACTGGTCCCACCTCCACGGAAGGAGGAAGAGGGAGTCAACCCATGTCAGGGGAGAGAACAGAGGCTGTGATGAGAATTATGAAAAAACACTTTCTTCTGAGAACAGCTAAGAAGAAGGTATACCCCAGGATGACTAAAACACATAGGCGATAGTTAGTGAGAGGAGACAGTGATGAGGACCCAAACAGGGCGTTGAGAAGCTTCACTCACTTTCCATAGGGCCCCAGGTCTGCCATGATGTACATTGTCTGAAGAGGGGTGTTGACGACATGGTTGTTCCTGACGAACTCGTCTGAGGGTTCCCAGGTGACAATTCGTGACTTGAGGATGCCACCCTCCCTGGGAGACACCACAGGAAGGGTTACTTCCCTGGCACCCCCTAAAGAGCCTGCAGGAGGAACGTAGGGAGCCTACGTAGGTGGAGGCCTACTGCAGAATGGGAAGCTCATTCTGCAGGTGGGCATACCGAAGTTCAAGGTGGTTCAAGGTGGACATACCGAGAACACGGGCATGGAAGGACCACAAAGGTCCCCCCCATACACACTTGTACTCACATCCCTCTCCTGTCCAGCCGTCGCCGCCTGACATTTGCCATTCGCTCAACCAAGAAAGATGGCACTTCACTGGTTGCGGTGGTCATTTTTTGACAGTGCTGAGAAAAGAGAGCAATCCTGGGTAACTCAGCTGGTCGGGGCTTGAAGGGAAGTATTCCCTTTGAAACCTCATCCAGCACCTGAACCTGAGGTATAGCCACCTCATAATTACACATACACGTACTAATGGAGGGGGGCAGTGGCACAAACAACCCAAAGAAAATTCCTACCAGGCTTTGGTTTGCCCTAAGATTCTCGCAGCATATGAACCTTCAGAAATGAGTTTATTTATGCAGATATTAAAATGAGTCTGTAATCTCTGAGCACATACCAACAAAAAGTTGGGTGAGTTTGCCTGGTAGATATTGCCATTAATTAGGTAGTTGGAAGATACTAAATGGATACAAGCATTCTGTGGAAAGTCCTCACATGGGAGCTGAGCACTAACTGTAATTTTATTTACTTTTCTAAAACAGACAACCCAAATTTTATACACTACCAATCCACCCACAGCTTCCCTAATAAAAGCATCAGTCTTTTAAAAACATTCACGTAACACCTGGTCCTTGCAGAGATCTACAAGGTTGTAGACAAAAATCAGAAAATACAGGTTCTACCCTCCCTCGAGGAGTTTAACATCTCCCTGAGAAGATAGAACATATCAGGCAATGACAGAAGAAAGTGTTAAACAAGTCCACTAGGTTATGTTCACATAACTGAGGCAAACTGAGGATATAAGCCATTCCCCAAGGCAGTACTGAATTCCTCTTCATATCCATATACTCAAGAGTTTTGGCTGAATCCCCTGGTGAATTTTATCTGGATGGTTCTAAACTCCACCCGCCTGTCTTATCTCATGATGCATGGAGGAAGTCAGCCCAGTGGCAGCTTCTCCCGGTTTGTAGTCTGCAAGCCTACACTAGAAACCCTGTCAGGTCCTCCAGGCCCTCCAGCAGGAAGAAGGAAGCAGCAGCCACACCACCTGCAGATTGTGCCTACTCTGCTCCAGCTTGGCTGCCAGCGGCACAAGGCAGTTCCTAGACAGGCTCTCTTGTCGCCCCTTCATAGGCTGCTGATTTAACACAAAGCACCCAGTGAGGCCAGAAAGCTCAGGGAGCCAAAGGAGAAGGAAGCTATGGGACCTCGGAAAGAACAATACCTCCTCCAAATTGGTGTATCTATCAGAGTCAGTGTAGGTAAAGATTCGTCGGTTCTTCCTGCCACCTGAGTCCTCCAGCTTCAGGATCTCTTGATGGTACTGATGATCCAAAGGGCTCTGACAGGCCACTTCATTTTGGTACAGATCTACTTCAAACTAAGATCACAAAGAAACAGATCTTCTGAGAATATACCAAACTTTTGTTCCTACATCTGTTTAATTAAAGCCGTTCCATACAGCTGAAACGATCTGATACATTTTCATGGTCAACTCTCATTTATCTAAACTAATGGAGGGTATGGGATCCAAAGAATGTTAGCGCTAAAAGGAACCAGAGTGATGGTCTAATCCAACTCCACTTTTACAGATGATATGTGGCTCAGAGGTGAAAAATCCTCGCCCAGGATCATAAAACTGGGTGGTGACAGTCAGTATGTTACTGCCCCTGTAAACACAACAGGGGAAAGTATAAACTGCTTCAAGCTTTCTGGAAATCAGATTGACAATATGTACCAAGAATCTTTCCCTGATACCATCCAGGTGGAGGTGGACCAGGTAGAAGACCAAGCAGACAAGTGACACTGGCTCACCTGACTAAAGAGCTTCTCCTGCCACCCAATCAAGACCTCTTCCTCTTCATCTTCATCTGGGCGGTGTCCACCTCCAAAGACAACAGAGTGAGTCAAATGTTTGGGTCAAACCAGAACCACTTCTTGCTCTGTGATTAATTATAATGAAAGTCACTGCTCGTATATTTGCCACAAAACCAGTTGGAGTTCAGTGATTTATTAAGCACTCACTCTAGACAAAGGCTGGAAAGACTGTGGATGTGTATGTAGAAGCCAGGATTAAGAACCAATATGTCTTAATCACTACTCTAATTTGAATAAAAGGAAGTCATGCCTTCCAGGAATTATTTAATCTAATTCAGTGTCAAGCGCTGAAATTTAGATCTAAGCTGAATAGCTCGTCCTCAATCCCAACTGTCCACCTTTGCTAGAAAGGAAACCCTGGCATTTTTATCATTCCTATGCCTGAAGCCATGTATCTAGAATCACAAACACTGTAACCGTAGGAAACCAAGTATCAGGAGAGAAGAGGAAAGGCAAGTAAATATTATATAAAAAACCAAATCTAATACTCTCCTAGCTGAGTATGCCTTTTTCAGAGATACATGCTTCACAACCCACTAGCCCACACTTCTTCCCAGGAATATTTTTTGAACAGAATCAACAAAAGAGATTAGTGGCCTAACACAAGCACACTGCCCTCTCTTCCGCACTCTTCTGGCTTCCCGGATAAGGAAAACTGCAAGTGCACAGCTGATGTTAATATGCACATTTTTCAAGCAGACTCCAATTTTAAAATAGTTTTTAAAAGTGTTATATGTATACTTAGAATTTGGAGCATATTTTCTCTTAGAAAAAAAGAAATGCCACAAATGGAATTTAAGTCGCCGGGCAAATTTATAACATATCTAAAATGTGGTATTTGGTATTTCACTACATTTGACCATAATTACCATCTGTATCTTGATGACAAGAATCATGTCTTATTAAATTTTCATACACAACATAATATAGCAGTTAAAATGGCCTACGATCAAATCCTGACTTCAACATTTACCAGCTGCGCGACCTTGGGCAAGAAACCCAACCTCTCTACGCCTTTTCGCAGACTACAGCCCTCCGTCTATTTTGTCTTAAGAGGTAACTACCACCCTGGGCGATTCCCAGATCCCCAAGGGGACACATCCCCACCATACACCCACTGGCGGTTTGAGGCCTAAAAGTGGCCAAGTCTATGTCCTTCCCGCGCTGGGCAGCAGGCTGGTAATGTAGGAAGTTGCTTGATGTGATTCTTTGCAGGTGGACTCTATGAAGAAAAAAGAAGCCCAAAATACTCGTTACAAGACACACAACCAGGAGATAAACATGAAGCAAAGATGGGGGAAACACGACACGGAAGAGGGTGGGGCTACCAAAGTGTGCGGGGTGCAGGCAACTGAGGGAAGGTGAGTGGGGCGCGGGGTCCCAAGGGGAAGACTAAGGATGACAGAGTGTGCTGGGGACACAGGGCTCCGAGGAATTTGGGAGGGGCAGGGACTTGAAAGAGCTTGGGTAAGTCTGGAAGATGCGCGTGGAGAGGGTTCCGGGTAGTGAGGGGAGACGCAGGGAGACCGCGGAGGCAGTGAGCAGGGTTATAAGCGGAAGTGGGGGCCGCCGAACACTGAGCAGTGACGTTCAGGCTCGAATTATCTGACAGCATGAAACCACGGGGCTCTGAGGCGAGGCGACTACCGGAGGCGCAAGTTGCGCACGGGGTCCCGGGAGCGATACACAGCTTCCCCCGTGTCAGTGTTCCAGACGGTCTCCGCCATGACAGCTGCAACCCGCCGCGACTGCGCCGGAAAGCGCGCCGACCCCAGTTTCCTAGCAACGCAGACGCTGGGTTGGGAGGCGGAGGAGATGCTGCGAAGCAATTCTCGCTTCTCGGCGCTGCGCCGCAGCGGTCAGCCGGGTGCAAGCCTGGGCAAGGCCAAAAGCCCCTCTCAGGCTGGGGCCCCGCGGAAGTACCGCTTACCTCCTGTGCGAACAAAGCTCACTCACACCCAGGCCGACTTGATGCACTTTACAAATGAGGAAACTAAGCAGAGCCATTTGGGCCCCTTTCATAAAGATTCCTAAGTGGTTATGGGCACCAAACCTAGGTCCCTGAATCCCGACCACTACTTTTTCCATCACACTACACTGACTTCCACTGAATGCTCCGGAACTTTGGCCTGAAAATGGGTGGACGTGACTCACAGGCTGTTTCCATTTCTCCCAAAGGGGTCAGGGAAGGTGATGACACTTACTCAGACATGAAAAATATATTCTTGGACCGAAAAAAAAAATGTCAGAAGATTTATTATTGCTTGGGTTGGTATTTACTAAAGGAAAAACAGTAAGGTAAGAAAAGATGTTATTGAACTGGTTTTCCCCTGCGTGTCAGTTCCGGATTTTTAAGACCTTAGATACTGCACGGGCCTTCTGAAAAGCCAACAAAGTACTATTCAGAAGTCAGGCTGAATGAAGGACTGTCAAAGGCAGGATACACCATAACCTCCAAAGGTCGTGTCATTTGGTGATCCTCCCGACAAAGTAATTGTCCCCTGAAGTCAGGAATCTTATGCCAGTTTAATTATATGGCATTACCGTTGTGTAATACAAAGAACTCACCATAATAGCACTATTATTTATCATTAATACAGCCTGAGTGTTTCGTTTATAGTGTCCCTAATCCCCATAGACATCCCTTAAGTAGGTATTGTTATTCCCATTTAACTGATGAAGTTAGTGAAGGCCAGGGCTTAAAAGGGCTTGTTTAGGTAGAACTCTAAGTGGTGAAGGAAATCGGATTCTAGCCAGATGCTACTTTTGAAGGCTGAACACCTTCTACACCTTCTTTTGAAGCCTGAACACCTTTTGAGGTAGAACCTCAAAACCTCTCACCTACCAGATTGTTCCTTAAGAGGACAGAATTTCCAACCTGGGAAATAATTATTTCAACTGATAAAACCATGGAAGCAGAATACTAGCTCTTCAGAAATAGTCTCTCTAATTTTTCCTTTTAAAGTTGTGAATATACAACACTGTGCCACATGAACAACAAATGATAAAGGTGGAGATTGCATCAACAGTTTAGTTTTATAACCAAATAAAACTTACAGCAAAGTCAATCTGATATAATTATAAACAAAATAGTTACTGTACCATAATGGTATGGAAATATATTATTTGTATAAGTAACCATAATTGAATTATTTTTATACAGGTAAATTAGGTTATAAAATTCTATTGTGAAATTCTAGAATGTAAAATTCTATTTTTTATTTTCTGGTGCCTGTAAAGCCGTATTCTTAAAGCCAGAGTCCGTAAGTGGTGTTGGTGTTCAAGGAGTCTATGAATTCTTTCCTAGAATTTTGTGGGGAGCATTTTCTGGAAGGAGTTTATGGCTTTTATCAGATTCTGGAAGGAGTTTGTATTCTGATATCAAGAATGGCCTGATCCCCACTACACTTATACACTGATATCTTGGTAAAAGTCTAAAGTTTAGATTATATAGCATAAAGAGCAAAATCCGTTTTACCACCACCAGCAATCCTTCCACCCTCATTCTCAACCAGGATGATTCAGAGCTGACATTTACTGAGTTCTCCCTAAAATAACACATTCCATCATTTGGAAAAATTTTTTTGGTTTAGAAAACACTTACATAAGCCATCATGAAGTGTAAATATTATTGCCTCCTTTTCACATATTTGTAAACCAAGACATTAATCAAATTTCTCACGGTTTTATGAGTAGGAAGCCTAGAGCCTGGAGACTGACATTCCAGATGTTCTGACTCAAACTTATGGGCTCTTCTTTGAACTGTGCTGCGTCCTTATATTTACTCATCCCCAACCCCTCCCCCAATTTTTTTCTTTCCTAAACCAGTCCCATCTGAACCACATTAAAATAGCCCTTCCCCCTCCCCAGTTGTGACTTTATAATGTACTTGGGCTCTCCTTACTACAAGACTTTAGGAAAGCAGAAGAAGAAGAGGAAGAGGAAGAATATCATTACAGGACATTTTTTACGAAGTGAAATATTTACCTACCATACTGTTATCAGGAATGACGTTTTCCTCGATTTTTGTCTTCTTGAAGGAAAGAATTCAATCAAGATACAGAGTTTGTGTTTCATAAGACAGCAAGAAGTTTATTAGTAAAAGTGAGTATACTCCAAGACATGCAGCTGGCTGACCCAAGAGAAGGAAGCCACCTCTCCTTACGTTCTGAGAGGTTTTTATTTCTATGGGTAGAATTGTTTCCCCCTCTTCCTCTCTATAATGTCCCCCTCTCTCTGCTGAGGTGTCCCATCCTCCCTTCTGGTTCCCAAGGTTGTTTCTCAGGGTGTAATTACGAATCCGTTAATTTCCCATGATTTATTTGAGAAGCTCATTAAAATGGCCCTGAGAAACAGGATGTATATTCTGGTAAGCAGGATGGTTTCCCTCCCTTTGAGGCATTTTTCCTTCTTCTAGTGATATATCTTGTTCTCAATATCCTGCTCACCAAGCAAGGTGTTTGTACCCCAAGTGAGAGCAGCTTCCATCCTTCTACTGCTCATTTCTACCTTTCTACCCACCCTATCAATATGATCCAGCAATCTCACTCCTAATTATTTACTCAAAAGCAAAGACAACATATACCCACACAAAGACCTAATGTGAATGTGCATAGCAGCTTTATTCGCAATAGTAAAAATGGGAAACAGCCCAGATGTCTACCAACATGTAAATGTTTAAGCAAGTCATATAATATCTATACAATGAATACTACTCCACAATAAAAACAAAGTAAAACAACATGGATGACTCTCAGAAGTCATTGTGCTAAATGAAAGAGGCTGGACACAAAGGGCTATATCCTGTGTGGCTTTTTTTTATATGACATTATAGAAAAAAAAGAAAAATTATAGAGCTGGAACACAGATAAGTGGTTGCCTGAGGTTGGGTTTGAGAACAGGGGTTGACTATAAAGGGGCAGTATAAGGTAATTTGGGGGATAATGAAACTGTTCTATATGGAACTGTTGTGATGGTACACAACTCGTTGCATTTATTAAAACCTATAGAACTGTGTGTCACGATGAGTGACTTTTACTGTATGTAAATTGTAAACTATTTACCAGGTTGTGAGAGGTACCTAAAATGTAATGTAAACTATAAAAAATGAATCTAACTGTTATAAATGACTCATATGCTACACTGAAGGGAGTGAGAAAGAAAGGAGCCACCCTAAGTAACTTTGGAAAACAGTGTTTTGACTGGAAACTGAAGGCTAAAGATAAAAAGAAATCCGCAAATGATATATTCTAGTTGGTAAATTTGTTTGTCAGAAAGGTATGGGTTAGCAATTCTGAAACTACTTTATATGTATATTAAGGTTGAAAAAATAAGTATATATATATTTTTATATATTATATACTTTTATAAGTATATATAATATATTTTTATCTATTATATATACATATATATACTTATTTTTTCAACCTTAATATACATATAAAGTAGTTTCAGAATTGCTAACCCATACCCTTCTGAGAAACAAATTTACCAACTAGAATACACATATACACACACACACACACACACACATATATAGATACACATATATATGCGTGTGTGTATATATATATATACATATATATATATATGGTGCCAAAAAAAGTATACACATTTTAAGAAAGTAAAAAACTGTATTAAAATTGAAATACTCAATATATAACGATACCAAAAGATGAATACAAGTCACGTTTGACTTCTGCAATTACAAGAGGTGCTCAAAATGGTTACCATCAGCATAATTTTAATACATTTTTTTCCTTTTTTAAAATGTGCATATATATTTTTTGGCACCCTCTCTATATAGACAGGGTCATAAATGAATATAGTTATGTACGTATATATGCATGAGTTGGTATCCACACATATAGTTCATAGCTCTGTCCAGTGAGACAGTCTAGAAGCAGTGACTCCCCAGTAGAAATGAGCACTCCCGGTACCCAGACCTTGGTTTCTAAATACCATCTTCCATTACAAAGCAATCAGGGCTCATTGGAGAATTGGTTGATTCCCTGAAAGAAGCGGAATGGAATCCTGTTAAGCATTTCTGGATTTCTGGGCTAGGGAGCATCCATCAGCCAAGGGCAATCCTGAGATGGGTGTAGGTATGAGCTGTTAACGGTCAACATGATAGCGGCTGCTCAAGAGGACCTGGGCAGGACACCAACAGCCTCTGCTACAGGTACATTTTGGAAAGCTGATCCCAGGAAACACTGATATGGGCTAAACCCAGGCTAACTTACGCAGGGCACCCAGAGAGTGAGCATCCCTACCTTTTCCCAGCCCCTTCCGCGCACTGTGTCGACAGGTAAAACTGGTGGGACCACATGGGCATGACATTATTATAGTCAGTAGGAGAATAAAGTAGGTCAGCAGTACCCAGAAGCTCAGACGCTGAAACAGTTTGTTTATATGTCAAAGCCAGATCTCAACTGTCTTTTCCCAAGAAACATTTCAGCTTCTGATAATTAATTGCTTTTACTTTGGGAAGCCCTCGTTTCCTTACAGTGTGTACCAACAGGTTAGCCCAGGTCTTCAGTGACATGTCAAGACTTGGAGCAATAGGAGTGTCCAAATAGTAGGACTCTGCTGACATTAGCTTCTCTGGCCCTTCCCCTTCCAAGAAGACGTTTCCATTTTTAAAAATATGGGGACATTAAAATTCACCTTCTGTGTTTCTTCCTTCCTTGGTATCCTCCTGGAAATACAAAGAAATTAATCTCTTCAGTAAATTCTAACAAGTGGCAGAACTTTCTGCCAACTGTGGGATTCTTTCAAGTTTAAGGTCATTCAAGTTCACTGAATTTCCCCAAATCAGCAATGACCTTTTGCAAGTCTATATTCATATCTGCAACAATAATTTTGAGTCAAGTTTTTGGCTTTTCTCTCAAAAGAATCATGTGGCTACAGCTCTTGGTGTTGAAATTAGGTGGTAATGAAAATTACTTTGAGTAAGGATACTTGCAATACCGTCTGAGCCCCTAAGAGGTGGTAGTTATGAGTTTGCTCCACAATTCCTTCATTAATTCACTTCATTCATTTGTTCAATGAACATTTATTGCTGGTCTTCTATGTGGGGGACCACTGTGGTAAGCCTTGGGCATATACAGTCTCTGAACTCATGGAATTTACATTATGGTCGGGGTAGATAGATAGAGAGTAAACAAATAAAAAACTAAAATGAGGTACAATACATGGTGGTCAGTTCCATGAAGAAAAATAAAGCAAGGAAGTATGATAAGAGTTGTCGCAGGAGAAGAATTTGAAATTATTTAAAAGGGAAATCAGGAAAACACTCAATGAGGCTGTATATTTAAGTAAATACCTGAATATGGTAACAGAGCAAACCATGTGGATATCTGGAGAATGAGCTTTTCAGGCAGAGGAAACAGCCAATGCAAAGCTGCATGGTGGGGCATTGTATTTTTTTTTTAGTATTATTATGATTATTTACACATGTCAATAATTATACATTGTATTTTTTTAGTAGTATTATGATTATTTACACGTGTCAATAATTATAATAATATATATTGTTAAATTAAATCCAGCTCAAGCTTCCACTCAACAAAGCTGATGAGTTGCCCAGTGTCAGTCATTATCGATAGCCCTTCCCACTCACTGGACTCAGAGTAGGGTCCCTTTCCTGTGCCCTGGAAAAGGGCCCCCAGTCCATTGTGGTCATGCTGGGAATGTCATGGCCCAAGCTTGCAGCTGAGTCAGTTGCTTTTTCCTCATCATCTCCATCTTCCTCATAGCTAACTTGGTCCTCAGAGGCCACAGCTTTAGGGATCAGTTCCAGATAGTCATGTGCCACCCCGTCAGAAGTCCGGACCCATACAGGACTACTGCATGAGAGCAGAAGTTCCCTGCTGCTTGGCTCTACATAGCCAAGGTAACTAGCCATCCCTCCATCCTCTCAGGCTTCAGGAATCCAACAGCTCTCCTCTCTACTTTCCTTCCTCCCCTATTCCCACCCCAGTATCTCAATGGAGCTTTCTAAACTTTGTGAGCTAGGTTTGTTTGTCAATTATGTTATTGTTGGTGGTGGTGATGGTGGTGGTTGGTTGGTTTATTGTTTATTTGCTTGTTTGTTCAAAACAAAAGCTTACTAATTTCCCAAGGAAAATCCAGCCCTCCCTCACAAAAAGCTCCCTCACAAAGCTTTAACTGCTCTCTTGAGGGAGGGTTTGGGGAAAACTATTTTTATTCTTTCGATAGAGGAAAATAGAGTTAAGATCTCAATCAGGTTAACCTACCACATAAACATGTATGGAATCTTCTCCTGGCTCTCCATCTGCAGGACCACTAGTTTGTTCTTGCTTAGATAATTTCAACAGGTTCCCACCTGACCTCTCTTTCTCCAGTCTGTGCCCATCCAACTTTCTCCATACTGAAACCAAAGTGACCTTTCTAAGGCAACAATCTGATGAGACTTAAAACCTCTTTGCCAATTAAGGAACAGGTATGTGATCTAATTCAGGCTAGTGAGATGTAAGAAAACGCTTGCCAGGATTTCTGGGAAAGCTATTCTTTCTTTTCTATGAGATTCTCTGCCTTCCTCTGAAAGTGGTTGTCTGCCATCTTGCCTCCAAAAGAAGGATGGAGTCGAAGTTTGGAGAAGACAAAGCCAGAGAACTGCAGGGTAAAAGAAGCTAGAGCCACTGAATTAAGTCAACCCTGATGTCTGCCCTATCTCTAGACTTCTGGCTAGAATTTTCTTTTTCTAAATTTTCCAATGATAAAAAATGTGGAACAGAGATTGGTTGCACAACAATGTAAATATACTTAACAATACTGAACTGTGCACTTAAAAATGGTTAAGATGGTAAATTTTATGTTGAGTGTATTTTACTACAATTACAGAAAAGTTTTAATAACAAAAATATGGATCAAACAGCACCATTATGGACACCACTTGTGTGTCCAGCATCCAACTTGAAAATTTTTCTATTAAGTTAAGCCAATTTGAATTGGGTTTTTGGTGACTTGGACCCAACACATGTATGCTAAGTAATGCAGAATTTGGTGCCAGTAAGTAGGAATGCTGCAATTAACACACCTTAAATTTGATGGAATTGGCTAAGCTGAAGGGATAGGGCTTGATCCTGGGCTAGAAAGTTAACGATCCTCTTTAGGTGATTGTGAAATAGTTGGTTTATCTGCCTCTTGAGGTTTGATGTATAAAAAAATTACCTAGGGATCTTGTTCAAGTGACGATTCCACTTCAGTGGGTCTAGGGTGGGAACTGAAATTCTGCATTTCTAAAAAGCTCTCAAGTGGGCCGGATGGATGGCTCAGTTGGTTAGAGCACGAGCTCTGAACAATGGGGTTGCTGGTTTGATTCCCACCTGGGCTAGTGAGCTGCACCCTCCACAACTAGATTGAAGACAATGAGCTGCCGCTGAGCTGCCAGAGGGGAGTTGGTTAGAGCGCAAGTTCTCAACCACAAGGTTGCGGGTTTAATTCCCACATGGGATGGTGGGCTGTGCCCCCTGCAACCGAAGATTAAAAAACGGCAACTGATCAAATATATGGTGATGGAAGGAGAACTGACTCTGGGTGGTGAACACACAATGGGATTTATAGATGATGTAATACAGAATTGTACACCTGAAATCTATGTAATTTTACTAACAATTGTCACCCCAATAAATTTAAAAAAAAAAAAAGGCAACTGAACTTGAAGCAGAGCTGTGCTGTCCACAACTAGTTTGAAGGACAACGACTTGGAGCTGATGGGCCCTGGAGAAACACACTGTCCCCCAATATTCCCCAATAAAATTTAAATAAATAAATTGCAAACTCCCAGGTGATGCCAATGCCAAAGCTGGTGATCCCGGGCCCATAGGGACCACACTGTAAGGAGTTAACCCGATGTGCCCTGGAAGAGCGGTCATGTGCCATGCAGGCTGTTGCATTAGGAGGATGGTGGGGAAAATTCAGGATGCTGCACTGTGTTAGCAACTTCTTATAGCCCTTAGTAAAATGCTACAAAGAAGAGACATGCTTAGCCTCAGACGGGCCTGTGTGAAAAAAGAAAGAAAATACATCTCTGATAAGAGAGGTTTTTGCTGCCTGTGAACTGTGAACTGCAGTTAAAAAAAAAAAATAGCTACAATGTGATGATGTCGTTATGTCTATCTTCGCCAACATTTGAGAGTGTGCCCATATTTATGAAAAATACATGTGAATGGGTAAGTGAACTCACTATAAGAAAGAGGTAATACTCTAGACACCCAGCAAAGAAGCAGATTGCCAGGTAAAGTAATGAGATCCCCAACCCTGGTGTTTAGGGCAGTGACTTGGTGACCATTCATCAATGAGGAGGTAGAGCGTTGCTGCTCCAATTTTAATATGAATAGATATTACCTGGGGATCTTGTGAAAATGAAGGTTGTGATTTGGTAGGTCTGGGGTAGGGCCTGGGATTCCGTATTTCTAGACAGCTTTCAGAAGATTCCAAGGCAGCGGGTCCTTTGACCATACTTGGATTAGAAGTGGGGAATCCTACAGTGAATGGAAAGTTCAATTAGCAGTCTCCAAACCTGCTTTCATCTCATACAAACCCAGGAGGTTTACTGGATTCATCTCTAATGCCAGAGATTCAAATTCTGTGTAAGGAGCAGGCCCTGGACACCTGTATTTTTCCACTGATTCAGACACAGTCTTTGGGAACCACTGAACCATAGGCTTTCTAAATGTATTTCAAACTCTGAGCTTTCTTTTCTTAAGAATCTGACAAATACAAATCAGGATGGAGCAAAGCCAGGCTGGCCATTATTCTCCCACTGTATTTACACTGTAAATAGCACAAAGTCAAAATACTTCCCTGTTATGTAGGAGTCCTAGATTTAATTTTACATTCACTCCCTTTCCTGGGACTTGGCATTTTCCATACTTTTGCAGAGCAGACTTCCATTGTGCTCTCAAAAATAGCTCAGTTAATGATTTCTTGAGCTCCATCGACCCTTAGGACACAACTTAATAATTATGTTAAAAAGAGGAACCTCCACATTAGGTTTCTTGGAGAATTTTTCAAAAGACAAATAACAAGGAAATCTAGAGTTGTGCGACACACTGAAAATATCCTACAGACAGGAGTGATCCAAATTGAGCTTCTGAGAGCCATGAGCTCTTGCTCTAGGTGCATCTGGAGCCAAGAATTGCATCTCCCTGATCTGAAGCTGTAGATTTTTATTAGTACAGATTTTATAAGTTCCAGGAGGGCAGAATCACAGACTGGTTTGAGCAATTCCTATTTTCCTACCCGCTCATCATCCGTATCCTCTGTTGTGACATAGCCACCTATGGAAGGATTCATGGAGATAGGCAGAAGCCTGGTCCTAGAACTAGGGACTGGAGGGAGAGGCTGGACTTCTGCCCCCTGCAGGGGTTAGGAGAAGGGCCTGCTGAATTGGCAGGATGGAAAACCCAGTGAAAACCATGACGAGCTATAGATGGTGGCCTGGAAAGCAGCAAGCATTAGGGAAGGCCTGTAAGATATGCCCTGGCAGGTGGGCACAGGCCAAGGGGAAGAAAAGAGGCAGACCTGTAGGCAGGTGGCATCTGGGTATCCTGACACACTCTCATCAGTCAGGGTCACGTGTCCCTCCACTGTCCTCCCAACATACAGGATATTCTCTGTTAGCGTAAGCACGGTGTATCCCTTCTGTCTGATGTGCTTCTTTCTCTTCCCTTCATACCTACCTCAAACACCCCTTGCTCAGGGCAGCCTCCTCCACCCTCGACTGTGTTAGCCCCCTGCTTCATGCCCTCAGATCACACACATCCTATTTCTTAGCATTCTTATAGTTGTCATGTATACAATTAAAAGTATGATTTAAAAAAAATTCCTGTTAACTCTAAGCTCTACGAAGGCAGAAATTATGTCTGTTTTGGGTCCCAAGACATCCCCAGAACTTAAGTGCCCAGCATATGGTAGGCACTTGCTTAATAAATGAACAAGTATCTGTATATCTTTCTGCCCCACTGACCGGTGAGCTTCCTGAGAGGAAGAACCAAGCTCAATTTATCTTTGTATCCACAGATAACTCAAATTATGGTGCAATACATAATTATTTAAATTGTACTGAACTGAATTAAATTATCAGGAGTATCCATGCCCTGGGCACTGGGCTGGGATTCAGGGGCAAATTCCAGGGTTTGGACAGGTAAGCTAACAGTGTGGCCATCAACTCAGGGGGCCCAGGTACTCAGATGCAGGGGGCCTCCTAAAGCCTGTAGCCAGAGGGAAAGGAGAAAACCTGGGTTACTCTGAGTACTGCAAGCTGGCTTTAAGATGTAAAGCTAGGAAACTGTGCTAGACTGTATTCTGGGAGATAAGCCTCACCACCGATCTTGTAGCCAGACCCTTGGATGGCAGCAGCTAGCCTAGGTTGCTAAGTTCAAGAGTAAAAATCCTGTCTGTGCTAGCTGCCTTCCACAGGCTGGAGGTGGTGTTTTTAACATCCACATCCCCCCAAAATGGAAAAACTGGAGCTGGCCCTTTGGGAGGATAGGGTGGTCCCCATGTTCCCCATTACGTCTCTCTTTCTCCTCATCAGACAGCAAGGAGCCCAAAAAGGGGGTGGAGTGGGGTTTCACAATCACCAGGACAGACAGGAAGTCCAGCAGCAGAAGCCAAAAAAAGAAACTTTCCATTTATTCCCCCTCGTGGCCCCACACCCAGTCTGTGAAACACAATCCGGCAATGAGGACATGGGATTTAAGTAGTTTTCTTTCTTATTTCCAACTTCTGATCCTCCTCAGGATTGTAACTAGAGGTTCAGATGAGGCTGAGACAGCACAATACGTGACGCTTCAAGAATCAGCTCATGGGAACTGCTCTCCTCCCATGATAAGACTCATCCTGATAATCATCTCTTTTATGTGAACCGTGTTGCCCCGTATCGGCATGCACGACCTCGGGTGACCCTCACAGCACCCAGCAATACCAGCTGGCACTATTGTCCCCATCTGCCAGAGAAGGAAACCGAGGCTCAGAGACTGAGTGGCTGGGGTTACACAGCCTCTGCGCAGGGTTATCAGGACCCAGTGAGATCTTCTGGCCCCGTTCCGAGCTCACTCGCTTAGACTCGTGCTGCCCCAGCTGGCTGGACACCTCCTGGGGAAAGCAGGAGTAGCCTAGAGAACACGGCACACATTCCTTGGGGTGTCCATTTCAGCCTGATATTAAGTGAATTGAAATAGTTTATATAAAAACAAATATACGAGTAGGTAAGTTCTGGAGTAGGACACAAAAGTATGACTTTTTTTTTTTTAGTTAAAATGTGAGATATTGAACTTTTAGTTGATAATAATGTAACAATATTGTTTCATTAATTGTGACAAATGTACCATAGTGATGCAAGATGATAACGATAATAGCGGAAACTGGGTATGCGTATACAGGAACTCTGTACTAGCCAATAATAATGTAAACCTAAAACTGTTCTGAAATAAAGATTTTATTTTAAAAAATGTGAGCTATCATAGAAACTGTAGAATCTCAGTTTCTTCCAGGGGTACCTGGTCATATACCTCTTTTGTCAGAGGTACGTCAGAGGCAATGTTTAAAAAGCATTGCCCTCTCCCCATTGTTTACAGTAGGAGGACATTCTATAGCACCTTGAACAGCCCGTGTTTCTTAAGAGAAGAACAAGGAAGAGGAACAGTAAGGATTTTTTTCACTCCCCTCCCCTGGCCTCTGTCCTCTTCTTAACGCTGTGAGAAGAGTGACAGGCAGCTAACCACTTAGGCCTCCCCAGGTTCCCACCTGAGTGGAAGGGATTCTATTACCACAAGTATACCTCACCCTATTCCAGCCTCCACCACAATCTTCCAGAGCAAGTTATTCTTGTACACCCCCATATCATCTGGGTGGAGCCTCAGGAAGAAATAGTGAAAACTCATCCATTTACAGTAAGTCCCAGAGGGCACACACCCTGTCTCCCAGTGGCTACCACCTATTAGTGCTGGGCTAGTTAGCAAGGGAGTGGGTGCCTTCCCAGGGATGTCCATTCGGGACTCCATCCTCCATCCAGCACATATATCTAAGGATGCAACTTTACAAGACTGGAGTACATGTGTTCTGCTGCTTCTGAAAGATTCTTCAGCCATCTGGAAAATAAGCGTTGAAGTTCCACCTTAAGGCTCGAAAAGGGGCTTGAGCCTGCTGTTTTTCCCAACTGTAAAAGGACCAAGATCCAGATATTCCTCATGATATCTTAGCTGTCTGTGCAGCTTAGGATGGGCAGCGGGGCTCGAAGTTGGGGAAAATTTAAAAGAGAAAAAAATAATCCAGAAATTCTACCCTTTAACTACACTTTAAACACAGTATTTTATTCAGGCTAGGAAAGGGTTTCCAGAAAAAGCTTTCGAACTGACAGTCATGAACTTGGATTTGAATAACTAAGTTAAGCCAACGTAATGTTTACACCAGTGTCATCATCTTTATCATCAAAACAAATATTATTGATAGCCCAAAATAATGTAGAGCTCTTGAGGAGTTTATGGTCTAATTTGGGCAACAGGAAAGATGCATAACGAGATAATAAATAGAAAAAGCAAAGGGAAGAAAAAGATAACCCATATAGGAGTTCAGACAATTAAATTCCCGAATTTATCCTAGAAAAAGAGCTACATACCTCATTACTAAATATCACTAGGGTCACCTTCGAAGTACTCCCCCTGGGAAGCTATGCACTAATGCCAGCGCCTAGTCAATCCTTCAAAGAAATTTTGGATCTCTTTCTCTGGAATGGCGATCAGAGCTGTCATCGTATTATCCTTGATGTCCTGAATGTCATAAAAATGTCTTCCTTTCAATATTTTCTTTATCTTTTGGTAAAGAAAGAAGTCATCGGGGGCCAGATCAGGTAAGTAGGGAGGGTGTTCCAATACAGTTATTTGTTTCCTGGCTAAAAACTCCCTCACAGACAGTGCCGTGTGAGCTGGTGCATTGTCGTGATACAAGAGCCATGAATTGTTGATGAAAAGTTCAGGTTGTTTTCGTCTAACTTTTTCAAGCAGCCTTTTCCGCACTTTCAAATGGTAAACTTGGTTAACTGTTTGTCCAGTTGGTACAAATTCATAATGAATAATCCCTCTGATATCAAAAAAGGTTAGCAACATCTTTGCAACAAGTTCGCGAACTTAATTACCAGACCTCGTATAATACACTCTGGAGCTTCGCAGACAGAAAAGCATTCATGGAGAAGCTAAGGTTTGAGCTAAACTTTGGACTTGGACAAGAAGAAAGTGAACAAGCCAGGCATGGAAGATGGCAGAGGGAAAAGCACAAAAGCAGTGATGTGCATAGCATGTTGGGAAGAAAAGAGTAGGTTAATTTGGCTTGAATGGAGAGCTTGGGTAGAGGAGTGATGTGTGATGGACTGGAAAAGATAGGAAGGCAGGCAGGATACAACCTTGGCTAAAACTTGAGAATGTCGTGGGGTAGTGGGGAACTCAGTGGTGAAAACTTTAGTGTAGAGGAGGGATGGGGTGGAAAGATGTGTGGCAGGGAGATTAATGAAACAAAAGTGAGGTGGTTTAGAGCAGAAGAAGGATGTGGGGAAGGCAAGGAAGTGACAGATGCATAAGACATATGAAGGGCAAATGAATAGGAATTCAGAAGTGAGATGGGAGGAAGGAAGAGGAAGAGAAGAGAAAAAAGAGTAAATGCACCCAGGATGACTCCATGGCTTCCAACTTGAGTGGTGGAAAGAATGATCACATTCCCAGCAGAATTTTTCTGCCCCTTTCTTAACAAGATTTCTCTCATTTTTTTTTTTTACTTTGGTTGTCCCTCAGAACTAAAGAAAAACCCATCCCAGCTGACCTTACAGTGAATAACAGAGGATTCTGATCCCCTTTGTGTATGAAGAAAACCTGAGGATCTGTGGCTTGCACAAGTTTGTACAATGGGGCAGAAGCAGACTGGTACTAGGTCCTACCAGATTTGATAATTCACATCAGAAGCCTAGTAACAGAATCTAAAGGAATCCCACAATTATTTAGTGGACTCAGTTATCTTTACAGATAAGGAAACCAGGCCTGCAAATGAAGAGTGACTTCCTTAGGTCACACAGCCAGTGAGTAGTAACCTAAGGTTAGAACCTGGCTTGCTGAGTCTCAATCCAGCACTCCTCGTATTTCCACTTGTTGCTTAGTTCTTGTCTGTTTGTGTGTCGAGGCATGCACAGGCTTGCTTGGGCAACAGAAGACATTTGATTGGAATGGTATTTTCTCTGAGGATTTACCTCAAAGCATACCTCATCAGACTCCTCACATAATAATGATAATAATTCAAGATCGTCTTTTGTTTAAAATCCTGAGTTTATTTGTGACTTATATGACAGTTGGCTTATCTCCCCCATCACAACCCAGACCATCTCAGGATTTATTTTGGGTCAAATTATCTTGGTTGAGCTCTGAGATCTGTCACCTTTCCCAGCCCTATCCCTACATTACCCTGCCAAAGCAGGGAATAGATAAGACGCCTTTTTCACTTGAAACAAACTTATCAAAAGTCATCATTTCTAAGCTAACTGGGAAGAAAGAGAATTGGGAGTAAGAAAAGGAAAAACCAGGAAGCACATAATACTAGGTGTTCAGTGAATATCTAAGGGGGAGATAAAAGAAAGGAAGGAGAGACAGAACACTGATGGGAAATGGGAGAATGGCCTTGCCTGAAAAAAGGATTTTTGATTAATGAGGAGAAGGGAGGGATAACATTCTGCCCTCTCCACCAGGGTGCTTCCTGGGAAGGCCCTGAACAAGACCTAGCCCTTCAGCTCCCAACTTCTGTGGTTAATTGGAAAAACTCATTGGTACTAGGTTTGCTACTCAGAACCCTGATGTTATGACAATCTCAAAAGCCACCAAACATCTGATGACTCCTCCCCCTACAAAATACTTAGAGAAGAAAACAGAACCTCTTCCTGTCTGCTGAGCAAAACACATAAACCATCCCAGACATTTTATCCTCCCACAAATCCTTTCTCACTTTGCAGGGGACTGGCTGGCAATGTTCCCATTCCCCTTTTCCCCCCACCCCCCAAGGTCCTATCCTGCCCAGGGACGCCAGTCAGAGAAACTTTGTCATCTCCACACACCCCTCTGGAGGCCTGGACGGCTTATGCCAGAACACTTAGGTTCCTCTCTTCTCTGGGTTAGAACAAATGGATGAGTTCCAGAGAGGGTAAATATTGACATATGGAGCCCTGGTGAGGACAAGAAGTCTATTTGTTTCATGTTCTGGGAAACCAATAAGAGGAAATGCATTTTAGCCAGGAGAGAAAAAAACAACCTGTCCAGCTGTGAATGACAGCCAAGTCAGTGGGAGAGAGTGAAAACAGACAGCCAAGGAAGGGACTGGCTGGGCTTCCAAGGGAGGTGGAATCTGAAATGGTGGGGATGTCTGGGAAGCCATGGCCCAGTGTGAGAGCTATGATCACGTCATACAAACAAAGTGGTCACTTTGTCACTGACTGTGTCCCTTTGATCAGCCAAAGGTTTTGTGTGTAGCATGCAAAATCGTACTTCTTGAAGGGGATAGAAGATAACCAACCATGTCCAAGGTCAGTCTCATATATAAATTGTGAATTCCTGGAAAGTGTGTGTGTGTGTGTGTGTGTGTGTGTGTGTGTGTGTATGTGTACTGCCATGTGTCAACGATGGACTTTATTTTAATTGGATACTTCCTGCTGCTGTTGCTACCATGTTTTCCCAAAAATAAGACCTAGCTGGACCATCAGCTCTAATGCATCTTTTGGAGCACAAATTAATATAAGACCGGTATTTATGATATGATATGATACCTGGTCTTATCATAAAATGAGACCGGGTCTTATATTAATTTTTGCTCCAAAAGACACATTAGAGCTGATGGTCCAGCTAGGTCTTATTTTATCTTAGAATCTTTTGGCTGACATATGAAAAACTGTTGGATTTTTAGTTGTTTACTGGACTTTCTGTCTTCCAGTCTCCATTTCTCAATCCAATTTGCCATTCCCTAGTGGGGAGACATCTAACTATGCTAAACAGATTGAACTACACTGAGATAAGTTCAGAAGAACATGTCAGCAAAGCTCTCAAAATACAAATCAGCCATAGGAAAGTTACGTGTCCAATGTGACTGCCTCCAGGAAAGCTCCATGCCAAAAACAAAGGAAGGACCACACTGGTGTGGGGCAGGCACTGCCCCATCCATGCCCATTACAAAAAGGTTAAACCTAAGACACACCACATCTTGTCATAATATGATCAAGACCCAGGGACAATCAGAACTGCATTTTGCTATTAGCCAGTATGCACATAGGAAGACAGTGTCCCATAGGGTCTTCCAGCAGGAAGTTCCATCGCAAAATCATTCAGAAAAAACTAGGTCAATATCCATCTAAAGATGCACGTTCATTAACCCATCAAACATGAAACCTGGAAGGGAGAGCCTTGAGAAACATGCTCCAAAATTCAGGGAACGATCATACCAAGAAAAATAATGCCTGGCTAAAGAGAGGGAACGGCTTTCAAAGAAAACAAGAACCTAAAGTCCCTCACTTTCTTGGCCAGTTGCCTTCTTCTGAAATGCCAAGCTCGTTTGCCTGGATTCATCACAAAAGAAGCAGATTTTAACTATATTTCATCAGCTGTAGAAAAGGGATATTACCTTTTGAAAGGTAAACCTCGGGTTTGGTTTTTGGTTGATGAATTTCTGACAGTCCCCCAGAGGACTTTCAACCCAAAGTATAATTTCATAAAGATGCTTATGTCTGTCTGTAAAATACACTTTCATGAAATTTTGTTTTCTCTGAACTTTCCTGTTTCCTTCCTGTATGGACCCAATGAACTTGAAATTTCAGAAGTCAGTAGGGGTGGTATATAATATTAGGCTTGGACCTTAAATCAATAAGTTCCCAGATATTGGTGTTTTTTAATGGACCACTCTGTAGAAGGCATGAAGTCATAGAATCCTAATAATCATCTAAACCAACCATCAATTTTGCAACTAGAGAATAGGAGGCACCAGAAGGTGAAGTGACTTGTTTAGAGCCATACAGTGACAGAGGCAGAGACTTAACCAACTGCCGTGACGTCATATCCTGGGCTCTTCTCATCTCTCAAGTGGCCAAATATCGGCAGTATTTTGACACCCCAGCCCCCACCCCGCAAAAAAAAGTCAATCCTTTTTCATTACTTTAAATCCAAAAGTTGATTCTATTAGCTCCCATAATGGATTAGGTGAAAGGGAAGGAAGGATTGATCAAAGGACAGTGACTAAATGAATGAGGAAGAGAGCCATTTATTTATTCCTAATGTTAAGAAAGAGAGGGATTCAGATCCTACTAGGGGCTTGAAAGGGACAGCCTGCTCAGAACTTGGAGTTTTGCCTTCCATGATTGGATAAGGACCATGTATTTAAAGAGGATCTGCTTTACCCCGAGTCAGTGACACTTGTATTACATCAACCAATCCCTGCCATCCTGCAATTTCCTCATGCATCAGCCTGGAGACACAGGGCATTTCCTGCTGAACCTGAGCGTCTCCTCCAAGCCACATCAGCCCCTCAAAATCTTTCTTTCTGGGCCTTTCTCATAAATAAATTCTTGGTAGAAGGCCGTTCCTCCCAGCAGAGCAGCTCCTCTGGCTGCCACAAGAGGCCAAGGCACTTGGCAGGTAAGCCTCATTAACTTTCATCTTCCTAGTTTCTGCAAAGTTGATGATGACATTTCTTAAAAGTTTCTCAGAAAGCTTGGTACTGGATTTGAACTTATCTTCACTGGGCATTTTCTGGTGCCAGATTTGGCTGCCACCATGGCAGGCCATCTCTGTTTGGTATAAGGGAGAATGTGATTAAATCCACTGGGGGGCAAGGAGGCTTTTCTGAGTCTGAAAACTGAGTCACAGAATCACAAACTCTTAGGGCTAGAAGGTACACGTAGACCTCTCACCCATCCTGTTTAGGAACTGAAGCCCAAGAGATATCACACGTCCAGGGCACACAGAAAGTTGAGGGAAATAGGAACAAAATGATGCTCTGTGTGGTGTTCTTGAGACTGATGTGATAGCATATGAAAATTTTGCTGTGTTTTAAAGGGTTTCCTAGGCCAGGGCTCTTAGATCCTCATCTTGTTTCCAGCATCTCACGCCTGTTTGTATTATGAAATACATTAATCATGGAAAGAATAGCATAATGAATACGGTGTGCCCTCCAGCTGTTTTTAAAAAAATCAATGATAGAATGATTGCCAGGGAGGAGGGGGAAATGGGGAGTTAGTGTTTCGTGGGTATAGAGTTTCAGTTTTGCAAGATGAAATAGTTATAGAGATCTGTTGTACAACAGTATGAATATATTTGTCACTACTGTACTGTATGGTTAAAAATGGTTAAGATAGTAAATTTTATGCTATGTGTTTTTTACCAAATAAAAAATATATATCAACAATACCTTTTACTCCCAAACCATCATCTTTGTTTGCCCGAAAAGGTAGGTTTCTGCTGGCTCCATGGTCTCCTTAAGTCAAAAGAGGAGGGCTCTGGTTCTACTCGGGCCATAGAGGTATACGGAGAGGAGCCCAGTGAGGGCTCAAGCCATTTGAGAACCCCTCTCGGAAAAAAAATGACAGGGAGACTCTTGACCAGAGAGGTAGTTATTCATACTATGCCTTTTTTCTAGAGTTAGCTTATAAAAAGTACATTCAACAAGATGAAAATTATTAGGGGGAATCATAAAAGGTCAGGGGAAAAGATTGGGGGAGTGTGAGAGAGGCAGACATCACCTGGTCCAGATATACAGTTCTCCTGTCCTGGTCTGGCCTAACCCTAGGGGAGATCATCCAGACAGTGTCTGGAAGACTGCCTGGGTGGTTGGTCTCTCAGGCAAAACTCCAGAACCATGATTTCTTAGGGAGCTTCGAATAGGTGTGGATGGAGGGGCCAGCCAAGCAGAGAATGTTCTCCTTGGTGTGTTTCTGGAGTCCACCAGGGAATGCACCCTGAGGGGATAACCTGTGCCAGCCTGTGAAAGCTGAGGGCCTCCCAAGAGCATAGTCTAAACACAAGATCATTCCATCCACACACTATGGATGCCTTCCTGGGCTGGAGCTAGAATCTTCTCAAAAGATATTTCGGGTCTATTCCTTGAAATCTAATAAACATGCTAAGCCCCAAAGCCCCTCATTAGCAAACGAAGCTTCACAAATTTTAGTCTGACGGTTTAGGTTCGGAGTTAAAGCTCATGATAAAGGGGTGGATCTAAGAACTGGAATCTCTCCAGGCAGCCTAGAACACAGCTACGGGCTCAGGTGATTCTGAACCTTGCCACAACTTTTCCTTCATGTGTTCCCAGGAAATTGGCTTTTTGAGGGAAGGTGAAGTCCCTGCTGGTTCTAAAGGGAGGAGCTGAGTGTCTGCTTCTCAGTCACACTCTCCTGGGGCTGGGCCAGAGGATGATAACTTGCAGACAGTAATAAATCTTGAAGGGTAAGAAGGAAGGAAACTCTACAGATGTATTCCCGGTTTGGTAACAGCATGTCTCATACGTGTGACAAGACAGGTACAGGATCTTGGGTCACAGGTTGTCAGGGCAGAATGAGACATCCTGGATCACTTGGTCCAACCAGCTCACTTGGCAGGCAAGGGGCCCAGAGATATTAAGTAATCTGTCCAGTGTCATAGAGCTAGCTAGAGCAAATGCAGAACTACAACTCAGGACTTCCAGACCCCAAAGCCTGGGTTCTTTCCCTCCTACGACTGCTTCTTTCCAGTACTGAGCATATGGTAGATGTACATATGGTAGGTGCTTAATTATTGCACCTTTCCCCTTTTGTTCCAATGTCAGGGTGTCTGGTGTTTCTTGGGCTTGCTCTGCTTTACCATCCCCTTTCTGTGATTCAATCCCTCCCATGGGGATTCTACAAGGCCCTCACCATGACCCTGATCTTGTTTCAGCAATGCGGCTCCTTCACCATCTCCCAGCTCTCCTAGCTTCCCTGACCTTGCTCCATGTTGTAGCATCTGCCATAAGTGGTAAGTGTCTCTCCTTGTGTTGGTTTTTCTGGGGCTGCTGTAAAAAAAGACCACAAACTTGGTGGCTTAAGACAATAGAAATTTATTCTCCTATATTTCAAGAGGTTAGAAGTCCAAAATCAAGGTGTCAGCAGGGTCATACTCCTCGAACTCTCTAAAGGAGAATCCTTCCAGGCCTCTTCTGGCTTCCAGTGGCTCCTGGCAATCCTTGGGACTCCTTGGTTTATAGCTATATCACTCCCTCTCTGCCTCCATTTTCACATGGCTTTCTCTGTATATATCCTCTGTGTGTCCCTTCCTCTTGTTGTAAGACCACATGTCATTGCATTTAGAGCCCTCCCTACTCCTATACCTATATAACCTCATTTTAATTAATTACATCTGCAAAGACCTTATTTCCAGTATATGTATTTTGGGGGCACACTATTCAACCCACTATACATCCTGCCCACCCATCCCCAGACGCCAATATGAGTGGAAACAAGGAATCTCACCTCTATTCTACGCCATCTCCTCCCTACTTCAGGGCCCTAGTGGTCAGCTAAGCCCTTGATGGACTTATTTAAGGGTTCAGATCACCAAGAACCAGAAAAATCCCCGCAACCCAGTAATCTGAGCCAATCTGAGGGGGTCACACACCTTCTTAATCCCATCACTGGGTATTCTAGTGGACTCCTAAAGAGCTTTGACTTCTTACTGGGGATCACAGAGTTTTCTTCCCATTCCGTGCTTTCTGTCCTTAAGGATTCTTGGGAAAGCTTCCTAATCTTGATCTTCTGCCTGCTCAGATTTGAGGGGTGAGGGTAACGGCTGAGAAAGAGGGAAGTGGAAGCAGAGGGTATCTCAAAGGAGTGGTGTCTGATACCTTGCTGCTTGCTCCTCCCCCTCCAAGCACAGACCACAAGGACTGTTGCCATCTCTGATGCTGTGACCCAGGTCAAGGACCAAGTCAACAAGGCCTTCCTGGATTCCCGGACCAGGTACGTGGGACACACACGCACACCACACTTCCCTTCCTCGGTTTTCTGTTAACGACAAGCACATCTAGGCCAGCCCTGACAAGCCAATGAGCCAGAGCAATCGTACAGCTTGCCTTTCCAGCGCCCCACCTCCGAGCGTGTGACAATTAGGAGTAATAGTCCATAACTCCTTCAGTCCTCATCCTGTAGCTTATCTTGAAGAGGATGTCTAATCTAATCCTATAAGCACTTCCTTCCACGTGGCCAATGTTTCCTTGGGTCATGTATTCCAGAGTCTCAGAAAGCCTGGAGGTAGAGGTTCTCCATTTATTCAATGAATAATGACTGACTTAGATCAGGTCCTAGAAGCAGAACCTGAGACCTGGGTTCATGTGTAGGTGACTGATGAGGGAGCGCTCTCAGAAAAATTGTAATGGAGTAAAAGAGCGAAAAGGTAAAAGGAAGATGCTAAGCAAGGGTGTGGTTTAAGTTCTAGCCTCAGCAGGCCTCCCAGAGAGAGCTGGAGCGAAGGTTGCACCTCAGCCTGTCCCATCTTGGAGCAAGGGAGCAGAGCTTTCATCTGCTGAATGTTTCCTTGGCATCAGTCAGAGTGGCTCGGGTTTGGGGGGAGGTGTAACACACCGGTAACCCCCAGGCACCTCCAGCCAGGCAGCCCCATTGGTTCAGGACTCAAGAAGGTGACAGGTGTGAGCCTTCAGCAGCTGCAGCAGGAGAAGATGGGGGAGCACCCCAACCCTGTAAAAGGATCCAAGGGTACTCAGGGATTCTGCAGGGCACCAGCAGAGTCAGCCACCCTCCAACCACGGGTAAGGGCTGAGATTCCTAAGCAATGTGGATGGGTCCCTGCCCTCAGGAACTCCAGCTAGAGAAACAGACAAACAAGAACAACCATTGTGTTGAGCAGAAAACAACCTTATCCCTTACACTAGACCTGAGGCTTCATTCCTCCTTGGCCCTTGACTGAACTCTCAAGCAGTCTCAGAACTTTTGTGCTAACTTCTAGATGATAGGATGTGCTCTGGTCACTTCTAGTCCCAAGAACGGTGTCCTTCCAGGAATTCAAATGTCTCATAAGACAAAGCTCCGAGCTTCTCACCTCCCTCAGTTCAGAGCATCTTTAAGCTTTTGTAGGAGAAGGGTCTGCCTGTCCCCTTTCCTGGGCTCCTACCACTGGAAGGTTTCTGACTCCTTAGGGGTGAAGCTGGGGGAGGGAGGAGAGCTAAGGCATGGCAAGGTCTAAGTCACCTGGACAACTTAGTGCCCCAGGAGGGGCAGAAGCTCTTCCCCTCCTTGGGCACTTTTTGGATCTCTCAGAGATTCAACCGCCAACTCCCTGACCCAGAGTTTCTGTCCAGTAGCTTACAGTTCTAACCCTCAGCCTGGAAGCGTCTGGCTTGCTCCCTCACCCTGCTCCCACACCCTCTTGAGCCAGGTCCCTTTTAAGCAGGCTCCAGATAATTAATAGCTTTGGCCTGCTGCTGGAGAATGTGCAGATTGAGGCCCAATGCTGCCCTATCTGGCTTACCTTGCTGTTAGGTGCACAGCGCCAGCCACCACTTCTTTCCTTTAGGCTCTTTGGGCAGGTATCAACCACCAGCCACAGCTCCCCGACACCCAGGGGAGCCCTCCTTTTAAGGCCCTTGTTAATAGAATTAAAGCAAAGAGGGGGGTTCCCATGGTGGTGGGAGGGAAATATTCGGTATTTCAGCAACTATCTCCAAATGAAAATTCTCTCTCCCTCCTTAACTTCAATCCTTTTATAGCCCCAAACTGGGGGTGGAATAAAAGCTATAAAATCGGTGTTCATCACCTCCTTTGCGAGTCATGCACAGGATGACCAGCCCTGCTTTGGAACTTGGCAACGTGGGGACATAAAGAATCACATTTAAACAAGTTTGTTATATAAGCACACAATCAAACAAGCCAGTAACTCAGGATGGGTGGTAAGCACAATGAAAGAATATACAGAGCAAAGGTTGCTGCTCCTAGTACAGGGATCAGGGAAGGCTGAGGGAAGATGAGAAGGAGCCAGCCCTGTACAGGGGCAGAGGGATGGCATTCCAGACTCTGAGAACAGCAAAGGCAAAGGTCAAGGGGCAGGAAAGAGCCCAGGGTGCTCAGGAAACAGGACAGAGGCTGGTGGAGGTGGTAGGCAAGGAGACATACAGGTGAGGACAGAGGGGTGGGCCCCACGGGCCACAGAGTCAAAAGCAGATTAGTGGTTGCCAGAGGCTGGCAGGGCAGGGTGGGGGAAGGAATTGGGAGTGACTTCTTAACAGGTATGGGGTCTCCTCTGAGGGTGATGAAAATGTTTTGGAACTAGATAGAGGCAAAGATTGTACCACATAATGAGCATGCATGAAGTAAACAGATGGATTCATCCACATCCCAGGGTAAGCCAATGAAGTGCTTTCATCAGAGGATAGCGTGGTCAGAATTTCATTTTTAAAAGCTCACTCCAGCAGCCGTACGGAGAACAGATGGGAAGGGGACAGGAATGGAGGCAGGAGCCCAGTTAGGAGTCCGCTGTGGCCCTGCAGATGGAAGAGGATGGCGGCTAGGTTGAAATGGAAGCCGTGGAGATGGACAGAGAGCTCCTCCAAAGCCCTGCCTGCTCCCACAGAGCCCAGCCCCGAAGCAAAGCAGGAGTAACTGCCTGGTGAGTCAGTGTGCAGGCAGGAGAACACACAGAGCGCAGAGCAGAGGGAGGAAGGAGGAAAGTACATAGAACTTTGCTTGGGACCTTTCAGATGGAGCCCCAGGAGGCCCAGCAACTGTTCTTTGTTCCTGGGGTCAGGGACTCTTGGAGACCTGGCTGATGACAATGATGTCATTGATACTAATACACATAAGTGTTTATTCTGTGCCAGACACCGCTCTAAGTAGTTACGTTTCCTTCCTCCTCAAAACCCTAAGAGGTGCTAAATCAAACTATATGAAGTGCCTGCTTTCAAGGTCAAAATGAGCAAATAGCATAGTTCAATCTAAGGTTATACTCATTGTCCTCATTTTACAAATAAGGAAACTAAGGACAAAAGGATTGAGTAATTTGCCCACAGGCACGCATTAGAAAATGGTAGTCAGGAACCAAACCGAGCCTGTGTGTTCCAAGGGCCACACGCAGGCTCTAATGTCACTAGTGCTGAGTCCAGGTTCGCAGAGGAGAGGCAGGTCATTTGGAGGTCATATCAGTAAACAGATCCTGGTGGAACCAGGCTCCAGATGTTTCCTCCAGGCCTAAAGTCAAGGCCAGGGCCGTCCAACAGAAGTTTCTGCGAGGGTGAAATGTTCTACATCTGAGCTGTCCAACATAGGAGCCACTAGTTACATGTGGCTATTGGGCACTTGAAGGGTGGCTTAGTACCGCTGAGGAACTGCATTCTTAATTTTATGCCATTTTAATGAATTTCCATCCAAATAGCCACATGTGGCCAGTGGTTACCACATTGAACAGTGCAGCCTTCTGAGCCACTGGACACGACGTCGTGCAACAGTAGCAAAAAGGTACTCTGGCTTATTTTCTTGGGTTCCTTTTTATCAAGGTTGGAGAAAGCTAGACGTGGGTAGGCCTGGTGATTCCCGCCTAATAACCACAGTCTTATGTCTGGCCCACTCGCCCACGTAGCCCCTCAGACTGAGACACGTGCCCCCTCACATTTGAAATAGAGTCAATAACTGATCTATAATGACAGGCCAGGTGTTACAACCAGTGAATTGTACGCCCAGAGCAGGAGTACAATTGTCTTTTGTGAGAATTCAAGCCACTTCCAATGTTGCAGAGTCTTAGAGCCACAGAGATCATCTCAGAGAACCCACTCATCTCACACATGAGGAAACTGAGGCACAGGGCAGGGGAGAGGGTTCTCATAGAGGGACTTTACTGACACCACCTTGCATCAGTCATCTCTGTGTCATCACAAACTCAATAAAAGGATTTTTGGCTTCTCATTTTACACATGGGAATTTGTGTAACGACTAAACCCAAGAAACGGTCAGCAAGGGGTTGGACACCACGTCCCACATCTAAACAAACTCCACACTAACTCTAGGGCCAGAGGCAATTAAGGATGTTTTCATGGGCAGAACTGAAGGCCCATGGGCATGTTATTTCTAGAATTCTCAGTCCACAAGACTCGATGAGATGCCAGCTACATGTCAGGAGTTCTTCAGTCTGAATCAGTATATCCTGGGACTTGGGTGTTTTTAAGGTTCCCCAATCAATTCTGACATAACCAGCAGAGCTGCAACTCTATGATTCTAATTCAGGCAGCACTCTCATCCAGCTGCTGGCCTTCCCTCCGAACCACACTTAACAAAGCTTAAAGACACACGATAACATCTTCCTCCCAGAAGAGAGATTCCAGAGGCATCAGAAGAGAACTGAGAAAAGATCCTGAGAACACAAGAAGTGCTGTTTCCTGCACGCTGCCCACACCACGCCACCCAGGTGGCTCCCCGCTATACACATACCACCTCACACCCTGGAGGGGCCAGGTCATGACTCTCCCTTTGCTCTTCACTATAGGCTGAAGACAGCCCTGAGCTCCAAGGCGCCTACCACCCGACAGCTGTCAGAGTACCTCAAGCATGCCAAGGGCAGGACTCGCACGGCCATCCGCAACGGGCAGGTGTGGGAGGAGTCGTTAAAGAAACTGACGAAGAAAGCGACCTTGACCAACGCTACAGGTACAGAAAACCTTTGTTCCCTATGAGGAGCCATCTCCTCGGAAAAGCACTCCTGTCTCTCCCTTCTTAGAATCATACACCTTCCAAGGAGGGGCTGAGAGGACAGCTAGGCCAAAGTTCTTTGTTTCAGAGAAAGGAACTCAAGCCCAGCAAGGTCACATTGCCAACTCCAAATGCGGGGACATGCATGCTTTTGGTATAATACCATCTGCAAGGTCTCTATCGTGAGGGACTACTAAAGTCAATAAACACGGGCTCCCTGTTCCAAACCACAGTGTGTCACCACTTCCGCCTGTGAAAAGAACATTTAAGCAACTGTATCTGGGGAATTTATTGGGATTATATCACAAAAGATGAGATTTCCATCTTGTTCCGGGTAACGTGGAGCTGAAAGAATGAGCTAATGGATTGATCATAACTTCCTCCAACCCCTCCACCCCCACCTCTTACCAAATGTCACAGCTTATAGAGTCATGGAGGAAGGAGTTTGGTCCTGACCAGAGCAAGAGGTTGCAAGTTCTCCTTGGGAAAACACCCAGTGGAAGAAGATATCTGGCCTAGGACTTGGGCAAATTCTAAAGTTCCAAAAGAAGGAAACTGGGACAAGGTAGGGCGAAGTAGGGAACGAGCACTTTGGGCTCTGAGACTCAAAGGTGTTAGGGATAGAACCCTGGCCCCTCCGACTTTGACAGATGATCCTCCTGAAGAAGCCCCATAGGACCAGATTCCCTAGCTTATCTTTCATTGCAGGCGCCGGGATGGATCACAGGCTGCATTCCGGGGTCAGCAGCTCTCTCCGTTCTGTGCCCACATGAAAGACTCTGAAGCCTAAAACCCCCTACTCTGGTACTCCTCCCAAGACCACAGTGCTCCTCACTTAAAACTTACCTGTCCCGGGGCAGCCAGATGGCTCAGTTGGTTAGAACTCAAGCTCTGAACAACAGGGTTGCTGGTTCGATTCCCACAGACTAGTGAGCTGCACCCTCCACAACTAGATTGAAGACAATGAACTGCCGCTGAGCACCTGGTGGGGCGTCCGGATGGCTCAGTTGATTAGAGCACAAGCTCTTAACAACAAGGTTGCTGGTTCAATTCCTGCAGGGGATGGTGGGCTGCGCCCCCTGCAATTAAAGATTGAAAATGGCGACTGGACTTGGAGCTGAGCTGCGCCCTCCACAACTAGATTGAAGGATAATAACTGATGGGTCCTGGAGAAACACACTGTTCCCCAATTAAAATAAATTAATTAAATAAATTTTAAAAACCTCTTGTTTTGAAAAAAAATTACCTATCCCTTCCCAAAATCTTTCCTATGTAGATTCCTGCTTGCTTGGTACTTTAGATGTCAATGAAGCTTTAGGAGAAAAGCAGCCTTATCAAACTAACTCATATTAACATGTGCTTAACCTCTCGGGTATTTTTATTCTAAAAGAAAGATCTTTTAATTCAAATTACCTGACAGACAAAGAATTATTAACAATTCTGGTGACTTTCACAGGTACTATCTGTGTATGTGGCCTTGGGCAAGTCTCTTGAGCATATGGTGTCAGTTTCTTCTCTGTAAAATGGTAATTAAAATCCTTATCTTAATGAGTTGTCAGGATTAAATGAGAAACCGCCTCTTACTTAGAATGTATTCCAAAAAATGTGACTTCACCCCTGGTTTCAGTGTCCTGCCTCCCGTGGTGCCTCAGATTGGAGAAAGAACTCAGCCCCTTTGGCATCCCTTCTGTTTCAGACCCCAGTCTGGACTTGACTGCACTCTCTTGGGAGGTAGGCTGTGAGGTCCCGGTTCCTGTGGTGAGATGCGACAAAAACAACCCTTACCGCACCATTACGGGCGAGTGTAATAATAGGTGAGTGGGCTTGGGTTGCTGTGGGGGGCAGGCCTTCCAACCACCATGTCCAGCCCACCTGCCTTCCCCAGCCCACCTACCCCGCCCACCTGTCCAGCCCAGCTCAGCCAGAGGCTTTGCAGTTTGGGTGTTCCAGGGAGAACTGTCACTACCTTACCCTCTTAAACTTGGCGTCCCACTGGAATCCGTTCTGTTGGAACCCCTCCCTAACTCCCCCATCTTCTAAAGAGACCACTGGATCCCACTGGAAGCAGCACTTTTCCCCAGGGCAGAGGAGCCCCGCGCTTTGGTGGTGGCGGGGGGGGGGGGGGGTAGTTTAGAAACCCCACATTTGAGAGGTGCCTCTTTCGCTCCCCCTTTCCCTCGGGCAGAGGCTCCCTGTCCTGTCCCATGGGATCCCCCTGGGGTTTGCAGAGGAGTGGACTGGCCGAGGCTGAAGTCGGGTCCTACTCGGTTTCAGGAGGAACCCCTCGCTGGGCGCCGCCAACAGGGCGCTGGCGCGCTGGTTGCCGGCTGAGTACGAAGACGGGCTCGCTCTGCCCTTTGGGTGGACGCCGGGGAAGAAGCGGAATTGCTTCCCGATCCCACTGGTGAGGCTAGCTCGGAGCAGGAGGGTAAAGGATGGGGGTCAGAGGGGAGAGGATGCACTACCCCACCCCCCCAACACAAAGGAAGAAGAAGAAATTGGTGGCAGGACCGGAATGTGCCGCGGAGCCCCATCAAGGAGTGGGATGGACATTTGGACTTGCTGCCTGGCGATGTTCCCCAAAGTGCCACAAGAGGGCAGCAGAGCGCGAAGCCGGGAGCGCGGCCACGTGGCGGTCACGTCCCAGCTGCCCACAGGCCAGATACCCTGGGGTCTCCTAAGCAGATGGCCTCCCTGCCCCATCCTGTTCGCGCTTACCCTGCCCCAGCCCCTGGAGTGCATCAGCTGTCGTTTGCCTGGAGGTCCTATCTGTTGGCCTCATCTGAGTTGGCAGCCCTTCCCCTGAGGCCCTCTCCTCTTCCCAGACACCTGGCACCTCCATGCCACTTCAGAGGCAGCCTGTCTTTCTTTTCCTTCTCCGTAGTGGAAAGGGCACTGGCCTTGCAAGCCAGCGAGTCATACTGACCTGCGTTTAATCACTGCCCCTTTGTAGCTGACCTTGGAGAATTGACCTCACCTCTCTAGGACTCAGTCTCCTCATCTATAAAATGGGGGTAATGCCACCCTCGTCACAAACTTGTCATGAGATTAAATGTACCAATGACATCATAGGTACCCAATAAACTGCCATATCTGAATCCTCAAAGGACTTTTTCCTCCAATCCTCCCTTCTTTTCTCTCTCCTTCCATAGGCCCGTGAAGTATCGAACCAGATTGTAAGCTACCTGAATGAGGAGGGTGTTCTGGACCAAAACAGGTCCCTGCTCTTCATGCAGTGGGGTCAAATTGTGGACCATGACCTGGACTTTGCCCCCGACACCGAGATGGGGAGCAGCAAGCACTCCAAAGTGCAGTGTGACAAGTACTGTATCCAGGGAGACAACTGCTTCCCCATCACGGTAGGCCCTGCATCTTGTCCCTGACAAGCCCCTTGCCTCCCTGATGGGGCAGACATTCCCAGCCCGTCAGCCACGGTCCCTTGCTAGATCTTCAATGTTGATTTGACAGCTTCCCAAACCTCACGTGTCCATTCATTCACTATTCATCCATTTATTCAGTAAGTGGACATTAATCATCACCTCTGTGCCAGGCAGTGCACTGTGCAGTGGGGATACAACAGTGAATAAACACACTGTTTCTTCCCTCAAGGACAAAGGGCCTGTGTGGGAAATAGACAAGTAACCACTAATGGCAAAGTTGGGAAGCTCTGGGGAGGGTTGTTTATGTCCCTGGCCAGCAGCACTCATTTCACACGGGGACTTATAAGAAATATAAAATCTCAAGCGACATCCCAGACACGGCGAAACAGGACCTACAATTTACCAGGGTCTCCAGGAGATTAATTTTATACACAGTTTGGGGAACGCTGCTGTCAGTCATCCTGGGGTCTGGGAAGGCTACTCCCAGAAAGAGCTGAAACTTCATGGATGAATCAGAAATTGTGGGAATTTCCAGCAGGAAAGGAAAGGAACTTTCAGTGGTGCACCTTTTCTTCTTGTTCATGGATTTTATGATTATTGAGGGATTTATTCACTCAAACCACAAATCAAGGCTATGTGCTGTGGTATAAAGGACATAAGCTGTGGAGTGAGGATCTGAAGTTCACATAATATCCCCTTCCAATTTGTTAGTTCTTGGGCAAGTTACTTAACCTTTCTGAGTCTCAGTTTTCTTACCTGTAAAATGGGACTGAGTTGGCTACCTTACAGAGTTTTATGAGGACCAACGTGAGATAAAGATGCATAATGCCCGGCACATGGTAGGGTCAAAATAAATACATGGTAGCTGTTGTTGGCAGTGATTATTCACAAACCCTTCCTTTCCTATCTCTTGCCCTGCTTCCCTGTCCAGGGATCTCAGGAATCTCTCCCCGCCAAAAATTTGGAGGCCTATCTCTGAAAGATTGAATGATGCCCCTCGGCCCTTTGACACGTGGTATATAATGAACTTCAGGGTATTGTGGGCCCAGGATGTGTAGCAGCAGCAGAAGGTGTTCAGAGTCAGTGTCTGGTCCCAGGGTCCCAGGAGGGCACTGTCAGCATCTTTGCCAGCTTTATCCAGACCCAACCTGGAGAGAGGTTGCCAGGGCCCAGCTGTACCACCTCTACCCAGTCACCCACCCCCAATCTCTCTGCAGATCCCACCCGATGACCCCAAGTTCAAGACTCAAGGGAAGTGCATGCCTTTCTTCCGAGCCGGGTTTGTCTGCCCTACTCCACCTTACCAGTCCCTGGCCCGTGACCAGATCAACGCTCTGACTTCCTTCCTGGATGCCAGCTTCGTGTATGGTCCTGAGCCCAGCCTCGCTAGCCGCCTCCGCAACCTCAGCAGCCCCCTGGGCCTCATGGCCATCAACCAGGAGGTCTGGGACCATGGGCTGGCCTACCCGCCCTTTGAGAACAAGAAGCGGAGCCCCTGCGAGTTCATCAACACCACTGCCCACGTGCCCTGCTTCCTGACGGGTGAGTCTAGGCTGGGAACAGAGGGACTCAAGTTCAAGGGGACTGAGAGCAGAGGTAGGCCAGAGAAACTTCACAAGGCCACTAGGCAGCTTCCAGGGGGGAAGCTTCTTCTCATTGTCTTCGGGTAAAATGCACACCAAGCCAATACTACCTCTGGCACTGGTTCAGGACTGGCAGAAGGGCCCAGATGAATACAGAATCTAAGCACATGTGTTCACTGTAAAAGAAAGAAAAAAAAAAAGGAAAAAAAGAGAGTCCAGACAAGCACAAAGAACATAAGAAAATCAACAAAATCCCACCACCCACAGAAAATCATTCTCATTTTAATGCCTATCTTCCCAGGTTTTTTTCTATCATATAGTTCCACATCATTTTACCTAACTGGGGTCATACTATAAGTAATGCTGTATAACCTGATGTCTTCACTTAATATATCCCATTGAAATATTCTTCTACAATATGATTTTTAATGGTTGCTTGCTATTCCATGACATATGTTACCATAATTTCTTTTATCAACCCTATTTGGAGACGTTTAAGTCATTTCCAGTTTGTCTGTGATTTTGTTGTTGTCTTTAGGTAGTGAACATGCTTGTTGACGAATCTTTGTGCTCATTTACATAATTTTATTAAGATAACTTCCTAGAGGAGGAAGTTCTAGATTAAGAGGAATGTATATTTTTAAGGCATTTTATACACTTGGCACACTCCATATGGCGTGTGCACAACCAGAGCCCCCCAATTCTGTTCATTCCTGAGGCTCGTGCCCTCCCGGTCCTCTCGGCTTTTAGCTTCTGGAGGCCTTCCCTCTTCCAAAACCCCACCCTCCCAGGGCAAAGCCCCTGCCCACACTGACATGGCAGAGGCTGGCCTGTAGGCCTAGATTTCTCGGTAGGTCTCTTAGATTCTGTGTCCTCACATATTCCACATCAATCCAGACACAAAACCGAGCCCTTTCCTGTTGTCCACAAAAATATTCACTGAGACCAAGCATTTGTGACTTTAACAGACTTTCCTGATGACTAGAGGGCACAAGTCCCCTTATGAAACACCTGGTCTTTTACCATTTAACTGACCCCCCCATCCTGTTCCTCCCTCCCTTCCTCCTGATACCCCCGCCCCCAATCTCCAGAGTCTTTTTCCTTTATCACACAGAGGAATTCAACCCTACGTGGCTCCTACCCTCAAACTTGCATTCCTAAAAGCTTCAGTTGCTCCACACAATAAAAAGCCCTCATTTATTTGTAAAGCCCTCATTTAAATGTCTTAGAAGGCAGTTGGGATTGTAATTAGTAAAATTTTACTTTTTAATGTCATCTGTAGTCTTTACCTCAGTCTTGTGAGGTCAGCCTTATTATCCCCATTTTCAAAGATATGAAGGCTGAGGTTTAGAAATGTTGAGTCACTTGCCCAAAGTCACACAGCTAAAAAGTGTGTGTATAGAGCTGAGATTCAACCCTGTGAGTCCCCCGCCTGATCCCTCTCCACCTGACTTCCCTGAAGTTAACTGCAAGGAGGGGCTTAGGAGAGAGTCCCTTTGGGGCATGGTTATTTATTTTTTGGTGCAGTTACTGGGTTCTGAGGCCGCTCAGGAGAAACCCACCTGCCTGCCTTCTGGGCTTTCAGGAGATTCCCGAGCCAACGAGCATAGCCTGCTGGCCGTTTCCCACACCCTCTTTCTCCGGGAGCACAACCGGCTGGCCAGAGAACTAAAGATACTCAACCCTCAGTGGGATGGAGAGAAGCTCTACCAAGAAGCCCGGAAAATCCTGGGAGCCTTCGTGCAGGTACAGAAGCCCAAGAGACTTCCTCACATGCCCGCCTGGCTTCTGCTCCTGGCTCTGCCCTCTGCTCTCTGCCACACCTCTGCTTTCCATGCCTCCATTTCCCCCTTCTGCTCCTCTACTGCTTCTTTCCCATTGTCTCATTCTTTTAAACCTCCCTTTCTGTTTCTTCCACTTTTCTGCCCCAAAATGAACCCCTGGATTCAGAGTATTGGAGTCATTCATATGTTGGTCACTTAGTGTGCCTATCCAGGTATCATTACTGGGACCATAGGTTCCATCATTCCTGGGACTGTAACCTAGCAGTTACTTTGGTTATTTTGATTGGATTATCTTCTTTTTCAATTCTCTTCTCCTAAGCCACATGTCACAGGCATAGTCAATTGCTATTGTCAGTTGACTGATTGACTAACTAGAAGAGACTTAGAAAGATTGATATGTTGATATTAACCATGCATATATTTTTAAAACATTGTATTTTGAAATAATTGTTGATTATCAAGAAGTTGTGAGGGGAAAAAAAAGTATGTGCACCCAGCCTCCTCCAGTGCCAAGATTTTGCATAACTATGGAGAGATTTCAGTTAGTGTATTTCAGTTAGTGTACAATATCAAAAGCAGGAAGTTAACACTGATAAAACCATAGTGCTTATTCAGATTTTACCAGTTATAAATGCATTCATCTGTGCGCGTGTGTGTGTATGTACACCTCCATGCAATTTTATCACACGTGTAGCTTCATGTAACCACCACCACAATAAAGATGCTTAACTCAACCATCACAAGACTTCCTCATGCTATTCTTTTATAGCCACATCCACCCTCCCCTTCCTATATCCCTAACCCCTGGCAACGACTCATCTGTTGTCCATCTGTAAAGTGATGTTATTTTGTGAACGTTATATAAATGAAATCATGCAGTATGTATCCTTTGGAGATTGCCTTTTTACATTCAGCATAATTTCCTTAAGGTTCATCCAAGTCGCTGCATATACCAATAATTCATTCCTTTTTGTTGCTGAGTAGTATTCCATGGTGTGTCTAACCATTCACCTATTGAAGGACATTTGAATAGTTTCCAGTTTGGGATTATTATAAATAAAGCTGCTATGAACATTCATGTATAAGTTTCTACATGAAAATAAGTTTTTGTTTCTCTGGGACATATGCCCAAGAGTACAATTGCTAGGTCATATGGTAAGTCCATTTTTATTTAGTTTTAAACGAAACTGTCAAACTATTTTCCAGAGTGACTGTACCACTTTTACATTCCTACCAACAGTGTATAAATGATCATTTGTCTGTATCCTGGTCTTTATTTGGTGTTATCACTATTTTTTTTAACCTTTCTGATAGATATATAGTGATATCTCATAGTGGTTTAAATTTGCGTTTCTCTAATGGCTAATCATATTGAATATCTTTTCATGTGCTTACTTGCCATCTGTATATCTTCTTCAATAAAATACCTGTTCATGTATTTTGCCCATTTTCAAATTGTATTGTTTGTCTTTTAATGCTGAGTTTTGAGAATTCTTTATATATTCTAGATACAAGTCCATTGTCAGATACATGACTTTAAATATTTTCTACCAAACTGTACTTTGTCTTTTCATTCTCAATCTGTACTTTGTCTTTTCATTCTCTTAATTGATTTCATTGTCTTTTGCAGAGTAAGAGTTTTTAATTTTGATGAGGTCAAATTTATCAATTTTTTTTCTTTTTATGGATTGTGCTCTGGGTCTCAAGTCTCAGAACTCTTTCCCTCGGCATAGGCTCCAAAGACTTTCGTCCTTTTTTTTTTTTTTTTTTTTTTTGGCTTTTTGTTTGTTTGGTCAGAAGTTTTACAGTTTTGTATTTTACATTTAAGTCCATGAGCTACTGGGGGTTAATTTTTGTACAAAGTGTGAGGTTTAGGTCGAGGTTCATTTTTTTGGCCTATGGATGTCTAATTGCTTCAGCACCACTTACTGAAAAGGCTCTTTCCTTTATTGAATTGTTTTTGCTCCTTTGTCAAACATTATTTGGGCATACTGCAATACGTGAATCTATTTAGTCTATTTTCTCTTTGTTCTTCAGATTGACTAAATACTATTGATCTGTCTTCCGTTCTATCCTATCATCTCCCCCCTACTACTGGGTCTATCCAACAAGTATTTTTTTTGTTTGTTTGTTTTGTTTTGTTTTCAGTTAGGGTATTTTCAGTTCTATAATTACACTTTTTTACATACATAAATTCTATTTCTTTGCTGAGATGTCTTTATTTGTTTCAAGATAACGTATAATTGATTATTGAAGCATTTTTATGACAGCTACTTTAAAATCTCTATCAGAAAATTCCACCATCTGATTCATATCACTATTATCTTTTCTCATTCAAACTGTGGCTGTCCTGGTTCTCGGTAGTATGAGTGATTTTCAATTGTATTCTAGACATCTTAGTTATTATGTTAGGAGACTCTTGATCCTATTTAAATCTTCTATTTAAGCACATGGTTGCCCTGGTTATTTTGGTGTGTAGGTCCTGGTATACTTTTGTGGGCTTTAGTTCCAATGACAATTTAGTTCTTGAGTCCATGCAATGCTTTTCTGGTCTGTTTCATCCTTCTGGTGCTTCCGGAGTTCCCACTCAATCGCTACTGTCTGCAGGGCAGGAAGGTACTTTCTTGGCTGCCTTCTGCTGCTGAGCAATCTTCTAGGGGAGCAGAAGCCACTGCACCTGCATCTCCTTATGCCAGTGAGTGAAGAAGAGAGAGACACAGGGCTTCACGGCTGCCACCACTGCCAGCAGATCAGACCATCCACCAGCCTAGCTTGTGGATCGAGGGCTGGGATGGCTAAGGGCATGTGTTGTGAAGTGGGTTTGCGGGCTCTTTACTAGGTCTTTCCTGGACTTCCTTTGTCCCAGTCCTTTAGAGAAAGAGAGGACTTTCCTTGGCTTCTTTTGTCTATTCCTGCCAGCCTCTCATGTATCCAGTCTGGGATACGTAGGAACTCTCCATGTTGTCATTCTGCAAATCCTGAAGTCCTTAGCCAGTCCAGCTTTCAGAGTCTCTTTATTGTTGTCTGTTGAACAATTTCCAGGGTTCCTAGTTATATTTAGTGGGGAAGACTAAAGAAAAATGAGTCTACTCCATCTTGTTCTGAAACTAGAAGCCCTATGCATATATTTGTTACCATCAAAGAGACCTATTTCCAGTTGTTTCTTCTCAAAATCTCCAGAATTCAATATGTATTTAAAAATTTGGGGGTCCAAGAATCTTGTTCTTTGGAATTCATCCAAAGAACAAAAAAAGTATCAACCTAAAGATTATCTGAGTTAAGGCTTATATTAGCTTACTCAGGCTACCACAACAAAAGATTACAGGCCTGGTAGCTTACAGATCAAAAATTTATTTTCTCACAGTTCTGGAAGCTAGAAGTCCAAATCAAGGTATGAGCAGGTTTGATTTCTCCTGAGGCCTCTTTCCTTGGCTTGCAAGATGACTACCTTCCCTCTGTGTCCTCACATAGTTTTTCCTCTGTGCATATACTATCCTGATATTTCTCCTTCTTCGTATAAAGACACTAGTCCTAATGGATTAAGCTCTGTCCTTCGACCTCATTTAACCATAATTACCTCTTTATAGGCCCGATCTCCAAATACAGTCACACTGGGGATTAGAGCTTCAACATATGGATTTGAGGGGTCACAATTCTATTCATACCAAGGCTTCTTGGACTACAAGAAAAAGAAACCCACTCAGGCTAGTTCAGATGTTCAATATTGGTTCAACCCTATACATGTGTCAAGTGAAAACTGATAAGGAATTCCCCTGGGACCCCAGGGCAGGGGGTATAGTTGGGCCTCAGCAAGGATTAGAGCCCGAGACTGAGAACCATCTGGAATCAGGGCAGCTACTCTTGCTCTAACCCTCCCTCCTCTCTGCTCCTCTCTTCACTTCTTTCTGTTTTTCATTTTCTCTCTCTCTCTACAGATGGGTTTTCCCTGCTTTTCTGCACACAGTAAAAAATGAAAACACATATGACCCCACCTGTCCCCTCAGATCACACGCCATCAAACTGGGCCAGTCCACTGTGGCCAGAGGCAGAGTTCTCTCTCCTGATGCTTCCCACAACCCAAGGAGCAGACCGCCTGCTCCAAGGCTGCCGTCCACAGTCTGTGCTCTTGAACAAACTGGAAGCAACCTAAGAGTAAGACAGGAAGAGAAGGAACCATGAGTGCAATAGAATATTATACCCATTTAATTACATAATAATTGTGAGCCAGGAAGAAATGTGAGAAGTGTTAAGTAAAACAGCAGAATGCAAAAGTGTGCATTCTCTAGGATTACAGCTGTGTAAAAATATGTATAATATAGATAAAGATTAGAAAGAATAAAACTTAATGTAATTTTGTGAGGTGGCGGCATGATTTCTTCTTTTTTCAAAATTTTTCTCAATTTATGCTAGTTCACTGTTTTGGGTAAAACAAAACCAGAAACCGATCTCTCCATGATACAGCCTTCTTTCAAAACTGGAGATTGAATACATTTCCCTTGGTTACCCTGCGAACCATTCCTGTGGTTCTTCATTGCTCTTGCCCTGGCCTATGGGAAAAAGTTTAATAATCTGACATGGTTATGTTTAAAGTGACACACAAAGATTGTCACTTTAGCTTCAAGGTCATAAACGTAGAGCAAAGATGGCAGAGAATACATCTCAAGTGCCAAATTCAAATGACTCGTTCGTCGAGCCTATATTGAGACAAATCATGAGAGATCAGCAGAAAGAATGTCATGAACAATTAGTCATGTCTGCCAGGGTCATAGGACGGAATTTGGCACACATGCTATCCATTTGCCATCCTTGATTTTTCACCGCTCAGCCCTCTTGCCCGCAGCCCCTCTCCGACCTCACTGCAGAGGTTTAGGTCTTCTCATACCCTTTCCTCATGACTTGTTTCTCCTTCCAGATTATCACCTTTAGGGACTACCTACCCATTGTGCTAGGGGTTGAGATGCAGAAGTGGATCCCTCCATACCAAGGCTACAACAAGTCTGTGGATCCCCGAATTTCCAATGTGTTTACCTTTGCCTTACGCTTCGGCCATTTGGAGGTCCCCTCCACTGTGTCCCGCCTGGATGAGAACTATCAGCCACGGTGTCTAGAACCAGAGCTTCCCCTGCACACCCTCTTCTTCAACACCTGGAGGATAGTCAAAGATGGTACGTCCTTTCAGGGAAGTGCTGTCACCTGGCTGTCTCACTCTACAGGCTGCTTCTGGGGAAACTTGGCTTGGATGTCAGACTTCAGGTACTTCCTATGTGATCTTGGGCAAGTGAATTGACCTCCTTGAGCCTCAGTTTCCTCGTTTGTAAAATGGGGGCAATAATAGTACCTATCTCCCTAGGATACACAAAAAATTGTGACATATGTGTAAAGCACCCTGCAATAGTTCCTGACACACAGGAGACTGTCAGTAAATATTAGTAATTATTCTTTCTTTCCTCCTCCAGCCTCTAAGGTGCTAGGTTTTCCCTACCTCTTTTTCCTGCCTCAGGCTTCTCTAACCCCTGTAGAAAGAATTCATTGGTTTGGTAAATTATTTTCTTCTGCTCCCCTCTAGGGCTTTCCACCTCCATTAAGTGCCACAGGTTGGACCCAGCTCCCTTTATCCTGGACTGGGCTATGTTGAAACTGGCTTTACTTAAGGCCTGACCAGCGAGGGCCATTTCCTATAGATTTCTGCTACCTCTTCCCCCGCTGCAACATTCCTCAAGGAAACACATTCAAAGAGAAGAAGCCAACTCTCTGAACTAGAGCTCAGAAAAAATCCTGAAGCTTATATTCAGGCCATCATCCCATGAATGGCCCTTTTTTGCATCCCCAAAGCAGGCAGTCTGGACTCCCCCGACCCCCAGCACACCCTGCAAGCTCTTTTTATCCCTCCTTCCAGCTTGAGATGTTCAGTTGGCCCTATTTTCACCTGAGAAAAAACGTCTGGTGGAAAGAGAGGTCAACAGTGAAAGATGTCCACACCCTGCCCCCATCCCCAGGATGACCTCTGAGTCTCCCTGGCAGGTGGAATTGACCCTCTGGTGCGGGGCCTGCTGGCCAAGAAGTCCAAGTTGATGAATCAGGATAAAATGATGACGGGGGAGCTGCGCAACAAGCTTTTCCAGCCCACTCACAAGATCCACGGCTTTGACCTGGCTGCCATCAACATACAGCGTTGCCGAGACCATGGGATGCCTGGTGAGTGGGCCGGGGTTGGGCCGGGCCTGGGAACCTTTTAGCTACTTTCTGAATCTTCAGAGGGCTCTCTCCTATAATCCTGAGGATCTGGTCAATTCTAAAACAGAAGACAGAGAGGTCAGCTTTTAAGACTCACTTTGCTCATCTGTGAAATGGAATCTTACTTTGTTCCTAATGCAGAGACAACAGAACATATGTGGTACCATCTTGTAGCCCCTCAAATGAAAAAGAGATCACCAACTGACTTGTAAAACCAATGTAAAAGCCCAGGAAAAAAAATTGAGAAAAAGAGAGTAGAGAGAAACTAATGACTGTGGGCCTTTCTTTTGTACCAATGAAAGGCAATGTAATGTTATCATTAAAAGCCAGACTACCTGGGTTCAAATCCCACCTATGCCAGTTCTAGGTTTGTGACCTTAGGCAAGTTCCTTAACATTTCTGTTCTTCAGTTTACATGTTTGCTTAGAATAGTACCTGGACCCATATAACCTGCTAGCCCTCTTGAGACTATAAAGCACCAGATAGAAAACAATGGAAACCCATCCCAAAGACTATGCGCCTAGATTTTTGGGGGCTGATAGAGCTAGAGTAGGTATGTTCCCAAGGGGAGCTCCAGGCACAAAGTCCCTGGGATGAGACAGCTTCAGCCTTTCCCCCTTAGGATACAACTCCTGGAGAGGATTCTGTGGCCTCTCACAGCCCCAGACACTGGAGGAGCTGACCGCTGTGCTGAAGAACGAGATGCTAGCTAAGAAGTTATTGGATCTCTACGGGACCCCTGACAACATTGACATCTGGATTGGGGGCATCGCTGAGCCACTGGTAGAAAGAGGCGCGGTGGGGCCTCTTCTGGCCTGCCTCCTGGGGAAGCAGTTCCAGCAGATTCGCGATGGAGACAGGTGAGTGAAACCTCAGCGGAAGGGTCGGGGAGGTCAGATTCTTCTCTGAGGTAGGTGTCCCGTGTCCTGCCCTGAGAGAACTAACCCAGACTCAGAATGCTCCCAATGACTTCCTTCCTTCCCTTTGTGCAGGGTGGGGAAGGGCCAACAGCTGGGCTTATGGAGAGACCTACGCTTCTGTCTCTGCAGGTTCTGGTGGGAGAACCGTGGGGTCTTCACTGAAAAGCAGCGGGACTCTCTACAGAAAATGTCCTTTTCACGCTTTGTCTGTGACAACACCCGTATCACCAAGGTCCCACTGAACCCATTCCAGGTCAACAGCTATCCCCAAGACTTTGTGAATTGCTCAGCCATTGATGAGCTGGACCTCTCACCCTGGGCCTCAGTGGAGAATTAGGGGCCCATCACATTGTGCAGTAAAGCGCCCTTTGGTCCACGATGCCCTTTCAAGCAAGTTCAGTGATCTGGTCCCTGAGACCTCCACACCCTGTCCCAGCCCCTCTTTTCAGGCAGACCTTGCTCCACTTGCCAGATGCATACCTCACGCAAGCCCAAGGCCAGCATCTCAGCCTTTCCAGCCCTTTCACTTAAAATCCACTGCTCCCACCCCATCACCTCTACCTGTGGAAATTTTGTTTCTGTCATGACTTAGACCGGCTGCAACGCCCTTCCAATCTAGCTTGCCAGATGTCACCCATCCTCTCCCTGGAACAAGTCTTGGCTGGGGCGGTGGCCTTTGTACCCTTCCCTCCTTTCCTCTCAAACTAGTGTGAGTTCCTTGAGCTAGGGACTTCAGTCTGCTTCCGAGTGTCTCCCCTGCCACCCAGCAAGGTGCTTAGCATACAGTAAGTGCTCAATAAACATCTGCTGATTGACTAAAGATGCTGGCAATGACATTGTTCCCTTCCAGAAGGCAGACCTTGGAACCACTGCCTATTAAGTAACTAGAGTTTACAGTCCAGACATGTCTCACCACTAAGATGTGTGCACTGGTCTGTGGGGTAAGAAAGCACAATGTGGTGGGATTTCAAAGAGCTCTCCAAGAAAAGGAGGAGGCAAAGGGCTCCCGGGAAAAGAAACAATGGCCATAGAAAGGCAAGAGAGAGGGCTTGGGAGGGTGCCAAGTGATCAAACGGAGGAAATCCAAGCCTGGATTCCCCTACAGCTACAGTTAATTTCCCTTCCAGAGACTTTTCTGGGAAATACTCTCTTGTTCTTCTCAGAGGCTGGAAGGCCCTGAAGGGGCATCTCCAGAATATACCTTGTGCTGCTGCCCAATACATATTTGTGTTATCTTTTTTTAAAAGATTTATTGGGGAATATTGGGGAACAGTGTGCTTCTCCAGGGCCCATGAGCTCCAAGTCGTTGTCCTTCAATCTAGTTGTGGAGGGTGTAGCTCAGCTCCAAGTCCAGTCACCGTTTTCAGTCTTTAGTTGCAGGGGGCGCAGCTCACCATCCAATGTGGGAACTGAACTGGCAACCTTGTTGTTGAGAGCTCGCACTCTAACCAACTGAGCCATCCAGCCACCCCTCCGGCAGCTCAGTGGCAGCTCGTTGCCTTCAGTCTACTAGTTGTGGAGGGCGCAGCTCACTGGCTCATGTGGGAATCGAACCAGCAACCCTGTTGTTCAGAGCTCATGGTCCAACCAACTGAGCCATCCGGCTGCGCTCGTGTGTTGTTTTAAAATGACCCTCTGGGGGTGGACGGGTGGCTCAGTTGGTTAGAGCACGGGCTCTCAACCACAACGTTGCCGGTTTGACTTCTGCAAGGGATGGTGGGCTGCGCCCCCTGCAACTAACAACGGTGACTGGACCTGGAGCTGAGCTGAGCTGCGCCCTCCACAACTAAGACTGAAAGGACAACAACTTGGATGGAATTGACGAGAGTCCTAGGAAAAACACACCACTGTCCCCCAATAAAAAGTCCTAGAAATACACACTGTTCCCCAATAAAGTCCTGTTCTCCTTCCTCAATAAAAATATAAAAAAATCTAAAATAAATAAATAAATAAAAGACCCTCGGGGTAAGGTCAGTCCAGCCAGAGCCTCCAGGTCCTCTGACTGGTGGGGTGGGGATGAGAGGCACTTAACCACCTTGTGGGAAGAGCCCAGGAGCCAGAAGACTTGGCTGCAGCCCTGGCTCTCGTACCCACTTCTTCAAGTCCTCAGACAAGCCCCTTCGCATCTCCGAGCACCCCGCTCATCATCAGTAACCTGGAGACAAGTAGTATTTATCCTGCTCTGGCGAGGTCCTAGTATGAGCGGGGTACATCACTGTCAGCATCCTGCACACATTCAGGCTCCCTGCTGTGGGTGCCCCTCTCCAAATGTGGGAAGAAGAGGGGAACTTACCAATCAGATATAGGGGCCAAGTTCCAGGCAAGATTATTAGGGAAATGGCCTCCTCTCCCTCTCACAGCGCTGGCCACATGAAGCCAGGACTGAGTACTCTAGTGTGTGAGGGCCCCTGAACCACTGTGCCAGGCTGCTGAGCAGGATCCAGAGGTGTCTGTCATCTGGGGAGGGCCTACCATCACACCTCTACTCTTTCCCTCCCGCAGGACAGCATATTGTCCTCTGTTTCCCAGCACCTGACACAGAATGAGCAGGTAGCAAGTATTTGTCAGAGTGAAGAACGAGCATAAAGACTTGGTGACCACAATTCCTGTTCTCCAGGTGGTATGGGTGGCAGGTGAGGGAGGAGAGTCTGCTAGATTTGGCCCAGCCTCTGGGCTTCGAAGAACTAACTGCCTTCCATGGATCCGCCAAAGGAAGACTCCTGGATACCCTTACCCACAGTTCAGAAAACACAGGGCCCTGAGGGACAGACCCACACTGTTTCAGGTTCAGAGTCTAGAGCAAGCCTTATGCTGAGGCTACAGCCCCCCTGTAGACATAGACAGAGTAAAGATCCCCGTCAGTGCTACTTTATTATCATAGATATCAGATACAAACAAATAGTACAAAAGGGCCAACAGGCCCCAGTTCCTCTCCAGGCCGCTCCTGTGAATAAGCAAGAGAACAGGGTAAGGAATTAAAAGGTGAGATCTGAGCTGAGCCTAGCTTGCCTGGGCCCAGAACTCAACTGCCATCCACAGCCCAACTGCTAAGGGCCATTCCTCCAGGAATCACGGGTTCACCTCTGCTAACCGGGATGCCCTCAAGGTGCAAGCTCCGTGAGGAAAGAAATGGTGTCTGACTTTCTGTTTCCCATGCCTAGAACAGTGCCTGGCAGATAGTAAGTGCTCAATAAACAAAGAACTGGAGGATGCAAACAAGCCTTCTAAGAAGGCATGACAGCTGTAATGACAGCTGTTTCCTTCTTATTTACGAAGAAGGAAACTCGGGCTTGACAAGGTTGAATAACGTGTTCAAGGTCACACAGCGACAGAGCCCGGATTTGAACCCAAGCGGTCTGACTCCTGAGCTTGTGCGACTCACCAATCCACTCTGCTGCCTTCCATGTACGTATTACTCACAGAAGCAGCAAACACACACTCACATAAACAACATGCATACAGAGCACACAAAATACTACCCATGTTCAGACAGCACACACATAGAAACAATTTATACACATTGCACGCGGACACACACAGACGAATGAATGAATGTTTAGTCATTCGTTTTCTTGGCCAGCACCCAGAATAAGGATGGGCTTACACAGGGAAGGGAGATTTGTGATTCTGATTGGCCAGCCCATGGATGCCCAGCCTTCACCTCACCTCTGTACCCCTCACCCAGCCTCTAGTCCCTTTCCCTCCAGGAAGTCAGGTCCAATGCAGGAAGTGTACTGCACTTGACAAAGTCCCGAGGAAACGTGTTGGACATGAAGATGTTGTTCTTGGACACGGTGGTGATGCCTGTGTTGTCGCAGATGATGCGAGGCAAGGAGATCTTGGCCAGGGCCTGCCGCTGCTGTGTGCTGAACACGTCCTTGTTTTCCCACCAAAACCTGCACGGGAACACCCACAGACCTCGTACCTAAAGCTCTCCAGGACCGGGAGGCCATCACCTGGCGTGCACTGCTCCCCAGATGCAAGAGGACCGCAGCAGACACCCCCTCTACAGCACAGGAGAGCTCCAAGCCCTGAGGCAGCCAGTGGGGTTCAAACAAGTGGAGCCCCACTCCTGGCACAAAGCCCAGCTGCCTGGATGCCCCGCCCCAGAGGCTTCTAAGGCACCAGTGTTGCTAGACAGGAAGCTGAGCCCGCTCTTGCTCAAGAAACCTGTGCTCTGGCATGGGCTGCACCAATGAGGGTAGAGAGAATCTTGGGGGTGGTTTATAATGTGTCCACCCAGAAAGGGACACCTTATTGTAACTTTCTCAAGGGTACAACACAGGCTAGGGAAGAGCTAGGTATGACAGACGTCAGAACCATGATGAAATAACACGAGGAGAAGCAAGGACGGGGCTGTTCCATGGGCCTGGGACTGACAACATCATGGTTGCAACCTGGAACACGGGGAAGTGAAGAGTGGCCTTTTCTCTGTCTACCCTCCTGCACAACCAGGGGTCCAGGTCCCTCCTTGCTGCACTCCCGACAGGTTCAGAGCACATTAGGGATGACCTTGAGGCTCCCTCGAACGTACTGAGACGTCACAGATTCCATCCAGCCCTTCCTTTCATAGGAAGAAGTTGGGACCCCAAGAGATTCTGGACAGGGCCACAGCCAGACAGTGGGCCTGAGCCGCTCGTCCTGCCTCCTTACCGATCACCATCACGGAGCTTCCTGAACTGGGTCCCAATGAGGCAGGCGAGAAGTGGGCCCACGCGGCCATTGCGCTCCAGGGGCTCGGACACACCGCCCATCCAGATGTCGATGTTGTTGGGTGTACCATACTGCGCCATCAGCTTCCTTGCCAGGTCCAGATTCTTCAGCACCGTGCCCAGCTCACCCACCGTGCTAGGCTGCGGGAGACCGCAGAAGCGCCTCCAGGCATTGTACCCTGCATGGGGATAGGGGAGAGGTGGCTGTGGGTGCATCCCAGAAAACCCACCTTCCCGATACACCAAGGCCATATGTAGAGGTACATGAGGGAGGGGGAGGACACAGAAGGGCTTCTCTTAGGCTATAAAATAGGGAACCCTGAACCCTTGGCACAGGCCAAGGGGACAGCTGGGCAGCTCTAGGACCCTCTCTGCTTTCCCTTGCTCTCCCATCCTAAGGCAAATCCTAAATTGTCATAACTCCTATCAGGGGGACAACTCATTGTCCCCCTGTGGAAATCTCAGACCTGTGAGGGGTGAGGTGTGTCTAGAAGACTCAGCCCCACAAGCTGTCCCACAGTGCAGGCACAGGCTTTGGGGTTAGGCTGATCTGGGTTCAAATTCCAGCTCTGTCACTGACTTGGCTGGAGAGCCCGGGCCTCAGTTTCCCCATCAGTAAAATTCAAGTGACAATACTCTCTTCCCCTCAAGAGTTCATGTGAAATGAAGCAAAATGAAATGATGATGGAGACAGATTTTCAGATGATAGGGGCTAGGAGCTTGTTATTATTATCATGATGCTCCAAGTTTAAGGGTATATCAGTATGACGGCTGCAAGGAAGAGCTGAAAGTAGACCAGGTGGGCCCAGGGAGAGGTAGGTGCCTGACCTCAGACCACTTCCTAAGAGCAAGGTGCTGGGGTACGGGGAAGCCTTGGGCAGCTGGGGCCCCTGGAAAGGGCAGGGCCCCTGAGTGGGAGGTGGGAGTGGGGGAGGGGAACCCCTGCAGCCCCTCACCTGGGAGTCCATGGTCTCGGCTGCGCTGCATGTTTAGAGCAGGCAGGTCCAGCCCAATCCTCATGACCTGCTCAAACAACCGCTCCCGGATCTCATCCACCACAATTTGGTTCTGGCGATTCAGCTTGGCCGGAGTGGCCATGAGGCCCCGGAGGATGGGGTCAATGCCACCTGGGGGCAAGAGCAGCAAGGTTGGGGGCGGGGATCTGGCTCAGTATCACAGCTGAGATTGGAGTCAGGAACAAGTCCAAGGTGGTGTCGGGCGTTGCAGGAAAGGGCTGGGCACATGCAGCTCCTGGTGCCAAGGTGGTCCCAATGGACAGATCCTCACCAGGGCATCAAGTCTCAGGGGATTATGCCATTAAGACTTGCAAGGTTGGGGTGCTCCCAGCCCCTGGCCTGCTGGGTCCCTGAGAGTCACAACACATAGGAAGGAGCCAGCTCCTTAGGAGGTATTCGCACCCCACCCTTTATGGTTAGATGCAAAAGCAGAGTCAGGCGAACTGAGGCTGGGAAGTCAGATCAAATAGATCCCCAAAGATGAAAGGAAAGAGGATTTCTCCTGCCCTAGTTCCCTGTGGCCAAGCCCGCCCCTACCCCACCTTCAGCTGCCAGCCCCCTCTCTCCTGGCCTGAGTCCTACTCACCTTCCAGCACTACCCTCCAGGAGGCAAAAAAGACCTTGCTGAGGGGAACACGGGGATTGGGCCCCGTAGGCTTGTACTGATTGTCCAGGCGGAACATGAAGGGTTGGATGAGAGTGTGGCCATAGCGGAAAGCGTTTGTGAAGACGTTGGAGATGCGAGGGTCCACTGAGTCATTGTAGGAGCGGTATTTGGGCAGGTACTTCTTCAGGGCCGTTGGCCCCAGTACCAGCGGCAAGTAGTCCCGGTAAGTGATGATCTAAAGAAAAGTCACTCAGAGCGGCCTCTTCACTCACCCATCCCTGCAGTCTTCACCTGCTCCTGGCTTGAGGGATTCCTCCCACATGTCTATGACCAGGGAACTGCCTTTTACAGCACTGGATCTGGGTCTGAGTAGCACTGAGGGGCATAAACAGAACTCCTGCCTACTGTGTGACCTTGGGACAGTTATTAACCTCTCTGTGCTCTAATTCTTCAAATGTAAATTAAGGGTAATTATGCTGCCCTCTGCCTTAAAGGATTAAATAACAAAGGGCTTTATTAGTCATTGCTATAGCTCCCTTGACTTTGAGTTATTAATGTCTTGTTTCTCCTACTAACTTATAAGCTCCTTGAAGACTATGGTTATACCTCATTTCTCTTGGAATTACTCAGTGCCCAGCAAGTACCTGGCTCACAGTAGGGTTCAATATATGACTGTGGAAAAAGTGGAGGCAAGAAGGAAAAGGGCCACCGTAGATGATTTCCCCCAGTGAAAAGAGGAGATATAGAACAGTCTCCCTCTAGATTCTAGACTCTGGGATGTCCTCTCAGGCTTAAATGAACGTCATTTAAGTTCTTAGTGCAACTCAAAAACTCACCCTCAACACCTGCAACTCTCTCACACTCCAGAGTCTAGGAGTATTAGAAAGGTGTGTATGTGTTTGTGTGTGTGTGTGTCAGTGTTTAAGTCTTGGGGAAAGGATGGAGGTGCTGGAGCATCAACGATTGGGAAGGAGAACCAGAAACACTGCCCAGGGATAAACAAGGAGAGGGAGATTGGGTGAGCTGTGATAGAGTGAAAAAGAAGAGGTGAATGGGTGAAGGAGTCAGGTGTAACAATGAGATGACGGAAATAAGAGGCATTTAGTGGACAGCTACTATGCGCCAGGTGCTTTAGATCCAGCCATTTAATCATCCCAATCCCATTCCCAACAGACAGGAAAGAAGAAAGGGGAGCAAGCCTGGGAAGGAAGGAACGGAAGGCAAGTAACCCTTGTCAGGCACTTGGTATCTGCCAGGTGCTTTCATATATGTCCTTTAATCGTTACAGTATTTTTATGGATAAAGAAACTGAGACTCATGAGGGTTAACCTGCCCAAGGTCACACAGCCCGGATGTGGCAGAAGTACACACGACTCCCAAGTCTGCCTGACCCATGGTATCACTGATGATCAGGACTACCTACCTGGATCATGGCTCCCACGATCTTCCGGGCTTCTTGGTAGAGCCTCTCTCCATTCCAGCGGGGGTTCAGGCGCTTGAGCTGTGTAGCCAGCCGGTTGTGCTCCCGCAGGAAGAGTGTATGCATGGAGGTGAGCTCAGGCATCTCACTGGAGCGGGTGTCCCCTGGGGGAAGCAAAACGTATCTTTCCTAAGACCTCCATCCCAGAAAGGACGTGCTCCATTGAAACTCCCTCCCCGGACAAAGCCTGAATTGCCTCCCACTCAGCCCTCCCTTCCAACCATCGTTCTCACCAGGTTCAGTTTATGTCTCCCCTGCCTTGATGCCCTAGTCCACCATAATAGCTTCTGCCCCTGTTTGGGGGCACAGCTGGTTGGAGATGCTCATTCAATAGACATCAGATCTGACACATGACTTGCCACCTTCCCGTACCTGAGACTGGGAGCTCCTTGAGAACAAAGCGTGCTGTCTTTTGCGGTTTTTTGTATCTGACCCTCTCACCCAACACACACATAGACACATGGGGTATAGTACAAAGCAGGAGATCCATGAACACTGCCGGGTTGACTTAGTCTCTTGATTCAGGGAAGGCCAAAAAGTAGCACGTATGTCGGCACACCCTACTTCCAGGCCCATGTCTGACACAGCTAATGATCCCAGCACTCTCTCCTGCTAAAATTGGATGCAACCTCAGAATCCTTCTTAACACAGGACTCCAGAAAGCCACTACTGTCTGATCAGAGTTGCCACACCCACCCTTACTACATGCTAATCATGCAGCCTGCTCAGGGACGGGGACTAGGGCACAGGATGTTTGAAGTCCACACCTGAGTCTATTCAAAAGAATTCAGTGAGATTCCTAATCCTTCTAGGCCTCTCCCAAACCTTCTCTGGAAGGGCCTGAGTCCCATTTCAGCAGGACACCAGGTTCAGCCCTCACCAGCAATAGAGGCTGGTGAGAAGGAAATTCCATGAGAGCAGCTTTTCCATCCCATGACTATCCAGGCCTGGAACACGGACATGCAGCTTGCCAATGCCAGGCTGGAGGCAGCCATGACTGGCTGAGGAGTGCTGCTCTTCCCCGCAGTAGCTAAGGAAAGTCCACACTGGTGCTGGCCTTGATTTTCCTCCCCAAGGCTCGACCACCAGAAGCCACCAAGAAGAGGGGTTGGGAGGTCGGAGGAAAGGGCTTCAGACCCACTATTGGGTTTACGTTAGAAAATTTCTGGGCATGGGCACCATCATGGCCTCAAGGGTATCCCCAGGGCTGCCGGCTGTGTACCTGTAAACTCCCACCCTCGTTCATTACAGGCAATCAAGATGGGCGGGAGGTGATAGCAGAGTGGCAGCTCTGTCCAATAGACCCTTCTGAACTGAAAATGTTCTATGTCTGTGCTGCTCCATGTGGGAGCCGTTAGCCTATGAGGCTAATGAGCATGTGAAACGTGACTAGTGCAGTGGAGAAACTGAATTTTTAACATTAAGTTTATTTAAATTTCCTTAAACTTAAATGAAAAGCACATGTGGTGACTGTATTGGATAATATGGTTCTAGAGGGTGAGGGCACCACGTTGCTCTCTGTCCCTTTAGTTCCCTGTCCCTGGGGCACTCAACTCTCCTCTCTGCCAGCGTCCAGAGGGAAAGAGGGAGACAGAAGAGGGTGGACAAAGGCTCCTCAACCACCCCTGAGTCTTCTTAGGTTGGGGTTTCTTTGTTTTTTCCGTTCTGGCTCCACCCAACTTGTCACCAAGGCAACTGAATTAATATCATGAAGTTGGTGAGGGCAGAGTCTCGCTCAATGCAAATCCACTAGCTGCTTACAAATAGGCCAGCTGTGGCCCCATCAGGGAGCACCCCTGTGCCATTCTAGGTCCCCGCCCAGGTCTGACCTGCCAGGAAGCAGGGGATGCGCGCGGAGCGGTTGGTGAGGAGGCAGGGGTCGTCGTGCAGCTGGTCGAAGGGCAGCAGAGCCCGGCCGTTGTCGCTGAAGCGGGAGTTGACGGCCATCAGCCCCAGCTGGTTGGTGAGGTTGCGCAGCTTCATGGCCAACGGGTCCTCGCTGCCGTACACCATGCTGGCGTCCAAGAAGGAGGTGAGCGCGTTGATCTGGTTGCGGATGGTGATGTTGCTGTTTGTGCAGGCAGGGCAGGAGCGGAAGAAGGGGATGCAGTCCTGCTGGTTCTTGATGCGGGGGTCATTGGGTGGGATCTGCAGCACAGAGAGAGACCCGCCAGCTCGCCAAGGGCAGGGACAGTGGGCAGGAGTGGCTTCCCCCCCACCCCCTCTACCCTCCTGAAGGCCACAATCCCACCTCCAAAGCAGCCTGGAGTCCAGGACCAGAAGGAGAGACCCAGACACCAAAACAGGGGTCCCTCGGGACTTCTGGCCCCCTCACCCTACAGGGAGGCCTCTCAAGCCCACAAAGGACCAGTGACTGAGGTCCCACCAGCAGAGTGCCTCTGAGTTTCAGGGGTGATGACTAGAAAGCTGGACTGAGGAATGTGGGGCCCTTGTGGGGCCCTTGGAGGTGAACCTGCCAGTGCTCTGACCCTCCCCCTACGCCTCCTATCTCTCACTATTTCTCTCTTCTGCTTCTGCTCCTCCATCTCCCGTGGTCTACATTCTCAGTCACTTCTCTTCTTTTTCTTTTCCTGTTCTCAGCTCTCTCTCCTCCCTGTCCCTTTCCTGTCTTTCCCTCTGGCCCCTGTCTTTCTCTTAGATTCTCTTTCCTTTTCTCCTCCTCTCCCCAGTCAGCCTCAACCAACCAGTAGCCCTCTCAGCCCTGCTCCCTGCCCACAACCCAGGCTCTGTGTAATGTGGGCTGGGGAGAAGGTGCCCCTCTGTGGGGAGGAAAGAGGACTGAGCACGTGGTACCTACAGAAGTCTGAGGGACAGTGGGGAGGTCCTCAGCCTGGGGTGGGGCAGGGGGCAGGGCCAGCCTTACTCAAGAGCTGGAGAAGGAAACCTGGGCAGGTGGCCACTCCCAGGAAGGATGCCTACTCTCCCCACCAAGCTGGCAGTGGCAGGGCAGAAAGAAGGGAGCACCTTGAGTGGGAAGCAGGGCGGCTGCTGCAGGCAGCTGGTCTCACAGTTGAGGCCAGTGATGAAGGCGACCCGGGCAGCCGGTTCGGGGGTGAAGTCCAGGTCGTGATCAATCAGCTGGCCCCACTGCATGAACAGCAGCGAGCGCTCCTGGTCCGGGGTCAGCTGCTCCGTGGGGAAGCGCACGATGGCGTTGGAGACAGCCCGAGCCTGGGGGACACAGATCGTCAGGGGCCGCCTCGGGCCGCGCCGCCTTGGGCCGGCCTCGCCCCCTCTGTGGGCCAGGGCTCACCAGGGGCACCGGGAAACCGCCGCGCTTCACCCCGGGCGTCCAGCCGTAGGGCAGTGAGAAGCCGTCCTCGTACTCCGCCGGCAACCAACGCACAAAGGCCCGGTTGGAGGCCCCCAGCGTGGGTCTGCGTCTGTGAGGCAAGGACAGGGCGCTGACACGAGGTGGCGCTGCAGGCCGCCCGAGGACCAGGACACCTCCCTGAGCCTCCCACCCTCTGAGGGGACGCTGCTCCTCAGACACACTTGTTGTTGCACTGCCCGGTGATGGTGCGGTACTTGTCTCGCTCTGGACATGTCACCCCCACGTCCTGGTAGGCACAGCCGCTCAACTTGGACAGCAGATTCAGCTGGGCAGGCGTCAGCACATCTGCAGGGCCAGGGGAAGTGGGGTGTGGGATCTGAGCCCCCCAACTTCCTATCCTAGGCTGGGGACCCTTGGTTGGTGGGTGCAGTCTGAGGACATGGAGGGGAGGCTCAATGTCCCTGAAACTCCCTGGAAGGAGGAGTTGGGGGGAATCACTGGGAGGTGGTGGGGTCACTTGGAAAGGGGACTAGTGGAGCAGGGGCTGGGGTTGTGGGGGCAATATTACCAGTGACATTGAATGGCCCTGGCAACAGGGGCTGCAGCTTCCCCTCCAGCAAGCCTAGGGCCACATGCAAATAGTCAGCAGCCCTCACAGCTGTTCTAGTGGCTGCCACTGGCTGCTTGAAGTAGGACAGGAGTTCCATGGGGCTGGCCAATCCACTGTGAAGCCGCTGCTTGATGCTGCTTGGAGAAAGGAGGAGTGAGGGGCAGAGAAGGTGGGCAGACACACTCAGCAGAGCCCCAGTCCAGGAGATGGACACGCAGGACAGTGCAGACACACACACAGACAGGGAGAAGTTTTCCCTTTCTAAACACTTTATGCACCTGGATGTCCAGACAGAGGCAAGGCCATGGGAAGGATGGGTTTGAAGATGTTCTCACACCCAAACACACAAAGGGCACCACCCCACCTACAAACTCCCCGAGCCTGCTTCTTTTCCGAAAGGCCTTGCCCAGAACTGGACAGTGCCCCGCGCCCACCTTTCCCGCCGCTCCTTGTAGGCTTTGTCCACCAGCCGCTTGGCCTCTTCCATGCACGTCAGCACCAGAGAGGTCTCCACCTCTCCCAGGACAGCTGCCCAGAATATGGGGTCACAAGGTCAGCAGTAGGCCCAAAGCTGCCCATGAGGCGCCAGAGCCAGGATGGCCTGCAGTGAGGAAGGAATCCCTGGAACTCAGAACCACCCCCAACACACCACCTTTCCCCTCCTGAACTGTTACCTGGAGCGGTACCCTCCAAAGGCTGGGGCACAACCAGAATGGCCAGGAGCCCTACTAGGGCCAGGAGCAGCTTCATCTCTGCAATAAGACCCCAAGCTCAGCAAGTGTCCAAAACCCACAGTTCATTTGGGAGAAGAGAACCCAAACATCCCTCTTCTCTTGGGCCCCTCACTCCCACCTTCGTGCCCAGGCCCACCTCAGTGGTCCCTGCCTACAGACAGAATCCAGCCCTCCTTGAGGAAGAGGTCCACAGTGCCTCTCCTTTGCTAGCGTCCGTCACGCAACGCTCCGGGACCTCACTTCTGAAGTTGACCTGACATTGGCAACATTTCTCAGCTGAATGTAGGCTTTTATGTCCTCCAAGCTGGGGGAGGGACAGGGCAGATGAGACCCGCCCCTGGAAACTGAACTCTCTCCTGCCCCTAGGGTTGGGGTTCACAGAAAAGGAGCTCTGACAGGGGAGACAGGGGCAGGAAAGAAGGGGCCAGAACTGTCCCTAGCCTTCGAATTCAGTACCCCCCACCCCAGAGTTTCTCTCTCCATGTGTGCCAAGACCAGTGCTGTCCCCAGGGGGTAAGACAACTAACCCCTCTCCAAAATTCTGATTCAGTTGAATATCTACAGTTCCTTTGAAAGGGACGAAAGGCAGGAACCAACAGCCTAAGCAATTATGGGAAATGGAGTGACCCCGGAGGAGGAGGGAAGGTAAAGGGGAGACCTAGTATGATGATGATCCAATCAGCCTCAGGGGAATGTCCCCCACCCCCAATAGTAACCTGTCCCCTATAGCCAAACCTGGCTGGCAGCCCCCCATTCTTGGTGAGGGCTAAAGGGACAGGAAATCTGGCTGGAAACCGTTGGGTTTCACAGGAAAGAGGACCCTGGGGGCTACAGGTTCAAGACCAAGGTAACTTCCTCTATCCCTCTCCTCCTCCCCTTTCTTCTTGGCTTTTGCTAGGAGGCTGTCTCCAACACCCCTGCCATCTGCTCCTGGATTTCAGAAACTAGAAGAGAACAGAGCTGGTTGTGGTTAGTGGTCAGTTGGGTGACACAGACCAAGGCTTCTCTGGGACAAGATCAGTGCAATTAGGAGAACTGGTGTTCAACTTTAGATTCATTCTGAAACAGAAGAGAGGGAAGTTTCTCCCCTGAAGAAGTCTGCCAAAGGGGATGCCATTTTCAGGCAGGAAAAGTACCCTATGAGTAATGATTGTGTTTGTCCACCTCCCTGGAACCTCACCAGGCTGGGCAGAGTTCCCATGTCCTGTTTGGTCTAGCTACCCTCCTACTCCAGGCACTTCCTTGCTTCACTCTTGCCTTCTATGCCCAGACCACATCTTACTAGCCAAGGAACAAGGGACAACAACATGTCCAAAACACCTTCCCAGTGTGCCCAGAGAGCCTGTCACCTGCTGGGTAGTGACAGGAGCCCAGGGGCCTATGAGAGAGGAATCATTCTTCCAGGCTTGCTCGGCCAGTGACTGACTGGCTAGGTGTGACCTGGGACAAGTGGCTGTTTGTGAATCAGGTTTTAGAATTTTATAGACTTTCGAAAATACTTTTTTTTTTTTTTTAGGAGAATTCCATGCTGTTTATTGGCCATACCCTCTGCCCCGACCCTACAATATTGAGCAGCTTAATCCTGCCCTTGGAAGAGTTCCAGACAAAGATGGGAAGTTGGAATGAGGAAGCACAGCTTGAGGCTCAGAGGCCACACACCTAAAGGTATAGACAGTAGTTGTCCCTCCCTAAATCTTCCTTCACCCCAGCCTTGCCTCAGGCAACTAGAGGCCAAAGGCTAGAGTTGGGGGAGGTATCAGCAGGACTTTATCCCAGCATCCAGCTTATCACCATCGGAAGAAAGATAGCCATCCAGGATCCTGCCAAATTCCTGCTGCTGGAGGCACTGGACTCTGAAACCACATAGATTGAGCTTGAGAAGCCATCCTGACAGGACAAGGCCAGCATGCTCCTCCCATCATTTCATCGAAAGTGAGCAAAAGGGCTGATCCCTTGTTGAAGCTGGGACTCAGAGGGATGTGATGAACCTTCTGCCTCGTTTATTTGGAGGGGCCCCGAACACCATCCAGCCAGCTCCGCTTTCCGGGTCCTCCCACGCTGGGATCTCCCAGGCTCCATTCCTCCCAGGAGGATTCTTCTCTTGAAAATACTTTTTAATCCAATAAGTGATACAATGGTCCCTCGGTTTTCTAATGTAATCCATTCTGGAAGACCATTCGAGTTCTGAAACGTTCGAAAACAGCTGACAGCTAGGCCTCAGGATCTTGCACTGAGCGGAAGCTGCGTGACATGTTCCACATCCAAGGCGTGTTCGAAAACTGAAGCACTTACTTCCAGGTTTACGGTGTTCGTAAACCGAAATGTTCGTCAACGGAGACGTTCAAAAACCAAGGTACTACTGTATATTCCCATTCATGAAAAGTTAGAGAGCACAGGTGTTCCCCCACCTGTGGTCCCACTCCCCGCATAAGAACGCAGGCTGTGGTGAAGCCAAAAGCGAACACCCACGGAGCCACAGATACGGGAGTCATACCACCATATTGTCGCTGACGGCTGGGTTGGAGATACAAAAGCAAACATCCACCAGTACCCCAACGAGGGGTTTTCCTGCACCCCAGTCTCGCTGGCGGCCGGGGGAGACACAGGAAGTAGGATCAACATGATCTGCAATCCACAATCCACTTGGTAGCCGCAAACCTCCATCCGCTTCTCTACCAACCAGCCAACCCCCTGACCTAGCCACAGCAGTTATATCAGTGGCCAATGGCTCACTGGTTACAGCTGACGGCCATCTGATCGCAGCTGATGGCCATCTATTACCCGAGCCAGCACCCCTCCACGTGACGTCGAGAGCCTGGAAACTGCTCTCAGGGACTCTGTCCGCACACAAGCAAAAATAAAAATAAATCAAAATTACTTATAATCAAGTGAGATAGATCATGGGTAATTGTTTTTTCTTTCCAGGTTTGTCATCATTTTTCACATAAATAAGAAGCAGGAAGGAAAATAATTTCCCACAATCCCACTATTCACTGATAACTCCATTTAATAATTTGGTATCCTATGTGTGGATATATGCATTTTAAACAGTGATAAGAACACACTTTAAATATTGTTTTACAAGCTATTTTCAGTACTTAACAATTTAGCCTAGCGAGCTCTCTATGTCAATCAATATAGATTTACTTCATTTTAATGTCTGCATAATATTTTGTAAAAGTACTATTATTTATTCACTAATCCTCTCGTTAGCTACTTGGGTTGTTTCCTGTTTTCACTATTATAAGCAGTACTAGGATCAACATCCATGGAGTTAAATCTCCAGTCCCATCTTCAATGATTTCCTTAAGCAAGAAGTCCTAGAAGTAAAATGGCTGCATATTTGAGTGTCCACATGTTTAAGGCTTTCTAAAAAAAATGTCGGATGTCCTTGTGAACATTGCACGTCACCTCATGAACCTTGCATGGAAGCACCTGTTCCCTATCTCCCTCATCAACTCTGACAGAGTCCTTTAACAATTTTAGGGGAATTGTTAAGGCTCAAGAGGGAAGAAACATCTAATGCAAGCCCCTCATATCACAGATGAGAAAGAATCCAGGGAAAGAAATGGCTTTGCCAAGGGCCACAGAGTAGCACAATTTTGAATAATCTAGCTGTCAGGTCTCTTGACTTCCACACCAGCGCTCTTTACCCAATGGTCTCCGCATGCTTATTCCTGACCTTCAACTCAGGCATTTATTCAACAGGTATTTAGTGAGCCCTTGCACGTGCTGGGCAGGTGCTGTGCTGGCCACTGGGTGTACTCTGCTGAGCACAGTTTAGGCCTTATCCTCAAGGAGCACACAGGAAGACACAGAAAAGCAAACCAATAACACCTCAAGAATTTTGTGTAGGGTTCTTTGGGAGCATCAAGGAAAAGCACCGGCCCCACTGGGGTGACCTGGGAAGGTTTTCTCGAGCAGTTGGTGCTTGAGACTACCTTGAAGAATGTTTAAAAGTTGACCAAGTGGACACAGGAAGGAAGAGCAATCTGGCCCCAGAGAATGACACAGCAAAGGCCTTGACACGAGTGGGCTTCATTCAGACTGTTCCACCATGGGCGCGGGTGCGGCAGGAGGATGAGGCTGGCAAGGCAGGCAGAGGCCCGGGACCCATCACTGTCTGACCTGCTGAGAAGTTCTTGTCCTGAAGGCTCCAGGGAGCCATAAGGAGCCATAAGGCTGTGCAGTGCATGAGCAGAGTTATATTTTAGGAGGTCACTTGGGCAGTGGAGTGGGGGGTACACGGGATGGGAGTAGAGGACAGGGTGGCAGGCCCAGAGACCGAGCTCTGGGCAAGAGGCATCATAGTGATTCAGGGGCCTCAAGAGGCCGCTCTGCTTTCTCACGGGTGGCGATGAGGCAATGAATGTTTGAAAAACTAAAGCCTTTACAGAAAATGACGTGAAGATGCCCTTTGCTCTTTACCCAGGTAGCAGTGAGAGAACTCTCAAGGTGTATGATCCCAAGCCACCTGCCTTTGGCTCAGGGCTTGGGCTGTGGGCCTGCATGTGTGTGCAGAGGCTTGAGATGTTCTGTGACTTCAGTGTTTCCAATCAATTAATAACGACCCGACCAGGATCACTACATGTCCGCCCAGTGTACCTCTGTTGATCCCTCATCTAGGCCCTATATTTGTGACCCAGGTGTATTTAAGGCTCAAGGGCTTCTCAACATGAAGAGTAACCAGAAGGAGAGTATGTCTGCCTGAGGAAATATTCCAAATAAGCCTTTTCCCGTAAGTTACCCCATCCTAGGGGTGGCCTCTGGAGGGCCTTACCGGAACTGCTACATCTCAGGACTACAGTCCTTTGAGGGTGTCTCCCCTCACCCACACACAAACATCCCACCCCTAGGGTGAAGTCCAACTGCCTGCGGGATAACGGGCCCTCTCTACTACTGCTTGCAAAACAGCTTGTTCTTTCTTAATGCTGCTTGGGGAGCAATTCAGTTGGGATTACAGTCAGATTTCCTGTGTGTGTGTTTGGAGAGAAGGCTGTGGAAGCTGGGGAGGGGACAGGGATCAATGACTCCTCAGACACCCAATGGCACCCAGCCCAAAGACCTTTTTGTCTCTCTTGCTTTCAAATATGAAAACTTAATTTTGAATTATACAGGTAATTCCTGCAGATATCTTGACCAACATTAAAATATCACAGGTCAGATTAAAGCTCTCTTGAGACTGGGTTATTGCACCATCTTCAATTCTAGGCCCCTTCCTCACTCCTTAGGCATAAACACTGTGGTCATTTATGTGTCCGTCTTTCCAAACCTTTTACTTTACCCCTTTATGCATCTAGGGTTGCAGGGAAGTTCTCTGTTACAAGGAGACTTCCAGTTCCTGAAATACGGATATTCACCTGTTTCAGGAAAAGCAGAATTAACATGGCCTGCAGAATCCATCAGCCACACCTGACCGTGGAAATGTCACAGACTCGAGACACAGAAGGGAAATTGTTGGAGAGCAGAAAATAACGAGAGTTGTGGGAATCCCCCAGGGAGACAGAAGGAGCCTGAGACTGTAGACTAGGAGGGGAATGTAGACTAGAGGGGAGGAGGGCAGGTTCAGGTGTCTCCAGCAGGGGGTGGGCTAGGCAGGGCTTTCCAGTTGCGCCCATCCCTTTGCACCACATTGCCCTCATCAGACCAGTGCCTGTCCTGTAGTGACTGCAAGGCAGGAAAACAGCCCCTCAAGGCCAGCAGACATTTGCAGGAGAGGATGGTACACAGTGGTGCTGGACCCTGCCCAGGTTAGGGAGTGGATACAACAGGTCCTGTCCTCTGCCTTGAGGACTAGAGTATTACAACCTAAGGGGAAGTTCTTGCCTTGACAGAGGTACATGGAGATTCCCTAATACGTAAGGTCCCGCGGTTGAGGGGAGGAGGGAAACAGAGAAGGGACGAGGCCAGATTGTAACCCCAGAATCTCTCTACTCTAGGGTATGAGTCCCCCACCATCCCCACCTGCCACCCCCTTATCTTTGCCCTGTGCATAGTCCTCAAACTCAACGAGAGGGGCGCGAGGCAGGAAATAGGCTTTCATCCTCCTCCCAGGTCATGACCACATGGAATTTATCCCAGGAAAGTTAAGGTTGGTTTAACACTTAAAAATCAATCAATGAAATTTGCAATAACTAAGAAAGAAAAACCACGATCTCTCATTAGATACAGAAAGATCATTTGACAAAATCCAACATCCATTATCGATTATTAAAAAAAAAGAAAGAAAAACCTCTCTGCAAACTAAGAATAGAACTTTCTCAAACCTAAAAAGGGGTATCTACCAAAAAATATGTACATATATCACTAACATCATACTTAATGGTGACTGAATGTTTTCTCCTTATGATCAGGAAGAAAGTGTGTCTACTCCTGTTATTTCTATTTCACATTGTGTTGGAGGTTCTATCCAGTACAGTGAGGCAAGAAAAAGAAATTGAAGGCATCAAAATTTGAAAGGAAGATTTAACACTGTCTTTGTTTATGTACAATATGGTAACATATATAGAAAATTCTAAGAAATCTACAAAAAAGGTACTAGAATACGTGAGTTTGGTCAAGTTGCAGTATATGAGGCCAAAATTAAAAAAAAAAAATCAGTTGTGTTTCTATACACTAATCACAAAGATTCAGAAATTAAAATTGAAAAGAACAATACCATTTATAATAGCATCAAAAATATTAAACAATTAGGAATAAATCTCACAAAAGATGTGCAAGATCCGGACTGAAAACTACAAATCATTGCTGAGAGAAATTAAAGACCTAAATAAATGGAGAGATATACTTTGTTCATAGGTCAGAAGACTCAACCTTGCTCAAATGTCAATTCTTTCCAAAATGATCTGTTTGTTCACTCTTGTGTCCTTGCCTTAGTAGCTGCAAGTCCCTGCGAGGCGGCGGGTGAGAACTGCTGCTGACTTGGTGGGTTTCCATGAGACCGAGGGGGACACAATGTGCTGCACTTTGGTGGCTTCTCACCTGGGCAGTGATGCTTCTCCTTTCTGCCAGCTGCTGCCAGCCATCTAAAGTGCCACCTGGGCTCTGATCCAAGCTGCCACTTCTACTGTTCTCATCTAAAGGCAGACATGCTCACCTTTGCCCCTTGGCCCGTGGGCGGGGAGAATGCACCCGAGTCAATAGACCTGCTTGCTCCCCACATGGAACCCCAGCTCACCATGCGGGTCTCTTCTGCTGTTTGTGCCACTGTTAGGGCTGGAGCAATGTGCAGAACTCTCCGCGTCACCCTGCTTGGAGGCTTCTGAGTATGATCTCCCATCTGTTTCTGTCTTTTCTGGAATCCTGCCATTTCTAGTCTACTAAGATTCCCTCCCACCCCTTCTTGCTTTCTAGCAGAACTACACATGGGGTTTGCTTGTTTGGTTGTTCTTACATCTATTACTTCCATGAATTTAGTAGAGGGGAATCAAGACTGCAGGATGTGCCTTCTCTCGTCTTATTTTCCCTCTTGTCTAGGTCTCTTGCTCCCTCCAGGACCCAGCCCCAAATCCAAACACCTGGCCCTGGGAGCAGGGACTCAGGGAGCTGCCAAACCTTCCTCTCAAGAGATGCCCGGTCTTCTTGCCATTCATTAGTTTTGCCCCAGTCGCCCTGGAGTGTAACTTCTGGGTTCTCAGGTCAAGTCAAAAGCCCAGCAGGACCCGCCCCTTGAGTCCTTTGCCCCAGGTTTTGTGAAAGCCCAGCGTGGGTTTTGTGAAAATAGACTTTATTATAATAAAATGTCTTTTTAAACAAATGCCCCCACCATTCCTCACCCCTGGAAACCAAGGTGGGAGTAGGGGTTCAAACAATCTCCCACCACAGCAGAGGAAACATGCAGACACTCACCCAGCAGGAGGGTGGGGATGGGTGCTTAGGGTACGGGTGGAGAGCCCCTCCCCCACTCTGAACAGGGAATGTATGAAAATAGCTGCATAAATCTGTCCTTTTCCCTAGCCCTGGACTCCCACAGGGGCCAGAGGAAAACGATGCAAAAGAGAAATTGAATCCGATGATCAAAATAAGGCAAACCCAACTCCTGCTTTCTGCCTGCTGGCCCCCCGGGGTCTTTGGGGTTGGGGACACACCGGGGGCCAGAGGCTGGGCTGGCAGGGAGCGGTGGAGCACTCTGGGGGCAGGGTTAGGCCCGCTTTGGCATGGCCTTTCTCCTTCCTGGGCCTGTGCAGTGGAAGTGAGATGGAGGAAGCTGACTGAGGCACTGAGTATGTACATATATACATGGCTCCGCAGCCTCCCCGTGCGGAGGGGGCTGGGGACAATCCAGTGCAAACTTTCCTTCAAGGGAGGGAAGACATGAACAGGACCGCCATCACAGGGACCAGGCCCCTTTCTCCCCCTGGGGTCCCGAGTCCTGGGAGCGGTGAGGGCCAGAGAAGGGACTAGTACAGCATGGTGGGAAACCAGGCCTAGGTGAGTGGACTAGAAGTCAAGAGTCCCAGGTCTAGTTCTGGCTCTGTGACTGAGGTGGTGCTCAGCCACCTTGGCAGAGTTACTTTCTCTCTGGGGCTGTTTTCCCGCCTATAAGAAAAAGGTGCCTATCCAGAGAATTCATCCTCAAGACTCATATAGCTCTGACCTTCACCGAGTCTCTGATTCCCTTCCAATTGCCACAGTGTTAACAAAGAAGAACAGAAGTCCAGGGCCTTCCCCCATCTCCCCCAAGCCAGGACAGTGCTCTGGGGGCCTCGGGGGGCCACTTCTTCCTGCAGGATGGGCCACAGCGTCACTCCTTCTTCCCAGAGCCCAGTTTCCTGAGGAGCTGCTTCCCCTTGGAGAAGAGACCTCGCACCTTCTCACCTGTGCCCTGTGGCCCCCCCAGCTGCATCCTAGGGAAGCTGCCAGGCCCAGGGGCACAGGGCCAGCCTGACAGCACTGGGGGCCCATGTACTGAGCCGGCCCAGTCCTGGAATGTGAGAGAAAACAGACAAAGTTAGGGCCCGACTCCCTGCCCTAACCTGACTCCTTTATCCCACAACCTCACGTGCCTACAGTCCCCCATGGCAGAGCCATGGTCAAGAACCAGAGCCCCAGCACCCTGCCGCTTCCCCACACACGCATTGCACAGAGAGGCCACTGAGAACAGTGATGCTGAGGGAGCACTGAGGTGAGAGTCCAAAGGGACAAAGGCAGAGTCAGTTCTGCTTCTGTTCACTGGGAACCTGGGCGAGCCCCTCCCCTTCTCTAGGTCTCCTCACAGGGCTGGCGGAACTTGGACCTGATCCTTGGGATGGGTGCCCCAACGTCCCCCATGTCATCCCCTCTCATCAAAAGGAGAGCAAGGACCAGGACTGCTCAGAGGGAGCCGTCCCTTCCAAGGAAGGTGGTTCCTGCACCACCTCAGAGACAAGGAGCATGTCCTCCAGCCCAGCAGATGCGGTGCACTGGGGCCTTCGGGTGTGGAGCCAGTGCCCACCCCACGGGGAGATCAGGACTCTTCCTTGAATGGCCCCTGGGAGGGCTGCTAGCAGCCTGGGCCAGAGACAGTCAGGCATCACTCAGCCCTCATCACAAGTATAGAGGCTACCCTGGCCCCTCCTTTACATCTCTCCCTTGCTGAATCTCCTCCTAGCTCCATTTGCAACCATAAGTGGTCCCTCTGCCACAGGCCCACGCAGACACTGTTGTTAGTGGCCTAAGGACAGGGGTTGGGCAAACAGAAGAGCCACCAGGAAGCCTCCCCCAAACCCCCAGATTCCATATCCTCCACCATGACCTCCTGTCCTTGGCATAGCTCAGTCAGGTCTTGCCAGCCTGCATGTTCCTCACCCCCCACTCCCCACTCCGGTTTTCAAACCTCCACTTGCCACCAGAGCCTGGCAGTCTCCTAGCCAGCGTCAGCCAGGGAGCCCAGACCAGAGGCAGGAAGCTGAGTGCCCAGCCTGGAGCCTGCCCTCACCACGCCCTGGTGATGGGGCAGGGCCTGTCCACCAAGAGCTCTGCTAGCATCTAGAGGATAAAGTGCCCACTGCCAACCAGCCAGGGCTGATGGCTGGCCAGGAGACCCAGGCCCTTCCCACTCCCTCCCAGGGCTCCTTCTACAATAGCCCAGGAGGGAGGGGTTGCTGGGGAAACAAACAGAGGGGGTCTTTGAACCCCAGAGACAAATGATGTGTGGTTATCTATGGGCTCCAACTGTTTAAATCCCCCTTTCATTCCTCCAGCAGAGGAAATGGAGAGTTGGAAGTGAAATCATGCATCTGATCTCCGAACAGGTCATGACGTAGGGAACAAGGGTGGCAATACTATTATTATTGGTGGCATTACAGTGTCATCCTTCTGTCACCAATAATAATCATAATATTGTAATACCATAGTCATATGGTATCAGAATACACCGATGAGTCATAATACGGATGTCACATAATATTCTATAAGCACATGCTATAGAATATGAGGAGTCAGATAATATGGGACATTACGTACTAAGATGACATGCATTCCAATGACATCTGGCACTGCCCATAGGCAAGGGGAGGGGGTGATTCTACACCCAAATTTGGCTCATAGCAAAATCACCCTCCCCCATTCCCTGGAAGAAAGTGGAAAAGTCAGGCCAGCTCTGGCATGCTGTCTGATTACGGTGACATGGGGCGTGGGGGTCACATGGACATCAGGGCTAGACCCCACTTACATGTTGCTCTCTCTACATATATCTATCTCCATCTAGCACTGGACTCTTCTCCTCCTCATTCTCTGAAGAACAGGGAACAAAGAGAGGAGATGGGTTACAGACAGACCCACATGCTCTCCGCCCAGTCACCAGGTCGCGCTGGGTCACAGGGGCTGGGCCTCCTTTGCATAGCCTGTGCCTTGGGAACTAGTGCAGGTGGAAGCCCAGCGTTTTCCGTTTTCCGGTATGGGCCTGGCCTCCTCACCCTCTCCCTGCCCTGTGAAGCTGGAGCTTAATTGTACTCCACCCACCCCAAGAAGAGGCGAGCTCTAAGCACGGGAACCCAGGAAGCTGGGCCTTGCTGGTTAACTGGCTTTAAAAGACTCCCAGGAGACAGAGATCCAGCAGGGTGGGAGGTGCCCTGCAACTGGAGCTCTGACTGGTTAGAGGTGTGGGAGTCCTAGGGGTCCTTATCCACAGGGCTCCCTCACCTGTGTTAGTCCCTGCGTGTGGGCAGCTCGGTCACATGGGCTGGGTCAGGGTCACAGCCATCACCCCTCTGCAGAGGGGGGCACCTACTGGGAGGGAGCCGGCCCTGCCTGGGCACCCTCTGCCAGTAACTCAGCAGCTTCAGCCTGGACACTGCTCACGTGGCTCATCACCCGCTATGGCCCGCCCACGACCTTGCCCTGGTCCCACCACCACACCAGCAGGGTAGAGACCCAACTGCTGAGCTGGGAGCCCAGCTCTTCACTGACCTGACTCTCGGCCTGGGGTGTCCCAGGCTCCCTGTCTGAGCTGCCCACCTCAGGTCCAGGGCCCTCCAGGAAGTTGGATGGAACCAGGCCCCTTTGTCCATTCAGTTCCCCCTGGGGAGGAGATGCTGGTGAGACCGAGACCAGGAAAGAGGCCTCAGCCCCATCCCCATCCCCCTTGACTCCAAAGCCCCTGGGGGAAAGGCCTGAGGTCAACAACTCTGTCATGCGAGGTGACCCGTCCATTCCTCCAGGTGTCCATCAGGAACCCTTGCTCCCCAGCTCTGGGAGAGCCCTCTATGAAAGATCTGGTGAGAAGGGGTATGGTACCCCCCCACCCCAATGTTCTCACATAGTAGAAGCCATCATCATCCATGCCCCCAAACACAGTAATGACGTCCCCTGCTCGGAAGGGCAGCTCTGCCTATGGAGAGATGGAAAGGCAGGTGTCAGGCCCAAGGAGGCCCTGCCACCACCACCCCCCTTGGCTGGGCTCTGAGGGTCCTCACCTCCACATCCATGTTGGGGGAGCTCTCCCGAGGGTTGTAGTCAAATGCAGCCACCATGGAGCGGGGAGCTCTCAGGCTGGCAGAGGAGACTGGCTTGGGGGGGCCTATAGGGGAAGAGGGAGAAGACTCTGGGCTCTCTCTAGACCTCCCACCCCATACTATGCACTGGAGGCCTGTTGACTCCCTATTTACCACCTCCCCAACTAGTTGTAGCCCCTGGGGAGAGACCAGAGGGGCCACCCACCCTACCTCTCTCCCCAGTCTCCCCTGCACAAGGATGGCCCCTCACCTGCACAAGGCCGGGCAGGACCTTCTGACTCAGCTGTGGAGAGAACGTGTGTGTGAGCGCCCCTCCCCTCACGTCCCTGCTCAGCCTCACGCAAGGGAAGCATGAGGAGGATGCTCAGGGAGCACGAGCCCAGCCCTTTGGTTTGCGTAGTGAGCTAAGGCCCAGGTTGCACGGAATTTATGTAGTCAGGTGCTTTTTGGAAGAGAGGTCCTGGCAAACCACTCCTCATCCCCATTAAAATGAAGCTTCCCCCTGGAGGGGATGGATGTAGTGAAGGTCTACCCTTATCCCCTTTCCCTGCTCAAAACCCTACATGAGTCTCCCCAGAAAGCCAAGCAGTGCCCCCTACCCCCATTCATCCTCACAGGCCCCTGAAGGGGAAGGGGAGATGTCACCCACCTTTCTTGGACCGGCGGGGCTTGGGGGGAGGCCCAGTTGTGCGGGCTGTGGAGTACAGAAAGAGACAATTCCCTAATTCAGGAAGGCAAGTAGACATAAGAGAAACTGAGGCAGGGGATAGGACAGTGACTCTGGAATCTCCTCATAGGGCTGCACCAGGGTTCCTGCACTCAGGTTTCTGAAGGGCATCCCTCTCCCATGCCCAAACCCAGGATCCAAAATACACCTCTGCAGCAGATCTCACACCATATGGCGAGCTCACTGCTGGCCACACTGGACTCAGTCTCTGTGAGGCCCCAGAGGCTCTGCTAGATTCTGGATAAATGAGGCATCCTGCTACTCCAGATATACCAATTCTCCATCCTCCCGAAATACAAAGAGCAGAAGGGAGTTGAATTGGAAGTAGGATGAGTAGGATGGCGGGGTGAGGGGCAGCGGCAGGTCATACCTGAGCCCTCAAGGAGAGCATCTGAGGACAAATGACCCCACTGGAAACAGCTGCTGCCTCCCTGCCGGACTGTCCACCGCCACCTCCGCCACCATGTTGCAGGGGATGTAGCCCGTCCGGCCCCCACCTTCACCCCGGTAGAAGCCATCGGCATCCTTGTCCCCAAACACCTGGAGGCAAAGACCAGGTGTCTCAGAAGGCCAGTCCAGTTAGCCCCCCGTGCTCCAGCTCTGAGCCCCACAGCACCGCACGTGGAACGGCAGGAGAATGTTCTATCTTTGGTGGGCCGTGGAACAGGAAATAGGGGGAAAGGGCCAAGAATCAGAGTCAGAGGGATGAGAGAAAACAGCCCTTTCTGTATTATCATCCCTATACGCACGTCCATTCCCCTGGGCCACCCCCAACTAGATCTCCCCAACCTCAGAGCAATAGCAAAGCCTTTCATAAACACTTGGAAGTATAATAAAAGTTGTCACATTAACAGCAGCAGTTCTACTGTGCTATATGCCAGGCAGCTGAAGTACTCTATGGGTACTACATCATGTAAAACCTCCAACAACCCTATGAGGCAGACACTAACATTAGCCCCTTTTTACTGGGAGGAAACTGAGGCCCAGAGGAGTTCATGTACTCAAGGTCACACAGCTAGAAGTGGCAACCCTACATCATCTGGCTCTAGAAGATGCGTTCTCGCCAGTGCATGGCTATGATACCTCCCTCCAGTGCAGGAAAGGAGGCACGAGGGAGTCCACAGACTGAGTCACCTTCAGGATCTGGCCCTCCCGGAAGGGGAGCTCCTCTTCCCCGGCATCAGGGTTAGGCGACATGGACACAGGATCATAGTCAAACAGAGCCACAAAACACCCTGACAGGTAGGTCCTGGGAAGCCAGCACCTCTGGGGAGCTCCTCGGCGGGACTGTGGAGGGGTCAGGAGAGAGAGAAAGCAATAATAAGCTCTGGCGAAGGCCTCTGCCTAGCCAACCCCTCATCAGGTGCTCACCCAACTCAGTGGTGCCTGGCCTGGGGGGCCGGCCCCCTCTCCGCAGGGGGCCCCTCCGCCCAGAGCTGTCCTGCCCTCTGGGCTCCCCAATCTCTGGTGCCTGCAAAGAGAGGGCAACAGACAGTAGAAGTGTCACACCATCCCTCTGGCGGGCACCTCAGCGGGGCAGAACCCCACACGCACTCCCCAGCTCTTCCCTGTCAGCATAAGCAGCACAGCAGAGCAGGGACGCAACATTCCTCTCCTGGCGCCTTGGCCCAACCTTGCTGGAGACGAAGGGCAGGATGGGAGGCCCCAGCTCCAGCCACCCTAGATGTGTGCGGTAGAGGGGACTAAGATGAGAGCTTAGAGTTGGCCAAGGAGCGTGTGAGAGGAGGGCCTCTTCTCAGCTGGCCATCACAGTCAGTGTCCTAAGCAGAGGACAGGGCCACTCAGCCCAGAGGCAGGGGGCTGCCTGGCGGCAAGTGGTGACTAATGATAACAGAATATTGTGCATCCCAGTTCCGATCGGCAGAAGCAGCAAAGCAGTGGAATGTGGGTGGGAGGAGGCAGGTGAGGGAGCCCGGAGGCCCGGCCCCACCTCTGCTGATGGAGGCGGCAGCGTGGAATGGGAGTGGCTGGTGGGCAGCAAGCAGAGCCACCAGGCGGCAGCAGGTAGGGGGCTGCCCAGGGTGGGAGTGGCCACGGACCCGGGAGGCTGGCTCCTTGGTTCTGCCAGTCGCACTGCGGCCTCTCCGTTCTGGCTCCCCTTTCTCCCAGGCCGGGAGGCGTGGGTAGGGGTTGGGGCCTGAATTCGCCTTCACAGCCCCCTTGGACCTTCCTATGGGTGCTGTGCCCCAGGCCTCCCCATCTCCGAGGTGGCAGGAGCTAGTGATGTCGATGCCCCCGCCGCCCGCCTCCTGTTCATCCTCAGAATCATATTCGATGCTGATTTCCAAGCACTTGGGGGAGAGGCAGCTGGCCAGGCCAGATTCTGGGGTCCGGCCACGTGGGCACCTCTGTGAGGGGGCCAGACCCCCTCTCCCACCAGCCTCTGGTCCACCCCTGGTGCCCTCGCCCGCAGTGGAGCCGCCCCTCTCCGTGTGGGGCCTGGTCGTCCAGAGGCCTGGGTCCCGCCGTTACTGAGAAGGCGGCTACAGTGTTCACGGGGATCTGGGGACCGCTTGCGGTTTGGGGGTTTCTCGGTAGAGCCACTTCCTCTCCTCCAGCTGCTTCCACCAACTAGTCCGGCTGTGTCCTCCAGGTTGTCTCCGGCACTGGAGGGCTCAGGAGACAAGGGACATGGGCCAGGTCCTTGGGGTTGAGTGCTGTCACAGTCCAGCCCAGGCAACAAAGGCTCAGGCGGGCTGGGGTCTCGGGAAGAAGATCCTGCCCCTGGCCTCTCCTCGTCCTCCTCGTCCTCCTCTTCCTCCTCCTCGGGGATGCTAAAGAGCTTCTTGCTGCAGAACTGCTGGAGGGGCAGCTCCAAGATCGGCTCCAAAATCTCCTCGTCGCTGTCAGTCTCACAGAAGGGCTCGGGCTGGTGTGGGGGCTGGGGGCAGGAGGGAGGAGGGCAGCGGGGAAGAGAGGTCCATGGGAAAAGGAGAGAGCTGTGATCTTTGCCCTCAAGTGAGGGCAGGGCTTGCAAGCAACCCTTTAGCCATCCCTCAGCTTCCTCCAAGACGAAGGACCAGAGAGGGGGATGGCCCAAAGTCACATGGCATGTCCAGGGCAGGCAGAGGAAGACTGAGGGAACATACCCAAGGCACAGGCCGCACAATGCTCGGGCCCCTGAGGGACAGGAGCAGGTTGTGCCAGTAACAGCAGAAAGGCCTCCCCACCCCTTCCCCAGTAGCTCCCGACACAAGGATCTCCGATGGCCAGGGTGCTGCATGGTGGACTGGAGTGGAACAAGGTGCAGCAAAGAGCTTCTTATCCTCCCCTTTCTTCCCAGGAGGGCAGAGGCCAATCCTGAGCCACTTCCTATCTGCTGCTTAGGACGGGGCCCAGGCCACACACCTAGAATGTTGCTGGCACTCAGTGGCGGCTGGAGCAGCTGCTGACACATGGGGCAGAAGCCCCTGGAACCCGAGGTCTAGGCCCCACCAGCCCTCCACACCCCATTACCTTGATCCCATTCTCCCTGATGCTCTTGCCAGCAACCTGCTTCTGGAAAGAGCAAGTCCTGGAACCCAGCTCCTCTTCTTCTTCCTCCTCCTCTTCCTCCTCCTGGATGTCTGACAGATCTGAGTTGCGGCCATGGTCCACAAGGGAGCTCACTGGACGGACCCCGAGCTCTGCCGTGTCCTTCTGCAGGAGAGGGGGAAGGGCAGTGAGAGGGGCGGAGTGGGGTGCACTCTGGCAGGGTCAGCCCAGCCAGAATGAAAGAGGTCTCTTGGCAGAGGGAGAGAAGGTCACATCCCAAATGGGGTTATGCACGATGTGGGGGCTAGGGAGAAGAATGGGAACCAAAAGAAAAAGAAACCAGGGAAGATGAGGTGACAAAGAAATGAAGGAAGCAGGCCCTGATTCTTTGAGATGGCACAGTGTGTCCCCAACCCTGTACCTCAGCCCTGGGCCTCAGCCCAGACCCCATGTCTCCTCCAAGGCTGGCCTCAGCACAGGGCACCTTCGGGGCCAGAGCTCCCTGCGTGGAGCAGGGTGCCGGGCTGGCCTCTCCCATGGTCCACTCGGCCTCCTCCTGGGCCAGTGAGGAAGCTGCAGGGCCAGGAGCTCTCTCACTCACAGTTGGCTCGCTGGCCCGCCTATCTTCTGAGGTGCCCAGCACAACTGCCCCAGCTTCCTCCTGGAATGGGAGGCACTGAGGAAGAGCCCAAGTCCCAGGCCCTTCTCCCAGCCTCCACCTACTCCTCCCTCCTCAGCAGGGTACCTGGGAGCAAGGTGTTGGGGGCTCCTCTTGGGATCCTTTTGGTGTCTCTCTGGGTGGGCTTGCTGGGGGGTCCCCGGGGGGCTCTCGAGTTCTATGGGGCTCAGGGCGGTGGAGAGGGGAGCTGGGGTCTCCAGGCCCTGGCGTGGCTGGAGAAGGGGTGGTCTGGCTCTGAGCCTGGTCGTGGTGAGGGGCAGGACACCCTGGCTGGCAGGAAGGCTGCAGTCAGGGCTGGGGCGACAGGAGCCGGAATGGAGTCGGCCGACTCGCCATGGGGTGACATGGTGCGCACGGCCACCTCGCTGCACACCTGCAGCAGCTGCAGCTGTGACAACTCCAACCAGCACGCTGCCCTGCTGTGGGGGAGGCCACCTCCATGATCTGCAGGGTGGAGGGAGCACAGAATGGGAAAGGGAAGCTGAGACGGCCAGTGTGAGGACACGACGACGACGGCTAGCATTCTGCCAGGCTCTGTGCTAAGCCGTGGCACGCCTTATCTCACTTAATCCTTCTGGCCACAGGGCTTCAGTGGTGGAGAGGTTTGTTGGGGTTTTTTTTTGAATCCCAATCAACTGCTACCAAAGCCCATGCTCTTGGCCAATCCACTACCTAGTACCCAAATGCCAGGGGCTGGGCACTTCTGTGCCAGGCTGAGACCAGCCTCTGAGCATGGCAAGGAGAGGACCCTCTTCCTGCTCCCAGGATACAGGTGGACAGAGTCTCCAGGCCATACCTTCTGCCCGTCTGCATAAATGGCATAGCCTGTGACCCGGACACCGTGGACGTGCCGGCAGCATCAATTGTTTACTGGGAGCCAGCTGATGACCAAAGATTCCAGGGAGGGCCCCGGCTCAATCTGCACATCCAGGGGGGGCATCAGGTGGGCCTGGGAGAAGGAGGGGGCACAAGACAAGTAATGTAGGACACACCACCGGAGATACCAGACCACTTTGCCATTTCCCTGAAAATGCAGCTAGAACAGTCTCCCCTTCCGCCATCACCCACGGCCTGGCCTCCTGGGTGTTACAGTCACTGCTCAAGCGTGCATACCTGCTGGGAGTGTGGTGAACTGCAGGGTACAGCCCGATGCTCTGGCCTCTCCCAGCCTGGTTCCAAGGGCCCTCCAGGTGGGAGCTGAGCCTCCACTCGTGCCTGATAGAGTGTACCAGGCCGCAGGTGGCAGAAAGTGGCCCAGTAGGTGCTGGGGAGGGCAGGGGACACTCTTCCCCATTGAGGTAGATGGCATGGGCCAAGTTGCTATTGCTGGGCACCCAGGTGATGTCAGCAGATGTGGCTGTCAGTCGATGGACCCGCAGCTGGCTAGGTACCACTCCGGCCCGGGAACCCACCGCCAAGCAACAGCGCAGAGGGTCAGAGCTGCCCCGGCTGGTCAGGGCCTGCACAGAAACATGGAGGGGCCCGGCCCGCAGGTCCAGGTTCTCAAGCACAGCCTTGGAGGGTGCCCCAGGTCCCAGGGCCTGACGCAGCTCCCCATTCACGCAGATATGGTAGCCACGTAGCTCCACTTGCTCAGGAGGTGCCTCCCAAGCCAGCACCACGCTGTGGGCCAGCTGCTTGAGGATGGCCAGATGGCGGGGGTAAGGCACAGCAGGGGGGTCGCCCAGGCCCTCCGGTGGGGGGCTCAGACTGAGCTCATCCCCTGCAGCCTCTTCCTTCGATCTGGGCTGGCTGCGTCCCCCGCTGCTCTGGCCCCCACTACTGCTGCCACCCCCACCTCCGCTCAGGAAACTGAGTTCAGGGCCTGAACTGTGGGACAAATCAGCCATCTCCGAATGGAGGGAGGTCAGGAGGTCGTCGTCGGACACACGCTCTACAAAATTGGAAGGGACCAGGCCCCTTCGGCCATCCATGAGCTCCCCTGGCAGGAGGACAGGGAAGGGGAAGACAGAGAGGAAGTAGAGAAAAACCAGTCCAATAAGTGCATTTTAGAAATGGTCAGTGGGTGATGTTAAGCATTAGATTCAAATCAACATTTACCTGTCAGTGCTTTGCAAATACAAGAGAAGTCAAGATCTGGATTAGGTTATTGTTCATTTTTGTGTGATAACAGTATTGTGGTTAGACAGGACAAAGCTTCTTAAATTTTACTGTGCATATGAATCACCCGGAGATTTGTTAAAATGCAGAGTCTAATTCTGTTAGGCCTGGGTGGGGCTGAGATTCTGCATTTCTAACCAGTTGGCAAGGGATGCTGATGCTGCAGGGATATAGGCCAATGCCCTTGCTCTGAGAAGGTGCCTGGTGATGTGTGGTCTAGGTCAACTGTCGTAACGTCTACAACTTGCTTTTCAGTCATCTGTCTTTTTTTCACCTATATATAAATAAAGCAAATACGCAAAATGTGAACAATGTTGATTGCAAGTGGTGAGTATGTCGGTATTCACTGATTATTCTTTAATTGTTCTGTACGTCTGAAAAGTTCCACATTATACAGGCCTGAGGAATGGGGGGGGGCGCCCCTCAACTCCCTTTTGAGAAAAAGGAAGAGGTTTCATCTTCAAAGGAAGAGGGAAAGCACTACCTAGTCAGGGTAAGGAAAGGAATCTTGAGAGACAAGAGACATCAGTGCCAAAGACACGAGTCTCCGTGGGATCTAGCTGGACGGACCCACAGCAGGCCTGGGTCTAGGAGCATGACTGGTGGTCAATCCAGGCAGTGACCAAGGGAGTTCTGTTACTTTGTGCCGTTCCCCTGACACCTGACAACAGAGCATTATAACATTTACTGTTGTTTGTTTGAGGGATGTCAAGGAAGGAAGAAATCAAGCTATTCTGGGAGAAGGAAAAAGGTCCCCAGGGAACAGATGAGCTGGTGCTGCTGTGCCTTCGTAGGAGCAGGGACAACATGGATCAGGGCTTAGGGCAGAGGGTGCCTGTAGGCAGGTCTGAGCTGCAGGAGGGCCTGCGAGTTTCCCCAACACTCTCGCTGTCTGCTTAGGTTAGAGGAAAATTTTTAAACAAAGGTAACGAAACTTGAAGAAGAACAAGTAGGGCCTTTCAATAAATTAGATAATATAAACACAACAGTGGGTTCAATGGTGGCCCTCCAAAAATATGTCCACATCCTAATCCCTGGATTCTGTGAATGTGACCTTATTTGGAAAAAGCATCTTTGCAGATGTAAGGGGCTTGAGATGAGTCTTCCCAGATTATCTGGGTGGGTCCTAAATCCAGTGACAGGTGTCCTTATAAGAGACGCACAGAGAGACACTGGGAGAAGAGGAGGAGGCCATGTGATGACAGAGGCAGAGAGACTGTAGTGAAGGGACCACGGGCCAAGGAAAACCTGGAACCACCAGAAGTTGAAAGGTACAAGGAACGGATTCTCCCCTAGAGCCTCCATAGGGCATGTGGCCCTGCCAACACCTTAATTTCAGACTTCTGGCCTCCAGAGATGTGAGACCAATGCATGGTCTGTTGTTTTAAAGCCACCCGGTTGGTGGTAATTTGTTATGGCAGCCCTAGGAAATTAATATAAACACTAACACAAAGGACCGTGACATTAAAGTAGGAGCCTTCACAGCGCTGAAAGGCTGAGGCTGGAGCCTGGGCTGGAGTCAAGCCAGGTAGTTCATGCCACTGAGGATGGTCCAGGTGGGACCAGACGTCAATGAAGCAGTCCCTAGCTAAGGTTTCATGAGGAATACGGCATCCTACCCCAGTTGTCTACATGCCTTTAACTCTACCCCAGATTGTATAGTTCAAATTCTAGTAATTTTTGGTTAGTTAATATTTATGTTTTGCTGCCACCCTCCCAAAAAAAAAAAAAAAAGGTGCTGGCTTTTGGGTTTTTTATAACAAACAAAAATATAGTCTGGTGCCCAGCCAGGGCCATCCTGGGAGTGTCCCAAGGCCATTTCTTCTGTAGGCCCTGCCCTGTCAGCCAGTCTCAGGAATGGGGTATCTGCGTCAGTTGCCTGGTCTCCCCACAGGCACTAGAAGAACGTCCCTGAAGCCCAGGCCCTGAAGCCTGGGCCCTGACACCTGCTAACTACTTGCTAACACCCTTTCCTGGCTCTGGACCCTGATTTCTCCTCACCACACTCAACTGGAGTCCAGCATCAGATCTCTGTTACATGCCTGACCTCAGTGTCACTATTGTTAAACACTGCTGTGCCCTGTCTACCAGCACAAAGGTGAATTTAGCCAAAATTCTGTGTGTCACTGTGCATTTTCTGGGACTGTGGTAGGCCCTGTCCTGCCCTGCTTGGGACAGACCTTCACACCAGCTGCCCCCTTCCCAGATCCCTTCCTTTCTCTTTCCCCACAGGTTGTCAGGTCTCTGTTGCCTTTTGGCTGAGTCTGAGAAGTTACGGTGGGCGGAGCATGCTGGGGATCTCCCACGGGTGGAGGTCTTTGAGAAGAGAAGCTTAAAAACAGAGGAATGAACAGAGTGACCCTACTACCGTCCTACCTTCAAAAAAGCCGTCCTCATCCATGTTGCCATAGATGTAGATATACTCGCCAGCAGTAAGTGGAAGCTCTGCCTCTGGATTCTCATTGGGGCCCTCGAAGGGATTGTAGCTGCCGGGAGACACAGAAGAGGAGGAGGACAGTGACCTACATCCTAAGTCCAGGTCCCATCTCCTGTCCCCTTGTGGACACTTGGTTGTCCACCATTAGCCAAGTGGGGCCCTCAGTGGGCTCACCTTGCCCCAACTGGGTTAAGAGGACAAGTCCAACTGGGAATCCCTATACCACCCCACCCTTTCCAGAGGCCTCCATCTTCCCCTGGGCCCCTTCCTCCCAAGTACCCCAAATGCTGGGGGAGGGGATGGGTAGCAGGGGTGAGGAGCCCACCTATAGCGTGCTAGGAAGACCTGGATCCTGGCTCCTCCCGGCTGCCCTCCGGCACTGCCGGGAGCAGGGAGACGCTGTCTGGCTCCAGTTCCTCCACCTCACTGGCTGTATCCACCTGTGGGAAAACAGAAAGGCCAGTCCTCTCCAGGACCCGGGGCCAATGGCAAAGCAAGCAAGTTTCTAGGCCGAGCCAGAGGAAAAACCCACTGCTCTGAGAAGGGAAAATGAGGAAGTGCGACAAGCCCAACAGCAATGAGCCCGCTGTTTTCTAACCAGTACCTGAGTCAGCAGGTCCTGGAAAAGCCTAGCTGCCCCTGGATAGAGGGACAGGGGATCACCTCCCCAAACCCTGACTGCTACTGCACCAGCCCAGGAACTAAGACCACCTTCCCATCGGCGAGGTGACCTGCCACACTGTTATGGGATGGGTGTCCAATGGCAAGTTGTCTCCTTAAGGTGAAAATGCAGCAAAGCACCAGAACTATAAAGAGCTGAATGCAAGGAGGCAGAGGGGGCTATGAAGTCCTGAGAGAAGGATACCGAGCAAGTTAAGACCGGGCCAAACCTGCACCACGACATCCAAAGCCGCACCACTGTTCTGTCCCACAAGGGGGCAGCAGAGGCCCAGGGCTGGGTTCTACCACTTTCCACAACCTTGGACAGTTGGGCTGCTCCTCACCTGCCCCTTCCACTTTCTGGAGTTTGGGAGGTACAGAGAGGTAAGAAGTGATTGGAAGAGTTGTGAGTGATGCCCAAGAACCCGGTAATAACAATAGCTGCCATATGTTAAGCATTTACCGTGTGCTCTGCACTGCGAGAGGCACTTTCTATATTTTTTCATGGTAATCCTCCCCGCAACAAACTTACAAGGCAGGTTTCATCAGCTCCAAAATCCAGACAAGGAATCCGAAGCCCAGAAAGAGTCTTGCCTAAGACAAAGCTGGGATCTGAATCCCAGAACCTGTGCTCTTTCTCATGCACCCATGGCTTCTGCTACTCTCATGAACAGTCTCATTATGTGGATCCTGGCGCCAAGTTCTCCCTCCATCCAGCCCAGGACTCTAGGGCTTCTCTGAGCCCCAGAGGGGTGGGGGCTGGGCGGCCCCAAGGTAGGCCTTGCAGGAGGGCACAGGAGAGCAAGATAGGCTCCACCTGAGCTCCCTGCCCACTAGGAAAAATCCACAGGTCCTCTCCCAGGGCCTGGCTCCACTTCCCAATGTGGGACCCTGCATAAGCCAGCATCTACCCAAGTCCTGGGGACCCCAAATAGGTCAAGGCCACCTCCCCTCCCCTTTCCCCAAGACAGAGGCAGACCCCAGGCCCCTCCTCTGCACTGACCTCAGGCGTAGGGCATGACTTGGGGCTGTTGTGGACAGACTCAGAGTGAGAGGAGTTGGAGAGAGACTCTGCCTTCTTGGCCATCCTTCGAGGGACCCCAGCAAGGATGGCAGGGGCAGGCTCAGAAGACTTTGAAGTGCAGTGCCCTGGGGAGCCTGGCGGGAGGTCAAGGTCTAAAGAGAAGATGGCACACGGGTGTGAGTCTGTGGCCTAGGGAGGGATCAGGGACCAAGGATGGAGCCACTTGGGTATGGGGGCAGGCCCTCCATTGCAGGGTTTCCTTAAAAGAAGGGAAATACTTTGGGGGAAATTACGAAGTGGAGGCAATTTACACTATTATTTCACATATCCTCCGAGCAGCTTGATGAGGTGCATGGAGCTATTCCTTGCTGACAGTTTAGGAAACCACAGCCCACAGAGGTTTAGCAGCAAAAATCACATAGACTTTTAAGTGAGTGGAGCTGGGACCACCAGATCTGACTGACGCCCAGCCCCGACTCTTCACAAGCCCACACTGCCTGCTATTGAGTCCTAGCGCCCAACTCCTAGTGGCCCGAGATGCCTGGGCCAGAGTCTGGGACAGCCACTCCAAGTCTGGCTCTAACTTGCTGTGTGACTTTGGGTGAGTTTCTAGCCTTCTCTGACCCTGAAATCTCTGAACTTGGTCTGGGGGATTCCAGGCTAACATCACTGGGGGTCTACCTTACCTTTGGGGCCAGACCCCCGGCAGGGCTGGGGGATAGAGCAGCAGCAGGGAGGTGGTGGGCGGTCCCCGAGGATACTGCAGCCCAGGGCTGAGGTGAGCAGATCCAAGGGGCCAGGGTGTAGGCGGAAGGCCTGGAGTTCCTGCGCCAAGAGGCTGAAGCGTTCTGTCTGGCTGCGGCACTGCTCCTCAAGCTCTCGAACCCGGACCTGAGCCAAGACCCTCCATGAGCCACCAGACCCAGCAAAGCTGCCCAGTCCCAGCCTGTGCTATCTCCACACAGCCCCACACAGGGCTTCAGACTGCATCGCCCAGCCCGCAGGCCTGGGCACCAGCCATCAGCCTGGCTGCCCTATTGCCCTTAATGGTGTCTGAGCTAAGGGTAAAGTCCTAGAGGTGTGGGACATCTTCATCCCTCCCCCGCCCTCCCCCAGAGAAGGTCGGGGGGCCTCCCTCACATTTACTCCCTCTCCCCAGGCAGTGGTACTCCCTGCTTCTGGCTGCTTTTGAGGCCAAAAGGGATGGCTCCCATCCCCATCACTATCGCCAGTAGCACTTCAGGAGTTTTCTTAGCTCTGCTGCTTGTCACCTTCCCAGTCAGTGACCCAAATCCCTGCTCTCAGAGAGGTCCCCAGAGAGGTCCCAATCAGGAGCTAGGGACATCTTTGTGACAGGAATGAGCCAATTCTCAAGATTTTTTTCTCAGGTATCCAGAGTCCCAACATTTGGGGCTCTCCCCTGGCCAATATCAAGAGGATCACAGGTTAGACTAGTGATGAACTGCCTCATGGGCTGAGTGGCTCGGTCCTAGAGGAGGGAAGGCCCCATGTCTGCCAGGCACAGTGGCAAGTATGGGGCAAGGAGATGGTCCACACGTCCTGTGGGAACCCAGCACATTTCCAGATTCTCAGGTCTGCTGTCAGTCACACTCTGCTCTGTTGGACATGAGAGTTGGGACCGTGTGGACCTGAGGGAGGAGATGTGGCTCAGCCGGCCTGGAGGGGAGTGGAGGAGGGGACACGCCCGGGAGGTAGGGGTTCAGGAGGCTGTACCTGCATGGAATCCAGGGTAGACTGTGGAAGGAAAGGAAAGCACAGAGGAGGGGTTAGACCCCGAGCCCTGTGGGTAATTACCCAGCGAGGGAGGGACAGAGGGACCCAAGTGGACACCCTCTGGTCAGCTCCCTGGACTGACTGACCACTTCCTAAATGGAAGGATATTTCAAGGTGAAGGCTGCCTCTGGGGGTGGGTGGCAATGGGAGACCACAGCCACCAGACCCAGGAACCCCTGCCTGGCTGTGCTCTAGCCTGAGAAGTAAGCCAATGGCGGAGGGGATTGTCTGGGCCCTGAAGCATTTAAGGGCCTTCCTGTAACCCCACATCCCACACCCCACACACAGTCCATTCCAGGTCTCTTTGAACTTCCCCTGTTTCTCCCCAAGCTGGTGTTGCTAGTGGCCACCTCCAGGGACCTACCTCCAGCAGCTGTACGGCTCCTTCATGTTCCCTCCTGGCTTCTGCCTGGGCCTACAGGTGGGAGGAGGCAAAAGCTGGAGGGGAAGGGGATGAGGAATGGGGATGGGAGAGAGGGAGATGGAAGGGAGGGTAGGTCGAGGGGAGGGGAGGGAAGAAAGGGGTGGGGAGAGGGAGATGGAAGGGACACTGGGAAGGTGGAGGCTGAGGGTTCCTTCCTCCCAAACTCCCCCCTGAACCATGCCTTAGGCCAGAAGGCAATGGGGTCAAGGACAGGTGGGCCTCATACTGTTTCTCTCTTCCAGGATATCTACCCTCCGGTTTCCCTCCCACCTCTCCGGGCACTCCTTCTCAGCCCCTTTTACCTGCTCCCTGCCTTCTACTCCTTTGAATGTTAGGGTGCTACTGGGCTCACTTTATACTCTTCACTCTCTCCCAACGCTAGTCACGCTAAGGACTCCAAAACACGTCTTCAAGACCAACTTCCCCACGACTCCAGACTCATCGATCCAGCTGTCTATGGACATCTCTGCTTGAATGTTTACCACAAAATCCAAAGGTGGCCAATACAGAATTCAGACTCAGGATTTCCTACCTCTCAGATCTGTTGCCCCTTCATCCCTCACCTCCTGGGGAGTGAAAAGCCCACCCTCCATCAGGGTTTACTCAGCAAATGGGTGACAGAGCGGGGACTGTCATTCCGTGACTGGAATCCATGGAGTCTTGTGGATTCTATCTCCAAAATATACTGCAATTCAGTCCACTTGTATCCACCTGCACTGTCTGCACCTAAGTCCAGACGGCCATCATCGCCCCCGCTGGACCCCTGCAAGAGTCCCAACACCTGATGGCCCCGCTTCCGTGCCCACTCCCGCAGTTCACCATCCACAGTGCTGCCAATGTTATTGTAAGGGTGAAATTCAGTAAATCAGTAATGCAGTTAGACTTAGCTAGTTTGCAGTTTGACTCACTGCATAGCTTCCTATCTAGCCACCTGTAATTAGACTTAGTTTGTTTGCAGTTTGATCCATCATGATATTCATCTATTTTCTCTTTGCTTCTCCCCTCACTGATTAACTGAAGAATTCTGTTCCCTTTCTCAAGGCTACCCATATCTCGTTTATTAACAACATCCTAACCTGGAAAAGAGCAAATTCTTAATCCTCAGGCGCCCCAACACTGGAATCGAATTTACAACTCCCTTGCAGTTTTTACTGGTAATGCATTAAAGTCCCAGGCTGCTATGACCGAGTCCGAGTCCAGAGTCCAGAGATAACATCGTCTTCAAAGAGACCAGACCTCAGGAAAGATGTTAGCCCTCAAACCTGCCTGATTGACTCCCCCTTCTCTATATAAGAAAAAGCTAACCTGAAGTGAAGTACAACTGTCCACTCTCAGACTCTTGACTCAGCCCCAGCGACCACCCCCCGACACACACACTTCCTCGCCAGTGTTTCTCTCCTTACTACCAGAGGCAGCCATCATCTTTGGACACTGCCATGGGCATTCTCTCTCTGCCCTAACTTTAATAAAAACTTCCTTCGTAGAGTCTGTCAATGCTTTCACCTTTTGTGAATAACCAGGGGTTAATTCCACACCATAACAGTTATCGTCTAAATTGATGAGTCAGTCAGATCATGCTACACCCTATTTGGGACCTTTCAACAGCCTTCTAACCACTCAGAGAGCAAAATATCCAAACTACTTCCACAGCCTTTAAGGCCCAAGGTGATCTGGCTCTTGCCTGCTCCTGCTGTTCTGTCCATCCTACCACATTCTAGCCACACTGGTCTGGATCCCCAGGTTCTTTCCTGCCACAGGACGTTTGCATTGCTAGTCCCCTACCTCAAGTGCTCTTCAGCTGGCTTCCGTCCTTGAGGACAGAACCTTTCCCACTGACCTCTCTCTAAAATGGCCCGTCACCTCACCCCAGGCACTGTATCACCCTGTTTTCTTCCCCCATTGCACTCTCAGTGACTGGTTTCATCTCATTCACAGATATGCTTATTTGATGATTGGTCAGAGACCTGGTCTTTGCCTACCACTGTCCCCCAGCGCCTGGCACACAGTGGTTGCTCAGTAAATGCTCATTGGATGAGTGGATGACTAGACTCAGCTGAGGTCCAGCAACCTACCATCCTTCCCTCATTCCTGCCCCGTGAAAACCCTGCCCCCACCTGCTGCAGCCTCCGGACCTCCTCCTGCTTCTCCTGCAGGCTGAGCCGAGCCTGCTCATGCTCCACCTCCAGCTGCTGCCGCCGCTGGGCCACCTCCCGCATGTGCTGAAACACAAGACCCTGGATTAAAGCCAGAACCCCAGTCCACCATTTCTGCAGACGATCTAAGATGAGGGAGCCTCAGACACCGTGTGTTCCAGATACCCTTAAAAAGGAAACTGACACTACAGAAGGAAAAGGACTTGTGGTCCAGGACTCAGCCTCAGACCTCAGTGCCCCACAAAGGGCATATTCTACTGTCCCACTTTCTCCCTGTGCCAGAGACCAGTACCCTCCCTCCACCTACATAGTCCAGTCCTCTCACCTTCAACACCTGCTCCAGGCTCTCCAGTTTGCTCTGCAGGCCCTGGCTCTTGCAAAGGGCCAAGTCCCTCTCCTGCGTCAAACCCAGGAGCTGGCCTCTCAGCTCTGCATTCTCCCACTCCACCTGGAGATGGGGGAATGGCAGGGAGCTAGATGTGTGAGCCCTGTCTCACCAGCTCCCTTACCAGGGAAACAGTACCCTTCATATTCTGGCCCAGTTTGGATCGGGGGCGTGGAGAAAATAGTCCCTCACCAGGGACCAGGGCCTAGCAGGAGCCCAGGCCCCACCGCACCTGGGCAGAGAGGGTACCTGCTCCTTCTCTGTGGCTCTCCCATTGAGCCGAGAGTTCTCCTCCACCAGGCGGGCATTCTCATTCTGGGCTTCTCTCAGCTGCAGTTCCTGAGAGACCAGAGGAGCTCTGGGGTGGGGCCCCAGCACCCACATTCCTCCCCTCCCCACACAGAGGACCCTGCCCTCCCTGACAAGGCCTTCCTCCCCCACCTGGAAACTGCATCAGCCAGGAAAGGAGAGCCCCATAGCACAGGTGAAAAAGTGAGGGTAAGATGGATGAAAGCAGAGCTGAGAGGGAACCCACCACCTGACTGGCCTGGGGGTAGGGGGGAGCTGGCTTCTGGGAGACACTCCAGAGCTCACCAACTCCTCACATCGCCTCTGCTTTTTTCGGGCTTCCTGTTCCAGGCTCTCGCATTTCTTCCGCTTCTTACTAAGCTCTGATTCCTGTGGGGTCAGAACAGAGGGCTCCTCATGTAAGAAGACACAGCTGCCCACAACAGGTCTCCTCTAGCCCTTGATCTCTGCTGGGACTTACCAGCTGCTGCACCCTCTGTTGTTTCTCTGGCTCCCCTAGGACCACACGTGGGTTTTCCACATCCTTCTGGGGCGTGGCCTGGAAATGCCGAGGAGCAGGGGTCTGCCACCTGAGAACAGGGCCCCAGGGCAGTCTGCCCCCAGCCCATCTCACAGTCAGCAAAGAGATCTCTGCCCAGGAAGGGGCAAGGTGCTGTCTGCCCACCCCCTCCCATCATCTCCAGCTGATGTGAAAGTGCAGAGGCTGCACCTCTGCGTCCTCCAGACATAGTGCTTTGAGATCCTGAGACCCATGTGTGCCCTGGGAGATAGGCCCCTTATCCAGGCCAAAGCTTTCCCTTTTTAGCTTCTTCCAGCAGCAGCCCTGCTCTGTACTCAATAACTGTTCTGGTGTCCTTCACTGACTGGCAGAGAACTAGGAGGCCACCTGGATCCCCAGGGATGTAGTGTTCCCAGAGGTAGGGATTCTGGACCATCCATATCTGGGCTTGGCCTAGAGCTACAAACCTGGCCAGACCCTCCTACAGCTTCCCCCAAGCCCACTCTGTCGTACTTCCCATTTATGTGTGCAAATCTGGGGAGTCCAGGTCTTGCTGGGAAGTGCGTCTCTCTCCCTGGGTCAGGCAGAGGGGCAAAATCTGAGCAAAAAGCACCCCATACCCTGAGGCTTTGGTTGATATGGAGTCCCTTCTGCCACCCCTCTTCCCAGGAGGTGGACCTTGCTGCTGCCCAAGGAGAGAGGATGGAGAGGAGCCAGATCTCTAAGTTCTGGGGATCCGGAGGGGGTGGGGTCCGTAGTCCTCGCGACAGGAGCTGTCTAAGCCCGGCGCCCAGTGAGGGTCGCGTGTACCTGAAGCCCCCCCGGTAGCGGGGGCCGGGCCTGGCCGACCAGGCAGGCGCTGAAGGGGGCGTCCCCGCGCTACGGCGGCTGCGGGAAGCGGCGGCACGGGCTGGGCCCAGGGCGGCTGCCAGGGCAACCAGGGATTTGCTGCTGGGCCGTACCACTGGCAGTGCGGCAGGGGCGATGGGGCGGGCCACGCGGGACGCGGACCTGCGTAGGGAGGACCCCGAACCCCCCGGGGCAGGCGCGGCGAGAGTACGAACGCTGGGAGGCTGGGCGGGGACCGTGCCCCTGGGGTCGGGAAAGCTACCCAGCCCTTGGAGTTCGCACGCCACCACCGGGCTCTCGGGGCTCCGAGCGCTTTTCAGGGGGCGATCCTGGAACCGCGACCACCCCCACGTACACACACCCACACACCTGCTCTTGCGCGGGTGCTCACCTCTCCGGGGATCCCGGGGCGGATGCCCCACTCTGACCGCGGCAGTGGGGCCTGAGGGCCCGGGGGCGGGGACGGATCCTGCTGTTTGCGCAGGGCAATCTGCCGCTGCAGCCGAGTACCTCCCGCTGGGACTCGCCGCAGCAGCCGTTCGAAGTCCCCGCACGTGAGCCACTGGGAACCCTCCTGGGTTGGGACAGGGAGGGGGATTTGACCTAAACCCCTGTCTACTCCACGCCGTCCCCTTGCTGGAGGGGCTCAGATGCGCGGGAACGTGCACATCCTTCCATGCATACATGCTGGTCGCAGGTGCGTGAGTGTACAGCCACATGCTTCCTCTAACCCGTGTACAGACGTACACATAACCCCTTTACTGGGCGCTCACGGGTGTGCCGGCACTGTGCTAAATACCTTATGAACACTGCTTCACGCAAGTGTGATGTATATGTGGATTCAACAGCCAGACCCACTGGCGTACCGCCTGAAAGCCCGGAGCACAGAAATTCCCTGGTCTGGACTCATGGCTCCGCCCCCCTCAGTTCAGTCTTCTACCGGCTCCCACCTGGCCGTTGCCAGGGGAACTACTCCCCAGCAACCTCCACCTTCCCGCTTCATTTGCATCTCATTAACATCTCGGTCCACATGCCACAAGCCTGGCAGGTGGCCCTGTGTAGGGCTGAGCTGGATGGGATGATCAGGGCCTCCTCGCACCTTGCCCGCCAGGGTGAGCCTGGCCTGCAACTCCCTGCACTCCGCTGCAAGGCAGCGATCTGCTTGTCCTTGGCCAGCAGGGCGCTGCTGTCTCCACTGAGGTCCCGGGCTCGCTGGCGGGCCAGGGCCTTCTGGCACAACTCCAATCTGGTCCCTGGACGGGCACGGCAAGCACTCAACCTTGCCAGAGGAGGGGTAAGGCCAGTGGTCATCTGAGGGCCGGGGCACTTCCTCCCACTCATCAGCATCTCGCAAAGGAGGGTTAGGATAAAACCTAGCATTGTGGCCTCCTGCTTTACCCTGTGTCGGGGCATAAGAGACCAACAGCCTCACTGGACCATCCCAGCAATCCTCAAGCAGGACTGTAAGCGTTAACCTCACATCCTAGTTAGGCCCAAAGGACGTTGTTAATTTAGGGCTGCCACTGTGATGGGTCTTCATCCCTGCCCCCACAGGCTCTGCACCCAGAGATGAGCTCAGCGGGAGGCTGTAGCCAGCACCAGCACGTGGTAACCCAGAATCCTGTTCCCTGCCTGCTCAGGAACGCCTCACCCAGCTCTTCTCTCCCTCCCGTAGCTCCATTAATCCTCAGCCCCCTAGCCTGGTCAGTGTCTGCCCTTCCTACACTTTGGCCCCTGGGTTCCTGCTTTCTTGGATGCTAAGAGTCCATGACTCCCAAACCCCCCCCCTCGGTCCTGGCCCTGGCTCCCCTCTTCCTGGTCACACAAGGAGAGACCAGGAGACTCCAGTTCTCACCACCTTCAGGTTAGTCTCCTGCAGCTTCTGGGCCCTCTCCTCCAGGCGCTTGGCAATGACCGCCAGCTCGGCATTCTTCCGCTTCAGCCTCCGCACCTTCTCCTCTGTCTCTGGGAAGCTGCTCTTCCTCTGACAAGGGGTTGGCCAGAATAGGGGCATGTGGGGAGCACCTGGCAGACCCAATCCTAACTGTCCAGACCATGAGCTAGAGCCCTGGGCTCACAGTGGGGTCCTTGGCATCTTTAGGGAGGGTTTCACCCTCTCTGGGTCAGGGATCATGTCACCTCCATGTGGCTCCCACATGGATATACATGGGATGAGGAGGACACTGAGGCAGAGGGTCAGGGTGTTTGAGTCTGCCTTCCCCCAGCTCCAACCAGGACCCAGGATTCGCTTTCCAAACCTCACCAGCATCTGGTTTTCCTCCTTAAGGATGGCACAGCGCTGCTGCAGCTCCCCCAAGGCCCTCAGCAGCTCCAGATTGGGCCTGTCCCCAAAGCCCATGTTCAGCTTGCCCTGGCATGGGAAAGGACAGGGCACAGGGCCTCAGGAACCCACCTTTTCTAGTCAGAGCCCTCCTGCCATGGTCCAAGGAAACATGGAGACAAGCAGGTTCTCCCCCCATGCCAGGCCTTCAGAATGGAGCACAGGAAGTCCAGGAGAATGGGCTCCCTGCCCACACTGGCGTCCCCAACCCTAGGACCCTCTCTAGTAGTCTCCAGTTCTTCCCATCCCTGCTCATCTCCTCCTGGGAAATGCCAGCTTAAGCTCCCATCCCCACCCCCCCAGGCTCCTCATGGCCCCTGAGTACCTCCCCAAAGTCCTGCTCCCTCCTTTTTCTACAGGAGACTGCTCACACCCACCTCAAACCTTGTGCTCCCTGCCTCAGCCCAGCACTGAGCCCCCTCCCCTGAATCTGCTTGCTCTGGACTCTGATTCCACTGTACACCTCTACATACCCCAGTATCCTCCAGTCCCCAAGGACAGAGACTCACGGAGGAGGAGACACAGACAGACTGTCAGAGAGACTAACAGAGGGAGGGGGTAGGGGCAGAGCCAGATGTAGACAGGCAGAGAGTCAGAAGGACAGACAGATGGCAAAAAATGGAGCCACTGAGATTCCTACCCAAAGAAGGGAGGACTGACAGTCACAGAGACGAACCCACAGACAAGCCAGGACAGGAGAGGTGGGCAGTGGGGTTGCGTATCATTCCCAGGCTGGAGGGCATGATGAGAGGCCCCCCACCTCGCAGACCCAGCCCTCCACAGCTCCCTTACCTTACTGAAAGCCTCCACCTGCTCGTCCTCCAGCCCTGGGCAGCTGGGTCCTGAGCTCGCTGCTTGCTTCCCTGGGCTGGGCAGCCCAGTTTCTGTTCCTTCAGGGTCAATGTCCCCCACAGGCCCAGGGCTCTGGGCTCCCTCAGGCTCGGAGCTCTCCAAAGGCCCTACTTCTCCTACCTGCAGAACTGCTGGAGTATCGGCAATGCTTGGGGATGAGCCTCCAGATTCGCCCCCCTGGCCTGGAGTCCAGCTTGGCCCGGCAGATAGTGCCCATGGCTCCATGGTTCTGGGGTTCCCCCGCTGTGGGAGGGGTGTCAGTTGCTCCATGGTATTGCCAAGGGGCCCCAGGATCTGGGCCGGGGGACATCACCCAGCCAAGTGAAGGAGCTGGCGAGGGTCATGCCAGGCCAGACCCTTTCATCTCTGACCTCTTGGCTTCACCGGGTCTCCATCCAAGGTTGGCTGAGTTCTTCCTCACCCACAAAGGAGGCTGCAGGAGTCGGGGCTGCTAGAGCTAGAGCTGGGGGTATGTGAGCTATGTTTGCTCGTGGCTGTGTGTGTGAGAGTGTGTGGAGGAGCGCGGGTGTCCCCGCGGGGGCTGGGAGGATGTGCAGAGGCCACCAACAGCAGCGCCTGGACGAGGGTGTGCGTGTGTTTCCAGGTCTGTGTGTGCAGGTCAGCACTGTCTTATGTATGTGTTTGGAGGATGAGTGCCTCCACTTGTGTGTGCTGGGGTGGGGGCGTAGTGGTTCTGTGTGTCACTGTCTGTGCCTGTTTCAGAGTTACCAGTTGTTTCTCTATGTGGTGTGTGTGGGGTCTGTATTGCAGGGCGGTGGCAGTGTGTGATGCTGTCATTGGTTGTATCTGAGCATCTGTGTTGTGCAGCTGTGTGTGCGTCGGTGTCATTGTGTGTCCATCAGCGTCTGTGAGTCTGGTCATCCATCACGACCCCTCAGCCTGGCTAGGGTCCGCAGGAGCTGCTGGGGGAGATCCCCAATGGTCCGCTGTGGTCCTTTATCTCCTGCTGTTCTCTCCGCTGCTGCTCTCTAGCTCGCTGGCTTGCTGGGCGGCGGGGCTGATCCTAAGGAGGCCTGGGTCGGTGGGCTGCTTGCCTCATAGTCTCTGTCCCTGCTGGCCTTACAGCCCAGGAACCTCGAGATGGTGGGCGCGGAGGAGGGCTGAGCCTCAGAATGGGTGGGGGGGTGAGCAGGAGAGAGCAAGCCCTCCCCTCCCTCCCTCCTCCCCTCCCGCCCACCAATAGGAAGTCAGCTGCTGGTTTCCATGGTGATGGCGCTGGACTGGTAGGCTGGACCGGCAGGCAGGGTCGGGACAGAGAAGAGCAGGTTCCTCAGGGGATCCCAGCCCAGTGCCCCCGCATGTGGCCACACGCACACCCGTACCTTCCAGGGTGCAGAGACAAGGGGGCTGGAGATTGCTCTCCGCACATCGGCCTCAGCCCAAGACCACAGAGACAGAGACGGGTACTATTATAGAGAGACAGAGATCCAGCCATGGAGAAGGGCAGGACTAGAAAAGATGGGATTCGAGATGAAACAAAGACAAATAGAAATGAAAATGGGAGGATAGAAGCAAAGAGACAGATGTAAAAGTAGGCTGAGAGAATTGCTTTAGTTTCCTCCTGGCAGAGTGCATTTTGGGGCCAATCTGGCCATCTTGGACCAGCAGAGGAGACCACATGGTCTGTTGGGCTGGCTTTGCCCCACACTGTCAGGAAGTTCATCTTCAGTCTAGTTTTAGGCCTTTTTGCTATGGGAAAATGGCTTTTTGGGACAAGGACATGGGAACTCCCCCACCCACAAGTCGGCCAGTATGTGGGAACAGGAGCCTAGATGGAATCCTCAGAGACAGACAGGGCTGTTGGGAATCGAGATACCTTAGGGAGGCAGCCACTGTCCCCTCTGAACCTGGGACTCACTCCATCTACACTCGAGCCAGGCTCAGCCAAGGTCGGGAGCCCTCGTGTGGCACCCCCGGGGAATAGCAGTAGCCGTACTCAACCACAGAGCCCCCGACCATGGGCTTCACCCAGGCCAGAGCTGCTGGAACTGTGGGTGGGGTGCATGAGGAGGTGGAGACAGTCTCATTTTCCTGAAGCGGTTTGTAGATCAATATGTGCATATGTGCACCACTATATGATGTGTGTCGCTGATGTTTATGTCAGGGTATAAATACATGCCATTATGTGCAGGCATATGTATAGTAGGCACATATAGAGTAGACATAGCTCTATCTCTGTATACGTGTGGGGGGGCTATAGTATTATTTTATACATATGTACACATATATGTATGTATGTATGTATGTGTGTGTGCTATTAGGTGTCTATGAGTCTCATCGGGTATATATGTATGCATGTCTCTATGTGTGTGCCATTGCGTACATGTCTACTTACCAGAGTGTCTGTTTTGCTGTTATGTGCTTGTGAGGCTATGATTATGTGAGTATACAAGTTACAACACATATGTCATGATATATGTATATGGATGCCATTATATGGTATTATAATATATAATGACACACTCTCATATAGTCATGTAAATATATGTAATGACATTCAATGTCATAGTTTTATTTTTATCTATATATCTAACTATATACAGAAGGTGCCAAAAAAGTATACACATTTTAAGAAAGGAAAACTGTATTAAAATTGTAATACTCAATATATACCGAGAGCAAAAGATGAATATAAGTCACGTTTGACTTCTGCACTGCAAGAGGTGCTCAAAGCGGTTACCATCAGTGTCCAGACACTTCTGATTACGGTGAACTACTGCTTGAGCAACGTTGTTGTCCACTGGTATAGATTTTTTTTGGCACCCGGGTATATCATGTATCTATTGTAGATTTATCACCATGTGTGAATGTGTCACTACATACTATGTGTGTGTGTTTGGAACCAATGTGTTTATTATGTAAATGTCACTATATGTATATTTGTATGCTCTTCTATTTGTGACTCACACATTTATATTATTGCATGTGTGTACACTATTGAATATGTATGTATCCTGAGTGTGTATATACCCGTGTGTCACTGTGTGACATGCCAGTCATGTCACGTGTATATGTCACCGCACGTATGTTGATAGCATGCATGTTTGGGACCCCTGTGTGGAAATGCATGCTGGGTGTGTGTGCTTTATATATTACGTAGTATCTGATGCTTTGTGTGTGTGCCAGTGTGTTTCTGCCCAATTCTTACACTACCCAGGACGCCTAGATGTTCTTAGATTAGAACTGGAGGTAAGCAGCCTTCAGTTTGGGAGTGTGGAAAGCAAGTGGAGGGCAGGGCAGGGCCAGAGCTATGATAAAAGGTGGGAGGGCCCCTCATACCCTGCCCCTCCATGCCCTGCCCCATTTCCTTGGTTTGCAGGGAGGGTCTCAGCCCAGGCTCCTCCTTACCCCCTTGGCTGGCCCAGAGCCCTCCTCTGGTCTCATAAGGAGGCCAGACCCATTTCTCTCAGGAGGCTGACAGTGATTTGCTCTCCAATCCCCTCTGTGCACCCACCCGTCCACGTGTCAGTTAAGCCAGTTCACCCACCCCTTCCCACCCTACCCCCAGCAACAGAGCCTCAGACAAAAGAAAAGCAGAATCCATTGTTTATTAGTGTTGGGGTTCCAGACACCACCCCTCATTCTTCTCCATCTACCCTCCTTTCCCGCCTCTTCCTCGTCCTGGTGTCTGTCCACTTGTGGCTGTGCCCTCACTCCGGGGCCTGTCCACAGCTGCATCAGGTCCAGATATCCAGCCCTCCCAGGCCTTGGGGCAGCAGCGGGGCTGATGTGGCATTTCCCCGGTTGGCCAGAACCAGGAGGACAGCACCATGGGGGCAGTGGAGGCCTTTCAGGGGTCTGGGTGGGGTGGGGAGGGTGCCTGAGGGGCTCACCTGTCACACATGGTCCTGAGGTACAGAGCGTGGAGGATGACGGTGGCGGGCGGCGGCGGCGGCGTGGTCTCCGAAGCCCACAGTACACTCATCCATAAAGTAGGAAACACTACACCCTCCAGTGCTGTTAGTAGTGCTTTCTACTTTATGGGTGACTGCACTGTCTGTCTGTCCGTGTGTGGGTACTCTTCAGGCCGCCCGCTCTTCCTCCTGACTCCTGCTTTAGGAGCCCCTAGCCCTCCCCAACCCTCCCCATGCCTTCCTAAGACCCCACAACCCAGCCCCAAGGCCCCCAGAGGGCCCGCCCTAGGCCTGTGGGCGGTGACTCAGCATGGCGCCAGAACTTGCCTCCTCTACCTCCCTCCCCCCACTTCCTCTTTGGTTCCCTCTTCCCTTCCCCAGGGCTCCACCCCATCCCCCAACTTTCAGGGACACTCAGGTAGAGACAAGGGCTACTCTGGAGGTCTCACCCCAGTCCCCAGTTCTGACCCCTGGGTGACCCCACCCAGCCACATAACCCACCATCCAGAGTCCAACTGAGGTGGCCACAGCCTCCTTCCTCCTAGGCCTCGGCCCCCAGCCTCCTCATCAGCCCAAGGCCCTGACTCCTTCACTGCTCGGTGGTTTCCCAGGCAGGAGCCCAAAGCTGTCGCAGCGGAGATGGTGGCCATGTTGGGTGGAGGGAGACATTTCCGCACTTCTCACTGATACCCGAGTCCCACTTTTCAGCCTCTGCCCACCTCTGCCATTCCCACCTACTCTTTGGCCTTTGTCCCTTGAAGCCTTGGACCCCTCTTTCTTCATCTGGGGATGAGGGGCCCTTTTACCTTCCTTGTCTAGAACGAAGTCAAGGCCCAGGATTTCAGGAGCTGTCCCACCGTGAAGGCAGTAGATCTGAGGGTTATTACACCTCTTTGCCTAGAGCTTTGCCAGCAAGCTTTGTTACTAAAGCTGCTGATGAAGCCCCTTCTCAAAGCATCTCCACCCAAGGCCTGCAACCCAAGCCCCTCATAGCCCATTGAGGCCCGAGTCGAGGAGCCCTGGTTGGGGCTGAAGTGAAGGTTCGGACCCTTACCTGATGCTGCAGGGCTGAGGGGAGCAAGCCCTGTGCTCCGGGCTCCCAAGTGGGGTTCCCTTCAGCGCGGGCAGGGCTTATAACCCTGAGGTCACGTGGGCCAGATCTCAGGGTGCCCAACGGTCTTGGAGCCCGCCCCCACACCGCAGCGGAGATTAGTGCGCCCTCCCCTCCCTGGGGAGGACAGACTGACAGGAAACCAGAGACAAGCCTGGGTATTGGCAGGAGGGGGGCTGAAGGGACCATCTCACACACCCTGGGCAGGTGGCTTCCGGGACCCCAGGCTTGCCCTTCCCCCATGGCACCAGCTCCAGAGTCTGGAACTGACTCAGGGCACTAAGGGTGATCTCAGGAGACAACGGCTCCCTGTCAGGCCCTTCAGTGAGTGCCCGAAACACAGAGTCATGAATTCCAGCACACGGAAAGGACTTTTCTTTCTAGTCCCGCCCTCACTGACCCCAACCCAGAAATGTCCCCTCCCTTCAGGAGAGCAGTGGCATTCAGACCAAGCCGTGGCTCCTCTCTATGTGCTTCCCAGAGAAGCTCCGGAGGTAAGATGCGTGAAGGTGGGTCTGGGCCAGCTCATCACAATGTCTTCCACATAACCAATCACCCTCAGTGCCCCACAGAGCCACCCCTCTGCCAGCCCCAGCCTGTAGGAGACAAGAACTACACCGTCAACACAGTGTTGGGGGGTCACACTTGAGCCAGGTGTGCCTGTTGGCACTAGATTGGGTGTTCGTGCTTCACTCAGGGTCTGTAGGGATAGGAGGGCAGGGCAGAGCAGTGGTGAGGAGCAGGATCTCGAGCAGGGCATGAGTGTCATTGGGCTTAGAGGAGTGGAGGGAAAAAGGCTCGGCAGGGAGGTTCTGGCAGTCACCGGATGTGGGCACGGGGCCCGCCCACCTGCATGCCACCCCCGCTTTCCCCATGGGGAAGGCAGGAAGCTGCCTATCCCAGGGTCTCTGGTTGGGGGAGGAACAGGGTGTGGGGCTTCATGGGGGCTGGGGAAGCTGAATCTAGGCCACACATTTCCCCCAAGTTTCCCGAAGCCTCTCAGTGGGCTTGTTTCTGGAATCAAGAGGAATAGATTGGGGTGGGGGGGGCAGTATAGGCGTGGACAAGAATCACCCAAAGACTTCTTCCCAGAAGGCCATGGGCCTCTTCTCTGAGTTCTCCACTTAGGGTCAGACCCACACACACTTGAGGGCACTCTCAGATTCATGGCTCAGAAGAGGCTTATTGTCATGGGGGGTTGGGAGCAGGGAGGGAGATTGCCTCACATCCTTTCCTTCAGGAAGGTCAACCCTCAACCTGGAAAATTGTTATCCATCCCCAAGCCCCTAAATGGGACAGAGAAAAGGTGAACAGGGCCCTTCACCCGCTAGGGTCTGAAGAGACAGTGGTGAGGAGGGAGAACTGGCCAGAAATGGGACAGTGCTCCTTTAACAGACCACCGCTGCTTCAGACCCTGGGTGGAGGGGAAGTGGCTGCCCCAGGCGATAAGAGGATAAGAATATCAAAGTTGTGCAGTAACCTGGGTTCCTGGACCCCCACCCTTCAGGGCTCCTCCTCCTAAAGCATCTTGCCCCCCAGCAAAGGAGAGTCACAGGCTGGGAGCCAGGGAGCCTGGCTTCAGGGCCCAGCTCTGCCAAGACCCCTCAGCATATGACCTGCAGCAAGTCAGACCTGAAGTTCCTTCTGAGGGACACACTTGTCCCTCAACAGTCTCTAACCCAATCCTTCTCCTGTCCTGAGCACTGCACGGGTGTTCCTGATGTCTGCCCTCCTGTGACAACAGACACTGCTTTTCCTTTGTGTGTCCTCAATGCCGAAGGCCAAAACCACTATTGATTTTTTAAATTATTTAATGTTTTTGAGGAGAGAGAGTGAGACCCAGTCTCTCCATCAACAGAGCTTCTAGGGATAAGAAGTTTCTGGAGAGACTGGGGCTTTCCTAAAGCTGGGGTTAAAGAGGGATGGAATGGAGGGGATATTCAGGGGCTCTGTACCTTGGATTTCTCCCTCCATCCAGGGATGAATCCAAGCTCTGCTGGACCTCAAACCAGGAGAAATGGGACAAGGCCAGAGACAAAACTCAAGGACAATGAAGAGGCAGGGTCTGAGATAAGGAAACAGAGACAATAAGAACCGTCCAGTTGAGTAGGACAGGAGCACTGGACAGAAGCCCTACTCCAGGCCTGCACGACCCATAGGCATGGCCTGTGGGACTGACCAACAGGAAGAGCAGTGGGGCCTGCCACTGAAACACACACACACACACACACACACACGGACACACAGGGCCTAAAGACCCTGACAGATTCACAGTCTCCTTTCAGAGCGGCACAGTAGGCCCAGAGCCACCCAGACACACTGTGGGTGGCTCCCCAGACAAGTGCTCCAGATGCACCCTGAGGAAGTCTGGGCACACTCCTGCACACACCTGTCTCCTCCCAGAAGGTTCACTTGGGCATCTGTGTTTGGGAGGGTGCCTGGAGGAAGTTGGGACGGCTTCAGGACACAGACACTATTTGAGAGAAGCATGACTCCACTCCTGCCTCAAAGCCACCCGTTGCCTGAGTTTCCCAGGATGAGAGAAACTAACCCCTTGAAGAATGGCCAGTGGCTAATAGAGGAGGTGGTTGAGAGAAGATGCCTCTCTCGGTGGAGAGAGGTGTCTCTTGGATTTTTCAAACTCACTCCTTGACCGTAGGTCTGGGTGCAGCCAGGCACTCAATGGGCGCCTTTGCTCACTTTTACTGGGCTATAAAATGTCCTCCGTGATCTTTTCCAGTTCCAACACTGTTAGTCCGGGGATCAGATTCCTGCTCAGAGATCGCAAAAGGAGAGAAGGAGCGGGACCAAGATGAGGAGTAGAGGTGAGGCAGCGGGCATCAGAAAAAAACTGGGAACAGCCCTTCAGCAGCTGACAGGCCAAGGCAACTGGGGTCTGGGCTTGAGATCCTGGAGGGCTCCAGGCTCACAATCCGCATTCCGCCCCAACCCTGCTCACCTAGGGGACAGCTATCTTTTGTGCACCAAGCTGAGGCTGTGGGCAGGGTTAAAGGTGACCCTGAGGAGAAAAGGACACAGGACCTGTCTTCAGGGACTCCCAGCCCTGATAGGCAAGACACAGATAAATACGAGGACAGACAATTAAGTTCGCGAACTCATCCTGAAAAGTGTTACGTATCTCACTGCTGAATATCACTACGGTCACCTTTGAAGTACTCCCCTTGGGAAGCTATGCACTGACGCCAGCACCTAGTCCACCCTTCAAAGCAATTTTGGAACTCTTTTTTCTGGAATGGGCCGTGAGAGCTGTCATTGGATTACCCTTGATGTCCTGAATGTCATCAAAATGTCTTCTTTTCAATATTTCCTCTATCTTTGGGTAAAAAAAGAAGTCGTTGGGGGCCAGATCAGATGAGTAGGGAGGGTGTTCCAATAGTTATTTGTTTACTGGCTAAAAACTCCGTCACAGACAGTGCCGTGTGATCTGGTGCATTGTCGTGATGCAAGAGCCATGAATTGTTGGCAAAAAGTTCAGTTGTCTAACTTTTTCACGCAGCCTTTTCAGCACTTCCAAATAGTCAACTTGGTGAACTGTTTGTCCAGTTGGTACAAATTCATAATGAATAATCCCTCTGATATCAAAAAAGGTTAGCAACATCATTACAATAAGTTCTCAAACTTAATTGTCAGACCTCGTGTGCAGGGTGTGAGAGTTTTGTGTGTTGGTGTGAGTGAGCAGTTGTACCTAAAGCAGGCTCAAAGCTTCCGATCCGATGGGGAAACTTTGTTCCTACTTGAGCAGGCGCTAAACCCAACAGTAAAATAGAACAAATATACACCTTCACATGTACCCACATCTTACAAAATTATTGCAACCCAAATTAGCCTTGGGTGGGTTTGAGGGTCCCACGGGGCTGGACTGACGGATGCTGCAGTGGTAACTTCCGAGTCATGGGGGCTCATCAGAGAAGGCTTCCAGAGGAAGTGAGTGTGGATGGAAGAAGATTTGGAAAAAGAAGAGATAGAGAAGGTAGAAGATTTCTGGGCAAGGGGAGAAATGGAGAAATGGTCTTTTGAAGGCCTAATACCTGCAAGGGAGAGCAGGCCCAGAGGGTAGGAGAAATGAAGAGGGCATTGGCTGCACATGAAGGCAGAGAAGAAAACCAGGCCTTCCCTCCAGCTGCATGGGCCTGGGGCCCTCGCTCAGCAGGCAGGCAGAGATGGTAGCCTAGATAACCTGCCTTGTGAAGAGACAACAAGAGAGAAGCCACAGGACCTAACCACTTACAAACAGGAAGTCAGAAGGCAAAGCAGGCCCGCCCTCATGGGAGCTAGGCTTGGAGACAGGCCTGGCCACAAAGGAGGGAAACTGAGCACCCAACATTGCAAAATGGGGCTAAAGACAACTGGAGTCAATAGTCCCAAATGTTGGGACCTTTCGCCACTCTCCTTGGAGGGGCTGCCAAGCGAAGCAGGTGCCGAGAGCAGGAAGTTGCCTCAAGCACCTAAGCCAGCCCTTGTCCCCTGCAGAGCTGCAGAGGGCATATCAGTACCTAAGAAAGTCCCCTGACTCAGCTCAGAGCCTTGGGGAGCACCAGGAAGGCCTGAGAAGGCAAGGAAAGTGGGCACGGTTTCCTCTCAGCCTGGCCTGCACTGCCCAGACACCCTTCAGGTTTAACTTCACACTCTCCTGCTCTATTGTGGACAGAGGCACCACCTGCAGTGCACCCTGTGAGACCCACTCTGCCCTGGACGGGGGTTCTGGCTCAGCTCTCCGGATTACAGTATCCAAGTCTTTTTAAGCAGCAAAGTCAGACAGCAAACTGGCTTGTCAGGAAGCCCAAAGAGAAGCAGCAGGCAGCCTGAGGCCACAAAGCAAGTTAGGGCCAAAGTTCAGGGTTTTGTCCACAGCATCTGGGAAGAGGACAGGATGGGCTTGGTAGGAAAGGGGTGTGGGTGTGAAGGAGGCCATCCTGACCACTGCTGTGGGAGTGGCCATAAAACCAGAAACAACTCCCTTCTGGCTGCCTCTACATACAGGTCCCTGGGTTAACTTGCAGAGCTGCACCTGCTCCAGTGTTAACTACTACTGAGAAAGTGTGCGTGCACGTGCATACGTGCGCATGCACATGCATGTTGAAAGGGCATTCCTGCCTGGAACCCACTATGATCTCTCATGACCCTAACTCCCTACCCCCAACATCAGGACCACCAAGTAGAGGGCAGAACTGGCGGGCAGGAGACTAGGGATCTAGTCACCGCTCTGTGGCTATTTACAGTGTCCCACAGAGCGGGCCAGTCATCCAATCAGCCCCCCACCCCCAGCTTTTGTGTCTTCATCTACAAAATTGAGGAGGAGGTGACCAAAGCACTGTTTGTACTCTAGGAAGTCCCCCAAAGCAAGCAGGCCCAGGGACCTTGGAAGAAGCAGCAGCAAGGCCTGCGTTCCAAGACCTGCCCAGTCACTGGGCAGGCCATGGATTTCCCCAGTTGGCTCAAGGGTAGACCTCCATCAGTTCAGAAAAAGCAGGAGGCTGGGAAGAGATCTTCCCTAATCTAGGCTGGGAACAAGGGGCAAAGGGCTGGCGGGACTCCTTTTTCTGTCTGTTCCCTCCTGCCCTCTCAGGATCCCTCACATGCCAAGGACAGCTGGAGAAGCAGAAGGTGAGGGGTGAAAAGAACAGAGAAAAGAGCTCCGTGAGGACTGCCCCATGAAAGGCTCGGGGCTGTTTCTTCCTTCACTTTCACATTCCACACCCTGAGCTGGGAGAGGGGAGAGGGCAGCAGCTGAGGCATCTAGAGAATTTTATAAAAGCACATTCAATCTGAACGTCATTCTGTCATCATGCTGCCCCACTGATGTGAGCGACGGGATCCCCATCTCAGAGCTGAGGAACCGGAATTCAGCGAGGTTAAGTATCACCTTCCTGAAAATAGGCCAACAGTCTGCATATTTTCTGTCCCCCTATAGGACTCAATTCAGAATGCTCCCAAAAGGACCAGGCCTGGCACACGTCAGAAGGGATACTCCAAAGATAGTGGACACACAGCCTGTGTCTCCTCACAAACCCGAGAAGGGGGTTGGAAAAAGCAGTGGTTGGAAGTCAGGGCAAACTTCCCTGCCCCCAGGTTTGTGTGTGTGCAGGGTGGGGAGCAGAGGGGTCTACATGGGTAACCAAGTGGTCTGCAGACTCTGTCCAACAGCAAAGGGCCACCCCTGCCCCTTCCATCAGAGCCTATTAGGTAGTCAGATGGGGGAGGGTTGGCTATGACGGCTGGGGCCCCAGCAGCAGCAGCAGCAGCAGCTCACAGCACTAGAGCCGTTAAAAAGTGACTCAACCAGAAAGTGCGTTTGAAGCGACGCCCGTCAGGGCCCCAGAGCCAAACCTCAAAAAGACGAAGTGAGAGAGACAAGCCTGCGGGGGCTGGGCTGGGGGGGGGTGGAGGCCTGGCCTGGAGCCGTCTGGCCAAATAAGGGCAAATGCTCCCAGGCCGGCCAATGGGGTGCAGGCAGCCGTGTCATGGGGCAGCAGCTGGGAGGGCAGGGAGGAGGTGAGAGAACTGGGGCAAAATGGGGGCTGGGGTTGGGGGGACAGGGGACTCAGGCCCTCCAGGTAAGGTCCAAGGGTGAGCGAGCACAGGGAGGTGTTGCAGCCTTCATCCCCCAGAGACCTTGGTGCGGAGGTTGGTGGATCTGCAGCCTCAAGAGCCTCACCTACAGGCTGGGGCTCAAGGGGACAAAAGGAAGATAAGGAGGACCCCCTCACCCCTGTTCCAGTATAGGCCCTAGAGCCCCATCTGCCATGGCAGAACTGACGGGCAGCTGGGCTGAAACACCAGTGTAGCCTTGCCTGGCCGTCGACCTTGGGCAAGTGGTAAGAACTAAAACTGTTTTCTCATCTGGGAAAGGGGAATAATGCCTCACGGGATGGTACTGAGAATCAAACACAACAATGGAGGTGGCCACTTTTGAACCTGGTCGTTGTCATACTGATATAACAGATGATTATTACTGTCGAAGCACTGACCCCAGGGCTGCTCCTCACTCATTTTTGCCTCCTGGTTGCTGTGACAGATCCCTTTGCAAGGATGCCATGTGGTTCTCAATTGTGGCCTTTGGTGTCTCTCACAGGAAGAGGAGGCGTGGATGCCAGAGGGGTCTTTCCAACCTAAGCTTAGTCCACCTGCTACAGAAGCAGACTAGACATGATCTTCTTAGGCTCATCCAGCAAGGACATCACCTCGACCTCCTCCACCTCCTCTCTCCCCTGGACTCCGAGGAGCTCCAGACCCCGCCCCCATGTGCCTGCTGCCCTGGGGTGCAGATGCTGAGGAAGTGAGTCTACTCACTGCCCAGGGAAAGTGCCAGTGCCGCAGCTGCCTGCATAGGGTAGAGGCAGCTGCTGGCTTCTCCCAGAGCCTGCCATCCCGCCCTTGCCTCAGGCCTCCCTGCTGGGACCAGAAGCCCAGGAGGAAGGCTGGCAATGGCTGCCACTCTCTTCCTCTCTGTGGAGTTCTTCTCTCTCCCTCCCAAGCATGGATTTGCATTTCCCTCTCTACCTTCCGCTACTCAAGCCTACTCAAGCCCCCAGGGACAAGGTGACAGTTAAACCCCCCTCTTCCGGCTAGTCGCCTCAGAGCACTCACTTCCTTCCAGGTATTTTCCGGGATGGGAGTTGGGGTTGAAAGGGTGGCAGTTGCGGGGGAGTTGGGGAAGAAGGAATGAGGAATCCATTTTGCAGAGACGCTGGGTTCCCCCACCCTGGTGTCTGAAGCTGTTCTTCCCTTCCCTCACGTTCTCTCTGTTGCTCCAAGGCTCAGTTTGGAGGAAGGAGAGTGGCACAGGCAGGAAGCAGCACATAGTTCTTGAAACGGGCCTGGAAGCTCCCTGACCACTTCCAGGCCCAGGCCTCCCTCTGCTGTGGGACAGACCCCCAAGGAAAGCTCGGCCTTCAATCCTCTGTCCACGACCCCATAATGCCTACCCTCCATTCTGGCAGTGTGTGCGGAGAATAGGAGTGCCGAGGGTTAGAGGGAAGATGTTTTCTATCACATTTCTCAGAGGGTCTGGCATCTTGATGGCAGCAGCATGGGGCAGAGTTTTCTCTGCACTCAGTTCCTGCTTCCTGGTGTCTTAAAGCAAAGAGCAACACCAACATCTATAGGCAAGAGGCACTGAGTCAGGCAGTGTGGGACAAACAAAGTAGCAGGGACCTCCCTCTTGAGGTCAAGCTGACCCCTGTCTCTGGGACTCAGTCTTCTCACCCACAGAGTGAAGGGCTGGCTTAAGTCATGACTCTCCCAGCTCTCACATGCTCTGTATGATCTGCCTGCTCTCTTTCTACAGCCCCAACACGCAGGACGCGTCCCTCCACTGGTGAAGGACTCTGAGCCCCAAGGCCCAGGCAGGCAGCCACGTGCTTTCTTCCTCAGTCTTAGCCTTACTGGCTCACCCTACAGCAATTTTTACCGAGCGCGGCTGTTTGTTCTAGTTCAAACAAGACTGGAAGGGAGACAGCCACACATGAGTAGCAGAAGTGACAGCTGACAGGCTGACATGAATCCAAGGGATAGAAAACAATCAGTCCAGAACCATTTCACCACATGATACAAAATGGATGTTTATAATAATGACTTTGAGCCAAGTAGAGGTTAAATCATATCCAGAATCTAGCATCCAAACAGCAAGTAAATATATATATATATATATATATATATATATAACTTGTCATAAAAAAAATGAGAGAACAGAGGTTAAAATAAAAAGCCACGGTGCTTGGAGGAAAATGTTTCAGTTTTGATATATTTATGTATGATAGCTATATTGGAACATCTATTGATCAACAATGCTTGAGAGATGACATTCCTGTCACACTTGCCTAGAACTTACCTAGAGGTGGACAACTTTGGACTATGACAATCCCTTAGTTATTTACAGCTCTCAAATTGTTTTCACCTATATTAATGCATTTGATTCTCACAACTATCCTAAGACAGGGACTGCCAACTGCTTCTTTAAGGGAACTTTTATATGAAGTACAACAAACAGAAAAATGAACAAATCACAAGTGTGTAACTCAACATAATTTTCAGAAAGTGAACCAGCCTGTGTAACCAGCATCCAGATCAGAAAAGATGCTATACCCAGCACCTCAGGGGCCCCTCATGCCCTCTTCCACCCCTACCTTTCACAGGTGACTACAATCCTGCCGCCTAACACCAGAGTTTTGTCCACTGCATTGTATAAAGAAACTTCGTTTTGGAGAGGTAAAGCGACTTAGAGAAGTCAGGGCTGGTGGGTGGTGAAGGCAGCAGGGCTGGGAGGCAGGGACTATGCCCCAAGTTGAATATGTGTTCTTTTCATCACGAGTCCCAGTGTTCTTGTGGGGTGTGAAGGTACCGTGATTGGGCTGCTGATGGAGGGAAGTGGTGAGTAGAGAGAAGCAGGAGAGGTTAGGGGGATGGGGACAGGCCAGCAGATACCCAGGCGCTGCTGGAGTGGAACAGGAGATGCACCCAGAAGGGAACTGAAGGATTGGGCCAGTTTCCCAGTCGTCAGCACAGGGATCCTTGAGTAAATCCCAAGGTTCTCCTTCTTGGGCCATTTCCCCAGTCGTCAGCACAGGGATCCTTGAGTAAATCCCAAGGTTCTCCTTCTTGGGCCATTTCCCCACACTGCCTCCCTATCTTTGGCTAATTTTAGACTCGGGGACTAGAGATGTAGGGTGGTCAGGGGTGCTCCACGAATGTGTAGGGACATGTAACTTTCACTCAACAAACTAATGCCTCACACTGGTTCTGTGAAATACTCATGGAGGGAGAAAACCTGCGCGTGGCGCTAACTATGTTGGAAGCAGCAGGGTGTGGGCAATGTATTTTTTGAGCTAAGGCTCACCACTTGGTCAAAACCAAGTCCCTCTCACGCTGAGGCTCAGTCTCTTCATCACGACATAAGGATGTTAACTATGCCACAGGGGTTTTGTGAGGATCAAGTAATAGACATAAAAGCCCTTTTGTCAACTGTAAAATGTTATTTAAAGGAAAGGTTTTACTGATACTAAACCTGAACCAGACTTTCAAACAAAGATGTTATTAGCCTGTTCTTAAACATTACCTGTCTCTTTTATATGCACACATAGATTGGGTGTCACGAGTGGACTTGAGGATTAAATAGCTGGTTATAGATGGGCGGGGAGGAAGAAGGTAGTGGCCATGCCCAGAGGGAAGAGGCCTCAGTCCCCAAGCCTGAAGAGCCCAGCCTGAGTTTAGGTTCTCACCAACCCATCCCCATTACTCCTGGAGAAACTGCTCCCCAAGACCAGAATGTTCTGACCCTTGTTCAATCAGCCACCAATGCCTGCACTGGGCTGGAGGCTGCATTCAGCAATGCACTGCCACTTAGCCCCTCAGTTTTGGGGAGACACCCTAACCCCATAGCCTGTGGTGGGGAGGGAGTGGAGAATAAGGAATAAGTAGGCGAGGGGAAGGCAGCCTAGTTACCACCCTGTTTCTAATCTGCCTGACTCGAGTCTGTCCTTGTTAAATTAAGGAGGAGTCTTGCCTTTCTGAAGGAGTGAAGCCACCCTAGAGCAAAAGACCAAAACCCTGGGCAGCTGTGGGACCTCAGCAGTCAGAATGTGGCTGAAACTTTGACAGGCACGATGGTCAGGGGCTAGCCCTCAGCACGGAGCATGCAGGACAGCAGTACTAGCACCTGAAACCTCTTCCACACAGCACTGCCCACTCCCAGGGAGTCTTGAACAATCAACAGTCCATTTCCGCTTCGTTGGGCTCCCAGCAGGGAATGGGACTCCAGAACATGATTGCCTATCTGGGCTGCTGAGTGACACCACAAGCAAGCTCAAGGACCAGAGAAAGCACGAAAGCGAATTCAGAAGCAGCCTCCAGGCAGAGCCCGTTTGGCACGGAGTCTGTGAAATCCGGTCACCGCAGCTGGCCACCCCTCCCCCACAACCACCAGTGCTGTCTTTCGCTTCCTGCGAGGCTGACAGTTAAGGCCCCAGCTCAGTGTGGGGCTGAGGCAGCCTGAGTGTGGTTATTTGCGCACAGCTCCTCTCGCCTCGCCTCCCCTCCCCACAACTGTTTCCATTCTCACCAAGCAGCCATGTCCGGGTCAGACACGCAGGACAGCAACTGGGGATTTCCAAGGGACTTTCTGAGAAAAGCCAGTGAAAGTTGGGTGTTGGCTGCCTGGCCTAGGTGCTCTTGCGGAAACCCACTTCTTCCCTCTGGGATGTAGGCTCTAGCTGGTGGGGCTGCTTCCCAAGGCTCCATTCAGATTGAAATTGAACAACAGAAACCATCACCCCTGAGGCTTTCAGTTTGCTGGGCTGGGAAAATCCTTGAAAAACTCAGTTGCAATTTGGGTTAACAGACCGTCATTCCCTCAAAACTTGAAGGAATCAGAGAAAATGGTTCTGGTTTGAGGACGACCTGCTAAGTGGTGACATGAGCAGCCCAGGCCAATCCCAGCTTCCTTCCCATGGGCCTACCAGGACAAGGAAAAAGCGGGGAGGTCACTGGAGACTCAGCAACTCTCCCTCCTTCCCGCACTCCAGGCCACAGGTAACGAGAGACACTGACTCACTAGCAACACCAGGTGGCTGAGACACAAAGCCCCAGTGCAGGCACCTCTGCTCAGTGGGTCAGCGCTCACCCTGCTGTGCTGGTTCCGGGCCCTTCCCCCCACTGTTTTGATTGTGCACATACTGTTTATATTGAAGAATGGCCAACAAAAGGAGAGCAAATGAATTTTACCTTTTATAAAACTTGTTAGAATTTTCACATTGCTTCATTTTTATAATCACAATTCTGAGATACACAGGCAAAGTGGAATCACTCGTTTTACAGATGGAGAACAAGACACTTAGGGAAATCAAAATGGGGACAATCAAAATGTGGAAATTTCAGAAACTGAGAATGTATGGTAAACTTTAAATTCCAAAACATGTCCCTCACCTTGGCCAATGTGACATCATTTAAGGCCCCCTACTAAGCCCGAGGGAAAGGGGCAGGCCTACCTCCTATGGAGGCACAAGTTAGCCGCCAGCAGCCACCTGAGGGTCTCTCCAGTTAGGGAAATTCTGCGGAATGTGGTACCGCAGGACAGGGAGATCAGGGGTGCCCTCCTAATGTACAGGAGGAGCAGTAAAAATCACACACAAGGAAGGAAAAACAAAAGTATTAAACACCGTCAAAGAGCAAAGAATATTAAGAAGTCTCAGGTTTTCAAGGGACATCTGCTGTGGCAGGTCTGGCAGGCAGGCAGCAACAAATAGGAACTAGGACCACCGGGATGACGGGGTTGCCCAGACTCAGGACAGTGGACTTTCCAATGAGACCCAAGGAAGCACAATAGAAAGGCAGAAACCTGGAGGCTCAGAGATGAGGAACGGGCAGAAGGGCCTCTGCTGCTCTGGGAAGGTGCTTATAGGGCAAGTGAGTTCATACTGTGCCCAAGTAAGAGAAAGGAAGGAGAAGGTAAGACATCTGTCAGGTCTACGGAGTCATGTTTATTGGCATTTGACACTGACCATGAATCCTGCCCATGGACAACGGGGTAGCCCAAGGCTGTGGGAAGCAAAACCAGCATCCTACTCCCCATTCAATTCAGACTCCAGTAATCCACTAACCCAATCCACTCCCACCCCCACCAGTAGTCCAAAGAAGGTAAAATGACCCAGGGACATGCTCTGCTGCTCTCTCAACAGTCTGCTGGGTCTCAGAACTGGAGGGTGAAGAGTATTTGAAGTTCTGTCCATTCAGTTTCACAATAAATAAGCAGAAGCAGGAGATGGCGGCAAAAATGCTGGCAGCCATGCATCCTGCTAGGTCTTTATAGCTGTGTCTCTGGATTTGTAGGCCACTCCTCGACTTTTCAGCTCCCGCACTATTCCTGCCACAGAAAAAGAAAACACCTCTGTGAAGGAAGAAGAAAGGTCCCTCAGCTACCACCCTGGGGAAGAGGGAGACACTAAGCAAATTGTCCTAGACTGTTCATCAGATAGCCCTGTTTGGTTGGCTTGTTACCAGTGAAGATCCAGGCAAGTGTCTGGCAATGACTTGGTACGAATGAGAGGAAAGAGAGAGACACAGTGAAGCTGTCAAAAGCAAGGATTCCAGAGCCAGAATGGCTGGGTTCAAATTCTGGCTCCTCACTTACTAGATGGGTGACTTTGGACAAGTTATTTAAACTCTCTGTGCCTGGGTTCCCTCAGAGTTGTGAGGACTGGCATCATTCACACAAAGGACTCCCACAAAGCCTGGCGCAGTAAGTAAACATTATGATTATTGCTACCTTGGGGTAGGCGACCAGTGACAGACACCGCATACACACCGGGCTTAAAGTTACCTGAAAGAGAAGAGATGCAGTGGCAGTGAATTAAGACTAAAGACCAAATGGAGACTTTAAGCTAAAGATGACAGAAATGCTACAATTCTAAGAGAAGAGGAATCACTTCTGGCTACAAATGGTAAATGACAGAACCCAGACACTTTCCTTATCTTTTCCACAATCCCATCTTTCCCCCTGAGGCCCCTCCCCCACTGGACAGCAACAACACAACTAAGCCAGGATAAGGAGAAAGGGAGATACTCACTGACTCGCTGCCACTTGGAGACCCAGCTGTCCTCTGGACTCATCATCGCAATAATTCTAGGAAAAAGAAACAGTCAGCCCAAGCCTTTTCTCTTTTCCTGTTAGAAAAGAGAAACACTGAGAGAACTGCCCTCTTTATACTGTTCCCAGCCAGCACAGCAGTTCTAGGAGAGGAAACCCATGATCGATTGGCTTAAAATTCTACTCCTGAGAAGCTGAAACTTTGATTAGGTTGGTTATTAAGTTTTGGTTTGGCGACATGGTTTAGTAAGTGACTCCATTTTGGCCTTTTTTTTTTAAACGGTGCTAATAAATGAACAAAAAAACTACAGCATCTGAGTGCACATGCATGTGTAGGAAGTAAAAGTTCTATGACATCACTTTTTTGCCCAATCCTTTATTCTTCCTTAAAGGAAATCAAAGAAAGAATGGAGTTGGATCACTCCATTGATCACTTGCTGAAAGAACTTCAGCAAGTACTAGGTTTGAGTCCAGTTTGTGTGTAAACCCTTAATTGGCCTAGAAGCCAAAGAAACAATAGTATCTCTTTAACCCCCAAGAATACTGCCCTCTGGCTCCTACCTTGGGGAAGGAAAATTAAGACCTGACCATTTATGTTTATCTCATTTCCTCTTCTCCCCACTGGACAATCTCAACAAGGGAACACTTTTCTTACAGGACCTCTTAGAGATATTTAAAAGCATCAGCAATAATTTACCATCACTGTACCTTCCCTCCCCTTCATTTTCAAAAAGGATCTTCAAGCATGCAACAAACATTTATTAAGCATCCACAAACTCCTTCCAGGCCCTGGTGTACAAGATAAACACAGTCCCTACCCCCTACCATCATCAATAAGCTAACAGTCTAGTGAAGAACTGTTCAGTGGAAACAGAATGAAAGCCACACAAGCTATTTTAAATGTTCTAGAAGCCATGTTTAACAGTAAAGACACAAAGGTGAAATTAATTCCAATGACATATTTCATTTAATCCAACATATTAAGTGTTATCACTTTGTCACATAATACAAAAAATATTAGGATGTTTTACATTTTTTTCTTGTACTAAGGTCTTGAAATCCGGTGTTTATTTTAGAATGTCTACATGTTTTAGAATTTAGACTAAATGTTTTAGAATTTAGAATGTTTAGAATGTTTTAGAATTTTAAATATTTAGAATATTTAAAGAATGTCTCAATTTAGATTAGCGACCTTTCAAGCCGCTAGTGGCTACTGTACCGGACAGACTAAGACTAGTGTGTCTCAAAGTAACTTTGAGACCAATCAGGATAATGGCTTCAAGCGCCTGCTCCACATTTACATGGTGGGGTGGGGGTAATAGAGAAGTGAGTAACAAAATCAAAAGGGGCTTACCCATCAAAGGAAGAGCTGGTGCAGTCATATACCATCTCTCGGTTACCCTTCATCTGAAGGTATGCATCACAATTGTCACAACCATCATATTCAAACTGGTCTATAGTCTGCGAGGGAAAATTTTTGAAAAGGAGAGAAGTGAGCAGGAACAGGCCAAAACAAAAAGCCGCTTTTCCATACTTCTACCCCCTCAAGTAGAAGGCTGCCTATGTTGGCCATGTCTCATCAGGTCCCCCACTCACCACTCCCACAGCCCCTACGTTCCACCCTCACACTCCTTGTTCCCCAACTGCATTTTACCTATTCCTTTCCCCAGTCTCCTCAGGGTCAGGCACCCTCTCCAACTACTGCCCAAGCTGCAGATCTCCACCCTTGATTCCCGCTGTCCTTCGGCTCCAACAGAAGTTCAGTGAACGTCTGTTAAGGGTCAGGCCTGGGCTAAGAACTGAGGAGTCAAAGGCACGTAAGACCATCTGTCGTGCAGGGGTGTCGTGCGGGGCGGCCTGCGGGGTGTCAGGCGGGGTCTCTGGTCCCACTCCCCACATAAGAACGCAGGACATGGTGAGGCCAAAAAGGAACACCCACGGAGCCATAGGTAGGGGAGTCACACCACTATACTCTCGCTGGCGGCTGGGTTGGAGACACAGGAACCAGGAGCAACACAATTCTCAACCCTCACTGTACCGCTTGCAGACTCAGCCACCATCTTCTTGCTAGCTCCCATTTTTCTGCTAGCCTAGCCACGGCAGTTATATTAGTGCCCAATGGCTCACTGGTTACAGCTGACGGCCAACTAGCCACAGCTGATGGCCATTTGATCACAGTCGATGGCCATTTACTACCTGAGCCAGCACCTTTCTATGTGAGGCCGAGAGCCTGGAAACTGCTTTTTGGGGCTCTGTCCCCACAACGTCCATGCCCACAACTGCTAAATGTGGTTCCTACCGATGTAAACAATGGCCTCCTGCAGTTTCCCACATCCCATTCCACCCTTTCCACCAGCTTTCCCCTATCGTCCCTACAGCCAGGTCCCCGATGCATACCTTGACCAGTGAACACAGCAAACAAGCCCGCAGATGCCGCAGGTCCTTCGGCACCGTCTCCAGAGCCATCGTCTTCCACAGAACAGCAACAAACTTTGCTACAGCCGCCTCACCCACAATAATGTGAACAGCAAATTACCCAGAATGCCCATCACTTCCGGTACCTCAGATTTCCGCTTCCGGTGTGGGAGGCCATGGGTTCCCTCTCTCCCCCCGCTTAAGAGATGGTTTCTCCCGCCTGGAGGCGGGGCCGGTAGGGAGTCACCTGGGCCGGCGCGCGTCCTCTCCACCTGGGCCTGCGCGAGGGCGAGGCCGGGTCGGCCGTTGGGCCTTTGGGCGGGACCCGGGGGGGAGGGGCGGCGCGGCTGGCGCCTGCGCGGGAGCGCGCCATGACGCGGGCCATTTGATCTAGGTCGCTGGCACCGGGCCGCCTACCCGTCCCCTTAGGAGGATTCCGGATGACAACCGATTCTTTTTTGCCCTTCTGTTTTTCAAGTGCAGGGCCCTAGAGAATCCGCTGTCTCCCCATTATGTCGTCAGAGACGAAAAGAAATCCAGGGACACCCCCCTCCTTCCTTACTGCGAGAGCATTATAGGGTGACCGTTTGCCGTCTACAGGAATGCTTGGTGGACGGCAGGGCGGAAAAAAATGCATATTTATTTTTAAAAACTTTTCGTACGTTTCCTCGTTCCAGCTGATAATTCATGCTTTTAGCATTTAGACAGTTTCTTTACTTTAGAGCATCTGTATTGTCCTTTAATTTTTTTTTTTTTTCATTTCATCCTGTAGGAAGCTAAACCTTGCTCTGTGGTTCAAAACTGGGCACCGGACAACCACCACCCTTACCAAACCTTTACTGGAGAAACAGAAGGGGGAAATGTGCTCTTTGAGGACGAGAGCAAAGGCCTCCAGGCCCTGTGGAATTCATACCAACGTGGCACCAAGCGCTCTGATCCACAATGGTCCCAGGTGTGGGCAGACACAAGTCATTTGTGTTTATCTGACTGGATCTTTGGGGTATAAATAGTTTCATGCCCTGCTGTTCTATCCTCCCAACCAGGCCTCCTAATTGCAACTGAGCTTCCTCAAGGCGGGCCTGCTTCCTGTGCCCATCCATGCTGGGCTCTGGGATGGGTTAGGATGTTCTCTGTCACTGAATGCTTTCCACTCTGGAACATGCTTTCACTCTGTTATCTCGGGAGCTCTGCCACAACTGTGAAGTAGACCCATTTCATGGTTGGAAAAGTGAGGGCAGAAGTATTAGCCCAAGGTCACAGTCAGTCACTGAAGCATCATAAATTAAGAGGGTGAAGTAATCAGTGCAGTGATAATACAGATAATGACAACCATAATGAGAATCCAGTCGTGCTTTCTCCTTCCCTGATCACACTGAACCATGATTTGAGGGGCTTACAAATCAGTTCTTAATGCCAAGCCCACCCTCTATCTTATCCTTCAATAGATATCAGAAAGAATTCATTTCTGTCAATGTGGAAGACGAAATTGTTACCCTGAGTGACAGTGATGACAGAACAAAAGCACAAGACCAGACCGCATTTATGGATAAATATATTAGCAAATAAATACATTTCTCAACATAGTGCCTGATTCAAGCGTCTTTCTGTCTGGTTCAGATATAAATACCCATGTGGGTGGCTAGGTGCAAGTTCCCCACGGACTCTGAGGGAAGAAGATTCCCAGGTGGGGTCCTGTGCCCACTTTGCTCCCACATTCACATTCCCAATGGGATAATGCCTGAGGGGCCAGCAATGGTCAAGCTGCCCTGGGGTGAATGTCACCTTAAGGAGGCCCCTCAGCCCTTGCCCACTCGGTACCAGCTGTTCAGACCAGACTTCCTGCTTCAACGCCACTCGCGTGCACACCTTTCTGTGTCCCTGGCCTGTATGGCTTACACTGGGAAGCTGGGCCTCTGAGCCATCTAAACCCAAGGGTCCCACTTTGCTTTTCCTTTGTTCTCTTCTGTTCCCCATCCCTGCTCTGAGAGAAAAACTTCCAGAGAAAAATTCCTTATTGTCCTTGTTCAGCTGTAATTCTGTCTTTTCTACCTTCATTCCATCCTCCCTCTTCCTAGGTGAACTCCAGCAGAAATCCTCTTCTTTCTGCCACTTCGGGACTGAGAGATAGGAGATCTCCAAGGAAGAGTTATTCCCTCCCACTACGCCCCCAACTGCTAGAGAAATTGGGGCTGCTAGAGTGACGAGAGAGTTTAAAGATCAGAGGCTTCATCCCAGGTTCTTCAAAGTGCTGTACCACCGTGGGGAGAGAACTCCATACTCTGGCTTCCCAGAGCCTCCCCTCTGACTTAATATATCTGAAAATTAAGAACAAGAAGGGAAAAAAACATATTTTGTTATGTACCAAGGCAGGTACTGCCTGGAGAAGCTGCAGAGCCTCCCTTTTTAGGGCTTGGGGCTCACCTATACTCCTGATCCTTTTGCAAAAAAGGAAAATGATAAGAGCCAGGGTTGCCGCTATGCAGCAGCCTTACCAGCAGCTGGTGTGCAGGACTCACCCAAAGAATGAGGTGAGAAGGGGTCATGCATTCAGTTGGACCCATTGGCTGGTATGAACATGAGGCTTGGGAGGAGGGAGACCTGCAGGGGCTGGGGAAGGGAGCAGCACCTTTATAAACACCTATCTACCCATACCTAGCTTCCTGCTCTCAAAAAACGGCCCTCAAGGGAGCCAGCCCACACAGGCAGTAGCTGGTTCCCTGCTGGACACAGATTTGTTGCACTGCAGATGTGTTCTGCAGACACGGTCTGGAGCTGGGAGCAGGAAACACCTCTTGCCACCCACCATCACCACTCCTCTTCCAGTGGTTTCAGGAAGTACGGCAAGTACGGCAAAAGAGGGGTGTTTTCTGAGGTCCCTTCTCTCAGGAGCAGGACTCTGAGGCCCACATCATCTGGAGCACACTCTTGGTGGGAGGTAGGCCGGAACATCTCACACAGCCTGTTCGCACAGTTCCTCCAGCTCCTCCTCTGAGCCTGCAGTTAGAGAGAGGGGAGGAAAGAGGTTATGAGGGTGAGGCCAGCCCCTTGCTTATACCACCTGCGGGAGAGTATGGCTGGGAGAGAACCACAGAGAGGGAGGAGCAGGGAATGTGTCCAAAAGAGTTGATTAGACTGAAAGCTGAGAGGGACCCCAGTTGGAACACAAGGGAGAGAAAAACAAATCTAGAGAAAGAGAAACATATATAGCAACCAGTGTGTTACCATTACTTACTATTCATTCATTTGCCCAATAAATATTTACGAAGCCACCATGTGCCAAACAGAAGATCAAAAAGAATAAGCAGGGACCTGACAACCTTGTAGGGGAGAAGGCATGCATGCAAATGGCAATTATGCCAGTGGGACAGGACTGCTGTCATAAGAGATGAATTGAGGAAGGGGAGAGAGCTTGTCCAAGTGGAGAAGTCAGGAAGGGCTTTCTGGAAGTGGAGATAAAAGAGCTGGTCCTGCAGGAATGGGTAAAAATTAGATTTATGGGCATAGGAAGGCAGCAGAATATTCTGGGCTGCAGCAACTACAAGAAGTGTTGACTTAGTTTGGCTAAAGCATGGGGCAAGGGAAGGGGAGGGAAGGGAAAAGTAGAAAATAAGGTTGGAAAGGAAGACAGGACAAGATGGTGCTAGAGCCTTGAAGGCCAAACCAAGTTGGATTTTTCCTTACTGTGGACAAAACAGAACATTTGAAGATTTCTGGACAGTTTGAGGAAGATGACCCTGGAAGCAGCACGGAGGGTAGGTGGGCAGGGTAACTGCTTGCACAACTCTCCAGGCACAACACTAGATGTGCAGTGCCCAGCCTTCATGGCCCTGTAAGAGGGGTGGGAAGAGCTTGGAGGCTCTTGTCTAGATCTTTAGACTGTACCTAGGACATGGGGCCATCAGTACCAGAGGAGAATACGACAAAGTTAGAGATACAGTTAACAGAACCTGGCACTGACTGGATCTGAGAAGCAGGGAAAAGGGAAGCACTGAAACTAGTTCTGAATTTGGGAGAGAGGAAAGGTGGTGGTCTTGTCACTGGCAGCACTGAGAGTACAGCACATGACAGATTCAAATGGAATCATTAAACACATGACCAAAGCCTGCATTACATGGCTTTATGAAAGCAATTATTTTCTCTACTGTAACTTGGCATACCCGTCTCCCCACAGACCTGGATATCCTGGTTGACGAGTTCCATGTCCTCGGAGCCTAACCTAGAATCTAGCACATAGCAAGCACATAATACAGAAAGGAAAAAGAAAGAAGAAATGAATGAATGACAGCAGCTCTCAGGTCCCGCCTATAGGATTCCTAGACCCTCAGGCCTTGTATTTCAGCGCCTTTGGGTCCCCTTTTAGGGTGGAGGGATCCTCCTAGCGATGTCTGCAGGCAAAGAGCTGTTGTCATCCATACAATGGGAGAAGATGGGGAAAGAGCAGAAGGTGGAAGGCTTCACATTGGCTGTGAAGAGGAGAATTTGAGCCAATAAATACCAAGTTAAAGATGAGGACTTACATGATCACCATTGGTTGTGATACAGTAACAGGGATGCACTGAGCCCCCAAGAAAATGAGATTGGTCTTATTAATAAGGGTGCTTAGGAGGGAAGCCCTAACTGTTCTTTTACCCGATGAGAGAGGAGAAAACTTAAGGACCCGCAGGACTGCTGGGAACCACCCATGATCTCTTTCTTTTTTCTCTTTGCATCATTCACATAACTCTTCTCCTGGAGCCTAGTATTGTGGCTATCGGTAATTATTTCTCTTCCATGCTCTCCTCAAGGGCAAGGAATACTTCTTAGCCTTTGTAGTTAAAGCTAATACTGAGCTGTATGCATTGGAATAATTGTACCAATTATTAAAATATTGAAACACTTCGATTTGAACTGCTGCCCCAAACCACCCCCTGTGCTTCCTGATGTTTCAGCCACACTAGGACTTCCCCTGAGGTCTCCCCATGATCTGGCAACCAAAGGAGTAACAGCTGGAAGAGCCAGAGCCCTCCAGCCAGCATCCTATGTGACGCTGGTTGTTCAGCAGTTTGAATGTCCACCCTATTGTACAGTTCTCAACTTCCATCAACCCCTTGTTGTCTGACTTCGTTCATTCTGCAATATCCAGCTATAGTCTCCTCTCCCCACCATACCCGCTTGCCCTGAAGACTCACCAGGCTGGGCTGGCAGCACCTGGCAGTGTGGGTAAGGGCATGGCCTGCCCTCTGGGGTGCCGGAACTCCATTCGGAAGGCCCCTCCCCAGGTGGGTGTGGTCCCAGGGGTTGGCGTGGAGTCAGACACAACCACACTGGCTGTGAACTTGAGTAACAGGAGCCTGGGGTTTCTGCTAGCAGCCTCCTGTCCAGGCCTGAAGGTCCGAAGATTAATGGGTGGGCCTCTGGGGACCAAGGGTATGCCAGGCTGGGGCCATAATGGGGAAAAATCTGGCAAGCTGGGTGTGCAGTCAAGTCCTGGGGCCGAGAGGATGGGGTGGGCTCTGAGGGACCCCCCCGCCGTTTCCTCTGTGGGTGTCGGACAGAAAGGCTGGATTTCTGCAAGTGGAAGAGGCTGCTGGGGTTGGGACGGGGGCTGGAAGCATCAGGTGGGTCTGGGGCCGGCTCTGTGAGGGCCCGGGGTTGTTGTGGGTTGGGGAGCTGCCCTGAAGAGGCTGTTGCACTGCATTTGGCAGCTTGCTGAGCAGGAGAAGGCAGCTCTGGCTCTGGTTGTGTCCGAGGAACCTCAAGCCTGGACGGCAGGACCCCCATTTCTGGGCCAGGCTTCCTGCCATGCCACTGGAAGCGCTTTTTGTAGTGGTGGTGCCGATGGCGGTGGTAGTGGATATGGCTGGAAACCTGGGTTTCCCCCCTGGGCACCACTGAGTCCAAAGAACGGGGCCGAGAGGTCATGCTGGGCTGAGTCTCCTCCTCCTGGGGCTCCCCTTCGGGGCTGCAGTACACCAAGGGGTCAAAGTCACTGCTCAGAGAGCTGCGGAAGGTAGAACTGCTGCCATGGATGCCTTGCAGGCTGACGTCTGTGCAGTTGACCACTGAGTCACTCGAAGAGCCATGGCAGGGCCCCGAACTAGAATCACTGGCTGGCCCATCTGCCAGGTAGCCACTGCGTTCTGTGCAGTAGCTTTCTCCAGACCCACTGCTCTCATGAGGCCTGGCCCGGCGTGGGGGCACTGGGCAAGGGGCTGTATGCTGTGAGGTGCGTTGGAGGCGGCTCAGCCCCCAGCCCTGTGCGAAGGGGTGCTGGGCTGCTGCCGGGCGCTGCTGCTCGCCTGGAGCCCGGGGGTGTGCAGCTCGGGGGAGGCGGTGGTGCCGAGGGCCCATGCCTGGCTCCTGGGATGGTAGAAAGGGACCAGGTCGTGGGGGCCGGGCCACTGCAGTCCGGGAAGGGCCCAGCACGTAGGCAGCAGGGAGGTGGTAGTGGGCATGGCCCGGATGCTGGCGAATGAGATGGAGTCTCCGGCCTGGTTCCTGGTAAGATCGAGTGGGTCCCACAGACTGGGAAAATGAATCTCCCTCTGGAAGAAAGAACCAAGAGCACAGGTGTTCGTACAAATCTATGAAGGGTGCATTCAGAAAGGGGTGGCTATAGCGTACCTATATGAGCCTACATAGCCTGCGAGCTCAGTCAGAGTTTGGGGGACCAAGGACATTCCCAACGTGCCTGTGCCCTAGGATGCCCTCACTCTCTCCAGTCAGGTTGTCCTCTGGGAGTTCCACTATGCGTGTGAACTCCTGCACCTCCAGCAATCATTTGGGGCTCTTTCACCCAGGCCACTGAAAGCCCACAGTGCACCCCTGGGTGAATTAGAAAAAGGCTCTCTTTCCTCCAGACACCTTGCTTACAACTGTTAGAAAATTGTCATAATATCTTGGTTTGATTAGAATAGAATATCTTGGTTTCGTTATTGCCAGAAAGTTGGAATAATAAATATACAAATCACCCAGATTTATAATCAACAAAGTCGTCATAAAAATACAAATCATTTTTAAAATAACAAAGATGTGTACAGGGTCAGTGGCCCCACCCCTCCGACGAGGCACTCTGAGCAGGGCACAGCTTAAAGAACCACCGAGGCAGTGCTGCTTTCTCCTCAGCTTCGAGGCAAAACCCTTTCCCAGAGGAAGCCGTGTTTTAGATCCATCTGCCTGCACACAGGAGAGTCTTTGGCCCACCTCCTACCTACGATGTTGAACATGCAGAGGGGACAAGTCCGATGCTGATGTAGCCAGGGGTCCACACAGGCACGATGGAACTCATGGAGGCAGGAAATGACCCGTAACTCCTGGAGAAAATAAGGGGGTCCAAACCAAAGTTATCTGTAGCTGCAGAAGTCACCAGGAACCCGGACATCCCCCTAACTCCATCCAGCCTCTCCCTCTTCTATCATCTACTTGCAAAAGACCTAATAGAATAGAGAAAGCATGGGCTTTGGTATAAGGTAGACCTGGATTTTGCCACTTTGACCTTGGGCAAGTTTCTTAACAGACAGTTTTCTGCTACACCATAAGGATAAAAAAACAAAAAAAAACAAAAAAACAAAACGAATCTACCTTCGTCCCTCATGGTCATGAGGCTAAGAGGAAATACTGCCTCTCAAGCACCCACTGCAGAGCCTGGCACATGGTACACACTCAAGGAACAATATAGTTCTCTTTCCCTGGTAGACCAGGAAAATAACCAAACCTCAGGCTATCCCCTACCTCTGCTGAATGCAGGGTACACAGGACTCAGAGGCAGCCAGAGCACTCACACCAGCCTGAAGTACCTCCTCCCCCAAGCTCCAGCTTACCCTCCCAGCCTGGTCACAGAGGTCAACCACCATCCCGGCCTTACCTGGCCCTCAGAGAACTCCTCCAGGCAGATGGCACACACAGGGGCTGAGCTGCAGCTGCTACCTGAGTCTGGCCACTCAGCCTGGGCCTTCTTGCAGCTGGCCCGGTACCTCCTGGTGGCCAGCTGGCTGATGGCCCAGGCTGTTCGCTGCCGAAGGGGATCCTGGGAAGAAGGGTGGGGCTCAGAATGGGACAAGGGCTCCCTTTCCCTCCTCCAGGACCCCAGCTCGTATTCAGTTCCCAGTCACATGTGGCCAGTTGACTACCCTTGGGAGTTTGTGCCCTTCAAGCACATACATGGTTTTGCCAAGCAGGCCACACCCTCCCACCCCACTCATCAAGCTTTCCTTCCCTTGACCCATTAGAGAAACTTGTTATCCAACTGCCTGCTGGACATCTCAACTTGGATGTCTAACTGGCACGTCAAACTGAACCACTGACCACTCCTAACCACATACCTGTTCTCCCCCAATCTTCCCCATCTCAGTAAATGGCAATTCCATTCTTTTAATTGCTTAGGCCAAAAAGCTTGGTGCCATTCTTTTTTTTTTTTTATTTTTATTTTTTAAATTTATTGGGGTGACAATTGTTAGTAAAATTACATAGATTTCAGGTGTGCAATTCTGTATCACATCATCTATAAATTACATTGTGTGTTCACCACCCAGAGTCAATTCTCCTTCCATCACCATATATTTGATCCCCCTTACCCTCATCTCCCACCCTCCACCCCCCTTACCCTCTGGTAACCACCAAATTACGTTCCCCAGATTAATTTTCAAACCCCGTGGCCATCCTTGGTCACCGACTGCCCTCCAATCCCCTCACCCTCCCCCCCACTCCCACCCCCCCGCCCATCTAGCAACCCTCAGTTTTTCCTCTTTGTCTCCAAAACTGTTTCTGATTAGTTCATTCACTTATTCTTTTCTTTAGATTCTGCATATAAGTGAGATCATATGGTACTTATCTTTCTCTGTCTGACTTATTTCACTTAATATAATGTTCTCTAGGTCCATCCATGTTGTTGCAAATGGTAAGATTGGTGCCATTCTTGACTCCTCTCTCTCACACTCCATGATGAACCCATTAGTAAACCTGTTGGCTTTACCTTCAAAATACACCGAGAATCTAACTAGTTCTCACTACTTGCACAGCTACCTCCTTAACCCAAGTTACCACTACTGTCACCTTGATTCCTGTAATCGCCTCTTAATTGGTTTCTCTGTTTCCAGTCTTGCCTCCCTGTAATCTAGTCTCCTCAAAGCAGCAAGAGGGATCATGTTAAAACTTAAGTCAGATCATGGCACTCCTTCTGTTTAAAACCCTCCAATGGCTCTCATTTCACCCAGAGTGAAAAACAAAGTCCTGACAATGGCCTAAACAGTCCAATACAACTGGGTCCTCATGAACTCTGGTATCACCTCCTGCTCTGCCCTCTCTCTCACTCCATTCCAATCACATGGCCTTCTCACTGCTCTTTAGAGCAGTCTCCTGCCTCAAGGTCTTTACACCTCCTCTTTTCTCCACTCAATCACTTTCTCCCCAGATATGTGCACAAGTCACCCCCATTTAGGGTCTTTCTCCTAATGTCATCTTCTCGATGTGGCTTCCTTACTTTTAAAAATGAACCCTGTACCCTCTACATTCTCTCTCCCCTTTTCTATTTCACTTTTCTCCCTAGCACATACTACTACCTAAAATACTTTTTCATTTTACTTTTATTTTGTTCATTGACTGTCTCTTCCCACTAGAATGAAAGCTCCCAAGGGAAGGGATCTTTTGTCTTTTCTGTTCATTCCCAATACCTGGAACAGTGCCTGGCACCTAAGAAGGAGCTCCTTGCATTTGTTGAATGAATGAATGAATGAATGAATGAGCAAACCTATGAAGAATGGCTGCTGGAACTTGACTAAGTCAGATGCCAGCATATTTAGATGTAAACTGTTTCATGAGCATAAAGGCACATCCTTTCCTCACCGTTCCTTCCTGCTCCTCACCCTTCCACACACATGCACATGGCCCCCTCCACCAGGAAGCCCTGCTCACCGGCCTGCTGTGGCGGGGACGGCACCGGATGCGCAGCACCGAAGCCAGAATGACGACAAAGATGGTGCCCACCACTGTCAGGAGGATCCACACATCATAATCTGGCTGGGGGAGCGAGCAGAGAGGGAGAGAGTCATTCTTCTGGAAGGAACTGGGCCAGTTTGGGAGGAAGACAGGAGCCCAGGAGACACACAGAAAGCTGATGGTCCCCTTGAGTCTTCAGCAGAGGGAATGGGGTCGGGGGAACCTGCAGGTGGGGTTGGGTGGTTCCTCCCTGCCCTTGGGCACTCGTAAGAAAAGGTACTCTAGATGGCAGCTGTGAGAGGTACTATCTGAAGACCTGTATGCTTCCGAAAAAGGGGTGAGGGACTCCTCTGAAATGCGGAAGCTACCCAGTGAGCAGCTGGGTGAGGTTTCTAGCCAGCAGAGAAACACCAGCCAGGGGTCAGGGGGCTAGGTGGCCAGGGGTTCATTCTGGCTCTGCTACTGTGTTCCATGAAACCATAGAGCTGAAAACAACTCAGCCGGCCCAGTCTGTTCATTCTGTGGATGAGACCCAAACAGGGGAAGAAACGTGTCCAGAGGCACACAGCTGGTGGAGGACATTGGCCTAGAGGGTTGCTGAGGTCTCTCCAGCTCCAGGAGTCTAAGGGCTTTTGATGGACGTTGTCATGAGACAAAGTCGGGGTGAGAGCAGGTGCTGGGGTCTGGAGATCTGCTGTGCTTACCCAGGTTGGGGGCTCCTTCAGCTCAATCCTCACATGGGCCTTTCGGTTCTTGTACACAAACTCCATCAGCTTTTCGGCATCATTGCCCCAGATCAACACCACCGGCCAAGTCAGCCCCAGGGGTTGCTGCAGCTGCAGGAGGGAAAGCGCCCACAGGGGCCACTGTGTCCTGACTTCTCCTTCCCCTGGTCACTTTAACTTCCTCCGTCCAGCCCCCTCCTCAAACACCCCAATGTCCCTGGGTACCTGCTCAGCAGCAGCTCGATCCTCAGTGATGTCAAAAAGGACAGCGCTGGCTCCTCGCTCACCCGCCATCCGGGCCTGCAGACACACAGCACAGGTCCAGCGGGGGTCAGATGAAGCCCACCCATGCTCGGGCCTCACCTCCTCATGCATGCACCCCCTCCTCGGATCTTGCACACACTGTATCTCTGCACACATATAACACATGTAAGGGGGCAGTGGGACCTACATCCCCTGCTCACCCAGGTCCCACTACCTTCAAGAACAACATTCAATCCTTTTGTAATGGAACAAACCTTTAACAAGGGTTCAGAAGGTGCCAGGTGGTGAACCAGGCTCTAGGGCTAAGGACAAATAAGGCACAGCCCCTGCCCTCAGTCTACGGTCACTAAGTCTGAGAACAGAGTAGGGAGTGACCAGCACCCCCAGGGAGTGGGGGTGACCAGTCCCCAGTACAGACCGGGAAGTGGGGCAGAGCAGAGAGGTGGAGAGCTCCTTCAGAACAGAGCCTGCAGGGCATCCCCCAGCTCAGGCACAGTTCCCAGAGCCTGGGACACTGCCCCCACCCAAGATCTCCGTGGCAGAGCCCCAGGCTCAGCCCATCTCATGGTCTCTCTCTTCCTGCCACACTCCAGTTTGCCAGCTCTTTCTCTGGCTCCAACTCAGGGACTTAATGGGAGTCCCAGCCCAGTGCTTTATCCCTTCATCCCCGCCCTGAGGGTGGCACTAGAGACTTAGCCGGGTGGGACTTGAGGGGTTGTTCCCAAGAGGAAACAGCTGTGTATATCATGCTCACCAGGGCTCCAGGAGCAGGCTTGGGGAAGCAGAATCTAGCTAACCAGGCAGAGCAGAGAGCAGATCCAGAAAGAGAACAAAAAGCAGGAATCCAGGGGCTCTGGGTGTGGGGTAAGAGAAGGAAGATGAGAGCTGAGAGGGAGGTGGAGAAACAAGGGCAAAGGACCAACAGACAGACACTGCTGGCAACCTGTGTCAGGTGTCCCTAGCCAGCAAAGCCACCTGCAACCTTCCCCCTGCTGCAGAGGCTCATCTTGTAATGTCTTCCGGCTAGGCCAATCCCTGGGGGCCTGCTAAGTCTTTGGGGCCCTCTTCCAGGCACTGAAAGAGTTAATCCTTCTGCAAGTAGTGGTGGCAGGAAGAGGAGCCAGTGCTGGGGCTTACTCACACTCTCAGTGCTTTGATCTCTGCTTCCCTTCCCGGGGAGAGCCTGTTGGGGCAGGTCTCCTGCCAGGCAGGCCAGGGGAGTGGCTCCATGCTCCGCTCCCTGCTCCCTGCTCCCTACTCCCCAGGCAGCAGCAGGGCCAGGGGGCCCCTCTGAACAGACAGCATGCAGGCAGGGGAGCTGAGGGTTGGTGGTGGAGACACTCAAGTGGGGCCCTGTTTTGGTCAGGAGGGTAACTTCCCTCTTGCCTCTTTCTTTCCCAGAGAAGCTGGGTTGGGCCCTCTACCAGCACCCAGGCCCAGGCCCAGGCTCGCAGGGCTCATTGACCGGAAATTCACAGGGCTCCAGAATGGAGTTGCTGAAGAAACAGAGAGGTCACAGCCTTCATCCCCCTCCTGCTCACTTACTCCCAGGAAGTCCACCCCACGTAGGCAACCCCAGGTAAAAAGAAGCTCTTGAATCTTCAGAGCCCTCCAAGCCAGGGTATGGGAGCAACCTCAGGGGCAAAGGTGAGGGATTCCTATTGCTAATCTCATAGCTGAGGGGTGGGGAGGTCACCCCAGGAGTCACAGAATTGAGACTCCTGGATCCTCCCTCCTGCCTGGCGGGGCCTCATGTTTCTCATCCCCAGAATGAGAGCCTGTCCCACGTGGAAGAGCATGAGGGAAAGGCACAGACTTCCTTCTCTGGAGCTTTTCTTACTTCTCCACCCCTCTCTCTTTGAAGGATTGGGGTAGGAACAGTGGAAAGTAATTACCCTGAGGTTCAAACATCCCAGCCCATTACAGCCCATAATTACAAAGTTGTAAAAGTGATCAAAGAGAGTTGGCCAACAGGGAAACAAACAGGACTTTCAGGCAGTGGGTACCTGTGTCCAGAGTTCTAGGAATCAAAAGGCAAGAATGGGGGCCAGATGGCAACCCATTTTGGGGCTATCCATGCTTCAGTCCACCTGCACCAAACAAAGTGAGAGGGAGAGAGAAAAAGCAGGACTTCTTCGGGGACTGAAATCTGGAAGGCAGAGAGGGTGGGCAGGCTCTATGGAACGAAGACTGGGCTTTAGAAAGACAACCCAGAGACCTCTGGGAGCTGCAAAGAGTCAGCCAGCCCCCTAGGGGCAGCAAGCAAGCCTGCTCACGGCCTCTAGCCACCGGAGCCAATATATCCCAGGACTTCCATGCTACACTCTGTACTTCCCTGGGCCTTAGATCTGCCTTTCCAGACACAGTGACAGACTGTATGTCTCATTCTTATCAAAGATGGAGCACCTACTGTGCCCAGGGCACCAAGCCAGGGAAGCCAGGCCCTCCAGAACAACTCATAATCTAGTTGTGGAGACAAGGCATATACATAAAATTATAATGCTGATAACAACATTTTAGAGTAGAAATTAATGAAATAGACCAGTGGTTTCCAAACGTTTTTTTCCCTGCAGAAAGCCCTTCCCTCCACTCACACCACACACACACACATACACACACACACAAAATCTGCCACAAATCTTTAATATACAAAATATAAAAGTGAGCTGAGGTTGAGGGTGGGGCTGGGGTAAGAAGGACCCTTGGTTTCCCCTCCCACAGGGCACCTCCATGAAAGCTGGTGTGGAAAGCATGGACAGAAACCCTGGTAGCATGCCAGGAGGGAGGGATTTCTGTTCCTAGCCGACTAGCTGGGCTGAGCCAGTCAGGAAAGATTCAATAGAAGTGGATTCATCTGGGTTTGGAAGCAAGGGTAGGAGGCAGTAAAAGGGAAATAACCTTTAGTGAGACCCACTCTGCCTAGACTGCTTAGGACTGAGTCCTGAATCTGCTATTAACTATTAGCTGTGAGACTCTGGGCAAGTCATTTAACTGCTCTATTCCTTAGTTTTCCTTTCTGTAAACTGGGGATAATAATAGGACCTGCTTCACAGGATTATTTTGAGGATAATGTAAGTTAATCCATGTAAAGCCTTATAATAGTGCCTGGCACATAGTAAATGTTCCTCAAGTATTAATTATTACTACATCAGCTATTACTATGTTCTTTGTGTAATACTGTGTTTCCCCAAAAATAAGACCTAGCCAGACAATCAGCTCTAATGTGTCTTTTGGGGCAAAAATTAATATAAGACCCGATATTATATTATATCATTATATTATATTATGTTACATGACCCGGTCTTATATTATAGTAAAATAAGACCGGGTCTTACATTAATTTTTGCTCCAAAAGACGTATTCGAGCTGGTTGTCCGGCTAGGACTTATTTTCGGGGAAACACGGTAGGACTCCTCACAACAACTCTGTAAGACAGTCATCAGCCCTTCTGAGTTGAGGAAACCCAGGACTTCAGCCTTCCTGGTGCCTGGTTACTGGGTAGTGGTCTCTCTAGAGAGAGAGGCAGGGCTTGTACCCTCTGCTTGCCTCCTTGCGCCAGGCAAGCGCCACTGCTCCAGTCCAGGAACGAGATGCTAAGGGCCTGGGTAATCGTAAGAATGGCTGTGGAGCTGCTAATAAAGAAACAGAAACCCGTCTGGGTGACTGGCTGGGGGAGGGGTGGTGGTGAAAAGAATGGAAGCGTCCAGAAGAATTATGGTGAGGGTTTCAGAGATCACGAGAGAGAACCATGAAAGCAAAAAGCCAACTCTGTTCACTGTAGAAGCATGGGATGATGCCGCCAATGCTGATGACAACAGCGAGAGTGCCCTCGTTTACCACGTACTGGACAGAAGACGAAGAGCTTCTATTTGGACTGTCTCATTAACTCCTCATCACGACCTTATGCCATAAGTCCCATCATTATTCCCATTGTACGGATGAGGAAACGGGCTCTGAGAAGTGAGCTAAAATGTCCCGGCACCGAGGGGCAGTGGCGATACCAGGCTTCAGGCCCAGGGCTGTCTGGCTTGAGAGCCCCAGCTGTCAGTGGTGATGGCACCCCTGACCCGAATCGATATGCCAGAGCAGAGCTGATGGACGTCTGTGGCTTTCAAACTTTCCTCACCGAAGACCCACCATTTACCTATGCATCTCTGGAGCCATTTTTTTAAAAAAATATATTTTACCAAACTAGCTGCATTTATTAAATACAATTGAATTCATTTTCCTGAGATAAATTATATTAACACATTCAACTGTTAGAATTTCAACCAAAAGCAAAAAAAAAAAAAAAAAAAAAGAAAGAACAATATTTTAGTTAAGCCTGTGGGACTTCTAAAATATTGGAAGTGGCTCAAAGACTCACATTACGATGTACTTTCTCAGACCTCCATTGGGCCCGGGGATCCCAGGTAGGAGCTACTCAGTCAGGTCGAAGGATGAGACCTGAGGGAAGCCTTGGACCTGACCAGTGAAGAGCGCGGAGCTACAGCAGCTCCCACCAGAGGTTCCCACCCAGCGACGGGGGCAGAGGCCTGGCAGGAAATGGATGGGTTAGTGTGGTGGGGGTGGAGAAGCATGGGCAGTGACCCCAGAGACTGTGAAAGAAGAGGTCACAGGGCAATAGCTGAGGTGCTTCTTCTAAACCCTTAATGTTTTTTGCTTGTGTTTGTTTTTGGCACAGGCACCACTGGCACTTGACATACATTATTTTCATCCTCTCAGTAATCATTGGGGTAGGAAATAAAAGCCCCATTTTATGGTGGTGGAAACAAAGGCCGACAAGGTTAAGTACCTCAGAGAGCACTGGCCATGTGCTGCTGGCTTCCCCATGTCTGTGCCCAGGCCTCACATTTTTGACAGGAGTGCGCTCCTCTAGGGGGGCAAGGAGAAAACTCCTATATGGACACGTCCTGACAGGTCGCCAAGTGTTCACAGGCATGTGAAATCATACTCTGCTCTAGAAGAACAGCGGAGCTTCTCTGAACCCTTCTTCCCCCCTCTTTCTCTCTGTCTCTCTCTCTCTGTTTCTATCCATGTCTGTGTCTGTCTCTCACACACACATACTCCATTCACATTCGCACTACCTAACACTGAGCACTAGTGTACCAGCTGAATAAATGAATGGCATTTGCCCATATTTTGTAAAACAAGGGAAATGAAACAGCCAGAAGCAGGGTAGCTTCAGCCTCACAAAATTCTGCTGCTATTCAGGACACTCCCAGTCTTGCAGAGACACCACACTCTCCAGCTCCTCCTGGGGTGTTCTGGCCCGTTTCCCACCTCTCCTGGAGTCCCCTTCTGCATCAGCATGGGCAGGCTGGGAGAGTATCTTCACCTACTTGGGGGCATCACTTTCAGAATCCTGTCCACATCCCTGCCCCTTGTGGGATCACATAGGAACCCAGGCTGTTTCCTGAGTCACGAGTCGCAGGAGGATCAGGAAATCCCCAGGGGATCCAGGCCTGTGTACAGTGAGCAGGCACACAGGTAGCGACCGGCACCCTCCTCCGTCACCGCCCCTGGGAGCAGGACCTCCTCCCCCAAGTCCACCTGACTGTGCCACGCACAATCTAACTATAGTCGGCCTTATGTCACCCTGAGAACCTTTTCACATATGTTCAGTTTTCCCAGCCAGAATGGAAGGCAACAGAGCAGAGAGAGTAAAAGCCCAGGTTTGAGAACTGGATAAGGCTCAGTTCAAATCTCAGCTCCACCCTTCCTAGCCGTGTCATCTGGCAAGTTACTTAAGTTTTCTGATCCTCACTTGCCTTAATGTCAAATAGGGAATAATAATGTCTAGTTTCCTCATTGTTGTGAAGGGTAAATGAGACAGTATATATAAGGGATCCGTCCCATGTCCCATCTGGCACATGGTAAGCACACAGAAAACAGTAACTAATGTTAAAGCAGGGGTCACAAATGCAAATGTTTGCAGGGTCTTGGAGGTAGCAGGCCAGTGGGAAACATGGCAACCAGAGAACCCACGTCTGTGGGAAGGCAGCAGCTGCTGCCAGCTCCAGCCAATAGTGCCCCGTGGACATGTGGGGCCACCGGCTTGCAATCTGCGAGGGAGAGTGGGAACATTTTAAGGGTAGGGACAATGGTTTCTGTCCCTGCTATTCTTGCATAGCGCTCAGTAAATAATTCCAAAGGATGGAGAAGGCCTCCGGCTGTCCCCTCTTTGCTCTCATGATGGGCAGGGGAAGAGGTTTAGGAACTTCCAGGTGATGGGGGAGGAGATGGGGGATGGCACATGCCCGGGTGACAGTCAAAGGTTCTGCTGGTAGATGGGTGGTGGGGAAAAGGACAAAGGCCTGAATTTCCACCTCTCTCAGACCAGTCATGGCTTAGGAAAACCCGAGTGAATCGAGAACGTTACTCTTAGGAGACAAGAGGCCGGAGAGCACAGGAGCCTCTCACAGCCTGGAGCTGGATGAAGCTCAAGGTGTGTGTGGGGTTGAGTGTGAATCTACCTTGCTGGCCAGTGACAGGCAGGGGCGGGGGGCCCGCTGGGGACTCTCCAGCTTGACGATGCTGATGAATCCAGGCTCCAGATTGTCGTCATCACTGGCATTGCACAGGTACAGGGGGTGGGACTGCAGGGAGAGAGAGAGAAAGACAGGTTAGGGAGGCTCTAGGGAGCAGGAGTAAGCTGTGAGAGCCGAGCCCCTGTCTCCTCTTCTAGGCAGGTACCAGGGAGGACCTCAGTGCTAGGAAAGAGGGGGCCTTCTTATTAGATTGCCTCATACTAAGCTAGTTAGCATCCATTATCATTGCAGGGGTGCCAGGGCCAAGGATACATGGAGGTGGGGGCAAATAGGAGTGAGGGGTATCCAAAAGAAGAGACCACTGCAAAGCAGCCCCAACAACCCTCAAGCCCTGGCTTTTCAAATAGGCTGGCCACAAAGGGCTCTTCTCCCAGCGCCATCCTCTCTCACCTCCTAATTTTTCTACCTGCTCCCCAAACCCTGGGCTAAGAGTGCTTTCAGAATCTCGCCTACCCTCTTTGCTCCCCGCCCAGGACAGGGCTGGGTGTTGTTGGTGCCTCCGTTTCCCCCATGGAACGCCCCACACCCCGCCCCAGCAGCTGTTGCCCCGTGGATTTCCACCTTCCCCTCTCTCATGGGGCTGTGTCTTCTCACTCAGTGCTGCCTTGCTCCTCCCAATATCCCCCTTTGCCCCTGCCCTATGACCACCCTGGGATTAAGCAGGGTGCTGACAGAGAAGAGACTATTTGGCGATGAGGCATGGCTAACAGTTAAGCCTTTACCAGCACAATTTCTAGGGGTTCGTCCTGTCCCCAGAAATGATGCAGTAGAGATGGCGCCAGCTCAGCCCATCTGCTCTGTGGATATGGCAGGTCCTATCCAATCCCTGGGCTTCTAGCCTGGCTGGTACTGGGCAACGACTAAGGGGGTAAGTGGGCCCAAGACATACTAACGGAGGCCAGAGCATTCCCTCAACAAAGGAGTGAGACTGTCCTTCTATATACTCTCTTCTCTTTCAAGGTGATTCGAATACCCACTTGAATCTAATTTTCACAGAGTGCTGTGAGAACAAAGTATGACCTTTATTTGGTCCAAAATCATCCTATGGACCAGGGGGTTCCCACATGGTGAAAACCCAATGTTTCCTGGCAAGAAAGGGGATTTCCTACTAGGAAGCTGCCCAATGCTTTTCTCTCTGTTGCTGTTGAGGTTTAAAGGACTTCAAGAAAGAACCATCAGAGGAACCAGAGACTTTTGAATTTACGAAGGTGATAATTTGATGATGGATTTAAAGTCACAGTCACTTTTTGAAAGCACTTTCAGGCTATCTCCTCTCACTGTATCACTGTGGTCCCTTGAACGTAGTAGGTTCTCTATAAACATGCCCTACCTTGCTTTGAATTGTGAATAAAACTCTTAGGCAGGGGGTGTTGAGATGGGAGGGATTTCCATTCTTGCCCTTAGAATTTACAGACTATTAGTCTGGTGGTGATCAAGGTTTAGTGTGTGGGGGGGAAAAGGTTATACATTTTCCTACCCCCAGAAAAAAGGCTGGAGTAAGGTTGGGGGCTGTTTTCACTTCAGTGAAGCTGTAGCCCCTGTCTCGAAAGCTCCATTAGTCTGTCTGTCTGCCCATCTGTCCAACCATACATTCATTCATTTCTTCATTCTACCAACAATGAAAGCCGCCTTGGTGCCAGGCCCTGTACAAAGCATTGAGGAGTCAACGATGAATCAGATGGGCTCCTTGCCTTAAAGGAGCTCCGAAAACAAGTGTGCAAACACATTGTATTGTGATGTTATGATGCACGTTCATTCAAGGGCCTGTGGGAGGCCACAGAAGTGGGGACCACCAATCCCACGTGGGAGGGATTGGTGGAATAGGTATGTGTCCACAGGGGAGGGTACCATCCTGGCAGTGGAAGCAGCCTGTGCCAAGGTGTGGAGGCACAGACACAGGGTTGGGGGGGACTGTGGGCAGTTAGGTCTGGCGCAAAAGGGAAGGCGGGTGATCAGGCTGGAAAGGTGAGCAAGGTCCGGACATGGAACAGGGACCACAGATTGGCGTTTGAGAGGAATCTGCCGGGTGACGACAGAAGACAGTCTGGTGTGGTGAGGAGTTGGAAGTCAGCTGCTCCAACAGAACAAAAGATGCGAGACCTTCCTTCAGGAACAACAAATCACAGCCACAGAAACCTACCGCTTTGCTTGCTCCCCACCCCACCTCACCAATGGTCTAGCTTTCTCAAGAGAACTCTAAGAGGCCTCTCACTGACCAGAGGGTCAACTGGGAGAGGAGGAAAGTCACTCTGGAGAAGAGTAAACTTTAGAGAAGAATATTCAAATATTTAACCACCTCTCTGGTCCCGGCCTTCGCAGTGCTATATGGTAGGATGTCTCTGAGAAGGTGAAAGGCAAAAAGCTTGCTGTCAGAGTTACCAGACTTCCCTGGTCCTGAACTAACAACTATGGAAGAGGGAAGGGGAGGAAATTAACCAATAGTAACTGTCTCTGGTGTGCCAGGGCCTTTAGATGTTATCTCACTACAAGGTAGATAGATACGATCATCCCCATTTAAAGAGAAAGAAGCTTGAGGCTCAGAGAAATTAAGGTCACATAAGATTAGAACCCAGCTCTGTCTGACTCCATCCTCTGGAGTCATGTTACTCCAAATGAACCACACAGTCAACCCTCTATTATTGTTGATGATGATGGTGGTGACAGTTTACATTTATTGAGTGAACATAGTGGGCCAGTGATTGTTCTAAGCACTTCTGTGTATTAACTCTTTTTGCCCTCTTACCCCGATGAGGTAGAAACTATTATCGTCTCCATTTTAAAGATGAGGAAACAGAGGCACTGAGAGGTTACATAACATGCCCAGGACTATGCAGCTGAAATCAGAAGAAACGGAAAGAAGTAGTAGAAGGTAGGTTACAAAAAATTAAGAACAATTTCCATTTGACTTTGAAAACATGATACGTTCCCCCAACGCATGACCAAGAAAATCTGCCTTCCTAAATATACATTCCTAAAGCATAATGGCCCAAACATGAGTCCCTAAAATATTAGTGGTGACTTCCAGGATTCTATCCTAGCTAGGCCCTCTTCTCTTTTTACTCTCCATGGTGAATAGAGAATGGTGACCCCAGCCAATCCTATGGTTTCGGTTTCCACATAGGCGTTGTTGATTACATTTGTGCAGCCCAGACCTCTCTTGGGTTCTAGACTCGTATGCCCAACAGGTAGGGCCTGGACATTTCTGCCGAAAGAAACTTAAATGAGACACCTCACACTCAGCATGTTCAAAACTGAACTTACCCTTTTATCCCTCAAAACTGCTCCTCCAATGTTCCCTATTTTAGGGATTGGAACCACTATCTATCTACCTACTACCCAAGTCAGGTATTGTCCCCCTAGGCTCCTCTCTTTTTCACCCCTTACCACCATCACCACCAATATCCAACCAATCCCCAAATTCTAATAATTCTAATATCCTCACTGTTTCTCTTATTCTCTTTCCTCCATTCCCACTATGGCTACTGTAACACAGGCCACCACCATTGCTATTCCAATTTACTGAACTAACCTCTTAATTGGGGTCACCTCATCCCACTCAGTTTCTCTATACTGAAGCCAAAGTGGTCTAAAGTGCTAACTCGAGCATGTCACTGTTCCACTTTAAGCTCTTAAAAGGCTCCTTATAGCTCTAGGAATAAAGTCTGTGCTTTTAAACATAGTTTAAAAGACTCCGCCTGCTCCTGTGCTCAAGTCTTTATGCCTTGCCTCGGGGTTTGCCATTTCCTTCCCATACCTCTTCCTCCCAGGCAGGCCAAACTTCAGAAATAACTTGTTTCATGTCCCCACTTTTGTCACTCGCTGCTCTGCCAGGATAGGTTAGAGGCCTCTCCTCTGGGCCCCCTTAGCACCCCGTATTTCCGCAATCATAGATTTATTCCGCGGTATTTGAGTCGTCTGCTTATGTCTCTCTCTCCCCCAGGCTATGACTGACCTCCACTGCCACTTTAGTTTTCTTTTATTAAATATTGAAGGTCTACAGCCAGATTTCTGATTCGGCTAACTATAAAGATAACACAATGAGCAGCAAACTCCCGATAATGGTGGCTTCGGGAGAGGAATTAGAGAGGAGATGGTCAAGAGAGACTTTGGCGTTTTGAATAATTCAATCACAGGATAATATATTGAGATACTGAGTTTTATTTTTTGCTGTTGTGGAAGAATAAAAATGAATGAGAGCTATATATAGTTTGCTCTATGTCTCTTCCGTCTTCCCATTCTAAGAAGATAGCCTCATCTATTTCCTTGCCTCAGGCGCATTTGCCAAAAGCAAATGCTGTTAAAGACCTATCTTCCAGGCTTTTGCGAAAGACTGAACTCACTGTGGAAATGTGAGTGTCCTGAAGGCAGAAAGGAGGGTGTGTGGAGATGGCAGCAGGAGGGTTAGAATCCCTGGAATCCTGAGCGTGGGGGGAGGGCCCGGAGGATGTGCCAGGTTGTGGAATCTGCTGCCTGTGTCCCAGAAGGGGTGGACCCTTGGAGGCTGGACGCTGGCAAAAAAGATGTGCCTAAATGGATTTCAAGGGAACCCTCATGCTTGGATAATGGGTATATTTGTGGTGACCAGCATAAACAAATAACAGAGGGGTCCCTTAGATGTTTTGGCTACTCTATGAGGGAAAGCTCTCACAAAAACAAATTTCCACCCACCTAGTGGAATGGGACCTTGAAGTCAGATTGATTTGATGAAAATAAAACACCATGTTTCTTGGATCGTCATTATTTGTGGCATGAAACCATACTCACTACACTTTTGTATGGTTTGACTCTTTTACAGTGAGAGTTTTTCAAGTATTTTCAGATTAAAAACAAAACCCGAGAAAAGGCCCTTCAGCCAGGATGTTGTTCATTACCTAGCAATGAAGTGTTAGTCGCCCTTGGGTGTAACAGAGGCTGTCTTTGCCCCCTCCTCCAGGGAATTTACAGCTGGCAAGAGAGCTCCGAGAAGAAAACAGACCCAAATGCATCTGCCCTCTTGGGAGGCATGGTCTCCTAATGAAGATGCAAACGTGGTCCCTACATTGGGCCTCCTGTTCTCTCAGTGACACCAGGAGAGAGCCAAGAGAAATGGGCTTGCAGGATTCGGGAAAGCTGTGGCTGGGAAGGGCTCCTGGTAGACTTAAGGATTGGTGACCATTTTCTGCATCTTCCTGAAAGGGCAGGAGATGGAAAGTCCCTGTCCCAGATGCTGCCATGAGGGGCAAAGTAAGAGGACTTGCTCTCGGAGTCCAGGCCCCTCTGGCTCAGAACTCAGCTTTGCACGGACATTCTATATACTTTCATAACGACGTGGGGACTGTCGTTTAGCAGTGTATTTGATATTCTCGAGCCTGTTCTCTATGTCTCTCTCTTCCTCCTTAAACTTAGTTGTTCTTTTGCTCTCCCTCCCAAAACAGACATAAGGATCAAAATTCTGACTCCATAATTTGCCTGCGAGACCTTGGGCAGGTTACTTAACCTTTCTTACCTTATATTCCTCATCTTCATAATAGGATAAAAAAATGCCTCCTGATTATCATGAAGACTGGAGATGGTGCGTATAAGCGCCTAGCAAAGAGCCCGACACAAGTGTTCATTAAATGGTAGTTGTTATTATTATTGCATCTGTGATAATAAAATCTTTCCTTATTTCCTGGAAGGGACTAAGCTCGTTCTGACTGCCTCTCCCTTGGAGATCTCAACAGTGCCTCTGAATGCCAGGGTTCCACGAGGCACGGTCTGGGATAACTCATTATCCCTGGTCACTTCCCTTCTGTACTCAGCCCGCCAAACCCCACTGAACAAGCTCTTCCAGTTCTCAGCCCGCCTCCTTCCCAGGAAGGCAGCCATGTGATCTCACTACCTCCTCACAAAGGGCATTCCAGGGCTCAACTGAGCCCCGAACTTAATGCTGGCCTTACTTTATCCGTGGCATCTCCTCCTCTTGGGGTGTGTGCTTTTGCAAGTAATTCTTTACCATCTCCTGTTTCCCAGCCACCCTCCTCCCCCCACCTCTGCTGCAATAATCTCTTATTTCTCTTATTCCACATACAGACCTTCACCCAGGCCTTGGACAGGTCACTTTACTGCCTGCTATAATTTTGCCTTTGTAATCGGGAACATTGGCCAGGCATCAAAGGCACCCTTCTCCCCATTTCCTCTTTTCAGATTTTATAATCATCCTCTCCTGTGCAACCTCCTGTGTTACCTGAACTTAGAACTACCTGACTTTTATCTCAGGTAGCAGGACACACCAGCATCATAAAGCCAGGCTCTTGCAGCTGGGGGGTTGGGAAAAACCAGGTTGCTTAACTTGCCCTTTATTTAAAGAGATCGATGCCAATCTCCAGGTCAGATCCTGATGGTGATCGCTTAGGTCGGCTTTGGAAACCTCTAGAGCTCATTCCCATCCTTACCTCAGTCTTCTGCTGCCTCTTGGGGATGGCTGAGTTCCCTAATAAATTAAGGTGGGAGGCTAGGGAATCGTCAAGAGGGGTTTCCCTTTATCTATTTTGTTAAAATGTTTTTACAAGGAAAATACATTCCTGTCTAATTGTGCAAAATTTTAAGGTACAAAATAATGGTGGGAGAGAAGCCTAACCTTGGGCCACCTGATGGCAAGGGACTAGCAGAGGGGGGATGGGTGACAGAGGCCTCCAGTATTTCTTGCTTGATCCAGAAAACCTTCCTGGAGGGTAAGCAAGAGGGCTGACAAGAGAACTGAAAGGATGTGCCAGCTTCCAATAGGAAGCAGGGTGACAAAATTCTGAGGGAAAGAACTGAGCTCATGGAAGGCCCAGTCTGGGGCTTTGCATATTGTAGGCCCTTAGTATTTGGTAGAACAATGCGTAAAACTCAGTTTGAATCTAGTCGTCATACAGGTCCTAAAAGAGACATGAATTGCTAATAGCGGAGCCTGGTTCATACCTGTCAGGGACATTCAAAACTCGCTTTGTAAAGATGAGGCATGTGAGACTCATTACAGACTGCCCATGGTTACGAAACTAGTTAAAGGAGATTGAGGTCTCCTAAACTGAATCCCAGCGGCCTGTCTACTGCACCAGGCCCCCTCCAAGGCAGGCACACTCCGGGAAGTATTCTTTGTGGTACAACAAACATTAGCAGAGAGCAAGGCATGGATGGAAGGCTTCAACACTTCCATTTCTAGAATTTTCAAATTTGAATCATTCTTAGCAACAAGAAGCACAGTCTGTATACTCCTTTTCCCTCCAGGCCTAGGCTCTTTCTGCCCAGCAATCTCAGCTTCCTTCCTCTCCCCTAGGGCTTATCTCATGTCTTCTAGCCACAACAAAGGCAGCCAGATCCAGCCACTGTGCAGGGATGTCCCAACGAATACTCCCTGTTTGTTTAGGATGAGAAAGGTGTGTCCTGAAATTAGAGATCACAGAAGCTCAGACCCAAATAATGGTCATTCAGCCAGACGACCATTTTCCTCACTGTCTCACCCCCATTAAAGACCTCATTCTTCAATTTAAAAATTGACCTATCCTCATCTCAGATTGTGTCCAAGCTCCATGACGTAACCGGACCTCTTTGCCCTACAATGGCCTCGTGGTGGGGTTTTTCTCACCCCACACTCTGCCTAGCATCTTTGTATGTGTGGTTCACGGGGTCATATGCAGAGTTATAAGCAGCAAGAAGAAAGGAAGGAGAAAGAAGAAAGAGTTAACCATCTGAGCTGCTTTTAAAATAAATTGTATTAGAGAAGAAAGCTTATTGGGAAGTAACCAGACAGAGAGAAGGACTAAAATCTCAACCACTCAGGAGGTAGTGGTTTTGTCCATTATATTCCCATGGAGAAGGAGATCGTGTCCTGACTCAACCCAGAATCACCTCTATTTTCAGGGGCACCAAGAAGCTACTCATGAAGTTAGGAGCAAAGGAGAGGGAACCCATCAAATACCAATTTAGTTACATCAGTGTCCTTTGGAAGGAAGGCTATGAAATAGGACACCAAAGTTCTGAGGCCAGGAAGACCAAGACCCTAGAAGACATCCCAGTCACGTGGTTTGGATTCCTTCCCTTCACCAGGTGAGGAACTCAGTGCTCAGACCACCAAGAATCTTCCTAAGAGGTTCTGAAATGTCAACTGAGTTCTGCCACTCAGTTAGTGACCACTGTCCCAGGAAGATCTCGCCACCTTCACTGACTCCTGTAGGAAGCACCACTTGAGGCCCCTCATTTAGCTAAGTCTTGTTCAAAGCGGTCCTCTGCAGAAAGGCTGAGGTCTTGCCACAAGCGGTAGTGTTGCTGGGGGTAAAATCTCCTCCTCACATGGCCAGGATAAGGGTCTGTGGAAGCTTTGGCCAGAGCTCTTCCTAGGCATGACCTTAACTCTCACCACACAGAACTCGCACACGTAACCTGATGTGCTGCTCTGTGCAAACAGCCTTGACAAAGTCCGCTTTATGATTTTGCTGTTCTTTTTCTAGACAAACCCATGCCAGAGATAGTAGGAATTTAGAAACCTGCTGGAAGCAGGTAGTGTTTAAGTAAATATCTAGGTTAAGATTTTAATGTTGAAAAAGCCAAAAATGTAAACCCTGACAGCTCTGGTGAAAAAAAAGACCAAAGAAATGAAACGTGAGGTCAGATTACTTATTTAAATACGCCAGAGGCATATCAGGACTACCAGCAGAGCTACTCAAGCGTTACTAAATTTGGGGATTTCAGTGCAAGCGTGTGAAACGGCTAATCTGGTTATTTCACACACATTCCATGTCTTTCAGGCCCAGTCTCCTGCTCAGAGGTTGTGGGGATTTCAAATTGCCCTGCAAAACTCTGATTCATACTGCTGTCTTCCACAACTGGTTTATAAGCCCTTTGAGGGCAGATACTGTATCCAAATGGACCAGCTCAACTAAATCTATGCTCAGGTTTTAATTGTCACATTGTAAGTGGGGACGGGGTGAAGCTGTGAGAGTTGCTGGGCTGATCCCAGTCCCCAGCTCCTGGGCAGTAAACCACAATATTGCATTTACATTGCAAAGCAGAAAAAATATAAAGCATGGGCCTGTTTTCAATAAAGAAACAATAGAGGGGTAGTTGCACTTAGAATTACATCAGGAGGAGGAGGACAAAATTATTCAAGCCACCAGCCAACTCAGATGCCCAAACTTTCTCCTCAGAAGCCATTGGGGGTTGAGATCAGGCCAAGGAGGCTTCTGTTCAGAGGAGGCAACAGTCAGGAGAGGCTTGTGTTGGAGACAGCCCAAGGGCTTCCAGCCTGACTGCTGACAGCCCTTTGACCACAGCTCTGAATCCCTGTCCATGGGGTGGCCCTGGGGAAGAGGCCTGCTTTGGGGGGACTGTTTAATGATTTGCCAGCAAAGAACAAGGCAAACAGACTGCTGGCAGCTGCCTGGATGCAACAGGAGAGTAGATTTTTATTCCCACCCATGGTGTGGCCTTCCAGGCAGGGGATAAAAGAAAAAGTGAGAGATGGTGTTGTGAGAGCTGGGAGGGACTGCCATTTTGGGCTCAGCATTTCACTGGTGCCTGGATATCTTGGCATTGGTGTTTGGCATTTCCATCCTCTGAATATTTTAGTAATCCCCTAATAGCAGCATCTCTTGAGCTCCTAGGAACTAAAGTGTAAGATATGTAAGTGGCCTCTTATGGCAGAGTTCTAGGCATTAAAAGAGAATGAAACAAACAAACAAAAAAATGCTGTCTCTGCTCTTAAGAAATCCTTCACAGAAAATGTATGCGATGGGAAAGCAGTTTGATTCTCTGCTAAATTCCTTTTACTGTCTCTTTCCATGGACTTTTCCCTATCTCCTTGGCTTTACGGAGAGAAAAGGGTCACCTCCCTTTCCCCTGTGAGCTAGAGGCTCCGAGATTTAGTCCTACAGCTCCCCACCTCTTTTTGCCCTTGAGCTCCCAGCCCAGCCCAAACTAGGTCCTTCTCTAATTCTCTGAACAGCCTTCAGTCTCCAGAATTAAACCCTTTCCCCCATATAGTCCCCTAAAGTGATATATTAAAAATTCTTAAATGACACACTTAACCTCTACAGTTAGTTGTATCCGTGATCCGCTGTGACCCGCCCTCTTACCCATTTTTTCCAGCAGAATGCTTCATTCTTAGATGTTGAGCAAAATATTGGTTCTTTCCTCTTTCCTCTAAAGTAGATCCTGAGCTCTTTCGAGTCAGGGACTAGGTCTGTTCATCTCTCAGCATGATGCCAGGGACACAGTAGATGTGAAGAAAAAAAGGCATGTTGAATTATTTGTTTTAATAAATGGATGGGAGGTCAAATAAATGTGTGGCTGCCCTGTCATGTGATCAGGATATGATTATTTTAGATTTCTGCTTTCTCTTCAGAAACCTTCGGTGTGCTCCCTATAAGTTTTTGACCTCTTAGGGAAAGGAGAATTCTCTTCCTTCTCTTTTATAGCACGCCTGAATCTCCCCTATAACCCTGAACAAAACTCACCTCTTTTAGGAAGCCCTTCCTGCTTCATAACCCATCCCCAGTTACTCTTGCGTCTTCCCTCAGTATCAGTGTGCTGAGTAGAGCATAACCCCTAAACAGAAAGCAAGCATCACCCCACCAAAAAAAAGAGAATGGCTCTTGCTCTCAAGAGACTAGAATGAGATTGTGGTATATCGATAGCCATGCATTCACAAGCTTGTGCACAAGGGTCTGAAGGCCATTTGTCAAACAGCACACGGGAATGCAAGTTCACAGCGCACAGCACATCCACATGGGGAGCATGTGGAATGAATGGTAAACTTACTTATGCTTGCTGTATTACTTTGGAAGTGCCCTCTTGTCATTTTGGGCCCTTTAGTCTTTCTCCCAGATCTGATGGGAAGCTCCTTTAGGGCAGGAGCCATTTAGAGACTATTAAAAACAATTTTTTAAATTTATTTATTTATTTATTTATTTATTTACTTATTTATTTTTATTTCTATAGAATTGACTCAAAGAAACTATTGCCTGCCACTGGCTTTAGGCCATAGTGTTGGCTGAGTGTTTCAGGTGAACTTCAGTCCCTACCAAGATTTTACGAGGACTTCACCAGTGATCTGCATGGAAAAGGTCTAGAAAAACTGAGAGTTGATTTACTCCCAATAGTATTTCACAGTTTTTCAGAGTGGGTCTTTTTTCTTACCTTTAGTGGGATGAGAGATGAATTACATCTCTTTCCTCCATCCTTTATACCTTGAAAAGTTGATGTGTCTGAAGGCTAAATTTTAAAGACGTCAGTTGAAGAGCCATTTGATAGCCTCACCTTTCTTTTGTGTCAGGTTCCCAGCAGCTTGACCAGCTCTCCAGCCTACTCTGGCCTGCACCTGAGGATGTACGTAGGCCACCTCATGCCAAATATATGCTCAAATATTCCAAACATCCTCTGACTTGCTCTTTGTGAACTATGAGTTCTTTGTTACTTCCTAATTGCTCAAACCTCTTTATTTTTCTTGCTAAGTGCAGATGGTAAGAGATACAAAAAGATCATCAGAGTGCTGATAATGGAAGAGGAATCTTCTCGGTTATCAAGTTGGCTCTGCTAAATAGAAGTTCCTGTTTGCATTTGTGGGGAGATTCGGGCGGTGCCATCACCTGACTTGTGGGTAAGGGAAGTACTTAGAGAGTTAGGGAGGGGAGCCAAATTCCTGGGTTGAGAGTTCACAGAGTAATGAGGATCAATAGCAGCACTTCTGATTTGTACACTGTTATCAAGGTACAAAGCAACACTACCCTTTGTCCTTTTTTATTTTTACTCTGCTAATGGAACCCTTTGCCATAAATTAAGAGTATTACTCAGCTTTGATGTTGCATTTTATATTAGCAAAGTGCTTTATAATCCTTCATTAACTAATTTATTCTTCCTTTATTAGTACCACCCATTTCACAAATTAGGTTGAAGAGACAACACCATGCTTGTAACCAGGAATCCTGAATGAATTCTGGGCATGTACTACTGACTATAATCAAAGGAGACTTGACGGAGCACAGGAAGAGTAAAAGAACAGAGGAACCAAAATTATAAGAGCCTTCTTGGAAACTAAACCTCCAATGATTTAGGGCAAGACTTGAAATGTTTAATTTATTTTGCTAGCAGTAAAACTGAGAGCTTTCACTAGCTTAAATTAAAAATGTGACCACCAAACACATCTTTAATAGGAAAACTATTCTCTTGATTGCCTAATTTCCTCCATAACAGAGCTGAACGCAGAAAGGAAAAAGGACATATCTGAACTTAAGGGTGCCAGTAGTTTCCTAAGAAAAGGCATTCATGCTAAAGCAAGACAAATATCCATATATTACTTCTGATCTGTCGAATACCCTGTCTTGACACTCTCCTTCCTCACTTGGTGTTTGTGACAATGCTATTCTAGTTCTTCCACTTCTCTGACTGTCCCTCATTTGTTGCCTCTTCCTTTTTCTTTTCTTCTTCTTCCTCTCATTTAAATATAAGGATATAGTCTCTGATTTATATTATCTCTCTTCTGGAGTTCTTATTTACTCCAATATCTTCAATGATAATTCTCAGATTTGTCTCCAAAGTCAAATTCTCCTGCACTTCAAAAGGCCTGTAGGAATTATTATTTTGTAGTCTTACTGGTACCTCAAACTCAGATATACCAAACCTATCTATCAGCTTCTCCCTGTCCTCTACCCTAAACCAATAACCCCTCTTAACTCAGCTATTTTTGTTAATGGCACCATTATTTTCCTAGAGACCCAAGCTGATTACCTCAGAGTCATGATGCTTCCTTCTTGTATCCAATCCCTTAAACTCGTCTTTGGAAACCTATCTTCCCTACGTCTCTGGAATCTGAACTATCACAATAGACGTGTAGCTAGTCTCCAGTCTCTCCCCATTCTAAAGCTCTCTCTATATCTCCTCAAGAACAATCTTCCTAAACACAGCACTGATCATATCATTGTCCTGTTCAAGTACCATCGATAACTCTCCACTGCCTGCTGAATTAAATTCAAACTCCTTAGCCTATCAAATCAAAGTTCTTTACCGGATTTGTAATCAGAAAACTTGGTTTCACGTTTCGACTCTGTCACTTATAAAATGTGTGTCAGTTTGAGTGGGTGGTCTAACCTCTTGGGTTTTGGTTTCTTTATGGGTAAAAAAATGCAAATACCACCACCCACACAAAAAGATCATTGTAAAGATTAAGTGAAATAACATTTAAAGTACGACGAGTTCTGGCACATAGTAGGCACACAAAAAGTATTAATTTCTTCCTCTTCCCCTCTACTTTTTCAGATTTATCCCCACCTCTCTTCTAAATGTATTAGGTTGGTACAGAAGTAATTGTGGCTTAAAAGGTTGAAAATAATTGCAAAAACAGCAATTACTTTTGCACCAAACTAATATTATACTACTTGTCCAAACCAAAGTGTATTACTCATTATTCTCTCACTTCTCGTGGAATGCCTATTACGCCTATCCTGTCACATTTTAAAATCCTATTTATCCTTCAAGGGCAAGTTTATATGCTACCTGCTTCATGAAGAAACTGTTCTTCATCTGAAATGTCCCAATCAACTTGTTTGTATTTATTATATGGCACTTTTCATCTTCTGCTTTCATATTCTTATCTACTAAATTGAGGGCAGGGGTTTCTTTATATCCAACATGGCACAATGCCCTAACATAACAGGCAATCAATAAATGTGTGCTGAATTAATATTGAAAGCTTGAGCTTTTGGTCTCTGGAGAGTCCATTCATTTGTGATTCATACTTCACACTGAGAACTCTTTAGAAACAATCTCTGGCAGGATATCAGAATTTCAAACAACTTTAACAGAGAAGCTGAGTCAGTCTAGGATTAAGTTCAGTTCTAGTTCAGCCAACAGAAATTGTCTGGACCCTGTTCCTGCTTGAGATATCATAATTTGGCAACTTATGTGAGCCATGTGAGCTCATTTGAATAAATTTAGATAAGAACATATTTGTCTTAGGAATAGGCAAGCAAAAATGCATGATACCTATAAAAATCAACCACTACTAGGATGACAACGTCAATGGCTTCACTGGTATAAAAGGGAGTCCCCAAAAGCCACTTGGTTTCCTAGGTTCTCAATGTGGCTCAGCTAAGAGGTTTAACTATACCTTACTTTGGCTTTCATCCAATCCATTTCCTCTTGGCCAGTTAGCAAATGGGTAATTATATGACATCAGCCACCATGGGGTGTCTGGAACATAAGGTGGTTTCATGGTGCCATATAATGTGGCACCAAGTTTCTGAATCACCCACCACAGGTGCATCGACTCTTCCCCTCACCACACCCCCTCTCCATAAAAAACACCTTATCTGATACTGCTATTGACACAGTGACTATGCTTAGGTCCTGGGCACTTTCCTTTGTTTCTTCTTAGTGTGTGTTCGGGTGGGCAGTGCTGTGCAGATGCCTATAAATGAGTACTGATTCCAGGGCTAATCAGGCCATGCTTTTGCCTTCAGGTGGGCTTACCTCAGAAGGCGGCAGCAAGATTAATGCTAATCCCACACCTACCTGAAATGCTTCAGAGGCTGAACTCCCTTCCTAGCCAAATACCTACCTAGCGGAGTTGCTGTCTGTCACTAAATTTATTCTTTGCCTGGACATTATCAGGCCTGTTTCTGGAGCCATCTTTCTCCCTAAAAGAGCAGCTGCTGCAATTTCCCCCCAAACTCTTTGTAACAGAGAACATCAATAGCTCCCAAATGTTCCTCGTCAAAATATAGTCCCTTGATGTTACTATTTAGGATGCTGGAATGGCACGCGTGGAGATTTCCCCATGGGCGCATCAGAACGGGCCTGAAATATGGCCTGTTAGTTGGCCTATCTTCTTCCCAAAATTGCTTTAGGTCCTTCACAGATATTACAGTCTTATTGGGGAGATAATATACACATATACAAAAACCAAATCATCATTTGATATATTCAAATGATATATTATCTAGTACTACATTGTGTGGTACAGCCAATAGGTCCTGTAAGCTTTACAGAGGAGATGGATCTTAAGCTATCCCTTAAGGAAGACAGAATTCGAATAGAAGAAAAATAATCACATAAGTAAAATAAGCAGGATTTTGTCCATAGGCATCTGTCAAATGGGTTTTAGGAGCTTCCCAGCTATAGCCTTGAGAAAAAAACAAGGGGGCAAGTAAGAGGAAAAGTAGGGTTCTGACAAGTTTCTCTCAGGTCTTCAAGGTTCAGGGAGACTTGTATGACTGAAAAATACATCTACAGAGATGGTCTGGGTAGAGAGGTGGATCAAATTCTGAAGGTCACTGAAAGCCAAGATCAGAGTTAGACCCTGCTGGCATATGCGAAAAAGGAATCATCTTAAATTCTTAAGCAGGGGGCTCTCATTATTAAAAGAGTATTTTAAGCAGAACAATTTAGTATCAGAATAGAGACTATAGTGGAATGAAAAGAAAGCTGGTGGTAGGAAACCCAGTTAGAGAGCTATTCCAATAATGTAGTACCAGCATGATGAGAGCTTCAACTCTGGCGGTAACAGTTAAAAGGCAAAGAGATGATTCACAGAAATTATGAAGAAAGTGTTGAAAGTACTTGTGAAAAGATTGCTCTATAGGGATGACGGAATTAAAGGTTCTAACTCTGGAGGATTGGGCAGGGGTGGGTGGGGGAGGAATGTGCATCAACCCAAAGAGGAATATTGCAAAAAGAAGTTAATTTTGAGCAGGGAAATCTTAATTGTCCTGGGGCTACTGACTTAGAGATGAACATTTCAATCCTACAGGCAATTTGAAATAAGAATTGACATTTGAGTGAAAAGACAGGCCTGGAGATACAAATTTGCCAAACACTGTTTATATCTTCAGATATAATATTATTGATAATATCTTTTAAATGTTAAGTTTAACTCATGAAACACTTAGAAAAATTTAGAATGGCTGCATAAATGAATCCTATTAAAAGCAGAGTTTGTGATTATTGGTTTACTTGTAGTGGTCCCACTACAAGAAATCTAGAAAGGGTGATGCTATGTAGCCTGCTACGCTAGAGTGAAACTCAAATCACTTAGCTTCTAAAATAAGCTAATGTACAACCTAAGAGGTTCAGTAGCTCAGGGAAGTGGAAAGAAGAAAAATGAGAATTTCTAAAGGTAAGGCAATCTTGGAACCTCCTCTCTGAGGATGACACAGAAACTAATCAAAAGAATTGGTTTTAATTCTCCTTAAGTCATATTATTTGTTCTGTAGCCCAGCTAATAGTTTTCCCAAAAGCAAGTTCCCACCTGCTAGCTACTGCCTGAAAGAGTCAGTAAGCCATTTACCAGGTGTCTGTAGGTAAAGGACTGAGTAGTCAGGCCACTCACACTTTGCATATAGGACAAAAATTAAGTGCTCACTTTCAGACAGTAAAGCTACAGTCACTTCAACACAAGTGGTATATATACTCTAGCCATGTGAAGACAGGAGATGTCTGTTAAAGTCATCATGGTTATGAAGTGAGCAGTAGCCTTGGGCAGTGGATCTCAAAATGTGGTCCCCAAAACCCCCAACAGTATCCACAGCATCCGGGAGTCTGTTAGAAAGGTGTACTTCCAGACCTCACCTCAGAAACTCTGAGGGTAGGGGCCAGCAACCTGTGTTTTAACAAGCCTTCTAAAACTGACTCTGATACACATTAAATTTTGTGAAACATTGATCTAGACTCACAGGGGTGTCCAAACTGCGGCCCGCAATCCATTTTTTATTGGCCCGCAGCAAATTCCAAAAATATATTTAGTTTACTTAAATAAACCAGGTGAGGCAATACGTACTTCACCTCGAGTGAGTGGCCCGGCTGTTTGTGTATTTTAACCGCGTATGGCCCTTGGTAAAAAACGTTGAAAAAAGTTTGGACACCCCTGATCTAGAGAGACGGAAATAATTCTAGGCAGTTTCCTTACTACGTGTACAAGGAAAACAAAGAGGGTGGGGAGCCAAAATTCAAGCCTGACCCTTTCCCAAAGGTAGAAGAGCCGGGGCGTCCTCCACTATTTCCCAGTCATACCGAACCTGTAAATGACCTCAAAATCAACCAGGGCATTGAAATGGGTGGGTCAGCCAGCATGCCTCCAAGCTGGCTCGTAAACGTACCTTAAAAATTCTGTATTTCTACAACTCTACTGTATACATGTGATTTGACACATCCTTTCAAATAACCACTCTCCTGTTTACTGTGAACAAATAATAATGCTGAGCAAATGGTAAAGAAACTTGATTTTGTTTGCGCTAGTGTCTGTTTTCTTCTAAAGGATTTAATTTCTCTTTTGACAATTGAACTGCTTTTTTCTGTGAAGTAGGGGAAGGTGTTAGTTGTCCCAGGTAAAGGAAAGTGACGTGCTCCTCCTCAGCAGATCCGTAAATCAGAAGCAGGGTACGCGATGGAGTGCAAGGTTGCACATCCTCAAGCCACGCTTCCTCTTTTATTTTATCCATGCTCCTCCAAAGCTATTAGGTTGGTGCAAAAGTAATTGCGGTTTTTGCAATTATTTTTAACCTTTTAAACCGCAATTACTTTTGCACCAACCTAATACATTCAGACTCAACAGACAAAACGTGGATGATAGGACAGAGGCAAACCTCAAATCCAAAATAGATAAAAAGGTGACCCAGAAAGTTGAGCAAAATGGAAAACAAAACAAATAAGAGGCATGACATCAGCTTTCTAACTAATAAGTTATGAGGGCCCCAATCAAGTTAATTATACAGCAGGTCCTCAAATAACATTGTTTCATTCAATGTTGTTTCCTTATAACATTGATGAGAGAAAAAAAAAATGATTTCCAGCCGAGGCCACAGTCTGGGTGGAGTTTGCACGTTCTCCCCATGTCTGCGTGGGTTTTCTCTGAGTTCTCCAGTTTCCTCCCTCATCCCAAAGATGTGTACCTTAGGGGAACTGGCGTGTCTAACTGTCCCGGTCTGAGTGAGTGTGTGAGTGTGCCCAGTGGTGAGAAGGAGTCCTGTCCTGGGTGGGTTCCCACCTTGTGCCCTGAGCTGCAGGGATAGCTCAGCCACCTCGACCTTGAACTAGAATAAGTGGGTTGGAATAGAATTATTTTACTTGTTTTTATTTATGTTTCTTAAATATACTTATAGCTCACATTTTTTACATGTTTAATATTACAAGTGTTTTGGGTCTTTATTTAGAAGTTTGGTGGTTTTTGTGACCTTGTGTTGTAGAAACTTAAGTCTTGTTTATATCAATTAGCCTATGATAAAATTGGTTTCGTTATACATCGTTTCGCTTAAAATTACCGTTTCCAAGCACCTATCAATGACGTTAAGTGAGGACTTACTGTATAAAGCAGTACTGTCCTCCCATCTTTTTTTATTTTTGAGGAAGAATGTCTTATGGCTCTATCAGTTTCCCTCAGTTAAAGTTAGTGGGGCAAGTGTTAAGGTATCGTTTGAGAGGAAAAGAATCTAGCTTTTTTACACGTGGAATTCTGGTGTTAAGGGACAAAACCTAGGTCTTGAATGCTCACCTTGAACATGGTGAGAATAAGATTTTATGTCACTTGTTCATTTAAAACCTATGACCAAATCTAAATTTCACTCCTGTGCAATGTGGAACCAACTGCTTCAGCAACAGTGTCCTTAAAACTAATCTGAACATTAAAAAACAAAAAATCATTAACAAAGGGTCTTCTGAAATTAAGATGCTTAGAATAAGATGTGCTTGGTTTTCCTGCACCATCTTTTGGAACCAGAATACTCAACGGGAAGGCAGGTCTCACAACTCCACCTCTGAAAAATTGTACTCGAATTCTGAAAGTGGCTTAATGGTTCCATTTTCTAAGTGCCTAGAACACTCAATAGGTACCTTGCAAAATTAGCTATTCAATGACAAAGGCAAAAGAACATGGATGAGAAACATGAAGGAAAAGAAGCTAATAAAAAAAAAGTACTGAAAAACAATCCTTTCACAGAGTTGGAAAGGAGCTTCCCTGATCGCCCCATGCACGTTGCTGTTCGTTCTCCACATTATAACTCCAGCAGAAGCTCACTGTTTACTGTACTCGGCACTCACTGTAAATGCTCTTGGAGGTAGTTATCTCTGCTATACATCTAGTATTATCTTCAGGTCTCAATTAGTAAGCACCTGGAGGTCAGGAATGTTTGTTGTTTCAGGCTCCTTCGGGCCTTCTCAGGGCCCAGCCTTGTACCTTGCACTTAGGGTCCTAGCAGCTTTGAATAGCTGTAAAGCTCATTAGAGACATCCGGTACCCTAAGGACCAAAGTTAAAATCAACTTGGAGTAAAGGGGCAAACTGAAGAGGTGAATGGTGAGGTTAGAAACCTTTTGGAACATGAATGTGGCTAGGAAAATTGACTTGAAACAGGAAATTTCCGATCCCAGATGATAATTCCTTCCCCGCTATTTACTCCTGATCAAGGGTTTTTGGTTTTTTTTTTCCTTCCAGCACCAGCCAGGTACAGAAGGAAATGAATGATTTCATCATTGCTCCAGTGCTGAAAGTTTGAAATCAGTCATTTGGGGCAGGTTCCATTGTACGTCCCTGCATGTTTTGGGCCTTACTGGCTGTGCGCAGAGTACCATGGCTTCAACTGCCACAGTGGGGGCCAATGCTGGACGCCTGGCTTCTAAGCAAGAGAGATGAAAGGCTTCTAATGTAATAACTGACAGCCTCTCAGTGCCGTTTGAACTGTTTACAGACTGAGTTAACGATTACAGGCAATGTGTATCTTGGCCAGGTGCCCGAATTTCTTACCCACCCGCCAGATATTATCAAAGAGCCCTTCCATGCCTGGCTGGAGTCCTTCCAAAGCACCTCACAGAGATGCCGACACAAAAGGAGTGTTCAGAATGTGCTCTCTCTCCTGAGGCCAGGGCAAGAAAGTCAGAGCACCAGGCATGAATTAGGTGCTGAGGGGGCTGAGTTTCCAGGGCTGCTCAGGACCGGGCAAAGGGTCAAGGTCAGCCCTGGGGCCAGGAGAACCAGATTCCTTTCTAAGCAGTTTGGAAGGTGTAGGTAACAGTCTTCACAGCTGGTGTCTAGAGGATGATAGCGTTTGGGAAACAAGACCCTTGAGATGAAGCAGAAATTGCCACTACCACATGATACAGAAGCCCGTACGACAGCACATCTGTGAGGCTGGATTTATTATCTTCAGGCAGCAGACAGAGGAGGGAGGAAAGTATATGGTTTTTTTCTGAAAGCAATGCACAAGCTAAAGAGAACATCACCTCAAGACTAAGATAGAATAAAAGACTACAAAAATGATAGTAAATAAAGTTAAGGGGAGCTACGAGGACAGTGTCCTCCATATTGGGGTGAGTCCCAAGAAACTGAATGTCATGGGTTTCAGCATTACCAAAATGTTTTTCACACAAATACATATGAGTATTAACATGAGATATAATGGGAAACCAGCTAGCTTATGACAGAAATACAGATAACACAAATAATGCAGAAAAGCTTTCTGGAGGCAGCAAATATTTAAAGAGCACTCAAGCCAGGGAGAACCGAGTCTAGTTGTTATTTAATTATATGTTAACTTACAGACTATAAAGGAAGATAGAACTTTTTACTATTTCTTTATTAAGTACCTATTGGCCTCTGAATGCATCTGAAAGTGAAACAAATGGAAGCTCCTACTACTAAGACCTATAAATCTAAAGTCAATATGTAAGATAGTTGCACATTCACTCCAAAACTATTATCATTACTACAACTCTCTCAAAGGGGAACACCTGTCTTCAAAATCTAAGGAGCGGTCATATGGCTTTTTCATACCCATACATGGCCTGATGTTGAGGTAATAGGTATTATATAACTTATCACAAAGACTCTCACAAGAAAATTTGGGCACAGTGGCTATAATTCATGCTCTTTTATCCATATGTGAATATAATTATCATCATTACATTGTTTCCTTGAATTTCCTTTGCAGCATCAATTGGCTATGGTTGTTTTATTCTCCTGTCCCAACTTGCTGGGGAAGGTTGCTATCATGGAGCAGCTGGTGACCTGCCCTGTATAGTGCGGGATAGGCCTTCATGGTAAAAGACTGTTCTTCAGTTATCTACCTTGTGGGGGACATGAACTTGACATCACTATTTTGATGATAGTGTAGGTTAGGAAACTAACATTTGATTTCTGAGGTTCTTTGTAATGTTTTATATTTTCTACGACATACCGCAACCCATGTGCATTTCCTTGCAAAATGCCTTGAATAGAAACACAATTGGATACTGTTAAGTTGCTTCAGAGAAGCACTTCCAACATTCTCTAGACTCCTATCTACTGGGGATACCTTTCTCTCCTGGGAAATGATAGAGTTCAGTTTGATTCTTAGAATACAATCAAAATCTTGGTTGCACTGAAACTGAGGAAAGAATATGAGTCAGTGATCAAACCTGAGAGGTAAAAACCACAAAAGTAAATCTTATCAGTTAATGGTGAATTTTATGAAGAAATTCCAGATAATCCCTTAGAATTTGGCCCGATACTCTTCTAGAAAATGGCCTCAAAGAGGGAAGACAACATGTCTCCAGCTTCTCTATATAGGTGGTTATCAATGACCTGATATCAGGCAGAATGAAGAAAAGTAGTGCATTGGACATTGTACAAATGGAGAGAAGTGATTTAGAAAGTTATTAGGGAAACAGAAGAAATCAAGTGAGCAAGAACTTAGAGGGTGATATTAATTACAGTTTTGAAATATGCAGAAACAAGACAGCTCAGCAATCCTCCTCGTACTGAATGGGTGAGAGTGTGCCTGGAGTACTTACGATCCACTGCTTAGAGACCCTTACCTTGTACCCGAGATTAATACACAAGAAGTTCAAAGCAGGCCAACAAAAGGATAGAAGGACTTGAGATGATTCAAAGAGAAGGGCAAGGGCCACCTAGATGAATACTTTAGAGGATAACAACAGGAAGGCTCCAGTGCAACGTTACATCTCCAGTAACTGGATTAGTCCAGAGGCACTGGCTCCACTGGAACAGCAGTTGTGTCTTTGAACTTTAGAACTCCTGGGGTGGGGGGGATGGCCCCCTTTCATCCTCCAAACTAGTCTCACCTTTAGGGCTGTGAAAATCTACTGGAGGCACAATAGTTCAGCTATTTTACAGATATTCCACCTTATCTGGAGAGCCAAAACTACCACAGGGTTCTCCAAGGTAGGGCATGGAGCTGTGCAGGTAAGTATATCAGGAGGAAAACAAAGTTCCTTATCAGTTTTCCATATAATAAGTTTGCTTGGACAGATTGACAGTATATGGAAAATAGATAAGAAACACTGATTTCCTTCTTCACAAGATTACTATTACAACCTCTCTGCCTTCAGTACCTAACAAAACTAGCAAATATTAAACAGGACCTGAAATTCCTTTGGGGAAACATATAAGGTAATGGCTTTGAGGCAGCCCAATTGTCTGGCATAGCATGGCCTACCTATCCAAAGATTAGGAAAGGGTATTGTCAAGATGAAGCAATATAATGTGATGGTAAGTTCCTTAGTTTTAAATATGCACATGATTCAATTATTTCAGAGGTCTGGATCCATGGTAAGATGCATCCAAACCTACTATCAAAGCAGTAGCTATGAAGTTATTCCTTCTTTATGAGTTATAGTTTATTATTGTATACATTTGGAACTCCTAGAAATAGTCACAGTTCCCTGATAACTAAATCTATTATTACAAAGAAAGCTATAAAACACAAAAATCTGAACAACATTCTTTTGGAAAGAAGATCATATAACTTAGTCCCTCACCATAAAGATCAAGTGTTAAACAAACTAAAAAGGAAAAAAAAAGAAAAGGAAGAAAAAAAAAGATTAGACTGGTTCTGCAGCTTGAGAAAGAAAAGAAATGTGGTTTCTTTAGCTAAAAATTTTCTAGATGATGCAGGAACTGCTGCTTAGAAACTACTTTCTAAACAAACTACAAAGGAATGACTCTAAACATTTCATCAACATATTACAGTAAAATCCTTTAGGAAGCTGCCTACCATGAGGGATAGAGAAAACCACAGATGCTGTGATTTCAGTTCTTCTCTTGCATTTTCTGTTTTTTGTAATTTTCTTTAAGCTTTGACTGGATAGGGAGGAAAAAAGGATCTTTTGCTGATGGGAAGACACAGTTCTCAGCATGGAACCTGGCAGCACTTGCCTGTGAATCCAACCTGTAGAAAACTGTCTCCAGATGAACAGCAGCAGCAACACACCCACCGATTCAACAAAAGGATGGTTATTTTATGACATTTATTGAACACATACAGTGAACCTGGTGCAGTACATGGCACAGCCCTGCTCATCACAATTCCAACCTAAATAAGACCAACATAATACAGAGGATACAAAAGCAATACATTTTCATAGTGAGAAGAGATATTTGACAGTGGGCACAGATTTTTTTAATGACCCCAAAATGAAAATGAGAGAAAAGAAACAAAAGGACCATTCGTTATATAGGTTAAAATTCCTAAGGAGAGAGATGATAGCCAACACTACTGAAGGGAGATGAACGAGCAGAACGTAAAAGAAAAGAGCAGAAACTCAGCTGTGAAATGCTGTATTTGAGACAAGGATGAAACAGAGAAAGACATCAGTTTGTGAAGAGATTATATTTGATTGTTTTCTGCTAAGTGAAAATCAGTAAAATTATGAGTGGAAGAGGAGGCTTCAGGGAAAAGAATACAGAGGGGGAGACTGTCCTAAGGTTATCCATTTTTGCATGTGACCATTTTCTCAATAGGTGAAATTTCAAAGGCCAGATAATTAATTTGGCTTCGGGGCCTCCAAAGGCAGCTATTTTCAGAGACTGGTCCAAGATTTGCTTAGAGTAAGTAGCTTTCCTTAAAGGTTTGAAAATAAGTATTTAGAATATACACATATATTCTATATTTCATACATCTTCTATATAATATGAATAATATATATTTCATATATAAACATATTTTGTAAATTCTAATCTAAACACTCTAGTTTCAGAGTGATTGCTTTTGCAAAAAACTAAATACGATGTTAATTTAAAAAATTTTTCTATTAGTGGTTGGCATGATATATACCATACTCATCTTCAATTTCCTGTAGAATCTGTTGAGTTCCTTTGGTTCTGATGGAAATTTTCAAATTTTTTTTCCCTACTTTACATTTATGTGGTGACAGTTAAGTTTAGAAACAAAGACATATCTATGTATGTAGAGATACATAAATTGGGGTGGGGATTGAAAAAAACTCAACTGAAAAACAAGAGGGGGAATATACATATGTGTGTATATAAGCAAATTTTATTGTAGGATAACCATTTAAATCTAAAACAAATAAACAATTCATCAACTAAGGTTATGAAGAATATGTTTTTTGGTTTTGTTTTTTTTACACAACAACACAGCAACCCCAAAAACTCTAAAGGAAAAGCCATCAGCATAAAAAAAAAAAATTGAGTAATAATTCTACTCAATTATCAAATACAGCTGCCAATCAGAGAATAGGATATTCTGATTAGCACCAGTCCTTGAATATGGAAGGTACAAAATAAAAGTTTGTGATTTATTTAGCTTTCCAAAGACCAGCAGGAAGTTCTTGTAAAAATTCATTCTGTACTATTGAAACCCTTTCTAAAATGTATTGGTACACTTTCCTACCTAAATATATTATCCTGAACATAATTTAGCCTTTATAGGTTTCTTATAACAGTACAAGGATATCACTATAGCATGAAATATTTTCTTTTCTCAAGTATAGGAGATTGGGCTGAACTTAGAGTATCCCTAGGAAGTTCTTGTATTACTTCTAGAAGTTCTTATATTATTTGCCTTTTAGATCCTTTATATCAGCTTCTTTTTTTTTTTTTAAATCTCCAACTCACAAGCACAGTACAGAAAAAAATGCCAGTTAATTTGGTATTTATTCTATTTAATAAAAATTTTCTATAAAACTCTGGTTTTAAAGCAAGGAATAGAATTGGAAATAAAAACTCAAATGATCAGATATTAAATTAACTTTGCTACTAAGACTGCCGAATTTGAACAAGGTATCGAAAAACAAAAACCTGAACTATTTACTTTAGACACATTTTCAGACATTCCACCCATAAAAATGTAAGGCTGGCAGTCATTCATTCCTAGCACCCTATTGCTTTGGATCTCAAGACTTTGTCCAACAGCCCTCAATAAATGTATAAAGCTATCAAGAGGTAAAGGTCAAAAAAGGAACCGTGAGCATCAAACGAGGCCGCTGGAAATGACCCAGAACATCACGTGCTGGGCTTTCCTTTTTTTTTTTTTTTTTTTAATTTTATTGAGGAATATTGGGGAATACAACACAAAGTTATTTTCTAAGTTTTTACTTCTCAGAGTCAGAGGGATTCCAGAACCATATTACCTGTCACTCTTAACATTTTCCATGTTTGAAATGTGGAAGTATTCTTTTCATTGCTGCTACCCTAAAATAATTGCTCAGTGTGTTTCTCTGGGGCCCATCAGCTCCAAGTCATTGTCCTTCAATCTAGTTGTAGAGGGTGCAGCTCAGCTCCAAGTCCAGTTGCCGTTTTCAATCTTTAGTTGCAGGGGGTGCAGCCCACCATCCCATGCGGGAATTGAACCAGCAACCTAGTTGTTGAGAGCTCGGGCTCTAACCAACTGAGCCACCCTGCCGCCCCTGGGCTTTCCTTTTTAATTATAATAACAGAGATACAGAGTGTTTATCCATGCTTTTATTTCAAAGAGCTTCAAATGCTTTGCAGACATGTCTCACTAATCTTTATTAGACCTTGGGAAGAAAACAATTTTCCCCAAGAAGTACCTCCAGAGAGAGAAGACACTTCCCAAAACCAATAGAAGGGAAAACATGTGTCTCTCTCCATCTTCCCCCATAGACCCTTGTCTTCTGACTCCCACTACGCTACATCTCACTGTGATTGAAATGGATTATAATACCATGCAAGTGTTGAAAGGATAATAATGGTAATTTAGTTTGAAACAGTTATAAGCTATGTGTGTTTAATCATAACAGGGAACAGGTAAATAGAAAAGATGAGAAAACCCATAATTACCTTCATCCCATTATTTACCTATTTTGGGGACAGACTTCAAATTGGTAAAGTTACAGTATGGAAAACAGATTTTCCACACTGCAGAATATTAGTCTCTAAGATGACTCAAAGGAGGATTTTTACCTGAAAATGATTTCTGGGTCACAAATATTTGACAGGTGCTGTAACTGAAACTGCTTATTCTCATTTTGATCTAATACTTCTCAGATGGGAAGCTGGGAGTCTCAGGGACTTGTGTGATAATTTCCAAGTAGGTTATAGCACTTTATCTGCTGAGCTTCAAAGAAGTACATGTTGGGACCAGCACAATACGAGTATAATGAACTGGGTAAATGAGTTCCCTTCACAGTCCTGAACTCCTTCCCTTCTAGCCCTTAGCAAATGGCTCAAAGGAGGACGGGAAGCTGAAGCTTCAGCATGCTGAGCGATTGTTTTAGGGTGGCAGCAATGAAAGCAATACTTCCACGTTTCAAACACGGAAAATGTAAGAGTGATAGGTAATATGGTTCTGGGATCCCTCTGACTCTGAGAAGTAAAAATTTAGAAACTAGCTTTGTGTTGTATCAGTGATCACCTCATTGATCACGAAAGGAAGCTAATGGGCTTACCAATGTAGAACAGCCACATGTACCAAGATCTGGGGAAGGCCAGTGATTCACCATGGCATGAGCAAGGCAGTAACAGAACTCAAGTTCCTGCCCTTGAATCTATACACTGTTAGTCATTCTCTAAGCCGCTAAGGCTACATGTTACCACATTATGGGAACATTTAAGCAGCACTTTGGCCCACAAAATTTTGCATCTAAAACTTTGTTTTTTTAGGTGTATAAAAAATACAAATAGTCTTGCCTTGTTATTTTAGGATAATGCCAAATTGAATTCAAATAGCTTAACTGAGCCCAAATCAATAACCCTCAAACTTAAAATTTCTTACAGTAATTAGGTGACTAAGAAAGAGCTCGAGTCTGATTGTTATTGATAATAATAAAATCTTACGTTTGCAATTTTCAAAGACAATTCCCATCATTTCATTTCACAGAGGCAGACTACCGATTACTATTATCCCCGTTTTATTCATGAGGACACAGGCTCAAAGAGGTTAAGCAATTTTCCTTAAAGTCATAAAGCTAAGCAGGATCAGAGCTGACGTTAAAACACAAGACTACTGAAAACTCTTTTCACCATAGGATGTTGCAATTCATTTTAGAACGCCCTTTATGCCTTATTATCATATTATATCATTATATGTGGATACTGTGCAAAGAGCACTATTTGGTGGGCATATTATCTTCAATTATCTGATTGGTGATAGAATTTATGTTCTTAGGCCAGAAGGCCTCCACTTATACATGAAGTCAGAAGATAATGAATAATGAAGTAACTCTACCCTAAGGGAACTCAAGAAACGCGCTGATAATTCAGAAGGAAAAAAGTCCTCATCAAGGAAGTTAGATTGCCGCGGAAGCAATTGTCTAATCAGAGAGCAGTCAACTGGTGAGTAACTTAAACATTTCTTCGAAAAGGAAAAAGCAGCAGAGACAAATAGTAGCTTCTCACTCCTGGAAATGCTACATGGTATTCTGACTTTGGAGATAGGTTCCTGACTGTTTTGGATAGATCATACTCTCCTTTATGTTTACTAGATGCATAATTGCGCAAGGCAATTTCCACTAATAAATTCCCAAATGATTCATCATCATTAATAGAGCCTCACAAAAATCTTGAAAATGAAGTAAAATCAGAAATGTCTATCTCCATTTGATTAAGCAGTAAAATAATCATTGAATACAATGCAAAAGACTACCTTAGCAGTCAATGGGAGAATTAATACTAGTCCTCCAGGACAATCAAGTTTTGGGGTGTGTGCACCCACTGCTTGGGTGCCAAGTACTATAGTTTCTGGATAGAGTTTGGCTACAGGAGAAAAATCAGATCTTCTGGCAACACTTACAAGGCAGGTGCAGTCATAAAGAACTTGACTTTTGATTCCATTGTCTGTCAGGACAGGTGGTTTGGTAGAAGTATGGAATCCTGCCAGACAGGCTCCAACTCAAAATTCCCTTTAGAAAGAAAACAATAAAAATGGAAACAAAATGCCAAATCCTGTCCCATACCTTGAAGATTGATATTGCTTGAAAAATTAAAGCATTTTATATAATAACACTAATTTGGTTTAAGCATACATCAACTCAGAGGAAATAAGATTACAAAAATGAAATAAGATTACAAAAACGTTGGACTCTTCCCTTATAGTTCAATTCCCTATTCCCCCATATAAACTAAAGGGACATTTACATTTCAGTGAAATGTACCCATATATTCTTAGTGTTAAAAAAAATAAAAGAATTGAAAAACACCCCAAACTGTAATCTAATACCTGCACAGGAGTAACACAGGCAAGTTAGCACTGCTGAGTGGAATAAAAACCTTTGGAAAATCCTGCCTACCGCCTTCCACCCCCACCCCATCCTGATTTACCTTCCTTATACAATCTACCATGTTTCCCCGAATAAGACCTAACCAGAAAACAAGCCCTAGCATGATTTTTCAGGATGACATCCCCTGAACGTAAGCCCTAATGCGTCTTTTGGAGCAAAAATTAATATAAGACCCGGTCTTATTTTCGGGGAAACACAGTAGTGCATTTAAAATTTTGTGAGAATTTGTCAGTTGATGATTCCATCAAAGAGACTGCCTTTTTCTAAAAAACGATACCATGTTAGTTCAGAACAGAGTAAAAATATAAAGGACCGTTTCTGGTGGCAAAGACAGATGACTGACATTTTTCCCAGGTTTGTCTTCAGGGCGAGCCTTGGTGACTGATGATGGAGGCTGCCAACTACCAGAAGGACGCTCCCAGGAAGAGTGTCAAAGAATCTTGGTGGGGGCACTGGAGCTAACACTATCGGAAACTGGGAGGGTTTTTTTTGGTGTTCTTGGAATTCTATTTCCAACTACTACTTTGTGGTTGCGATGAAGGATAGGAGATTAGAAGTCCTCTAGGGCAAATACGTTCTTCTGTTCATAATCGCAGAGCCAAGATTAAAATAACAAGAATGTACTTCGCCCGGGGCATAATTGTGCCTAAATCTGTCCTATCCATCACTTTATTTTTCCTAATTCGTGTTTTTGTTGCTGTTAATGTGCTCTAGGGAGGAAAGTTAGATAATCTATAAACAGGTTCCAGAAAAGCTTGGAAAAATTCATGGATTCAGAGAAGGCCATTTAAGAAGGAGCCATAATCTCTGAGAACGATGCTCTATAAATGTCCTGAAGTGCAAGGGCCAAAATATTAAATGAATCATTGTTCTTACAAAGAAAGTAATTTCTTAAAGTTACAGTCTTAATTCTCCCTACATGACAAATGGTCTATTCAGGCCACAGAGACGAGGCTGTGAAGCTAGCACCGAATGTGGTGTGCCTCTTTATGCTTGACTCAAACACTTGAAATCCAAAAGTAAGTTCCTCCTTCATTTACCTGCCAAGACCTGAGTTCAGCCCCTCGGGGTGCTGAGGTTTTCCTTTGTGGGAGAAAATGACATCATCAACACCTCAGCGACAGTCGGGAATGCAGGGAATGTGGCTCCCAACATGGGTGATATCATCAACTGCCCTGGGAGAAACCCGGAATTCCCAAGTTGAAGGACTGACAGTTAAAAAAGGTGTTGGTTTTTTTTTGCTTGTTTGTTTCAATTTTATCAAAAGATTTTGATGTTTCCCAATGTCAAATTTTAAAAGCGCAGGTAGAGGAAGGGTACTTCTTCCTGTAAGAACCTCAAGAACCAAACATACAGGAGTTAAGTCCAGACAGAGCTATTCAATTCATTTGTATCTTACTGTGTTATACCCAACCAAGGAAGAATAGAGACGGTTCTATTAGGCCCTCTCCCAGCTGTGAGATGAGTATATTCTTTGAGGGACTTGCTAATGTTGCAAGTTTGCATTCAAAATAAATTCTAGGCACTCACATAATCCCCTAGTCTCCTCCAAACTTCCTTTGATGTCCAACAACTAAGGACAAGAATCTTTGATTATAAAACAATTTCTTTGGCTGGAAGAAAATTCTTTGCAGGGCGTGAACAGCAGGAGAAAGAAAAGATTTTTCTGAAGTGCAAACTAGTTGGAAACCCCCTGGGGAAAGAATCTGATTCCCAGTCTTTGAGAGGAACGGGGCCTGCCTGTACAAGCTGCCTCTGCTGCAGGCCTCAAAGAAGACGCTTTTGTGTCTACTGTATGGCCCTCAGCAACAACATGGCAGCCCTTCTTTTTTTTTGGCCAGCGGAAGTTTTCCACCTCTGGGGATACACAATGCAGAAAGTCACGGTTTAATAACAAGGCATAGTTACTAATCAGATGGCCCCATTTCCACTCCTCCCAGATGCCTCCAGATGCTTACATACTAGAGTTCTATCCCCCAGCCCCACACATTTATCTACCAGCTGTTCTGAAATCTTCCAGTGTAATTATTCAGCTTATATCTAATAATTCAACTTCATAAAGTATTTTAGGATCAGATGCATCACCCTCCTTCTACTACTGTGGCCCAGACTGGCTCTCGGTTATCTCTGGCTTTTCCAAGCCTTTCCAAAGATTCAGATTCACTTAGATGTAGGTTCCTGATTGAGATCATTGTGGTTTGGCCACTGGGACAGCCTTGATAAAGGATTTAGAATAAGGGTCCTCAATTCACTATAGATATTTTAAAATATAAACCTCCAGGGAAAAACTCCTTTTTGTGTTTGTTAACTGAATATAAGTACAGGACCTGAGTCTGATGCTTAGTTTTGCTACCAATTTGTTGTGTCACTTTAAGTAATTTGGTCAGATTTTTATACCACCTACCAAACAAATTTTATCTCAGGGAAAAGAAAGAATAAGCAAGTTACCTGTCCCTTTAGTATATACTAAGTCTATCTCTAGACTAAACATAAATTCTAAATGTTTACAGCTGGAAAGGATCTTAAAGATTATTTAGTTACCCTACCAACCTACTCCAACAGATGAAAGGTTAAGTGACTTGCTTTCTATTTCTTAAATGGTTATAAGGCACCTACGGACTTTTCACATACCCAAAGATGGACAACTAAATTCCAAATAACCTCTAATGATGATAAATATATATAATGGATACCATAAAGTTTTACTAACTTTAAGGCAGGTTAATAACCTGTTGTTAAAGCAGATATGTACATTCTTCTTGAGTTGGTCTCTATAGCCCTCATATTATACTAAAACCAACAAATTTTAAAGAATGAAAATAACAGGTACTAATGACTAATGTCAATAATTTTTAAAAACCTTGGTATTAGTGGCAAATTTTACTGAATCAAGATGATATTCATACACTCTTCACCTTCTACATAGTCTTAGTATTTATTTCTTCTTTTATGCAGTTTGTGAGGAATTAAAACCGAGTTAGTGAGATTGTCAATTCCAACAGAATTCCCAATATGTTGAATTCTGTTTAAATCTCAATTTTGTTTTAATTTTACTAAACACAATTTAACAGGAACTTCTTGCGCATTTTAGAAAGTCAGTTTGCAATTTGAAAAGAAAGCCATGGTGTTTAGTTATTTGGACTTCTAAAGAAAATGCTATAGATGAGTATTATACATACAAGAATATTTATACAGGCAACAATATAATCAATATTTAACTGACAACAGTGACACTTGGAAGGTATGACTGTTTGGGTTTAGTTGTCCTCTAGCTTTAAGCTACTTGAAGTTGCCTGGGTTAAAATTTTATGTTTTTGTTTTTTACTTCACTCATAGGGGACACCAGGAGAGAGAATTATCAACGTCATTTGAAAGACTCCTGGGGAAATGAAAATCAGCACTCTAATGCATCTACGCCTGAACCTCTTGTTTGGCATTCATCACATACTGCCTTCTGCTGTTTAAGTTGAATCTCCTTAGTTGGGCTAGGCTAGGGTGTTGTGTTCCTACAGGACCTGCCACAGCATTTGGTACATAGTAGGAGACCTACATTATAAGACATTGAGAGAATCCAGTGCAGCCCCCAGAGTTGGTAAGGTTCTCGGCCTAGACTTCATAAAAAGACTCTTGCTTTGAGAAGGCGATCCAGGCAACAGGCCACATGGTGTATAGTGATTCTGTGGCAAAATAAATGACATATACACCATGTAAAGTAATGCTAAGTTGCAGCAAGGTATTTTTTAGTTTGTTCACTTATTTTAAAGCATTTTAGTTGATAGGGACCAAAGAGGAAAGAGACCCTACAACAATCTATAATATCTTCTTAATAAATGTTCAGGGAAAAATCTCCCCCAGTATTTGCCTTTTCATCTCCCTGCAATGACCCAAAAAAGCTTAAAATACATAAATAAGATTTGCTAAAAATACCAGCCAATAAGATATGGCAGTAGATTGGCAGGTCTTTGACTGGCAAACCACTAATCTCTCTGGGTCTATTTCTTCCTTTGTCAAAATGAAATGATTGGATTAGGTGTTCTTTCTAGCTTGAAATTTGATTATTGTATTTTACAAATGGAATAACCTGCTCCTCTGCCCTCCCCCACAAAATTGTATTTCACCCTAGGTATGGAAAACTGAATAGGACTTAATTCCAGTATAGGACTTAAGTCCTTCACAAAGTTAAAACAAAACAAAACAAAACAAAAAACTCGACCACAAGAATTTTAAAGTCAGATAACCAATATGATTCTAAGTAGAAGATATAAAAATGAAAAAACATGAAATCTGAATCATGTAAAAGTTTTTTTTACAGTGGATAATTCACAAGACTAGAAAATGGTTTAGGAGAAAATAATGGGAATCTGTAATCATTTTTTAGGAAATAACAAGATTAGTAGGCATAAAATGTAAGGCCTTCAGTCTCATTCAAATTATTCCACAGAAATAACAGCAATATTATTTCTCAATTGTCATATATTTATATATGCACAATAGTATCCTTTTGATATATTAGCATGCACAAAATTAATAGGTACATGATAAGTGAATATGCTATTTAAAATTATACTTATTTATGGTCAATTTCCAACATAAGGGAAGTATTCTAGATTTAAAAAAAACAAAAACAGTGGTCTTGAAGATAGTTATGTTGCCATCTTGAACAACTGCCACTGCTTTATATTCAGGGATCAGAATTTCTAAATCATCTAATTTCCTATTTTGTGCTTACAATTAAAAAAACAAACCAAAAAACCCCCCTAACTTACAACATTTTGATTATGTTGGTGTTTCTGAATTTGCAAATTAAACAAACTCCAATGTATAAAAAAGTATTAAGCCAAAATAAAATATATCCATGAACTATAATGTTTAGAACCCAGGTAAAAATAAGAATATGTACAGTAGCTTATCTGTTCTTTAAAAACAAACCAGCAATCAACAATAAACCTTTAAAAAAAGATACAAAGTTTTCCATTCTAGCATATGAAAATTTATATGCTAGGCCCAAGGAATCCTACACTAGGGAAAGCAATGGAGCTTAAAGGACAGAAACCAAAGAGATGGAAAGTAACCAAAGTTAGTTTGTGTTATAGCTAGCCCTATTCTTTGAATTTAGTAACCAAATAGACATATAGAGCCACAATTGTTCTACTTATATTGAAACAACTTAGTAAAATATCCTTTATTCTTATGAGCTTTTCAAGTGAAACCACTGAAATGAAGGGTTGTAAGCATTTCTTGAACTAATGTACAGTTTCACTTAATATTTGGAGAGCACAGTTTTTTTACTAAGCATAAGCAGATCGTTGTCGGGAACCAATTTTTACATCTAAGGTGACCTTAGTTCAGGTCAACCTTCCTATAATTGCATCATGATAGTGTTGTCTGTTTGACTTCAAATAATGTATAGACATACTTTTTAAATTAAGTAAACTGATGGTAAATTAGTTTTGAGAATTTGGTTTCATTTCTTAAAATAACTCACTGGGATTATTCTAGGATAGCAACTTTTAGTCTGGAGTCCTTAGATCCCTAGATGGGTTTCAGAAACTCTCAACTCACTGGGATTTTATGCAAAATTGTATGTTAAGTACATATGGCCTGTAACTTTCATCATATTCTCAAAGGGGCCTGTGACGCCAAAAGAATATACTACCGTGTTAGGGTATCTCAAAACCAGAATTCAGAATCGTAAGTTTAAGGACTAAGAAGGGGAGGTCCTTTGGATATAAATTGGTATCTCATAATCACAGATTTAAAGTCAATATCCTCTTGGAAAATCAAAATTTCCTAAAAAGCAGGGGTTGAGCCATTAAACCAAATACATGCTGTATAAAAATGCAGTGTAAAGGAGCACCTCAAACATAGTGATTATAGCCATGTTTACAATTTGGAAACAACAATCAAGCAGACATCATCAGTAAGTCAGAGAAGTAAAGGAATAGAGCCTACTATATAAACTCAAAGCACTCAAAATAACTGACCTCATACTTAAAAGTCGGATGAGAGGAATAAATCTGTTTCATCCTAACGTTATCTCCCAGCTATCAGAGTTAGCACCACCATTGCAATGTTCCTTATATTCATTCAATAAATATTTACTGAGTACCTACTATGTCTAAAGCACTAAGCATACTAAGGCTCTATTCCCAAGAATACAGCTCTGAACTAAAAAGACAAAAACCCCTGCTTTCACAGAGCTCATAGTCTACTCAGGGGAGACAGACAGCTACTGGAGTAAATCACAGCAGTATGTCACATGGCAATAAGTTTATAAAGAAAAGTAAAGCAGGGAAGGAGAATATGGCGCAGGGGGGCCTAGGAAGAGTCCTCCCAAACAGGATAATCTAGACAAGCCTTGTTGAGAAGGTATATTTGACACTGAGAGACTAAGAGAAGAAAATAACTGGCGTCTCAGTGGGACTAGCAAGTAGAAAGGCCCTGAGGTGAAACCATGCCTGGGTTAATTGAGGGACCCAGGAGGTCAGAGTGGCTAGAGTAGAGTGAGGGGGACGGGAGGGAAATGGTGGAGGTGCCAGGCCAGATCCTGAAGAGCCTTACAGCTCATTGTAAAGACTTTGGCTTTTACTCTAATAACAATTCTCAAAAGAACAATGAATGCAGGTCAGAGCATTAGCTCATAGGGCTTTCTGAGACATAAAGTTGGCAAACAGCTTCACCGATAGTTTTTTGACTGAATTATCACATTGAGCAACATAAGTAAATAGGGGAGATATCACAGCCATTGACAATTATTTTAGCTTTTTAGGATTCTCACTCAGTAGAATTGATCCCTGAGAAATCCACATCCACGGATACCTTAAAAACTGGATTACTCGTCTATCTCTTGCAAAAGTAGCCTAGGTCCATCTCTGTGCAACTTTGTTCTTGGATAATTTACTTGCTTTCTCTTCCCCATTATTTTTCCTTTCCTGTAAAATGGGAGTAAATGTCACCTATTCTTATCTAGCTTGCACATATTAGAGAATCGTTTAAAGCTTCTTGGAAGAACATATACAGATTCAATGGAACATCATTGTCACACTCTAACAATACGCTGCTACTGATTTTGGTTCCTGGCAGGACACGTATAATAGTACATTGGTCAATTATAACATCCTTCTCCTCTGCTGTACTTAGCAATTTGAAGGGAATAGGGGTGGGGGGGGGAGGGAAAGCACAAAAAAGATTCAATAAACACTTTCCAGTGAATAAAATGTACAGGTTTTTTTTATTAAAAACAAAACAAACTTAACCATGAGCTCCAGAAATATCTTTTTATACTGTATAAAAAGTAACCTATGGCTAATTTTAGACAAATTACCACACACACACACACACACACACACACACACACACACTTTATTACAAAAACCAAAGAAATGCCTACCCCAGAGTCAGCTAAATGAACACTAAATAGCCAGATAGAGACAATAACCAGGGGCACTGTTCATTCATTACCTACTACGAACCACAGAGATTTACGAATTTGAACTTACAAAATTTTTGCTGGATTCCCACATGAAGTATGAAACTATTATATATAAAATCTGTTTGACGGGTGCCTATAAAAGAGATATCTTCTGAACTTGAAATATTATCATTAAAATACTCTGCAGCTTCCTTCTCTCCTACGGGTGCCAGGCTTCCACAATAAAGCTAACCAAGTCAAGAAGGCTGGGAATGGAGGAGGCAAGCACCTAAGACTGTTTGTGCACACAGAATTACGTCTGATGGTGTACTTCTGACTATGTTCCAAGTCAATTATAAATTAATTGGATTCTCTGCATCTCCATCAACATAAATAACTGAGAGTTGACTGTACCTTCAATATTTATAATTCTTTCAAAGGTTGGCCCCAAAGCAAAATCACAAAACCTTTGAAATCTCTGCTTCCAAAAGAACTCTAACTTGAATAATGACAGTTAAATGCATGCTATTTCAAAGTTTACTGTGTCAGGTTCCTGTATTAGGTAATTTACCATAGGCTGTTATAAAATGAAGAGAAAGATAATGAAAGTTGTTGCATTAAAAGGGGGATGCTGAGTAAATAAACATTCTGCTTTACAAATATCTTTGCAAATGAAACACAAATGAGGGAAACAGAAGAAATACAGAGATTATTAGAAGTTACCAGGATAGTGTGCATTCTGGATCAATCTCAGAGAATAATACTCATCATGATTGATCATTTATACAAAGCCTACACTGGTGTTCTGTTCATCTGTGGCATTCTTAGATGTACAGAATTTTAGAGCTGGAAAAGCATGGGCTCTAGGGTTCAAGTTTCAGCTATGTCACCTCCTAGCTACGGTCATAACCTTGGTAGATACTAACACTTTGAGCCTCGGTTTCCTTATCTGTAAAATGTGAAAAATGAAAGTACCGTACTTTTCTCATGAAGTCATTATGAAGATTCAGTGAGCTAATAATACATGTCAAGTGCACAGCAGAAGTTTGCTATGTGCTATTATATTTTAGTCCCTCAATTTTACAGATAGGGAATCTAAAACTTAAAAAGGTGAAAACCATTTTGTCCCAAAATCACCCAACTACTTAGTAGTGACAGAGTCAGAACTAAAAGTCAGTCCCTTGAGTCACAGTTTAGTCACTCTGTCAACTACAATTTTGCTATATAGCATTATCTCTCTGGCTTTGGCCAAAACTTTATAATATAAAGTTTTCTCTCTCCCTCCCCCCACCCCAGATTTCAGGGCCTGACTAAAAAATAAAGGAAAAGTGCAAAAATGGGATAACTAGGTGTTGACTAATAGGTAAATTAAGAGGCAAGCAGAGACATCATGCAAGGGGGAATTTGTCCAGGAGGTGTTCACTGCTGCTGGCCAAATCCTAACCTACCATAGCTCCCCACTGCAGGTCTGAACCCCCGGGCAGTACATCCTCATCTTGATCCTGGAGTCTAAGAAAATCCAGGACAACCAGCTGAGCAGGAAGAGTGTGACAGTTGGAGAATTGGCGACATCTCTCACACTACACTGAGATCCTCTTGCTCTTTTGCTTTGAGAATAAAGAAGATTAATTTTGAGTTGTCCCTCTAAGTAATAATATTTATGAATAAGGAACAAGAATTGAGAAAGAAAATAGGACTATAATCATTCTTAGAAGTGGTAGCAACAATATTACTAGAAATAACATAAACAAACATTGACAAGAGGCAAACAAACTAGAAAACTGGACAATTAGACAATCCATAAGCTCCAGCAAGCATATTTTCCATCTACAATGGTAAAAATCAGGAGAAAAAAAGAATACAGTCAAATGAAAAATAAAAACAGTAAGAAGTTATAATCATTATTATTTAGTCCTCTTTATCAGTCACCACCAAGTAATTAGAAAATCTAGAAAGTTTCCTTGAAATAGATTTTTTTTGTCTCCTACTTTCTCTCTCTTTTTAAAATTGAGATATAATTGACATGTAACAATGTATTGGTCTTATGTACAATATGATTTGATACATGTATATATTGTGAAATAATTACCACAATTTTAGTTAACATCCATCACTACACAGAGTTACTGTATTTTTTTGACTTGGACTTTTGATGGCTAGTTAGGGAAATACTGATCAGAAGAGCAGTGGAAAGTTATCCTAAATATAAAAATTAAGTGGAAAACAAAGACAAAAAAAGTAGAAGGTAATCAAAAGAGACAAAGATTGTGGCAGATACAGGGGAAACCTAACAAGTAGACACTTTAAAGACAATGGCAAACACGCACAAGGAGATGAAATGACATGAATGCAAAGAAGCAGCTCTTGGGCAAAAAAAGAAAGGAAAACAATATCATTTGGTCAGGGCTAAGACGGGGAATTTTGAAATGGAAAACAGAAGACTTGAGAAATGAAGGGAATACTTCAAAGGCAACATTTCCTCTTCTATTTTGACTTTCTTCTAGTACTCTAAGAAGAATATTTCAATTTAAAACTTTAAACATAGCTTGTAAAATGGATGTTACTATTGGTAAAAAGAAACCTAAGCACCAAGAATTAGGGAGGTGTGAGCATCAGGACAAAAATTTACCAAGGCCTGACCTTCAGTGTCCTCGCATATCCATCCCATCAGATGAAGTTCAAACAAACAAAATTATTTGAGAGACAACTGTCTGGTCCATTTTATTATTAAACAAATTGGGGGCACAATGTCAAGAGATCTCTCCCTTTGGTTAAGGAACATTAAAATTGTAATATAAGTGAAAATGCTGTTCACTTGGTCCTTATGAAATTGAGCTAATTATCAAATTTTCTGAAACTGTTTGGGAATTCCAGAAACCACAACAAGGTTATTTTTTTAAATCACTGTCTTCATACCTTTACATTTTCTAATGCATAGCATCCCCAGTTTTACAAAGACATATGTGCTTGTATCTTCGAAGACAATCAAACTTAACAGGCAGCTAGGATAATTCATAGATAGAGAGATACATAGAATTATCTAAAAACCCTCAAAGTCAACAGAGAAGACCCCTTTAGATTTGTGATATCAGAGTACAGCTATCCTTCAAGAAAGCTAAAGTGCAGCAAAGCACAACTCTAGGAGACATAAACAGAACTCCAGGTAAATGGAAGGCTTGGTTAACTACAGTTGAGTAAGCCTGAGTTGCAGTACTATCTGATAAGGAATAAATGCGTGGATTCTAGAAGTGTAAACCTTGTGTCCCCCACACACTACAGTTCTTTGAAAGAATTAATCAAATAGTGGGTAAAGAAGAACTGATGCACATCATTCAAAAGGTTCTTTTTGTTTTTTAAAAATAATTCTCATAAGGGACTACGAAGAAAATTTGGTTAACTATTGTGGATGAAAAATTGATTAATAGACAATAAACCAGAAACAATACTGAAAGTCTCCAGAGATTAATACTAGGTTAGTTTACAAATTTATTAATCACCTAGAAGAAGCTTATGTGGACAGAAAAGGTGAAGAAAGGCCGAAAATCACCAATAATGCACACTACTGTAAAGGCTGAAAGGCCTTGCTGAATAAGAGATACAATGAAATTCCCCCTTCATAAAATAAACAATACTTAAGGTATGCTAATAGGCTCACTGTTAACCGTTTTAAAAAAAAAAAAAAAAGATTAGCAAAATTTACCAGGGAGAAGGGCAGAATAAGAGAAGATAGAACAGACTGACAAAGTAATGAATGGCAAAGAGAATGCCAGCTAGTGCCCTTACATACCTTTTCCTTTATGAGTATACAGAAACTTTTCATAGAGCTTTACGATAATAGAAGACAAAAATTTTAAATAAAAGAGTACACTATTTCATGCAGTATATAATTACCCATTGAACATGCTGCCACAGGACATGAATAAGGCACAAAGCTTAGTATGTCCCCCAAAGACCTCAGAGATATCAAAATATGGTCCTGTAGTAAAATAACTTAGGGTAAAAAATTAAAATGGAGCACATACCTCATGCTTCAGGGTACTAACTAGGCAAGGTCAGGGAGGAAGTTTCCTTTCCAGTTGTTGTATTCAAAATGATTTATGTTTCAACTTTTAAATGTTCCTAATTCCATCCTAGAGTTCAAATTAAATGAGTAGACACTTATCCAAAAATTCTTAGGCCGTGTTTTTTTAGATACATTCTTTTTGTCTATTTATTTTTCTAAACAGCAGAGCCTTCCATTTCACCCAATTCTTCTTCAACTTCATTTATCCCACCTTCAAAATAATAGCCTAAGAAGTGGTCATGAAGAGCCACTACATCATATATGTAAAAATCCATATTTGGAAAAGAGAGTTCTATAATTTGTTAAATTTTCTCACCTTCTTTCTCAAAATAACCCAAAATTTAAATTCCTATTAATACGTTGGTTCTGTTCATATCACAAAATAAAAACCTGAGCTTGGTAGCTGAGAGAAACCATATTTAACATTTCAACCTGTGTTCAAGAGCTACAGCAAGAAGGGTCCTTTCATAAAACAAAATTTAATCAATTAAGCAACAGAATTTCATGGGATAAGACACTGGAATGCCACATTAAAAAGGTACAGCCCTCTAGGCTCTATCTTCACTATGGGGAGTGAGCAATTCATCTATGAAATAAATTCGTAAATTCAACACAGAAAGAGTAGGCTATGAATGAGTTATGGGCAAAATTCACAGCCTGAAAGGCTGAGAAACTGTGCCTGAATAACTCTGTGGGTCAATAAAAAACAGATGTTAAATTTAAGATTTTTGAAAATAATAAAATTAAGTGTAGACAAGACTAAAGTGATCAGGAGACAAGTTTCCACCTTGTGTCCATTTTGTAATCCGGTCCTCTCCATTTTGGGCTTAGCAATTGCGTGCCACACGTGGTATAAAGCCAGCCGTAGCATTCAAGCTTGACTGAATTTTAAAAGTGACACAGTGATCAAATACACTCCAAGGGCATTCTAGAATTTCAGGGTGCTGCTGACCATTAAAATCAACCTCCTTAGTGCTCACTTCAAATTTAAACAGGATATAAAGTACAGTCCTCAATATTTCATCTATCAAAATACCGTGTCCAGAATATATCACTTGCAAAGAAAGGTCTTATGTGTATCTATCTAAAAAGGCAATGTAATACCAGAGTTAAAAATAAGCAGATAATCTTCTAACATGTAGGATTTATGTTTCTTCTCGAGTATAAAATAAGAATTTGCTTTAGGACACCAATGAGGCAATATCCTTAAAAGATGGAACAAACAGAAAGCTAAGCAGCAGAAGCTCTTGTATGGTATTTGGTTTGGGAGACAAAAGAAGGAATATTTCAAACAGATGGAAAGTGAAATACAATCAAGTTATCCTTACCTGCATTAACTTTCCTTCTGCTGGAGTTATTTCAGCAACACCAGCAAACACACCTTCCAAAGTGAGATTCAGTTTTCCTGTGGGGTCCATTTTCAAGGGGATCACTCTGATAATAGCTTTCTGCTCTGCTGATCTTTCCGACTCCACCGCAGCTGCCAGTACCAGTCCTGTGCGTCCAAAGCCTGCCTGCAGGGTAGCCATCAGCAGCCAGGGCCAGAGGGCAGCCAGCTGCAGCTGGTGGCCACCACTCATGCTACCAGCTGCAGCAATGCACTTCGGCCATACATACTGCTTCCACGGGCTAATACCAAACGCAGGTTCTCAGATTTAGACAAATGAAGGAAGAAAGTATTTATACTTCAGTTTCAGAAAGCCAAGTCATAGTTTTGGCCCTTCCTTTCTCCTATTCCCAAGAACAGGTGGCATTCCTGATCCGGCAAGGAAGAGGGTGTTTTCAGCCCACTTCTGCTTCAGGTAGGTCATTTTCTCCCATCTTCACTAATAATAGTAAAGATACCGCCACTTTTCTTTGGAATTTCCAACTTTGCTTGAGGTTGAATGTCACATCCTGAATTTTTATTATGTCAGATCACTTGGTGCTGGTCTTCCATATGCATCAAATTGTCGAGCCACTAAACCCAATGTTAATGAACAAAACAAGGCAAAGTAAATAACTAAGGCCATGCATCGAAGGTGAGAGTGAAAAACTCCAGCTCAGAAAATGAAGAGATGGTTCTTTTTAAGCACAATTTGTCAGTGGTAAAAGACCATAAAGATCACAGGAGAATTTTGTTTTCATGGGGAAGGAGAGGAAACATTATTTCAGGCCACATCTTGAGAGATGTCCAAAGATGCTATAACATGTGTTCATAAAAGTTTCCACATTAAACTGTATTTCAATGTAGCCAAAGTTCTAGGCCCACTAAATTTATAATACTTTTCATGAACCTAAATATGCTATAATTTTTAAATGTTCTACCTAAATTTGCCTCTAAATTAGGTTGTAATTTATATGTCTTCACATATTACAGGATAATCCTAAGCATCACAACCTTTTCCAACTTGCATAATTAGAAAAATATTTGAAAAGGTTAGCTTTCCAATTATTTTTCCCAGTTAAAAATCGTATTTCTATCTTTATTTTTCTTTCTCTCTTAGGGATTCCAGCTTTTATTCTCCTGCTTGAGAATGCCAAGCACTTTGATTTCCCATGAGATGCTTTTGGAAACTATGATCCCAAGTTTATAATCTGTAATTTTTTAGGTTCTTAAGTAAAACAAAGGACTATTCCTAACACGTTTTCAAATTCCTTGAGGGGGTGGGGTATAAAAGATAGGGGTAGTAGGCTCTACAAGTTCTAAGAAGAATACCCTGAAAAAGTATAAAGCCTGAGTAGGGTAGATCTGTGCTATTTCTACACACACTTGAGAATTTGGGTCTTTGTACAAACAAAATCTCATTCTAAGATTTTAAATGTGCGCCCTTAAGTAAATATAAATGCACTCCAACCGCAAAAGCCCACTGTGTTCAGAGGTCAAATTAAAAAATCTTATAAAGTCTTCAGAATAAGTGCTGAGAAGCCAAGCAATTGAACATGAACCTGTTATACAGATTCTTTTCTTTTGCTGAGGCAGAGGGAGAATAAAAAGAATTTCAAAAGAAATCTGCAAACCTGTTGCGCTGTCGGGCCCACTGGAATCCACGGGGGTGAAACCAATTCAATTATGCTCTTATAGATCCTGCTCAAAAAAGATTTCAACTGTTTAACCAAGTACAGCTCAGTCTTCCACCTTCTTACTCTGCAACCAAACCAAGTGCCCCACACTGCAGGTAGGCGCCGAGAAATTCCGCAGCCTGAAAAAATAATCCATGCAGGTCAAAGGCAGAAACTCACTCCAGGATTAGAGCTAATGTCCCCAAGAACTCTCAAAACACTTATAGAGGATCCAAAATCATTTCTGAAATCTCCTTTCTAACAAAAGTTCTTTTTCTCCCCGAACAGCATATAAAATGATCAAATCTTGAAAGAGAAAAGAAGCCAAGTAACAATTCACTACCAGGAACACAGAAAATCCCAGAGGGAGAAGGCAATATCTCTGAATCATGGATGGACTTAGAAAGTTCGGAAGGATTCGAGTGCTTCCCTTCCAGAAAGACAATTCTGGATCAACTCCCTAGAGGAGGAAGCCTGTGGTTTGTAATTGGTGTTCTAGCTCGAACTCCCTCCCCTGAGACTGCAATCACGCTCTCTACCTGCTGACACAAAGTGAGGGTGGAGCAGCTAGAGGCAACACCCCCCATCCTGCCCCTCCTCCTCCACTGGCTAAGGCACGGGCTTGGGCGGCACACTTAACCAGACACGTTCTTTTGCTCTCTTCTCTCAGCTCCTCTACTCCCTCTATTGAGCCACAGCCAAATTGCATCCAATTCAATCCTCAATTCCTTCTCTAGGTAAGCAAGCTACCACACGTAAATCAGGGCCATTCAAACATATCTAAGCAGATTCTGCACCCAAGAGAGTATAGATAGTGGGATGAGGAAAGAAGAGAGAGAGAGAGAGAGAGAGAGAGAGAAAACCCAGAAGAATGGACACAGGGTTTTGCAAATATATGTTCAAAAAGATTTCTGCTCTTTCCGGGTTTTAGTGTCTAAAAATGGCACAAAGCCAGAATAAAGCGATCCTGTGCTACAGCACTTACTGATTTATTGTTGTCTTATATCTACTATCCTGACAAGAACTCTATCCATTTTGTGTATAGTTTTTCTTCAGCTCTTACTAATTTAAATTTGGTAGCCCTTTTCTAAACTGTACCTGTATGGAGCTTTTAGATCAGGTTGATGTCAGAGGCCTAGAATCTGTTACTTTCTTCTCACATCCTTGGGAGGTGAACTGATACTATGGATCAGACCTATTTTATGCCCTCAATATAAGATTGCATGTACCCTGTTTCCCCGAAAATAAGACCTAGCCGGACAATCAACTCTAATGCATCTTTTGGAGCAAAAATTAAAGAAGACCCGGTATTATATTATATTATATTATATACCCGGTCTTATAGTAAAATAAGACCGGGCTTATATTAATTTTTGCTCCAAAAGATGCATTAGAGCTGATGGTCTGGCTAGGTCTTGTTCTCAGGGAAACATGGTGTCTATGTCATAAATACAAGCAAAGGGGTAAAACATATATGCTTAATGAGACGAATGTAGGCACAAAACCCCCTAATTTTGGCTAATTACCACATTCATGAACTACAACCCTTCCAGTAACCTTGTCATTAAAAATAATGCAAAAGTTTCTAATGTCTGTTTCTAAAATTTGAATTTTCAAATTTTCAGATTATATTTAACTGTGGTCAGACATTTTATTTTTGACCTGCTGCCAATAATCTTTCCAAATTGTACAAATGTACAATAATATGAATGTGGTTAACACTACTGAACTGTACACCTAAAAATGGTTAAGATTTATGTTATGTACTTCTCTAAATTGTGGTAAGAAGCACATAGCATAAATCTTTTTAAAAGTTTTTTAAAATTGTACAAATGAATTGTACAAATTGATCATCTGTAAAAATGTGAATAATTACATTGTAGGTGTGTTGTAACGATTAAATGACATAATGCCTCTAAAAGCAAAAAGTATGAGTGGTCTATTCACCTTGAGCATTTTTTCCCTAAAAAAGGTTTATGGGCGTAGTTTTGACATTTTAGGACTACTAAGTAACCTAGAGCAGAGAGATCATTTCTAAAATAAATTCTTAATTTAGCACTTTTTCTTTATTGGTTGGACATTAAGGACATAATGGAAATACAGACCTTTTGTAACTCCTTTCCTAAGGAAAAGGAATAGATATAATTCTCCTGGAGAGAATTTTTTAAAAATCTGCTACAATTTTATTTTTATTTTACGCATGCCATGCAATAGTACAGCATAAATAATGCAAAATATACATTAATATAGATAATATATGCAACAATATCTTTAAGATAAGCCACTAACGGACTTTGCCTCATCTACTTTTGCTTGAAACTTGCAAAGGAATTAAGAGACCCAAATCTAAGAAATAATACACACACTTAGTTGAAAGAAGGAAAAAAACATAAATGTGGTTGCCCTTTCTTGAGGAAACTCTGAGTTCTGGAAATGATGATAATACATATCACGAATCTGAGTACCCTGATGTACTCAGGATCAAACCAAACAGTTCTGTGTAGTTTAGTTCACTGATACACTGTTTGTTTAGGTCACCAGAATTGACAAGACAAGGAAGAGAAATTATTCTCTGACTTTAATTTCTTGGAGTTATCCCCCGCGTTGATATAACCACAACTTCCATAGAGATGTCCTAAAGATTCCATCACTATGGTAATGAAATTCCCATCTCATTGACATCTACTACCTAATCTTACAAGGGGACAGGTCATCCTTCAGGATCTACTTTCACATCTGGATTGATTAAAGTTACTGAAAACTATTCATCCATTTCCAAAAAACTAGGTTTCTGTAAATGCGTCCAAGAATTGTCCTTATCTTTAATGGCATTTTAAAGATTCAATCTCTATTCAAGTGCAAATGGGAAAAAAAAAGCCAGGACACATTTTCTTAAAAAGCCAGATTCTTTGAAAAACAGAGTATCTTCTCTTTTGAAGTTTACTATTATGATTAATAGTCATAATGACTGAGGTTTCTAATGATCACCAATCAAACAGTAAAAACAAGCAGGACAACAAGTCTAGTTGAAACACTTTATTGTTGACTGATTGAAATTTATTATAGTTAAGGTGCTGAGATACTGAGGTGCTAGTCAGGAACCCTGTTACTATGTGTCAGACCATACTGGCTAATTCACACACAGATTTTATCTTTTTCTACTTTACCCAAATCAGTGATGACACCTTTAGTTGATAGGTAGCAGGCATGTGAGTATAGCAGGAGATCCAGCTCCTTAGTCTTTTGTATTCGTATATAAAAAAAGTTTGGAAAGCTGATAAAGGCATTTTATTAATTAATTAAGCCTTAAAACCACGGAACCCAAATCCATGCCAAGGTTCCTGCTTGACACATGTTCTTCAAAAGATATTATCTCTTTCAACATATAGAAAGCTAAGTAAGAAAGGCATATTTAAGGGAAGAAATGTCACCTACACAGTGTATCAGCTTTTCAACATGACGGAGAAAAGGCAAAGGTCCTTCATTTGGAAATTGGGTCTCCTCTTCACATACTCTGCCAAAATACATAGTCTGGACAAAAGATGTAGGAGTCTTGATAATCTGTTCATCTTTTAAACCTTGGGAGTAAAGATGAATAAATGCCCATCACATAGACACCAACTATTCTAATCAGATGGACCAAACAGGTCATTTTTTCAGAACCTACTTTTCTATCTAAACCAACTCACTGCAGACCAATAGAGCTCATCCTTTCCCAAAAAAACTACTATCTCTGTAATATTCCTAGGGTTTGACATCATTGGGAAGGCACAATGCAATTTAAGAAATGAATTGTTACACCCACAATGTTAACACAGTACTTGTGTCCTATCACAAAGTGCCTTTTCTTTGTAGTTAGTTTCATATTCCTAGGCTTTCCTTTTGTTTCTGTAATGCTTCTTAGGAAAACTGAAGCAGAATCCAATAAGAAAGTTCTAGTCGACTTAAAAGACTTTTAAATCAGCACGTTTCTTGCTGTTGCTGGATGAACAAGTGAGGGATCAACCACAGAAACTGGACAACCACCATACACCTCTCCTAAAATCCAGTTCCACAATCCTACTACTTGAATTTAGAATCCTATAGAGGGGATAGGATAAAAATGTTATAGTCTATCCTACTATCCAAACTTCTCTCAGAAGCTTAAACCAGACATAAACTATTAAAAATATCAGAGGTACAGCTTCTGTTAAATGACTACTAATCAGTTTCTCTCAAAATTTGCACACAATATCTTATAGATGAGAATTTATATTTACTGAATGTAAAAATCTAAAATAAGAAAACACTATGTTAAATCTCTTAATGTTTTTGTTCACGCATTGTACATTTCCCCCTTAAAATAAAAATATTACACATGTATCCTTTATCCTTCTATCCTGCAATATTAATAAAAATATAAAGCTTTAAAACTTTTAAATCTACCAGCATTTATAAATATATTAAACAAGTTAAATACTTTTCTTTAGAAGACATTTAAATAAATGATATATTAACAAAACCTTCTTACCATTTATGATAATGTATCATTAAAATTAAAGAAAGATATGAAAATAGAAGAATGCTCCCATTAATATAAAAGTATTAGGAGCTCCTAAGGTTGATGGGTGGTCCAAGTCTGGATGCCTTGCTCTTAAAAAAGAATGCTGGGTAAGGAAGTAAGAACATTTCCTGGTTAATCACTCAGAAAATTAGCTCTTTCCCAGAGTTTCTTCCCTGGAATTCCTGACCCATTTAGACCTGTGATCTTGGTGACCTTACGCCTTCATTTCTCATACAATCTTCTCTAAAAGGATCACACTGTGACTTGAAACAGATAGACTGAACTCTCCACTGGAGTTGTGCTGACTACAGTTTGAGAGTGGCAAGACGACAAAGCAACACATACAGATTATTTTCCAGTACCATAGATGCAGCAGTTTTTAGAGGCTTTCTTGACTGTAACAGAAGGCCAGGACTTTTCATTTGAAAGGGATCTGGGCAGCAAAAAAAAAAAAAGGCTGCTAGATATTTAGTACTTGTCAAGGTAAATAATCTGAACTAAACAGCTGTAGTAAATACCAAATTCCCAATTTTCAATTAACAAAATTCTCAAATTAACAAAACAAAAATACTTTTTTTTCCTTAACAGAACTGAAAAAAATCCCAACAGTATGTCATGTGCAAGGCTAGTCTGCCTCCAGCTACAGCTAGTGCACAATGTCACATTTGTCATCCATTTTTCACTCTTTTAATTCTTCCTCCTTTGGAAAGTGCTCCTGCTTGCAGGCCACGTCCACCAGCAGATGAAGATCTAGAAAGAAAGATTTGTTTACTCACTCTTAGCCTCTCAGACTGTAGAGTTCAATAGACAAGAAGAATAAGTTGCTTATGTTTCATCTGTAGATTTGGTTCTAAAATCATTATCTCATCAGATTCTCAATTTTAGGTCATTCCTGTATCACTAAAGCACACAGGTGTAGCCCACTTGTCACCCCCAAAGAGACCAACAAAATTTAAAGTGTCTATCCCTTCAGTGATATGGCCAAACCTCTTTTCATTTCAATTGCCTTTTATTATAAGTGGAAAACTAAGGGAAAATGTCAAAGGGATCAGAGTGACATATACAGATAAAAATTCATTTTTTAAAAAAATTCATTTCTTTGACGTGATAAGGATAAGTGGGTGGGTTGTAGAAATATGAAAAAGTAATGCCTTCAGAAATACAATATCAAAATAAGTAATCACTACTTTTCCAAAGTTAAATGCCTTATAAAATTTCCACTTAGGACTACCATACCTGATCTCTTATAAAAACACCTATCTGAAGTGTCTGTAAAAAGAAAGTATGCCCTTCACAGGGGTCAAGAGACGAAAGTGGCTCATTAAGAATGGAAAGAAGTTCTATCATAAGAAAAGATGAAATAGTGCCATTTGTAACAACATGGATGGATCTTGAGATTATTACGCTAAGCGAAATAAATCAGAAAGAAAAAGTCGAGAACCATATGATTTCACGGATACGTGGTATATAAAACTGAAAACAACAAAGGAACAAGACAAACAAATAAAGAAACAAAAACTCACAGACACAGACAATAGTTTAGTGGTTACCAGAAGGTAAGGGGGGAGGGGGATGGTAGATGAGGGTAAAGAGCATCCAATATATGGTGATGGAAAGAGAACTGACTCTGGGTGGTGAACACACAATGTGATATAGAGATGGTGTATTGCAGATTGTGCACCTGAAACCTATGTAACTTTACTAACAATTGCTGCCCCAATAAACTTAAAAAAAAAAAAGAAAGAAGTAAAAAAGTGAGCTCTCCGTTCTGTAATACAAAAAGCTAAGACCATGTATAGTAGACTAAATGGCGTATCTGATACAGGCAGCAATAAAAGGATCTTAATGTGACTTCTAGATTCAATCTAATTCGTTCATAACTTCTAAAGCAACATGACTAGGAAGCCTTTTAGGTTGGTTTTGAAGTTTATGATTTTTGCCATAGTGGCATTTTGGAGTTAAACTAAACTATACAGCATGAATCCTTTATTTCATTCTACATATACTGAGACTTTTGTCACTATAGTTGCAGAACACAGCTTTTGGGGGATTGATCCACAGCCAGGACAAGAGAGCTGATTTAATAAAATAATTCTATCACCTTTGAGAAAAATCTAGAAAGCATCTGGAACTGTACCTAATTTTTGCCATATATTATAAAAGATAGACCAGTCACTAGGGCCAAGTACTAGCTCATCTGGTAAACTACACTACAATCTATCCACAAAAAGTAAGCCATTAATCCAGATGAGCACAGTATGGAGGGAGAACAGACCAACGTTAAGTGGTTAAGTTTATCATTTAAAATAGGCTTCTCACACATCCATAATCATAGCAGCATTATTCACAATAGCCAAAAGGTGGAAGCAATCCAAGTGCCCATCAACAAATGAATGGATAAACAAAATGTGATATATACATGAAATGGAATATTATTTAGCCCTAAAAAGGAAGGAAATTCGGACACATGCTATAACATGAATGAACTTTGAAGACATTACATTAATTGAAAGTCGTCGTTCACAGAAGGATAAATCCTGTATGATTGCACATATATGAGGTACCTAAGAGTAGGCAAATTTATAGAGACAGAAAGTAGAATGGTGGTTGCCAGGGGATGCAGGGAAAGGAGTTATTCTGTAATAGATACAGAGTTCAGTTTGAGAAGATGAAAAAAGTTCTGGAGATGGTGATGGTAGTACAACAATGTGAATGTACTTAATGCCACTGAAATGAACACTTAAAAATGGTTAACGTGGTAAATTTTATCTTATGTACATTTTACCACAATCTAATATTTTGCAATCTAAATAGTGATAATAATAACAGTAATATCTTATATATCACATCTTTTTTCTCTTTTAATTTGCCAATTACTTTTTAAAATAATTTTTTATTTTTCGATTACAGTTGACATACATTATTATGTTAGTTTCAGGTGCACAACATGGTGATTAGACATTTATGTAACTTACGAGGTGATCACCTGATAAATCTAGTACCCATCTGACACCATACATAGTTATTTCAATATAATTGACTATATTCCCTATGCTATACTTTACGTCCCCATGACTATTTTGCAACTATCAATTTGTACTTCTTAATCCCTTCCCCTTTTCCACCCTTCCCCCCCAACCCTCCTCCCATCTGGCAACCATCAAAACGTTCTCTGTATCTATGAGTTTGTTTCTGTTTTATTTTGTTCTTTAGATTCCACATATAAATGAAATCCTAAGGCATTTGTCTTTCTCTGACTTACTCCACTTAGCACAATACCCTCTAGGTCCATCCATGCTGTTTCTGATGGCAAGATTTCATTCTTTTTTATGGTTGAGTAATGTTCCACTGTATCAAAGTACCATTTCCTCGTTATCCATTCAACCACTGATGGATACACAGGTTGCCTCCATATCTTGGCTATTATAAATAATGCTGCAATGAATATATGGACGCACATATATCCTTTTGAAATAGTATCATAATCTTTTTTTCAAATAACTAAAATGCATTATTATAAGGTCATCTAATTAATCCTGATGAGTAAATAGATCCCGGGGGGAAGAACCTCTGAGCTATATGGCTAATTAAGTAAAGCTAGTAATTTCTGAATCTTGCTGCACATTGGAATCACCTCAGGATCTTTTAAAAAATACTGATACCTCATATATTCTGATTTAATTGGTATAAAGTGCAACCTAAGCATCAGGATTTTTAAAAGCTGATCAAAAGATGCAGAAGGAGTAATACCTAATTATGATCATTCTCCAAACACTTCAGCTCCATATCAGAACAAGTACAGGCCATATTGTAACAGAAAATACTAAAAGAAGATTTTGGAATATGAACTGACCAAACTATAACCCAGGTTTGAAAGCAGAGTAGAAATTCTTGATAATAACAAAGGAAAAGAATATTAAAGCAACTATAGATTCACATGGGGAGGGAGACGGAAGAACAACAGCAGCAAATTCTCTTTTTCTCAGTGAACAAATGTCACTTATTTAATTGCTTACTAGGGCTTTTTCATATTGATAGGTTCAACTAATGGACAAGCACACCACAGATAGGCATGTCAAAATAACAATAGCCTCTCTGGCTCTATGACATCCTGGGAGTGAGTTATGTAAAGTAGTATGAGCAACAAAACCCTCTTAACAACCTTAATGACTGGGCTTTAAAATAGCATGTGGCACACAGCTTCTAATAACAAGCATCTAAACATAATAGTTTTACTAAAGTGAACTTCCTTCATTAGCAAAGCTACCAATCAAGGAGTTAGAGTCTAGAGACCAATACAAATACAAAAAGACATAGACTAGCTTGGTGCTACCAGAGATTTATACGATTCTGTTCAGAAGAGAACCTTGCATACTCATCAGAGAAGATAAGTACTTGGGAATCACAGCAGCTGAGTTGGTCTGAAAGCTGAAAGGCTTTGAGGGACAAGAGCATTGCATCTACTTGTTTGGGAATGTTAATTCCTACTGAGAGCACCCTCTAGGGTTTGGGGGCTATTACCTTAATGAAATCTCATCCAGAATCTAATAGTCACAAAATTCCTTTCTTCAGGAATGAAATTAACTTTGCTCTTAAACATTCAGTTTCCCTTAACTATAAATATCCCATCAGAACGTAAGACAGTGTAGCTTCTACAATAAGATTACTATTTGGGAATACTGAGTTTAGAGTAACGTCATTATAGAAATTCGAGGAGCATGACTGAGTCTAATTTTCTTTACCTCTGGTATTTTTAATCCAGAAGGTATTTCCTTAAGTCAACATGTACTCAAAAGGCCTATACCCAGCATGGCAACGACTGTGATTAACAACCTCCTTCTAACAAGTGCACATCTATCGAAATCAATACTATCTGGATACCTAATCAACTTGAAGTCTCTTATTCGATAAAAATTCAGAGAAAGCTTGAAGTGTGAGAAGATGCCTCTACTTAAATAGGGCAGACAAATTTTCAAAATAATTCAGTTACAGAAGGCCTCTGGTAAGTTCTGGGATACAAAATGCCCCCGTTCAGTGGGATACTGAGCAACATAATGACGTTCCAACATTTAGTGTTAGAATCACTCTTTCAGAATTTGGGGCCAAATGAGTGTTTAGAGGTGAGTTCATGAAATTATCATGTATTGGGAGCGCTGGAACCTGACTGATGCTCCACTGCTATCACTACTCTTAATGACAGTGACAGTTAAAATTTAAGTGATACTCTATAGGAATTTTACATTTGGTTCCTATCATTAGTAGTTTAACCTTGGAGTTTAGTATCAAGATAAAAAAGACAAGAACTAAACTGACTACCTCATTGTGAGCTCTCCCCACAAGTACCTCCTTACTCTCTTAAGGGCTTCTCTGGTCATCGATGATCAGGGCGGTGAAAAGATCAGAAACTAAGAACAAGTACTTCCTAATACAGGGTGCAATAGACTGAATGTTCCCTCCCCCCAAATTCATATGTTAAAACCTAACCCCCAATGTGATGGTGTTAGAAGGTGAGACCTTTCGCAAGTGATTAGGTTATGAGGGTGGAGCCCTTATGAGTGAAATTAGTGCCCTTAGAAAAGAGATCTGAGAGCTCCCTTGTCCCCTCTGCCATGTGAGGACACAGCAGGAAGCTAGTCATCTATGAACCAGGAACTGGGCTCTCACCAGACACTGAATCTGCGGGTGCCTTGATCTTGGACTTCCCAGCTGTCAGAACTGTGAGAAATAAATTTCTGTTGTTTGAGCCACCTACTCCATATTATTTTTGTTATAGCAGCCTAAACAGAGTAAAGTCACAGAGAAGGCAAACTTTTTCTGTAATGAACCAGATAGTAAATGTTTTAGGCTTTGTGGGTCACATGGCCTCTACTGCATGCTCAACTCCGCTGTTGTAGTGTGAAAGCGCCATAGATAATATGTAAATGAATGGGTGTGCCTGTGGGTTCCAATGAAACTTTATTTATGGACACTGAAATTTGAATTTCCTTTCATCTTTATGTGTCATGAAATCTTCTTTTGATTCCCCCGCAACCATTTCAAATGTAAAAACCATGCTTATGATGTAGGCCATATAAAAACAGGCAAGTGAGCTAGATTTGGTCCATGGGCCATTGTTTCCCAACTCCTGTTCTAATAGCACACACTAGGGCTATAATCAAGAGAAATTTAAGCAAAACAGAGATTTCATCAAACAGAGTATTGTTATAATAGTTGTCAAAAACTCATTTTTTCTCCAAAGAAGATATACAAAAGGCCAACAAGCACATGAAAAGACGCTCACGTCATTAGTCATTAGGGAAATGCAATCAAAACCACAATGCAAAACAACTTCACATCCATCAATATGGTTAAAATAATAAAACATGAAAAATAACAAGTGTTAGAGGGCATGTGAAAAAATGGGAACCCTTGTACATTGCTGGTGGGGATGGAAAATGGTTCAGCTATTATGAGAAATAGCTTGGCAGTTCCTCCAAAATTAAACATAGAATTACCATATAACCCAGCAATTCCACTCCTAGGTATATACCAAAAAGAACTGAAAATACATACCCAAATACATATACAGATATGTTCATAGCAGTACTTTTCACAATAACCAAAAGGTAGAAACAACCCAAATGTCCATTGGCAGATGAATGCATAAACAAATTGTAGTATATATTAATACTTACAATGTAATATTATTCAGCTGTAAAAAGGAATAAAGTTCTGATACACACGCTACAATGTAGATAAACCTTGAAAACATTATGCTAAATGAGATAAGCCGGACACAAAGATCATATGTTGCATTTCGTTATATGCAAATATCCAGAATAGGTAAATCCACAGAAACAGAACACAGATTAGTAGTTGCCAAGGGCTTGAGGGAGAATGGAATAGGAGCAACTGTTTAATGAATATGGGGCTTTCCTTTGGAGTGATAAAAGGTTTTGGAACTACTAGAGTCTGTGCAACATTGTCAATGTACTAAATGCCACTGAACTGTACACTTAAAAGTGGTTAAGATGGTATGCTTCATGTTATATGTAGTTTACCCCAATTTTTTAACATTGTTCTTTTCCAAGGATTTTTTAAAAACATACATCAGCAAGATAACAGTGTATCTGATGGAGGAAAAAGCAATTCATGCACTCAACAAACATTTAGTGCCACAGGTAATAATCCCTATTGCTGGGGATACAGCAATGACCAAAATAAAGTCCTCGCCATCATGGAACTAACCTAGAAGGGGAGAAAATGATAAATAGAAAATCTCAAGAAGTGATAAACACTATAGAAGAAAAACACAGGATAAAGAATAGAGATTGAGGGAGGGCAGAAAATAGGGAATAGGGTGCTATTTCAAATAGCATGGCCAGGAAGGTATCTATGATGAACTGGCATCGGAGTAGAGAACTGAATGAAATGAAGGAAGAAGCCATATGAAGATCTGGGGGAAGAACTTTTCAGGCAGAGGGAACAGCAATGTGAAGGCATATGTTTAGTCTGTTCAGAGAACAGTGAAGAGACTGCTGTGGCTGGCGTAGATGAGGGAGACAGCTGGTAGGAGATAAAATCAGAGCAGTCGCCAGGAGCCAAATCATTCAGCCTCTTGTAGACCACAGTAAGGATTTTTAGATTTTATTCTAAATGTGATGGAAAAACCATTGGAAAATTTAATCAGGGAAATAATGTTTTTAAAGGACCACTCTGATTACTGTGTGCAGAAAAGACCATAGGGGCCAACAGTGGAAGCAGAAAAACCAGTTAAGAAACTATCGCAGTCCTCTAGGCAAGAGAGGATAGTGGCTTGGACCATGGTGATGGCATGTAAAGGTGATGAGAAATGGTCAGATTCTGGATCTACACTGAGATAAAGCTGACAGGATCTGCTGATGGTTGGATGTGGGATGTGACAGAAAAGGGTCAAGAAAAGACTAAGATTTTTGGTTGACTAGAGGTAACTAGAAGTACTAGTTCTTGAAATAAGTAAAATTGGTGAAAAGGTGTAACATTAAGTTTCGGACACCTATTGGACATCCAACCAAAAATGTAGCATAGGCAATAAGGTATGCAAGTCTGGTGTACGGAGAAGATTGAGACTTAAGATATAAATTTAGGAGTAATCACAATAAAGATGATAATAAAACCAATGAGACTGGTGAGATTACCTAGGAATTGAATAGAGAGAGAAGAAAAGAGCTCTAAGAACTGCGCTCTGGGACTCATCAATATTTAGAAGTCAGGGAAGATAAACTATGGAGTGGAGTGGCCAGTGAGGTTGAAGGAAAGAAAACCAGGAAAGGATAATGTTCCAGAAGCCAAGCGAAGAAAGTACTTCAGGAAATTTAAAGTAGTCTGTTCAAATGCTGCTGAGGTACAGTAAAATGGGGACTGAGAACTGACCATTGGATTTTCCAATGTGGCAGTCATTCGAAACCTTGATAAGAGTTTTACCTGAGCAGCAGGAATGAAAACCTGATTGGAAAATCCAGTTGAGATAAGGATATGTTTTCAAGGAGCTTTTCTCTAAGGGGAAAAAAAAAATGGAGTAGTAGCTGGATGGAAATATGAAGAAAGGAAAGGTGAAAACCTATGATGGCATATTTGTACTGATGGGAATTAGCTAATATAAAAGATAAAATGTGATTAATGAAGAGTAAGGGGGGATAACTGTAAGTGCTAAGTCCACAAGTACACAAAAGGGGACGGGATTCTGTACACAAATGGAAGGATTGGCCCTTTTCCATTGTAATAGGAGAAAAGGCAGGGTGTATTGTTACACAGGAGGTAGACTGATAGATTTGTTGGTGGGAAGATATGAAAGTTCTAGCTGCTTCTATTTTCTCAGTAAAATAAGAAACAAGATCATAGCTGAGGATGAAAAGAGAGGAGGGGTGTTGGAAGTTGGAGCAGAGAGAAGATATGATAGAGTAGTTTTGAAAAATGGAAGTGCCCTGACTAGGGAAATATAATAGGATTGCTCGCAACACTGAGAACCCACATGAATTTTAAGTGAGACCGTCATTTCAAAATTATTTAGCAGTAATAAACATAATAATAAGTATTATGAAAAGAATAATTATTGCTCAAGTTCCATTGCTACCAAGTACTGACTGTTTACTATGTATCAGGCATTATATGAAGCCAGTTATATGTTTTATATCATTATTACCTTCATTTTAGAGATAAAAACCTGAGGCTCAGTAAAGTGAATATGTCCAAGATTACCACAGTAAATGGTAGAATCCAGATTTTAATTTAGGTTTTCTAATACCAAAAGTTTCCTTCCTATCGACTATGCTGTACTGCCTCTAATAGATAGTATACAAATCTTATACTGACTTTGGTTAAGGTCATGTTTTCACAGACCAACTGGTAGGCTAAGTTCCTTCAAGAAAAAATAATTTGCATCTTCATCAACTGTATGTCTGCTTACATTTTCATTACAAAAGTTAACTTTTTTGCAAAGAGGTTCTAGCGTGAGTCATTTATTTGCTTCCTGACCCTAATAAAATGAAAATGTGATTAGATGTCATAATAATGACAATATTTCACAACTCTGCTGTTTCACAGCAGGAAGCCAAGGTCAATTAAGACTCATCTATCAACACCACTGACCAAAGGATAAAGCTTTACTCAGGGAAAAAAAAAACAATAGGAAGAGTTAATAAAGATAATTAAGATGCTAATTATTTTATCAGTTACACGTATAACAATAATATATAGTGAAAGGGAGGAAATTATTATTTTAACAGCAGGCACCAGAGTTCCTCTTGGGGAGGTAACTGTCATTGGTGAGGAATGTATCTTGACAGGTTGTTTTCATGGGGGAAGATGAGGCCTCAGGGACATTATGAAATACAAGTGATATCTAACCTCTTCCGCCCAAGTAAGACAGAATTCAGGACCTGGGAAAAGAACAGGAAAAAAAGAGGAGAAGAGAAGGTATGGTGAAGTACAAGGAAAGACGACAACATGGCAGAAGGTCATATTCACTAGACAAAGAAAGGTGAGAAAGTGGAAAAGTGATTGAAGGGCTTTTGAAAAGAAGGATGCCTAACACTCCATTTAAATTATTTGCAATATTTTAAATGCAAACCCTTTCTACTTCCCTAAATCTTCAGAAAAGTGTGCCACACATACAAATGCGTAATGTAAATGCTTGGCGAAGGGGAGAAATCAAATGAACGGGGGGTAAGCACTGCATCTGGTATGGCATGGAAAAAAAAAGGGAAGCACAGCTTTAGGAGGCGAGAGGTGAGAAATGGATGAATCTGGAATTAAGTAGAAGCAGAAACTCCAAAGTAAAAGTGAATGTAAGCCTCAGAAATCCTCAGAAATCTTGGAAAAATATTTTTGGTGTGAGATAAGGTTAACTGGAGTCAATCATATCTAAACTTCAAAAGTGAGGTTAATATCTGAGATATAAATATTTTTTCAAAACATTCTTTAAATCACTTTCCTATTATTTTGAGGCTTTTATATTCATATTATAGGAATACTTTAAAATATTTAAACTATTTTTAGTATTTTGGAATTTTTTTTTTCAATTTAAAAAGTCTAGGAAAACACAAAAAGGGGGTGAAAATTTCCCATACTCCCACCATTGTGTAGATTCATATACAAATTGAGAAGTAAAAAAATACCTCTTTACACCTCTAATTCTACATTCCCAGAGGTAACCACTGTTTACATATATATATATATATATATATATATATATATATATGTTCTCATATACTTCCAGATTTTTTTTTCTGTAATTATATAGTATATACTTTTCCTCCTTTTATCCTTTCTAGAAAGGGGACTGTCCTAGACATATGCTTCACCTTGCTTTATTTATTTAACATTATTATGAACACTTACTATATTCCCAGGTAACAACATATCAAGCTACTTTATTTTCTTAAATGGTTGCACAGTATTTCATTACATGAATTTATCATAATTTATCTAGTTCCCTATTATCAGGCATTTATGCTTTTTCCAAATTTCTGCTACTATAAATAACACCAGTGAACTCTGTACTAGAGATTCCTAGGAGTGGAATTCCTGAGTCAAAGCACAAGAATTTTAGTTATTTATAGAGAATGCCAAATTGCCCTCCAAAAAGCTCTACAAATTTATATTCCAATTACAGTGTATAAGAAGTTCCTTTTCCCCCTACAAACTTGGGTATTAGTAAACTTGGATATTATCAATAGTTTAAGTTTTGCCAGTCAGATTGGCAAAAAATGTTTTAATTAATTTGCATTTCTCTGATGACTGATTTCACTGAGGGGTTCAACATCTTTCTATACACTTATTGGTTGTTTGTAGTTCTTCTTTTGAACTGCACATTAATATTTTGTTTATTTTTATTGAGTTGCCTTTTTATTGATTTGTAGGAGCTTTTACGTTTATGAATACAATCCTTTATATTTTCTGTTGTAAATATTTTCTCTTACTTCATGTAACAGAGACTTCTAATTGTCTCCTAATATTTCTTCTTCCTTTAAATAAATCATGGTATTGTTCAAAAACACAAATGGTCTCCAGCTAAAGGCTGCATTTCCAAGTTCCCCTGCAGCTAGTTAGACCATGTGACCAAGTTCTGGTCAAACTGACGTGAGTACAGTGATAATTATGCTCATAAAAAGAAGAGATAATTATAGCGGGCTGCTGGCTGACATGTGGATGTAGTGGTGAGCCATCTTTAATCATTCAACACCTGAGGACTCACAGAGAGAAGTGAAGCTGCCACATCAGCTCTGGATAGCTCACAAACTGGATCATGAGGGAAAAATAAACTTCTAAATTGTTTAAGCCATCGTTTTGTTTGTTTTGTTTGTTACAGCAACCTAACTTATATGTGAATTAACATGGAATTAAGAATGTAGAAATGAGGTGCTGCTGTAATTCAAATTAAAACATGTGGTATTGGCTTGGCGGTCAGACAGAGAAGGTTAAGACACAGCAGGCTAGAATGCTGGTGATCTTTATAATCTATATCAAAACATTTGGTAAAACTGTTGCCTGTGAGGCAGACCACAGGCCAAGTGAGTACATAACCATAGGGGAAAAGGCTGACAAAATTCATAATGCGTTGGCTGTTTCTTCACACATTCAGCAAAGCCCTAAAACAAGAGGTAGGCAGTGTACAAGTAGAGAGGGAAGGGAATATTTCTCTGCTTGTGGTTGATAAACAATTGACTAGGGTTCAGTAATTTGGGTTGTGCATCCAACTGCTGCAATATCCCAACTTGAAGCAATTGTAAGAGGTAGCTCTAAAGAGGGCCTCAAGCTTCCCTCAAGTATCTCTGATAGACAGTGGGAGAGAGCTCTATGGCAAAGAGCAGGGTAAGGGTGTTATCTCTCCAAACACATTCTTTCAGATGATCTCAATATAGGTGTCATTATGTTGAGGGAAGGGGATGGGCAAAGCACAGACAGTAAATCAAATACCAGACTTTTCAGGTTTTAAAACTATCTAAATGAGACCTCTGACTGTTACAACTTACATTTGGAATGAACAAAGGCAAACAAAACAAAAGTCTACCATGTTTTGTTTTTTTTAAGAATTGAAATGCTAGAGAAATAACTAGCATTTATACAACTGGCCTGCTGTGTAACTTTTCAGGCTCTAAAGTAATCCCCAGACTCTTTAGATCCACTCAAGCAGAAAGTAGGCAACAAAAACTGGATTGCTCCAAAGAAATACATATTCCCCAAGGACTACTTCAACATAATGATTTGTGTATATCAATAGTGTGTTCCTTTTTATTGCTAAGTAGTATTCCACTGTATGGATATACAGGAATGTATATATCCATTCACTCTTTGATGGAAATTTGTAGTTGCCCTTAGGGCTGTTTAGCTATTACAAAAAGCAAACAAAAAAAAACACCTGCTTTGTACATTCATGTATAAGTCTTTGCGTGGACATGGATGGACTGGGTGGTGGGTATATGTTTCACTTAATTTTAAAGAAACTGCCAACTGTCAAACTGTTTCCAAAAGTGGTTATCCTATTTTTAATTCCCACTAGCAATGTATGAGAATTCCGAGTGCCTCATCAACAGTTGGTATGGTCCTGTTATTTTCCTTTTTAAAAATTTTAGCCATTCTATGAGATCCAAGATGGTGTAGTAGATAAACACTGTGCTTGCCTCCTCCCGTGAACACATTAAAAATACAACTAAATTATAGAACAATCAACATAGAGAACCATCTGGACATGTGCATCCATACATTCATTGCAGCATTGTTTACAACGGCCAAAATGTGGAGGCAGCCTCTGGGTGTCTTGTCGATGGGTGAGTGGATAAAGAGGAGGTGATACATATATATACATATATACAATGGAACATTGCTCAGCCATGAGAAGGAATGAGTTCTCGCCATCTGTGGTGGCATGGAGGGTATTGAGCAGAGTGGAGTGCCAGACAGAGAAAGACAGACGCAGTGTGATTTTGCTTATATGTGGAATCTAAAGAACAAAATGAACAAACAGAAACAAACTCATAGATACAGAGAACATTCTGATCGTTGCCAGATGAGAAGGGTTTCGGCGGGGGGGGGTGTAAAAGGGGAAGGGATTAAGAAGTACAAATTGGTAGCACAAAACAGTTATGGGGATGTAGAACAAAACATAGGGAATATAGTCAATAATATGGTAATAACTATGTAGAGTGCCAGGGGGGTACTGGACTAGTCAAGGGGATCACAAATTATATAAATGTCTAACCACTATGCTGTACACATGAAATTAATATAAAATAATATTGAATGTCAACTGTAATTGAAAAATTAAAAAAGGGGAAATAGGTGAAAGGCAGGAAGAGGTCCAAATTTCCAGGTATAAAACAAATAAGTCATGTGGATGTAATGTACAGCATGGGAAATACAGTCAATAATATTGTGATAGCATGGTACAGTGTCAGCTGGTTGCTGGACTTATCATGGTAATCACTTCTTAGGTATGTAAATGTTGAATAACTATGGTGTATACCTGAAACTAATATAAGATTGTATGCTAGCTATATTTTTAATAAAAATCTTAAAAAATTTTAGCCATTCTAATGGGGATATAATGATATCACATTGTATTAATTGTATTGTATTAATCTGACTTCCTTGATGATTAAACATGTTAAACATCTTTCCAAGTGCTTACTGGCCATTTTTATGTCTTCTTTTGTGAAATGTCTGTTCATATCTTCCCATTTTTGAATTGCATAAGAGTTCTTTTTACATTCTAGATATGTCCTTCATTTTGATATATGTTATCAATATTTTCTCCTAGCCCTTGGCGTGCTTTTTTGTTTTCTGAATGGTGTCTTTTAAAGAGCAAAAAGTTTTAAATTTTGATGAAATCTAATTTATCAATTTTTCTTTATTAATCATGCTTTTTGTGTTCTAAGAAATTTTTGCCCACCTTAAAGTAGCAGTTTTTCTTTTTTTTTTTCCAAGAAATTTTATAGTTTTAGGTTTTATATTTAGGTCTGTAATTCATTTTGAGTTAATTTTTATGTATGGTGTGAGGAATGGGTCAATGCTACCTTCTGTTAAAAAGACTTTCTTTTCTCCACTGCATTTGCCTTGGCACCTTTGTTGAAACCCAATTGACCACACTGTGGATCTATTTCTGTACTCTCTATTTTGTTTTACTCCTATGTCTACCTTTTCACCAATACCAAACTATTTTGATTACTGTAGCTTTATGTAAGTCTTGAAATCAGGTGAGGTGTCCCTCAACTTTTTGTTTTTAAAAATTGCTCTGGTTACTCTATGTCCTTTGCATTTTCTTTTAAATTTTAGAATCAGCTTGTCATTAAAAAAAAAAAAAAAGTCTACTGGAATTTTGATTGGCATTGCATTGAATTTCTATATCAATTTGGGAAGAACCATCACTTTACCATATTGGGTGTTCTTATCCATGAACATGCATATCTTTCCATTTATTTATGCCTTCTTTAATCTCTTTCAGCAAAATTTGTAGTTTTTAGTGTAGAGGTCTTAGACATCTTTTTTCAATTTGTTTCTAGGTATCTTATGATTTTGGTCCTACTGTAAATATTTGGTTTTTCTAAATTTCATTTCCAATGATGTGCTGCTAGTTTATAAAAATACGGTTGATTTTTTTATATTACCCTATGTCCTGCAACCTTGCTAAATTCACTTATTCTAGTAGTTGTTTTATAGATTCCCTAGACTTTTTTTACATAAATAATCATATCACATGAAGTACAATTTCACTTCTTCCTTTCCAATCTTTACGCCTTTTATTTCTTTTTCTTGACTATTACAATGGTTAGGTCCACCTGTACAATACTGAATAAAGTGGTAAAAGAGGGCATCCTTGCCTTATTCCCAGTCTCTGGGGTAAACAGTTCAGTCTTTCACCATTTATTACGATCTTTGCTATACATATTTTATAGATGCTCTTTATCAATTTGAGGAATTTTCTCCTATGCCTACTTTATTGAGAGTTTTGATTATGAATGAATGCTGAATTTTGTCAGGTGCTTTCCCTGCATCTATTGAAATCATTTTTCCCCTTTATTCTGTTAATACGGTGAATAACACTATTAAATATTTGAAAATCAATGAAGCCTTTCATTCCTGAGACAAACTCTACTCGATTATGGTGTATTATCCTTTTTAAATATTGTTGGATTCAATGAACTAGGATAAAGAGACCAGAAAGAAACCCAATACAATATTAGCTGCATTAATAAATGTGTGACTTTGAACAAGTTACTTATCCTCCACAAGCCTAACTTTCCTGATCTCTTAAAATGCTAACAATACCACTTTCATCGAGTTTGTTGTGTAGCATAAAAATAGGTATGCAGTAAATACTAGTTCCTGTCCTTTTCTAAATTGCATTCCAGGTTTATGCCATGTTTTAAACATCTTTAGTGGTGAGAAATCTTAATTTTTGATCATGGGTTGGATCACATACTCAACTAAAAGTAACTGTGAAAGCCAAGTTTAATGAATGAGTGATCAAGATACTTTTTAGTCTAAAAGGTGTTTTGCAAAAAGAACCCAATGAGTCTAAACAACGTCTCGAATATATCACTATTAGTTTACTTTTTGGAGAAAGTCTCACAGAAGTTCTCAACATTTTTCAAATTTTTATAGGTTAAGATGACTGACTAAATCTACTTGAATTGCATGCCTCTGCCATGCATATAATTTGAGAATATTAAAGTTGCTCACTGTAGATTCTGATGACGTGTTTTTGGATCACAGAAGGAACACATTTTATTAGATGTCACCATTTTCTTTAAAAAATGATTTTTCCCAATTTGCCCTAGAGTAAAACCAACTGTATGTATGTGCCTAAAACAATCACTAATTCTGGGCTCCTACAAACCACAAGAGAAACAATCCTAGTGACACAGAGTCATACTTTACGGTATCTTTATAATGTGCTGAGGATAATGTGTTTAATGTCCATCTAGTTTTTCCTGCTGCAATGTAAGTGCATTTCCTCTTGTCCTATAGTCTGTTAATAAGAGAACAAGTGCATCTATAATTACAAAGTCTTTGGCATCTGAAGCAGTTATTAAATCACTCTTCATCTTTGCTTTCTCCAAGTTAAATAATCCACATTCCTTCGCTTTTACTTACTATGTTCTACCTTTTCAAAAACTCAAATTCTTACAGGAAATATTAGGGGAAAAAACTTTTACATACTTTACAAGGACAATTAAGAAAAAACAGAGTTAAAATTAGTTATATACACAGCAATGTGATAAGTATAATACAAATAATAATAAATGAAGACCCAGAAAAACTGTCATTCATATATGAATTCTACACCATGTTTCTACTTCTAACATTCTAGAACATGATAATCCTTACCAGGGGACTTTCCTTGCTGTGAGTTGCTTCTTCGCTCTCTGTATCTGGCTGGAGTGGAGAAACCTGTGTCTCTACTAGGTTTGCTAGCAGTCCCCATTTCTGAAATAAGGAATCCCATCTGTTCTGAAGGCAAGATATTCTCAGGTGGATTGGTCTGGCTTTTTATTCTGGCATCCACCTAAAATATTAAACCCACTCATTATATTGAATTTCCCCAAATATCTATGAGAAGTTATTTTATCAGAGGAGTTCTATTATAGAAACATGATGCAACAAACATGCTTGTAAAGATCCTTATGAATACTACTAGCTTTGATTATGTTGATCTAATTTGAATATTTGGTAGTCAGATGTGTATCTTCCTATAATACAAATTATAATACATGCATAATTTGAAATGCATGTAGAGCTAAAACATTTACTTTTTACTCACTGGAAGATTTACCATGAAGCTTGTTGATTCTTTTTTGGAAAAACTCACACACAAAAATTTACAATTGGTTAAGATCACTATCTTTTTCCACGCTAGCATCCCCTCCATCAGACTTCCCTCCTGTTGGTCATATTGAAATGGCCATAGGCATAATCCTATTGGATGATGTCGCTGGGGCTGTGGACACTTTATTCTACTAATTTTGTATTCTTTGTCTTAAAGAGGCCCTCAAAATTGTGTAAGCTTCACCCCTATAAAATCTAGATCTGCCTTGTTTATGAGATATGAGTTTCTTTCTTGGGAGTTCCTAAGTTTTCTTTGAAATGTCAAATCCCTTCAAAAAAGTGACCAATTTCTGAAATACTCTGTTTCCTTATGAATTTATTTAAAAATAGAACTATATAATGAAATAAAGCTAGAAATTAAAATCATAGCTTGCAAAAAAGCTGTTTAAATATATATTTTAGAGAAAAAGTAACCATGTGAATGCAATTCTAAGATATGAAATCTAATATTTTGGATGTGACTATGAAGGAACAAAGACAAATTTATGTTTTTTCCATAGGCATATTTGAAACATAATGGGCCTATCTTTGGTCTACTGAATTTATATTATTTTAACACAATATACTGGGTCTCAACAGTTGGGCTCAAAAAGAAAAATGAGTTGACAGAAACCTTAAGACATTTGGGTTTAAAATTAGAGCTAAAAAAGAATGTATTAAAAAAAAACTTCCTAAAAGTTATCTTGGGACTCTCTAACAATGAAGATAGTTTTCAGTCACATTAAAGAAATAAAATCCAAAATGAGAAGAAAAAAAGGGCTAAGATCAAGAAAAAAATTAACTCTTTTACTTATTAAAGAAATACTTATTAAATTAACTCAAAAAGTGATTTTAATCTGTATGTTCTTTTATTTAGAATCAAAGTTTATTCATTTTCTGGTCCCAAACTAGCAGCAATAAAGGAATTAGCCCCTACCTTCAGAATATGTCTCTCAAACTAGAGTCAGAGTTCTGCTTTAGGAACGCAGATATTAGTAAGGAAATTCAAACACAGTATACTCACAAGTCAAATTAGAATTCAATAATGATATAAGAAAGCATAATAATACCTCCAACCATCTTCTTATTTCCTTCCATACTACAAATGGTTAGGAAGTCCTGATATTATCTGTCAGATATACCATCCCTTCTGAGTAGTGGAATTTAATCAGTCGAGCACACCTAGTCCATCCAAATTAAGATAGGAAACAGGAAGCAAACCTGAAGGCATGCTTTTACATGAAAATAAATCTTATGCCACAATGCTCAAACTGCCTCTCTAGAGATTGACTTCAGACCATATAACATAGTAGAGGATGCCTGGGGGTTAATGTTACTTCTTTCTGAATCTTTTGTGCAGAACCACTGGGACATGATGCTTCTGGAAAGCATAATGAACTGGTATTAAACCGAAATAAAATGTGAACAAACTCTCCACTAGAACAGTCTTTAGCAAAAAGAATTAGGTACTTTAAGCTTTACTAGGAATTTTTCTTTTCCCCTTACCTGGTGTGTGCTGAACGGTAGCCCTTCCTGCACAAATACTAATGAAGTTGGAGATGAATTATGGCTTAGCTGCTCCTTCACTTTGATATGAGCTTGTTGAATGGTTGCAGATTCCTGCATTGTAGTATTTTCAACAGGCTGAGCTGTGTGGATGGTATAGATGTACTCAGGTGACTGTGGTAGAGAGCAGGTAATTGCTTGTTCTGTCCCGACCACGAAAGATGTAATATCAGAGCCTACAGGAGTAAGTGGCTCCAGCTGGCTAGCCTGACTTGTGGAAGATGGATTGCTGTTGCTTGAATTAGCTAGGATATGTTGGCCTCTGTTAGACTGAGATGTTGGGCACTGATTCTCAACAGGCTCCACCTTTACCATCTCCAATTTAGGGGAGGAATGCAATTCATCTACTATCTGAAAAACAGCCTCTAGGTTTACTTCTGTCTTTTTATTTTCATCAGTAGCACTGCAAGTCCAATTAGAAGGCAGAAATTCAACTGGATAGGAGGACTGCATTGGAGGATTCTGGGAAAAGAGAAAATAGGACTGTTTGGATAGAAAATTAAATATGAGATTAAGGAGGAAAGCAACAACATTTAGGCTGATGAATGCTAAACATAAATAGATTAAACTTAAACTAAATCTCACTAAGAAAACTTGGATGTCAATCAACTTTTCAGCAGTGGTAGCTTCAATTTCTATTGTTAACATTTACTTACTGTGTTTCCCCGAAAATAAGACCTAGCCGGACAATCAGCTCTGATGCGTCTTTTGGAGCAAAAATTAATATATAAAACTATAGTAAAATAAGACCGGGTATAATATAATATAATATAATATAATATAATATAATATAATATAATATAAAATACCCAGCCATATTTTACTATAAGACTGGGTCTTATCTATAATAATATAAGACCAGATCTTACATAAATTTTTGCTCCAAAAGACGCATTAGAGCTGATTGTCCAGCTAGGTCTTATTTTCGGGTAAACATGGTAGCAATTATATGTCAACCACTATGTTAAGTTTAATACTTAAATTTAATACTGGGACATGATGCTTCTGGAAAGCATAATGAACTGGTATTAAACCCAAATAAAATCTGAACAAATTCTCCACTAGAACAGTCTTTAGCAAAAAGAATTACGTACTTTAAGCTTTATTAGGAATTTTTCTTTTCCCCTTACCTGGTGTGTGCTGAACAGTAGCCCTTCCTGCACAAATACTACTCAAGTTGGAGATGAATTATGGCTTAGCTGCTCCTTCCAATAATTTCTCAGAGTTAAAAAACAAAATAAAAAAGCGATCGTACCCAAATACCTATTTGCTGATAAAATGTCTGTATACCAAATTCTTCCATAAAGGTTGACAAAAACATCACTTCTATCTATCATACACTGTTTTAGGAATTCAGTAAGGAAATTTCAAACACAGGATGCTCACAAGTCCACCAATGCTTCTATAGATTCAGGGGGAGGTACTGATACTCTGTTCCAAATGATCTCAGAAAAAATGGATGGAATATCGAATGTCCATTGGTTCCTGAGATTTACTTTTAATAATAAAAAAATAGATTAAAACTAGCTGTCACTTTTAGATTGATATCTTTAAGATGTATTCTCTTATACGTAGTACTTTGTACAGAGTAGGCATTCAATGACATGTTTGGTAATAAATGATCTCAAGCTGTGAACATAAAATACTGAAAAGTAACGATTAAATAAAACATGTAATGAGTTGATGCTGCCAAATGTAGAGCTTTGCACAGAGTAGGCATTCAATAAATGTTTGTTGATTTATTGATGTTTCAAATTATAAACATAAAATACATACGTTATTAAATAAATGTGCAGGGTGCTGATGTTGCCAAACACACTACAAAGATTGTGTCAATGATTTAAAGAACACTAATACCAAATAACGCATATTTCAATAGTTTAAGCATCAACCTACTTTTACTATAGTCAACAGCACCATTTATTGAGTTCTCACTATGTGCCAGGCACATGCAAAGTGCTTTGCATACATTATGTCATTTAATCCTTATAAGAGATCTATGAAATGTGATAATCTCCATTTCCAAATGATGAAACTGAAGTTCAGAGAAACTTTGTAATTTACCCAAAGTCATAATGAAATAACTTATAAAGCCAGGTTTCAGACGTAGGGTCACCTTATTCAAGAGTTCTTGCTCTTTTAACTATTACAATAAACTGACCATTCACGCACACACTTACCTACAGTCCAATTAACTGTATTAATTCTAGAATGGCACCCAAAACACTTTCCCTTTCTTTCCATTTTAAAATCTTATGTCTACCTTTCTCTATTTTCCTATAATAAACATGTAGTGTCTTTGTAGTAATAAAAGGTCTTTAAAGATGTTTTAAATAATTTAAGACATGAACATAATCAAGATATGAGCACTGTCACAGCATCTCCAGTATGATTCATGGGAGAGAGTGTGTGGATCCACAAACAAAAACATCTAATTTGTGTGATAAATATGTCCCTCTAGTCAAGATAAATAGAACGGACTATGATGATTGATGATATCTGCCATTAAAAATGTCCAACTAAGTCCCTCTGATCTGATTCTATATTCTTCAAACAACAATCTGATTATCGTTTGACTTTCCATGTAGATTTTCTCAAAAAGAAAAAAAAAGAATGTTCTTTTGTGTACTGGAATGCCACAAATAAGATATTCTCTTAAGAATGGAAGCTATGGAAGAAGAACTGACTCTGGGTGGTGAACACACAATGTAATTTATAGATGATGTGATACAGAATTGCACACCTGAAATCTATGTAATTTTACTAACAATTGTCATCCCAATAAATTTAAAAAAATAATAAAAATAAAAAAGTTAAAAGGGAAAAAAATGGAAGCTATCTCAGCTGCATGATATCAAAAGCAAGCACATAATTACAACCTTTATGCAATTATAGCATAAAAATACAAAGCATGTTATTTAACCTAGGAATGGCAGTCTAAAACATTTGAATCAAAGCAATTGTTTCATGATAAATAATGAGAAGATCATTGAAGTACAGTGTTTATAACATGGGGGCTGAAGGAAACCACCACTTAAATTTCTAATTTTTGACATTGTTTTTCTTTTTTCCTTAAAAAAAAGTAAGTACCATCTTGTAAGAATCTGTCATTTAATGACTTATAACCTTTTAGGGTTTGTCGGGTATTCATTTCACCACAGAAGAGCCTAGAACAGCACTGTTCAAACTAACTTTCAGCAATGATGGAAATATTCTCTTATCTGTGCTGTGTAATTTGGTAGCCACTAGCCTTATGAGACTATTGAGCACTTGAAATGTGGCTAACGTGACTGAGGAATGCATTTTAAATTTTATTCAATTTTAATTAATTTAAATTTAAATTAGAAACCACACGTGGCTACTGCGTACTATATTGAGCAGTGCAAGCTGAGAAGAATCCTCAGGCATCATTTATGTCAACTCTCTTTTTTTAGAATTGAGAGAATTGAGGTCATAATCCACAGCTTTCCTCTAGCTATTCATTAAGATAAAAGTACACTTTGAAATTCTGGAAGGTCAACAATATTGTACCTGATATACAGAGTATGAGGTCTGACAATTAAGTTTGCAAACTTGTTGCAACAATGTTGCTAACCCTTTTTGATATCAGAGGGATTATTCATTATGAATTTGTACCAACTGGACAGTTAACCAAGTTTACTACTTGGAAGTGCTGAAAAGGCTGCATGAAAAAGTCAGACGACCTGAACTTTTCGCCAACAATTCATGGCTCTTGCATCACGACAATGCACCAGCTCACACGGCACTGTCTGTGAGGGCATTTTTAGCCAGTAAAAAAATAACTCTACTGGAACACCCTCCCTTCTCACCTGATCTGGCCCCCAACGACTTCTTTCTTTACCCGAAGATAAAGGAAATATTGAAAGAAGACATTTTGATGACATTCAAGATATCAAGGGTAACAGGATGACAGCTCTGATGGCCATTCCAGAAAAAGAGTTCCAAAATTGCTTTGAAGGGTGGACTAGGCACTGGCATTGGTGCATAGCTTCCCAGGGGGAGTACTTCAAAGGTGACCGTAGTGATATTCAGCAATGAGGTATATAGCACTTTTTCTAGGATGAGTTCGTGAACTTAATTGTCAGACCTCTTATGTCCATTGTTCCAAGATCTTACCTGGAAGTAGTTGCAGTGTGCATAGGAAGAGGCAGTGGGAGTGACACAACTACTGAGAGCATCAATGTGGGTAGGAGGAGAGCAGCACTGTAGCACAGCTGGAACAAATTCAAACACAGAACAGCCATCAACCAAAATAAACCTCTATAGCATGCAAGGGACTCCCCTTTTTCAACTTGGAAAGAAAAGTTTCAAAAGCTTTCCTTTGTGGGTGCGATAAAATATATTCAGGTACTATTATTTGTTGAAAACAACATGGTAGTAAAATAATTTTAAAAGCCATTTAAAAGGGTCATATCTTCTTTTATGAATGATTTCTTTAGCACCGAAACACTTTGTTACCTTTCTAACAAAACATTTATTCTTATTAAAAGTAATTTCCTTTTGTTAAAAATATCAGAACATATTTGGAATTCCAAAATAATTATTTCAATCATTTTAACAGTAACAAACATTTGCAGGAGGGTGTGTTTTTAAGGATAGATTAAGTATGAAATACTCTCCAAACAATTCCTAGTATTATATAATGCATCCAGTGAAATCTATGAAAAAAATGTTTTAACCATTTAGAAAAGGAGTTAGGAATTCAGATTCTACAGCCAGACTGAAGATCCTGGAGATCCGGGAGCCCAGATCCAAAAATTTAATAGCTGAATAAATTTGAGCAAGGTTAATCTCTTTAGACAGTCGGTTTCTGCATCCTATTAGAATAGGAATAATAATAGTACCTATCTAACAAGTTTGTTAATAATAATAGTACCTATCTCACAAGTTTGTTGTGAGGAATGAATGAGTTAATATGCATAAAGCACTTAGTACCAGCATACAGTAAGCAATCAATACATACATAAATAGCTCACACGGCTATTATTTTTAACTAAAGAAATACATTTTTTCCAAACTTTCTCTCTATAGCTAGGACACCATGAAAAGATTGAACTCTTTATAGTGGGATAGTTATACTTACAGATGCAGTCTTAATAATAGGTTGAGTCTCCTCTTTTCCAGAGAGAGACTCTCCAGAATGAATGAGAATCAGTTATAACATCACACCTTTGGATTAAACAGAGGATGACATTTATTGAGCACCTACCATGTCCCAAGCACAGTACTAGGTGCTTTACATATTTTGCTTCATTTAATCCAAACAACAACTGACTGAGGTATTAACATTACTTTACAAAAGTAAGGAAACTAAAGCTCAGAGATGTTAAATAATTTGTTGCAAGTCACAAAGCTGGTAGTAACAGAGGCAGTAATCAAACTCCAAAGCACATGCCCTTTAATATATCACAGTACTTCTCTAATCTTTCCTTCTTCCTAAAATGTAGGTTTTTAATTTTACTAGGACTCTACTTGCTGAATATTTTTAAGGTGTTTTTATTATAAAGTGGCAACTTTCTCTTTTTATGTCCACATTTTTCATATTTCGAGTGTGCTAATAAAATAACTAATCGCCTTCCATAATCTTTGAAAGTAAATTAGCCTAATGATTGTAAAAATACATTGAAATGCTTCCTTATTTCTCCATTATTGACTACTGATTTTTAAAATGTCAGAAGTTCATAAAGGTATACTAGAAATACATATTTTCTTATTACATCAGTGTGCAACTTATGGCATTAAATTTTGCACATGAAAGGAAAAAACTTGAAATAATTTACAGAATTGTAGTTCAGATAGAAATATAAGGGTTGATGTCTTCTAAATGATATCATTTTAACAATTCCAGCGATTAAAAAAGCCAGATATTACTAAGATGGCCACATAAAATTCAAGCTGTTGTCACTTCCAATAGAGGTTAGGCAAACAGGTTCTTACACTTTACTCTGGGAGATTATTCAAATATACAATTAAAATGTTTGGGGTTTGAATTTGGTTTCCCAGCATATTTGAAAGCATAAATATCCTAAGAAATAAGTTAAACGAAAAAAAGCCAAACAACTGAGGAGAGGTCTGCAGGGTTTGCCAAAACTCAAAAAAACTGGGATTTTTTTTCTAGAGTTTTATTATAACAGTTAAGGAAAATCTAGCCCTCTAGCGGCAGGAAAAGACTCACTCAGTGAGAAGCTGCAGGTTTTTCACCCATCAGGGCACCACCATCAAAGTGTTTTGTTAAAAATAAATCAATGAAAGATATTAGCTTTAATTTGCAGATACTGCTATGTTTGACTCCACTGGTTTAAACATTTTGAATAGTTGTTTAAATATACTTTAAAATAAATTTCTTGGAGAAATAAAATAGAAAATACAACAGAATATATTAATATATAGTTGATAGCTGATTTGGTTATCTAAGGAAACGGCAAAATAGTGAATGTCCCTTAAAGTGTCCAGTAACAAATAGAAAGGTGAAAGGTAATCGCATGAAGAAAAGGACTTGAATAGATAATCCAACAAGATTCCTCAATGGTTATTTCCTTACCAGTGCAGTCCTACTTTGTATAGTCAGCAAAATAGATTAGTAGGTTCATTAAATATGAAAACATAACTATAGAAATGCAACTATGTTCTTACCACACGACAAATTAATCTAGTGTGCATTATTAAAGCATTGCGAAGCACTAACATTTATAAAACTGAGTTTATCACTATGTCCTAAAACACATTCTTCTGCATAAAGATCTTCCAGTGTCTTCCTGAAGGCAGTGTTCACTTAAGGCATTAAATTGTATGTAGAATGAAAAACTGGAAATAATGGACAAGATTCTAGTTCAGATATAAATATGAGCTGATTATATTTTGAAAACAATTCTAGTAATAAAAGAAGCCAGATTACTAAAAATTATCTAAAGGTAAAAATTTTCTTTTCCATTATAGGTTAGCAAAACAAGTTCATACACTTTCTTCTTTGGAGGTAACTCAAATATATAATTGTTTTGAACTTGAATCTACTCCAGAATAGTAGTACAGTGTCCACAGTGGGAAAATTGCCTGGTATATAAATGCTCAAAAGGAAAAACATCCAAATAGTAAATTAATTTCAAGGTAAGTTACTATAGCAACTAGAACCCCAACATCTCCCCACTGATGGTAAGGTAAGTGCAGGTCATCTTTGTCATATACCCAAAAGAAGTGAAAGCAGAACAGATATTTGTGCACCTATGCAGCGGCATTAGTCACAACAGCCAAAAGGCGGAAGCAACGCAGTGTCTATCAACAGATAAATGGGTAAGACGTAGTACATACATACAATGGAAAACCATTCAGCATTAAAACGGAAATTTTGACATATGCTACATCAACGAGCCTTGAAGATATTATGCTAAGTGACATAAGTCAACCACAAGAGGACAAATATTGTATGAATCCTCATTACATGAGGTTCCTATAGTTGTCAAATTCTTTAAGAAAGTAGAATGATGGTTGCCAGGAGCTGAGGGGAGAGAAGAATGTGAAGTTAGTGTTAATGGGTCTGGAGTTTAGTTGGGGAAGATGAAAAAGGTCTGGAGATGGATGGTGGTGGTGCTAGTACAACAACGTGAATGTATTTAATGCCACAGGACTGTATACTTAAAAATGGTTAAAATGGTAAATTCTGTATTATGTATATTTTACCTCAATAAAAGAAAGGCAAATATAACTGTGCTTTTGCTTAGTTTCTTCTGCCAACTAAAGAGAACTTTCTGGTGTATCTATGCCAAATACCTCTTTCCATAAGAACAAAATCAGGCCTTTTCAGAGAAATTGACAATACAGACTACCTGAGCACAAGGATAAGAGCATTGGAAAGTTCTTATAATTCCAGATTCTATACTTGTTTGTGTATATTATGTAGGATTAGAAGCTTAAAGATCAACTCTTTAGAATTTAAATGTACTTTAAAACAATAATGTGACTCTTTTTGTCCAATAGTCAATTCAGAAAAATTTAAAAATAATGATGCGATATATTTTTCCAATAAAAAATTTAAAAATCATATGTACCTTGGGGGGAAGTATATATTCTTACAAATTACTTGATTTAGCTTTTTTTTTTTTTTTTTTAAGGAGGGCGCAGCTCACAGTGGCCCATGCGGGGATCAAACCGGCAACCTTGCTGTTATTAGCACCACACTCTAACCAACTGAGCTAACCAGCCACCCCTTACTTGATTTAGCTTTTAAAGTGTTAATATCTAGGCTCATTTGAAAGACAGGTTTTAAAATATTTTACCCTTTATATGTATAGTGTTTTAAATTTTAGTCTATTCACATATATTAATTCACTTAATCCCTGACCCAAACTATTATTGCCACTTTGAAGGTCATGTCAGATGATTAACTGCAAAGCTGAGACTAGAATTATTTCATTCCATTCAATAAATTATTTACTAAGGGCCCAGTATAGCCACGCACAATGCTAGGTGTAGGGGGGGTACAGAAATGAATTAAAGGGAGCCCCACTCCTCAGAGGCTCCAAAGTGGACTCCCACTCTAGCAGTTGAAGTATGTTTTCTCTGTTTGAGCAGTCCCACTACCACTAGTAGAAAAGAAGGGAAGGTCCCTCCACCAATCTCTATTGTCTACCCTATAGTAACTAACTATATGGGAGTAACTAACTCTGGGGAAGAGATCTACCAGGAAAGAGTCTCTCAAAAGCAAAGCAAAACAAAACAAAACATCCCTCTTTGTATGAGAGGCAGGAGGCAGGCAGGCAGCAGGGCACAGTGCCCAAAAGAACGGGCTATTGAGTCAGTTTGCCTGGGTTTGTTCCCAGCCCTGCTTCTGCCTAGCTGTGCTTTGGTTTCCTAAGCTATAAAATGAGCATAATTACATTCCCTACTTATAAGGTTGTTGTAAGGATTAAATGAATGAATGTGGAAAGTACTTGGAACAGTGCCTGGTCATAATGACTGCTATATAAATATTTGTTAAGTAAAATATGAGACGAAGAGCAGCTACAAATTGCTAATCACTGCTTTGAGTTTAAAACTTAACTTTGAAAAAACAAATAATATTAGTTAAAAAAAACACAATTCCTCAATAGAGGACTCTCTCTATACCTAAATATGAATACATTAATACTCCTATATATGTTTAAATATATAGAGAATGAGTAAAATATAAAGGTCTAAAATGAAGCTTTTTATACAAAGTGAAATTAAATTATAGTAGCACACTGAAAATGACATAAGAGGGAAAAAACTGAATTCAAGATAGGGCAAGACTAAAAAGAATCAACTACTACTGGATCTACAATATGTTGTCTTCGAAGGAGTGATAAGAATGAAAAAAATGTAAACAAGCTAGGCAAAAACTGGACACTTCAAGAGAGGAATGAAAAATGTAAGAAATTATTCAAATGAGTCATTTTATGAGTCAATCTGATAGCAATTTTTTAGTCTCAATGTTTGGCTTTACTAAGGAAATTAATAATTTATAAAATATTACAAAATTCAAAATTTACTGGTTATACTATTCGAAGACCAGATCCAAGTTTATTTTCAATATAACTAATGTTTAAATGAAGTTGGATGTTGTTTTTTATTAAAATTTGATTCAAACCTCAAGTCTTATAGTTCACTTTGAAAGGTTTCAAGTATGATCATTATTCCAAAATCAGTTATTTAATTAGGACTTAAAGAGCTGAATTTGGGAGTGATTATTATCCTGTTTCTGAGATGATGCTCTATTCAACTTTGGGAAAGTCATTTGTAATGCTCTCCATAAACAGATACTTACTAAATATTGGTTAAATTGTTCACTACTTTTTGCTTCCTTCACTTAAAATTTGGAAAAATTAAGTACTTGTACAGTATTTTTAATGGCATTTTATTTTCCATAGCAGGTCTTTTGTATTTAACAATACAACTTTTTATTTATATAGTACTTCAGTATATTCAAAGAAGTTTTGCCTTCATTATATCATAGAACCGCTCTATGTATTAGAAGTCATCATGACAGCATGAGATTTATTTTTATAACCTCAGAAACTTCATAGTTATTTCAATTATCCCTATTAAAGAAGACAAAACAAAAATTCAGATAACACAAAATTCTATTTCATATGCACTGTATATTATCAAAACATCAGTAATACTTACTTGTTCTTTAAATGTCTCTTTCCTCGTCTTTACCTTGAACTCTTGGAGGCAATTTTCAGTTTATAAATTTACATCCAAGTTAACGTAAAATATTTTTAAATAACATATCCTAAATCATAATAATTTAACAAATTGTATTTTTATAAAGAATGAATAATATTCATTAGTAGTGTTTTCTAGTAAATAATATGTAAGTGGTTCCCATAAAATTTAGAACTAGGAGTTTCCAAGATAATTGTTGGAACTTTGAATACATTTTCCCATAGAAACATCATACAGGCTAGTTTGGCTCCTGAGCCAGATCATAACCATCTGCACTGTAAGTGTAGGACTAATAGCAATGTAAAACCTAAGCACCATATCTTGTATGTCCATAGGAAAATGCCTCCAAAATACCAAATTGGAAGGCCAAGCACATTTTTACATCTCCCTGCTGCAGTCCTTCCAAATTTCGACTCCTCAGAGGCTTCTGAGTCTTCAGTAGTTTAAAGAGGGGAGCTTGGAAGGAGGTTAGGAAAGGAAAGGAAAACATTTATTGGTAAAAGGAGGGGAGGTCGAGTTACTGTCCAGTTGATGGGCTACAAAATATAAAACAAGATATATAACTTATAACATGAAATTAGTCATCTTCTGTTTTTAAAGATCACACACATATTTTTGTTCTTCAAAGAAGTAGCTGATAGTCTGAAAAAATACTAGGCCTCAACCTTTTTCCATATAAAAAGGTATAAAAGTTTTTTTTTAATTCCTAATAGGCAAAATGATTAAAAGTGCTAAATCTTCCTTACTCCGTACAATTCCTTCTCCTTTTTCTTCTCAACGCCATCCACGAAAACAGTAGCAGCTCTAATAATCTATAAAATCCAATGTAATTTAAACTCTAGTTTTATTCTTTTATTATTAAACTTAAATGCTTTCAAAAAATAAAGCAATTCCTTCTACTACTATATTTAGGTAGAATGCAATGAGCTGACAGTAAAAGAAGATAATTGGATATTACAGCTAGAAAATGGTTAAGTTCTGTTACAAATAGAATAGTTACCAGATTTATAACTTTTAAAAGGCAACAAACTATTTAATTCCCTTATCTAATTTACATTCCCTTCCACTTATTTTAGCTTTTGATTTTGTCCTGCCTGAGAAAAATAGTCTAACAAAATACCTCTAGAGATTGTTTCCAGATCTACATATCTGAGAAAACCAATATTCTTAGAGTCTTAATTCATAGGGAAAAGAAATGTACCCTTTCTTCTCTCTCTGGTCTTTTCTGAAAGCCTTGACCCTTGTCTTGTTTCTATTGCCCTATTTCATCACTCTGTGTAAAGCACACTACATGATGAAACACACACCATGGCTATATTGCCTCTGCAAAATAGAATATACATTTGAATAAAATGGTAAGGCTATTATCTTGCAAAAATGTATCCCCCCCACAAAAGAAAAGGAAAAAAAGATACCCACCCAAAAGCTACACAGATGGTCACTATCATATAAGGATTCCAAGTAGCAGCTTGAGATTTACCAGTAGGTATTAAATGCCCTTGCTTGTCATTGTCAGGTTCTCCTCTCTACTACTCCCCAGTTCTTAGTTGGCTGGGATTAACATTGCAGGGACTTTACTGTTAAACCACACCATCATGTTTTTACTAAAAGGATATAATTTAGTTTTAAGAGATGGAGAGTATGTTCTTTAATTAAACTTCATTGCTGAGATACTAAAATAATTTTATTATAAGGTAGGTACTCTCACCTATAAAATTTAAAAATATAAAATATATGATATGTATATAAATATTTTTTTAAAAAGAAAACAAAATTCTGCACCAAGGACAGAGTTACAGCAAGGTTCCAGTGTACTAAGTATTAATTTCATTACTAAGACACATTTTGAATATTCAAGTTTCACTAAAAACATCCACCTTTATGCACCAACAGAATTTCGACAATCCTTAAGAAAACAATGAAACTTTCTATATTGCTTAAAACTATGTTTTGATGAGAAATCTTTGACGTTTCTTAGGTGTATATTCCTCTTTTTGTTTAATCATGCAGAAATGAATTTAAAAATATAAATGCACAGGGCGGGCCCGGTGGCTCAGGCCATTAGAGCTCCATGCTCCTAACTCCGAAGGCTGCCGGTTCGATTCCCACATGGGCCAGTGGGCTCTCAACCACAAGGTTGCCAGTTGGACTCCTGCAAGGGATGGTGGACTGCGCCCCCTGCAACTAGCAACGGCAACTGGACCTGGAGCTGAGCTGCGCCCTCCACAACTAAGATTGAAAGGACAACAACTTGACTTGGGAAAAAAAAGAAAAGTCCTGGAAGTACACACTGTTCCCCAATAAAGTCCTGTTCCCCTTCCCCAATAAAATCTTAAAAAATATATACACTATATCACTATATATATCACTATATATATCACTAATATATCACTATAACGTACTTTAAGAGAATCCACTGAACTTCAATTTCTCATACCTGTTGGATAGTAGGCTTGGGAGTACTGCGCTGAGGGTGTGTAGTTACTGTATTTTTGGGAGGAGCTGGCCATTGTTTGAGGACCTGGCTGAACGTGCACGGATGTGGTGCTGGGCTGCAGAGTATATGTAACTTCAGTTGGAAACCTCTGCAGTACAGGAAATTGAACGCTTTTATCTGAAAAAGTGGGAGACGTTTCCACTTGTCCTGGGTGCATCCCAAGGGAGTTCTGCCACGTTCTGGGAGGAATCGGGGTCCGATCTAAATTTTTCAGAGGGAAAGTATTGTGGTTGTGGGACGAAGTTGATACGTAGGAGTAAGGAGACAAACTATCTCGCCGGAATGACCGGTGGAATTGTCCTACAGCCACTGGTCCTGCATAAAAGAACAAGAACACATTTGTTAATTTTACATTACACCCCTGGATATAGTAAACCCAAAGTCACAAAATACACTCTATTCTTCACCTATGATATGTTGCATTCTCAGTCATTTTTAACACAACAGAAATCTAGTACTGGTAAAAACGTTCAGAATCCAGAACATGAGATTATACATATAATGCTGAAAAAATAATCAAATATACTTTTGTTTGGTTCTCAATATGACTCATAAAAGACAAAGTGGCCAAACTCTAAAATTAAATCAAGTATTAAATCAAATATCCAGTGTTAAAAGCCTCTTCTAAATTATTCAGTCATCTTACCTTTTACCTCAATTGATTGACCCAGATTTTTCTAATTGTAAACTACTTCCTAGAAATTTTAGAAATTCCATTCAGTCTTTCCAAACATTCAGGAACCTTAATAATAGGCACAAAAATAGGCACTTAACCATATTCTTAAAAGAAATAACTGTGGAACAAATAAGAATAACACAAACCAAAAAGAAATTTAATGTATAAGATTCTACTGCAAAAGACATAGAAGTGTTCAAACAAATAAGACCTATCTAGACAGTCAACTCTAATGCATCTTTTGGAGCAAAAATTACTGTAAAACCCCGTTTTACATACTATAAGAAAATAAGACTGGGAAAATAAGACCAGGTCTTATGTTAATTTTTGCTCCAAAAGACGCATTAGAGCTGATTGTCCGGCTAGGTCTTATTTTCGGGAAACACGGTAAAGTAGAACACAGAAAACAAAATGGAAACTAGAAAGTAGCAGTGTAGTCAGGCATATAACCAAGGCAATTCGAGCAGAATACAAATTAAATGAGGAAAAATAGAAGAGTCAAGGACTTAGAACATGGAATTAAAGCAACACAAAGTTGGGCCAGTATTCTTGAACTTAGAATTACATCCCACCCAATCCAATAACACAATTCCCTAGTGAACCAAGCCCATGGTGTAGGCAATCCACACTTGACATACCTTCTGCATATACCAACAGGTAGAATGGTAATCCCTTATCTTCTAAACTCCACGGACACAACCTAATCCCTTATCTTCTAAATTCCAAAAGAACAAAGTGCTGCATCATTCATAATCCTGGGCTTAGGTTAAACTGAACGTAGTGTTATTTTCATTTGTGTATTTTAAAAGATTTCCATAACTGAAAAGTAACCCAGACATTTTTATGTTAAATCCATGTTAACATAATCTGAAAATGTTTCTATTACTCTCCTAGTTGAAGATAAAGAATGAATTCTCAATATTATATCCTGTTGCTTTCTTGGACTTCATATCCTCGACTCTTTAAAAAGAGAAAGGGTATATTGCCACCTCACCTTCTGGGAAGAAGGGGAAGAGCACCAGTAATCAAGTTTATAAAATAACTTTCACAGAATTTCTTTTAGTAAATACAGATTTATACATACAAAATTTTTTCAATACTGAAAGATTGTAGCCAATAGTGAAAAATCGAAAGCTGTAAATACAAGCTTTCTAATATTCTTTTTAACTAAAACTTGAAAGCTGTAAAGAAAATCATTTTTGCCTTCCATGTATCCAACCGTAACATCTTAAATCAGCATCTGCACTAACTAGCTACAATAAGAGTACTGTTTAGCCAATTCATTCTACATAGGAACAACATCTAGTAAACAATAAAATATATATTTGTTTTTGAGATATATAAACAATGCCTGCTGTCCTATCCATTACTTGGATCCTAAAATATGATTACTCTCAAAAGACTTCTTCCAAGATTTCATAGCTGTGTCAATGGGTGGAAGATGGCAAGTGTCTCCAAGGACAAACTTCCACTCAAGGTATCTCGTTCACTTTCCCTTGGTGGGTATAAATGTTCTAAGTTTCCTTGACCGCGGCTTTCTTCCTTCCTGCTTTGACCTTCATCATATTCTCAGCCTGTCCAGTAACTCTGTTTTGCTTCCCATTAGAGCAAAGGAAACCATTCTGTGTTTCTTCCAGACAAAGGGCTACTTATTCTAGATGTTCACAGTGTTTAGAAGGTAAATGGCAATGGAGATCTGGATTTCAAGAAGGATACAGGAAGAGCAGAAAGAGAGCCTAAAGCAGAAGTCCCTTGAGCTACTAGCGGACATAGAAGGGACTGCACGCCTCGGACTCTTTCCAGAGGAGGTACTGGCAGATAGGGGGTGCTGGTGCTAGTGAGGACGCTAGAGGTGACATGACCTGCTTCGGGGAAATACAGCAGAAAATGGATCCTGGCTCATTTCGGATACCTCAAAGGTGAGGCTGTGTGACAATGCGCTTTGAAGTGGTGGTTGCTTCCTGAGCCCATGTGCCCTGCAGTGGGCGAGGGCCGAGGAGGCCAGATGGGACTCACCGTGCGGCTCCGGCCGGGGCCCTGCGGGCGGTGGCGGCTCCTGGTGCTGCAGCGGGGAGGTGGAGGCCGAGGCGGAGGCCGACGTGATCAGGAGCCTCTGGAAGCGGTTGGGCGGCCGGCAGGGCACCTCCAGGCCGGCCGCCAGCTTGGCCTTGTTGGCGCTGGTGAGCCTCTTGAGGTGCACGAGCAGCTGCGGCTGGTCGCGGCGGAAGTGCGGGCTGTGGAAGTGGTGGAGCGGCCCGTCGCCCGCCGGCCCGCCGCCCCCCGGCCCCGGCCCGGGCCCTGGAGCGCCCGGCCCGCCCAACACCACCTTGCGGAAGCCGTAGAGGTTGAGTTGGCGGATGAAGCTGGTGAAATTGGTGGTTTTGAAGAGCTCAGGCTCAGCCCCCGCACCCCCGACGCCGCCGCCCCCGACGCCCGCGGCCCCGCCACCGCCCCCGGCCCCTGCCCCAGGCGGGCTGAGCAGCTCGGCCTCGAAGAGCGGCTGGTCGATGAGCAGCCCCTCACCACGGCCGTCCCAGCGGATCGAGCGGTACCGAGGGCTGTTCACCAGCCGCCACAGTTTGGCGGGAAAGTTGTTGGGGTTGATGGGGGTGGAGAGCAGCGCCTCCTCCATCGCCCCCTCCCGGGCCCTGGGCCTCGCCCCGCCGAGCCTGGCTCTCCCACCCCGTTCTCGATCCCCCACGGCCTTCGCTTCGCCCTGCCCCCTCCTGCCAGCGCCCGGCCTCCAGACTCTGGGACCGTTGGCTCACGAGTCCCAGCCACGCCCTATAGCGCAGCCAATGGGGCCTCGAGTTCCCGCCGCGTGGTGCTGCTAGAGCAGGCCCAGCCCCCTCGGCGCAGCGCACCTGCCTGCCCGACACCACAGCCACGTGCGGCAGCATGGGACTCGTGGGACACGGCAGAGGGGTCACATTCCCTTGGCGTCCTAAAACCGACAACTTGGGCTGGGAGCTGCTGCCCACCAGGTAGTGTTAAGTTCTACAAAGAAACAAGCCCAGTTAGCCATCAGGGAATACTAACATTCGCGTACTTCATTCACCGCAACCAGCGTGCGGGGATTTAGAACTCAAAGTGTGCATTTGGCAATACAAAGTCGGTCATTCTTGAGAACAAAGGGCCTAAGTCTATAATCTTAGTACTAACAATTGAATTGCTCATCTCTCCAAATAAAAATGTTGATGGTGGGGTAGTATCCTGAGTAAAAAGTCATCTTTTAGATACCATTTTATATATTTTAGGTATACTCTTTTAAGACAAGATTTTGCTCAGGACAATCAAGGTGGGATGAGAACTGAGGTGCCAATGAAGAGGGAATCAGGAGAAAGTAAGCCTCACATGAGAAGGGACAGAATTCTACAGCATCCCTAAGGATAACTCCCAACCAATCAATAAATAAGAATATAACAAGAGTTGTGCTGATAAAAAGAGAGGTCCATAAAAAAATGGGAATGGTTGGAAGGAAGAGGTATAAATGTTTTAGTTCTTTCTCATGGTCAAAGAAAAAACTGAGTATGCATTAGGTTTTCTTAAAAATTAAAATGAATAAAAAGACCCAACAAAGCAGCACTAATATAGAGATTTTATTTAAACTGTATTGAGTTTTTACAGCACATTGCATGTTTGTCACAACGCAACTGCACAGTTTGGATTTTTGGCCACATCATGTCACTTACACCCACAAGAGCTCTGAAAGGAGTATTTGATGAATATATCTGAGGCAACAGCCCAGAGTCTCTCTCCAAGGCCATGCAGTATGTTCACTGATGGGACAGTCCCTCAAAACAGCCATACAAAATAGACAGATACAGTCCCCTCAAATGGTACCAATCTTACTCCTAAAAACGGGCAGAGTGAAGTGCAATGAAAGTCAAGTTAATTAAAAAGCCACTCACAACTGGCAGTAAATTTTAATGATTGAGAAAATGCTTAGAAGAATTTTATGTGTCAGAGACAAGGGATAGTTTGTTACTTTTTCAATGATCTCAGGAATTTCCCGGACACAAATATCACCATTATTCAAGTCCATTTAAACGAAAAAGAGTTCTGCTAGACTGACCTAAATACGCCAAAACTTTTTAGGTTACATCCATGGTAAGTATAAAAGCACAGATGCTTCTCTGTAGGATTGAAGAAAAGGTCAGGACAAATACAATTCTTGTTCTAAATGAAGATCCTAGTTATTTTTGAATAAAAAAATTTTTTTCTAGGAAGCAACATGAAAGTAGCAGTTAGACAGCTACCATAGTAGGTTTAAAACAGGATAAGCCCAAGTGTAATTTACCTCTTATACACCAACAAATTAAGGAAAATGTATAAAAGAAATCCTAGTGGTTTCGTTATAGGTCAAGGAGACTGTATCTGTCCCAACCACAGTACATGGCTATATCACTGTATCTTTTGGTTAAGTGCCACTGGTACATATTAAGATGAAAAAAACAAAACGAAACAAAAAAAAAACAATGTTTGGTCCAAATGGACACATTTTTCTCTCCCAATTTTGGTATCAAGGCTTTATTCTCTTCTGTTTGGGTTCCATTGTTAAGTGCACAGAAATAGACAGCAGCATTTGTACTGAAACCCTCACATACCAAACAGCATATTCTAGGAGGTAAAAACCAAACACTAAATTCTACCCTCAAGGTGTCAAGTGTTCAGGATAAGAAGCAGTGTGACCCAGAGGAGGCAGCAGCCAAGGGAAAGACAACATGAGGGAAGTGGGCAATGGAACGACAACAACAAAAAAAAACATGGTTTTGTTTTCATGCCAGGAGAGGATCAAGGTGTAGCTCCTGTGTTAGCACCAGGACAACTAGAAGTCAGGCGCAAAGGGTAGGTAGGGCACAATCAGCAAATATTTCACAAGGATAATTTCTGCTTTTCCCTTCTCATTCTTCACAGTGCATACCTCAAGAGCTGTCACCGAGTCACACAGATTACTGCCTTCACAGCTCAAAATAACTGATTTTTGCCAGGACTGAATATCAGCAGAGTTTTCCTCTGCTCCCAAAAATGTCTCACTCCCTACAACTGTCCCCCCAAACTGAATATTCACTGATGCTGGCCGATGAGCCAAGTGAAAAATACAGCAAAACCTCCACTTGCTGAACCAGTCTTTCAAACCAAACTCCACAGAAAGACAGAACTAATGCAACTAGAGGGAGTGCCTCTAAAGACTGAGCCTTCATGCACAGACACAGAGCACAGAGGTACAGGGTATAGTTCATTTCAAATAGGATAGGAATTCCTATCTTATATACTATAATCAGCTTTTTTCATGGTGGAGGAGAGATGGATCTTGTTATCACTTGGAGTTTGGTTATACATATGCCTTTCTATTGCTGTTTGGGGCACACATCACCAGGCAGTATCTATGAAATCATCATCTTGTGACCCCCCAGGAGAAAGAAGCTGGAGTCACCAACTCAACATTAAGCTTCCAGACTCTGGGTCTGGATCAGGACCATTACCCCAAGGTGAGGATCTCACCCGTAGAGGACCTCCTGTCAAATTGGAATTCCTCTGCTCCAGTCTCATGATACCGAGGATTTCTTAAGACGGTATCTTTGAGCTCTGTCATTTCATGAGCCACACCAAAGAACCTTCAAAACTACACCTGAAGCAGATCCTCTCTTCAAACCTGCTATAATTGGACAGGTAATCTCCTCTGGCATTCAACTGGAAGCTGTAGCAATGGGTTTCTTCAGATGTTGGCTCATGAGTTCCCTGGCACGAGATACTTGGATGTGTTCGTAACATGAGTTACAGACGAGGACTGGGTCATAGAGTTGTTGATCAGGTATGGGCAACTTCAGGTGGCAGCAGCCAGCACAAAATACATTCCCACAATTTCTGCCAAAGCACAAAGAAAGAAGAGTTCATCAGAAATGCCAATATACTGAGATTAAATGATACTCTAAAAGGCCTTACGTGAGTAAATAAAGAAAAAAGTTGGGAGCAAACAAAAATAGTTCCTATAAGGATGTCTCCACTTTCATATTAATTCAATTTTGTTCATATATAGGTACCTCACTGCCTTTCGAGCAATATCAAATCACATAAAACATCTTACCTGCAATGGTGTCTTCGTTTGGCCAACCAGAATTCACAGTCACAGTTATAGCAATGTGATGCCATATGGTCTGGAACCCAGCGAGTCACCTAACAGAAGAGACAAGGCAAAATTCCAGGTCCTTGTGAACAAAGTGGAAGAGCAACACTGCAACAAGGAGAGCATCCCAGGAGAAAACAACAAGGCCTATCTTTATAGTTGGCCATTACTCTCCTAAAAAGAAGACACTCATCTGGGGGAGAGCTCGGTCTATAGCATGTCACTCATCTCTGAGAAATCGGAGAACACGCTGGCTTGCCTAAGTACCTCCCACATATTTGCCTGGACATACCTCAGTCTCTTTCTTATCAACAGGTTCCCAGCTTGCTTCTGAAAGGCAGTCTTCACTGTGATCGGAGCCAAAATCTTCTGTGTCACTGCCATCTGACTCCTTCAAACACGTCTGAAGAAAAGGCAAAGACAAAAGGCAAAGACATCAATGTCATCATCATCTCTAACATTTATTGTTTACTATATATACGTCATGCACTGTTCTAAGTGCATTATGTAATGAGAACGCCTTTAATTCCTCACAACAATCTTATGATGTATACTATTATTATCCCCATTTTACAAATAAGGAAACAGCACCACAGAGCTGATAGGTAGTACCCCTGGGATTTGAACCTAGTATTCTGACGTCAGACCCATGTTCCTTTTTTTTTTCCCCCTAAGATTTTATTGGAAAAGGGGAGCAAGACTTGATTGGGGAACAGTGTGTACTTCCAGGACTTTTTCCAGGTCAAGTTGTTGTCCTTTCAGTCTTAGTTGTGGAGGGCGCAGCTCAGCTCCAGGTCCAGTTGCCGTTGTTAGTTGCAGGGGACACAGCCCACCATCCCTTGGGGGAGTCAAACCGGCAACAGCAACCCTGTGGTTGAGAGGACGCGCTCCTACCAACTGAGCCATCCGGGAGCACAGCGGTAGCTCAGCTCAAGGTGCCGTGTTCAATCTTAGTTGCAGGGGGCACTGCCCACCATCCCTTGCGGGAGTCGTGGAGTCGAACCGGCAACCTTGTAGTAAAGAGCCCACTGGCCCATGTGGGAATCGAACAGATAGCCTTTGGCATTAGGAGCACGGAGCTCCAACCGCCTGAGCCACCCGGCCAGCCCAGACCCATGTTCTTAACCATTATTTTAGATCAGTGTAGGAAAAATATTTCTCTTGTTACATCTAAACCTGGGGTTTGCAAACTATAGCCCATAAGCCAAATCTAGCCTACTGGCTATTTCTGTAAATCAAGTTTTATTGGAAGACAGCCACAATTATTTATTTACATATTGTCTACGGCTGCTTCTGCCAAGTAGCTGCGACAGAGACTGTATGTCCCACAAAGCCTAAAGCATTTGCTATCCAGCCCTTTATCAGAAAAGTTTGCTGACTCCTGTTCTAAATCATCATCCTGAATAGTGAGAAGTTGTTAGCCCTGACCATCCCATCTCAGGAAGTGGGCAGCAAGCAAATGGGAATGTCTTAACAGGAGGATGTGAAGTGCCTGTGTAGATAACAAGATATTATAGGCAAGAAGCTGACTTCTAGAAGCTCTGGAGGACCGCTGTGCCAGAACCTCAGGCTGCCAACACAGTGAAGCCTAGATGGTCATCACCTTTCATCTGGATTATCCCAAAACATCCTAACCTGGGTTTCATCTGCCTCATCTACTTGATACAATATTGCTAGAGTAGTACCGTTTCCCCAAAAATAAGACCTAGCCAGACCATCAGCTCTAATGTGTCTTTTGGAGCAAAAATTAATACAAGACCTGGGCTTATTTTACTATAATGTAAGACTGAGTCTTACGTTAATTTTTGCTCCAAAAGATGCATTAAAGCTGATGGTCTGGCGAGGTGTTATTTTTGGGGAAACATGGTATTCTTCAAATACAAACCTGATCATTTACTCAGTGGCCAAAAATGTTATTGCCTTGAGGATAGACTCCAAATAAGGGAACTCAAGCTAACCTTTCCAATTCCTGTCAACTTCTCCAGTATCACCTCCCACCACACTACCCAACTTCCTCCCTTACAGTTCCAGCACAAGTGTACAAGTGTACACACACACACACGCACACACCTGACCCTTTGTTCGAGCCATACCACTGGATACCTATTGCCTCCATGCTTCTGCAAATGGTATTTCACTTTCACTGTCTACCTAGCTAAACACGACACATTCTTCAGCACTTAGCTCAAGCATTATCTTCTCAGAAAGCCTTCCTTGACCTTTCACTCCACCCTGGCCCCCAACACCTGACGCTTCCCTCAAATATAACATTTAAGAACATCCTAGAGGTGGCCAGTTAGCTCAGTTGATTAGAGTGCGGTGCTCTTAACAACAAGGTTGCTGGTTCGATCCCCACATGGGCCACTGTGAGCTGCATTCTCCACAACTAGATTGAACCAACTACCTGACTTGGAGCTGATGGGTCCTGGAAAAACACACTTAAAATAAATAAAAAGTTAAAAAAAAAGAACATCCTAATCATTTGCTTATCTCTCCCCAAAAGACTGTGAGCTCCTTAAGAGCAGGGACTATGTCTTTCATCCCACAACCCATCCACCAAACATAGTGACACACAGCAAGTACCCAAGGAATGAATGTTGAATGGATGCGAGGCTAATGGATAGAATAAATGGATGCATGGATGGCAGTAGGTGAATACTTACAAAATCATCCTCATAGTCCATGGGCGGCTCTGCTGGAGGTGCACAGCAGTGACGGATGTCCAGCCTCATCTGCAGCTCACGCACCTGTCGACGTAGCTGCTCCACCTCTTGCTTGTACCCTGCTTCGATTTGCCGTAATCTATGCTGGATCACATCCGTGGGAAAGGGGAGTCCATCATCATCCAGGTAGAGGGGAGGCACTGGAGAAGGGCAGCTCAGTGGAACAGGCTTTGTGCTGGACACCTGCTTTGGGTGGCCCGACAACCATATCCGGTTGTTTTTTCCTCCTGGGCCAGTACAGTGTCCACTGGAATGACTAGAACAGAGAGGTGACTTCACTCCTTCTCTCTGAGCCCACTGGCCCCCAAAGCAGGGCCCAGTTGCCCGCATCTGCTTACTGCTTGACCTCTTACTACAACAACCATAGGAAAGCAGCCGCCGAGGGGTGGTCTCCCCACTCGGGAGTGAAGTCACCATCCCCTGGAAGCTGTCCCAGTTGGACCCTAAAAAAGAGAACTCACTGATCTGGCTCTGAGAAATTGGCTTTCGGGCCAGTTCCAATGGTACTTTCCCAAAGCGAGGATTTTCCAGTAACTGCCCATTCCTGTTAGTCCCTCTTTTGCCAGTGTCTTCCTCCCCATGAATCAGATCTGGTATAGAACTGGGCTGTTCCTGGTGGGAGACGCTTGCTGCAGACCCTGGGGGATCTTGGTTGAGAAAGTCTGCGCTTGGGTCTGGAGGAGTTTGGCAGGTAGCACTCAGTGGGTTGCAAAGGGTGCCCAGACTGTGATCTGGAGCAGATCTGGAGGGCACACCTAGCACAGAGTCTAGCTGGGCCTGTTGGGGGGAGCCTGCAAGGGAGTCCTGGGACGACTCAGGAAAATCACAAATTCCATCACACTTGTTGGAAATGACTTTAGAGAGTGCACTGACATCTTCTTTCTCAGGACAATGTTCAGGTGGCTCCTCTGTGCCATCTAAAGTCCTACCCAGCTCATCCTGGGCAGGAGGGTCTGGGGCTGGGGCTTCAGTCTCTCCCAGGACTTGGATCTCAGGATCAGAGGTGTTGCTCTTCATTTCCTGGGGCACTGTGGCATTAAGCAGTTTGTAACTTGGAGAACAGCTTTTGTGACTCTTGAAAGGTTTATTTGTCAAGTAGTCTTTCTGGCTGCTGGGCAGAGGGGGAGGAAGACCCATTTCTCCCACAGTCTGCTGAGGACCTCCTATGCCAGATTCCACGAAGGCTGTCTCAGATCCCTCCGGGTTGCTATGCCATGGTTCCAGGCCGACTCTGGCCTCCTGACAGTGGTTATTCAGGTTAGGGTCACTGGATGTGCGCGTCAGGGGGCTGCTTGTGTCACAGGCAGAAAGAAGATCATCCATAGATCTGGTTTTAGGTAATCTGGAATGACAACACAACGCCTCCAGGTCGGGAAATGGGACTCACCTCCAATATATAAAATCAGGTCATCAAAGCAATATCAAAGCCAGAGTTGACAAGAAATAGGACATTTAAGATTACAAATAACCAACGTACACTGCAAAAAGTTTACTCTGAAAAAGGTATAGGACATGAACCCTGTCTTCAAGAAGCCAGGATCTGTCCTCAGCTTTCATCAGTCCTCAACCTACACAATCTCCCTTGACACTCTATCTCAGTCACTCCCACGGTTTTAACTGCCTTCTAGGCTGATGCCTTCTGAGTCTAGTATTTCAGCCAGGACTACACATGAGCCTCAAACCTAATGTCCAACTGCCTCTATCACACATGGTTAAACAGAAAGAAGATGGGTTTTGGAGCTAGACAATATTGGCTGTGACACTGATTATATGACTACAAGTAAGTTATTTAACCTCTCAGACACCTGGTTTCCTCCTCTATAAAATGGTAATAAATTATAACTTGTAAAGATTCTATGATTCCATATATAAGCAACCAATGACAAATTTATTAAGGCTATACTCACAACTCCTTATTTTTACAGCATTCCTTACTATTAGTTATCCCTCCATCACAGTAGTAACCAACACAGCTTTTTACAACCAGCAGTATGCTCCTTTGAATCCCAAGTCACCATGGAAACATCCCCTAGTATACAGTACTTGAAGAGTTCTAGAGGTACTTGTGCACACCAAATGGGTAACAGACATTTTCAAGAATGACCTCTCAGACTTTTAGCGCAGTTCACAAGTCCTTAGAGCAACAAAAACTTCAGGGAAATTTGTCAGGAAATAGCAGAGACATCACTGGGCTCCTATTTTCAGATGTCTCAGTCCAGCCAATACAGAAAAAGCTCTCGAAGGTAGTTACAATATAGCTGATTTTTCTAAGTGTTTCGTTTTTGAAACATTATGTTTTAAAGGTGTTTGTGTTTGATTTTACTTTTGTAATCAATTTTATTTTAATTTTATTTTTTTTGTGCCATGAAATTCCAGGAAGGCAATAACAATGGTTATGATTACAGTCTCTGGAATCCATAGGCAGGGCTTGAATTCCAGCTTGGCAACTTTATAGCCTTTTTTTTTTTTTTTTTAACTTTTTCTTATGGAAACTTTCAAACATGCAAAAGAAGTAGAAGAATTTGAAGAATTCCCACATACTCTTTACCCAGATTCAACAATATCAACAGTCTGCAAACTTCCACAGCTGATGCCTATGTACACCAAAGGTTTAATCAATAAAATAATGCTGATAGAGACAATAATGCCTGCGGAGTCTGGAACAAGAGACTCATCTGGCTAGAGTGGTCAGGGAAGGCTACACAGAAAGCGTAGGATTTGAGCTAGGTATAGAAGAATATGTTGGACTTTAATGAAAGAAGAGGAGAGAGGGCAGGACATTTTTGATATTGAGAAAGGTAGAACCAAAGGTTAAGTCAGGTCAGCTGTTAAAGAGCATTTCCCTTAAGACCTTTATACCACCATTTCTCTAAATCCAGCTCTCCATCTTGAATTGCCTATAGCATACTTCCTCTTTGCTGTCAACTAATATTTCAATTGTAACCTACCTGTATCTCCTCTTTCTCCCCAAACTGACTCGTCTTCTCAACTTTTCAATGTCTATTGGTGGTACTAATATCCTCCCAGTTTCTAAGCTCAGGGATTTGAGAACTGTCTTTGGTTCTCTTTACTCTTCACCTCTACACTCCAATATTCGATCAACTCCATAGCCTGCTAATGGCTTCTCTACGATGTCTCTGAATTTAATCCTTGTCTTTTCCAAGGACTCTTGCCCTTATATCTGAATGACAAGAGTGCTGGCTGGTCTCTGTGCCTCCAACTACCCTGCTCAGTGATTAGTTCTCAAAAAATCCCATTTTCGCCAGGCCACGATGACGTCCTACAATGATTTACTATTGACAACTGAATCAAAATAAACTCCTCAGTATAATGTTTAAAGCCCTCAATGAACTATCCCATACTTATTTCTCTCTATTCTTCAAAATAGCCAACCCCTGCCAACTCCAGAGAAGTTCTTTAAAACTCTCTGTGTACCAACTCCCAACTCCCTTCATCCCATTCATTTGTCTGTTCATTTAAGTATTTACTAAAGCACCTATTATGTGCCAGGCCCTGAGCCAGATACTAAAAAAGCCATAGTTCTTACTTGGTCTGCCATGAAAACTTTTCTGAGTAAAGAGTCACCAAATGATCCCTTTCTTCTCATTTCTCTAAAAGCTTTGAACTACACATGCTCTTATTTACTTAGATGTTGACTTAGAATTATCTTACAGCTTTTTAAAGTATCCCGAATAGTGTCAACGTCTTCTATTTCTTTGGTATAGCCCATAAACCCTAGGCAACTAGTACTAGGCAACTAGTACTAGGCAACTAGTAGGTATTAAAGAAACATTTATTAATGTGAGAAATTAGATATTGATTTAAGGCAATGATTATTGAATGGGTCACAGAACTTAGGGAGAATTTCATAAGAAAGTTATGGCCCCTACCCCTGGAAAAGTAAACTTTTGAACCTATACCCAAATTCTGCATAGTTTGGGGAAGGAGAAAAATCACAGAACTCCTGAAGCCCATGCATGGGCCCCTGACAATGGACTAAGCTCCAAAAACGCTAAAACCAACAATTAAGGGGGTTGGGGTTTTTGTTTTGCTTTATAATATTCAACCAATTATGTAAGTTATATTTTAATTTTAAAAACGTTTGCCAGTACACAAAAATCAAAATCTGAAATGTACATATCCTTTGAACCATCATTTTTATCTGTACGAATTCACCTGGCAGAAATACTAGCAACAGATGCAAAGGTATACATGTAAGGTAACACTACTGAACTGTACCCTTAAAAATGGTTTAGATGATAAATATTATGCTATGTGTATTTCACAATTTAAAAAAAGATATGCGTAAGGATGTTAACTAAAGCACTCCTTGTAATGAGAAAAAAAAGGAAATCACCTAAATGACCAATAGAAAACTAGTTACATAAATTATGACACACTCTAATTTTGGACTATTATGCAGCCTCTAAAAACAATAAAGCAGCTTTATATTGTCATGGGGTGACACCCTAACACAAAGTGAGAAAAACAACTTGCAGAACAGTATGCAAAATATGATTCTGTCTTTGTATGGAAAAAAACTGTTTCTGTATGACAGTGTGAGAACGTGGACATATCTACATCCAGATAAACATCTGGAAGGACACCTCTGGGGACAAGGATCAGGGAGGGAGGGCGTTCATTTTCTACTTTTATATTGTTTGACTTTTTCATTCAAATAAGGGACATATATTAGTCTTATAATTTAACCAACCTCCATTCTACTTCCCTCAAAATGTTCTGCCAGAAGATAACTTTAAATTTTGTCTCCCGTCAAATTCTGACCTTTTTCTCACAGAATAATGTGAAGGTCATCCCCCTTCTGGGGAGCCTGTTTCCCTAAGAGTCAGAGGCTTCTGGAAGCTAATGCTGAATACAGCAAAGGTTACTACTAAGACAGCAAGCTACCCATCCATGCCTTCTATCAGGGAACATAAGACCATTCCCACAAACCTTCCTGAAACAGTCCTTTCTCTCTTGTTCTCCTCTCCCCTGCTTGGGTATGTCACACAGGATGATAACAGTTACAGGAAACAAGGTAACCAGTCTTATCTTAAGGGAGGACCTTGAAAATGCACAGAGTGCATTGCACTCCAGGCTAGCTACAAGTCTTGGGCCAAGCTTCTCCAACTGACTCAAGAAGTTGCTTTTAAATATCTCATAAAAGAAAGGAAACAACATTTAGGCAAAACTCAAAGCAGTTATTGCCTTCTTAGTGGAGAAAGGTAGACAGCAAGAAGGGCAATCTTACCTGTCCAGAGAGCGGCCAGAGAACTCCTGGCTCTGAGCCACTGGAGAGAGGTAAAGATCCATGTTCTCCTCCCCGAGTGTACATGGAGATGATGCTGGCAAGTAAACAGCTGTCCAGAGGTGCAGGGCCCGGACGTGACACACAGGATGCAGGACCTAGGGAAGCAGCCCATACTAGTGTGTTGTAAGATGGTCCAGGTCCCGCTTTCTTCCCTAAGTCTTTGGCCCTACGTTCTCCCCAGTGACTCGATCTTTCTCCCTCCAGGTCTCCAGGCAATACCTATAGAATAAGGGCTCAGGCTTACCATGTCTGAGCCGGGTGTGTAGAGGAAGTTATGAAAGTTCTTATTGCCAGCTCGCAAGAGGGCCCACACAGAGCAGGTCCGCTTGTAGATGTTGCGTTTCTCTCGCTCACAGGGGTTGTTGGCCAGGAACGTACCATACAGGCAGGAGTATGTGTGCTGCACCAGTTTGACCTAGGGAGCCAAGACAGCTTGTACCTGGGGGCCTTGGCCACCATACCCCCTGGTCACAGGCTTTAGGACTTACCAGGAATGCTTCATTGAACTCGAACAGGCAGGGGAACTGCTTGAGCAGCTGATGAACAGAATCAAGCCACTGGAGGAACACAGGGCACTGCTCATTTTGGTCCTCTGCATTCTCCTGGTGGCCACAGCGATCTCCAAACTTGTGCCCAAAATCCAGCCAGTCAGACTCTACTAATACTTGGAAGCCCTGCAAAGAAGAGAGTTCAAGCTTAGGGCCTCTCTGGAAAGGTTAGTGTGCCACTCCCCAGGGGATGCCAGAAGCAGGGAGCTGGCAGCTTCAGAGAAGAACAGGACTGAACACAGAAGAGGACTCCAAGTACCAATGGCCTCTACTAAACATCCTCAAGACAACCCCATAGGGCCGAACAGTTTGCCCAGCACCCCCTTTCCTTGTTCTTTTCCAACACTTCTCAGTACCTCCAGTGTCCTGTAATACGGGTCCAGGAGTATTTTGGCCAGGGCTACGATCTGTGGTGTCCGGTCCCAGCCGTCAGAACAGTGCACCAGCACAGGCCGGCCCTCCCGGTCTACCGTATTAGCCACAAGCACAGCTGCCTTTAGCATCACCGACAAGTGCTGCAGCCATTTGGTGCTCTCCAGTGCCGACAGCCAGCTACACAAGAGCAGAAATCAAGTTTGTCACTAAAAGCACAGAGGCTACAACAGTCTCTCCATCACCCACAGCCAGTCACAGCTAACAAAGTCCCGAGTGAGGCCTGAAGCAAGAGGCCCAGCCCGTGGCTTTTCTGCCAAGAGAAGGTAGGGAAGACAGGACCTGAGAGACTCTTAGGACCAACAGAAGAAGTAGGCAGCAGCACATGCACATTTAGCCACTTTCTTTCCACGGTTCTCTGTGTTCTCTGAGGAGAACAACTGATCCAAACAAAAGGAACCCAACGTCCTGTGGCCGTGCCAAAGTCTCGGATAAGAAGTAGAAGACGTGTTCTTGGAACTGGCTCACTGCACCCATGCCCTCAGGTCTCCTGTACCTCCACACTTCCCATCCCCCTGTCTAATTTTCCAAGAACAAGAAGTACTGGGTAAGGGATGAGACTGGAGGGAGGATGGAACCGGAGCAGGGAACACCTACTTGCTGGGGTCTGGCATCTGGCTACACACAGCACGGAGGTAGTGGAAGCTGTTCCGGATGGCATGGATGTTGGCCATTCCCATGAACACGACCTCACAGTTGGGGTAGTACTCTGTAGACGTGAAAGAGGTGAGTGGCGCCTAAGACCATATCCTAGAAAACAGCCGTACAGGACAAGAGCGGTCCCAGTGGGCAAAGCTTTCCTGGCAGGGCACAGCACTCCATGATGGGAACTAAATGTACTCCAGAAATCCCTATCACCCATTTATACTCAGGTGCCATATACTAATAGTAGCAATACTATTAATAACAAATGATAACCGTAGTACTGCTAGTAATGACAACGTAGAGTGAATTCTCAATGGTAGTTGCTCTGTGCCAGTAATTTTATACACGTACTTCCAAACATCCAACAACTTTGCGAGGTATGCATCATTCCCATTTTTCAGAGGAGAAAATAAGACTTAGATTAAGGAATGGAAGCATAGTCACAGCTAGCTAAGTGGCAGGGTCCTGATTCCAAGCCAGCTTTGTTTGGCTCCTTTCACTCCACAAGCTGCCCCGTACCCCCTCCTGTCACGGCCACCCAGAGCACAGGCTGGCTGCAGATACTGGGGTAACAGCAATACCTTCACACTCGCAACCTCCACCCTTGGCCCGGTTAGCCACTGCCGCCGTGTAGGATCGTGCATCCAGGATCAGCAGCTTCTGGGGGGCTGCTGTGCTCTCCACTCCAGAGCATGCAGTCAGGGAGGAATCTAAATACACAGCAGTGAGAAGAGCCTGGGTCAGCCAGCCACCCAGCCTCACCCTACGCTGGGGTACTGCCTTTCTGAAGAATATACAACTAGAGGCCCCTCACACCCCACAGCCTCCCAAAAGGCAGGGACCCAGGCAGCCTGTGTGTTGTCATCTTCTTCCCATCCTCTCACTGAGGACTCCCTGGGAGTCAATGCGGCCAAAGCGGGGGCCTGCTCCCCAAGGGACCAGCACCACCCACACCTTACCGAAGTCAGTGTCACATGCCTCGCTGGCATCACTATTCCCAGTGCTGAGGGAGCTCCCAGTGGCTCTTGTCCCCGGGTCCAGGGCACAGGCTTTAGCGATGGACGTGACCAGGTACTCATCATCAGCATTGCGCCAGCCCCACCAGCTGATCTCAGGCTGGCTGCAGCGGGCGATGGCAGCCCCATTGCGTAGGTGTCTGACAGAACAGGAAAAACCATGGTGCCCTTGGCATTCACAGCCCCCAGAGGCCTACCACTGAGACTCCAAGGGAACAGAACCAAGACCTCCAAAGCGAACAGGGGCTACCAGTTCATCCAGGCCATGAAAATAGCAATCAAAAGCCCCTAGGGGGTTTTACAGAATACAAAGCGCTGTCACACACATTTCTCAAATGGGCTCTGTATTCCCAAGGTGACTTTGACTCATCAAATCTGCACAGCACCTGCTCCAGGTACAGACACCCAGCAGGAGAACAAGCCTGAGCCCAGAGCATGAACTCCAAACCTCAACACCTGTCTCATTCTGTTTTAGCTACACTGTTCTGGTCAGGGGTTGGCAAACTTTTCCCATAAAGAACCACACAATCAATTTTCGGCTTTGCAAGTCACAGCCAGTCTCTGTCACACATTCTTCTTTCTGTTTTTTTGTTTGTTTGTTTCTTTTTTAAATAGTGCTTTAAAAATTAACAACCATTCATAGCTCATAAGCTGTACATAGCATGGGTTGCAGTCAGGATTGATTTACAGGCCATTTTGCCAACCTGTTCTAACGCAAAATTTCACATACACCTAAAAAAAAAAAAAAAGAAAAGTGAATAAAGTCCCCAAAAGCCTCATCCCTTAGGAGAAAAAAAACTGAGGCATTTTTTTGTTTTAAAATTATTTCACAGCCACTTCTCGGCAGGGTGTCAATTCCCAGTCCACCATGCTGCTGCAAACCTCCACTTCTGACTCTTGTTGCATAAACACATGTCCTCCCTGTTTCCTATCCCTCATTGCCTCACCTATACACAACCACAGGGATCCGCTTCCAGGAGCGGAAGGAGGCCACATTCTCCAGCTCTTTATCTGTGATCCACACAGGAACCAGCAGCTTCTGAGGGTAACTGGGGCACAATCTGAGAAGAGACCAGATGGGATCACTGAGTTTGATCTAAGACAGGGAATAACAAGATCCCTGGGGGTAGTTTTGTGGGAAGAGGGACCAGGAACCCTCCTTCCCCACAGAGCCAGGAGCTGTGCTCACTGTGCTTGATCCGTATGTGGAGGAGGTCTGGGTCTGGACGGCTGTTTTGGTTCCCCACCCCCTGCCCTCTCACTTGTAGTTGCTGTTGATATGCGAGACTCTCCAGACATTCTGCAGGTCGAAGCCCATCCTCGCCAACTCAGCCTCCTGCCGACATCGTATGTGCTCTCCTGCAACACAGTCCCCACACGTGTCAGCATCCAAGAGCACCACGTCCGGGGGTGGAGGAGGGATGCAATCCAAGAGATAAGAAGTCTCCCAAAGAAAACAGCCTGGCCTCACCTGGCTGACACAGGTGCGTATGCTGGTCCTCCTCGGTCAGTCCCAGGCACCAGGCGTGGTAGGCAAAGGCAAAGAGGTCCTCAGGCTTGGCAGGTCTTGCTGTGGCCCGGCTTAGCCGTGAGAGCCACTCTTGGCACTGCTTGAAAGTGGAGAAGTGGCACCTGCCAGGCAAGAAGCCACAGAGTGAAGCAAGACGCAGGTGTGCATTGGGGCCAAAGGATCAAAAACATGGCCACAGGAAGGCAGTGGAGAGAGGAGGCTGCAAAGCAGGAGGTAATTGGGACCCTGGGAAGGACCAGGGACACTGGCCAACACCTGAGAGAAGTTGTCTTTGTCACTATTCTCCTCCCAAGAAGTCTTATCCTTGAGACATATTTGCCCCGTGCAATGGCGCCCTACCATTTCTTGTATCAAATCTAAAAGCTATCACATGGCCCTGAATGTCGCTACTCCTTGTGTTATCTCCCGTGACTCCTTACCACACACCTTCTGCTTCAGGCAGAAGTCCTGCTCACCTTATTCCTGTCTCCTTGTTTTTTTCACTTCTGCTTGTTAATATCTTCTTTCAGCCTAGCTACACCCTACTGACACTGTGAACATAGTTCCAGTCCCACCTCTTCCTTGAACCCTTCCCAGCCTACTCCATTCCACAGAACCCTTCCTCTCTTCTTCTTAATGTGCTTGGAGTATTAAATGGTAAGTTTTTCCATAGCATATTGCCACATGTTAACTCTTCTTTCAGAACTAGACTTTAACCTCCTTACAGGGAAACGCAATGTGGATTCTCCTCCTGAATCCCTACAGACTGAGCATGTGGCAGGCTCTAAACTGGGCATCTTTTTCGTAATCCTTGGAGTCATCCGACTCCTCTTTCTCTCATATCCAATCTGTCAGCAAATCACGTCACGTCTACCTTCAGAAATCTGACCACTTCTCACCATTTTGATTGTTACCATCCTACACAAGCCACCATGATCTCTCACCTGGGTAACTGCATTAGCTTCTTAACTCGTCTCCCAGTTTCTACCCTTGCTTTTGTCCACGTCGCCTCTAGCTATTCTAATATAGCAGCCAGAGTAATTCTATAAAACATTAATCAGATCACATCATTCCTTTGCTCAAAACCTTCCAGTGGTTTCTCATTTTCCTCAAAGTAAAAGCCAGTCATATGACAGCCTGGCCCCCATCCCCTTACCTCTCAGCCATATGTATCCTACTCTCCTCAGCCATATGTACTCCACTCTAGGCACGCTAACCTAGCTTCCTTGCCATTCTTTCAATATGCCAGGTAAAAACGCACCTCAGGGCCTTTGCACTCACTGTTACCTTTGCCTGGTACATTCTTCCCCCACATATCCACATGGTCACTTTCTTCAGGTCTTGACTCAAATGTTACCTTTTCAGTACAGCCTTCTCTGATCACTTTGTTTAAAGCTACAATCTTCACCCCCATAGCACTCCATATCCCCTTTCCCTGCTTTATTTTCTATCTTTACACTTAGCATCATTTAACATATTTTACTCACTTATTATTTACTGCTGGTATCTCCACATTAGAATATAGGTTCCATGAGAGCAAAAAATTTTGTCTATTTGTTCCCTGCTGTATCCCCAGTGCTTGGAGTAAGGTGCTTAATAAATGTGTGTTAAATGAATAAATAAATGAACCAACAATGTGAGTATAGTACGGCAGATATCCTCCTACATGCTTTCATACACATTATCTCATTTAATCCTATGTGACCCCATGAGCTAAGCATTATTCCCATTTCTTCGGGTCAAGATACTGTGGGTCAGAAAACTGATCTCTCAGCCCAGACAGGATTTTCACCTTTTCTTCCAAATTGGAAAGTGAGGCAGTATTTTTCCTTTCTTGCTCCACAGAAACCCTGCAGCAGAGAGGTCTGGGCAAGATTAGGGTGAGAGGACCTGAGTGATGCCCCATGCTCTCACCTCACCACTTTGGAGTCCTTGCAGGCAATGTGCAACTGGAACATGTCACGGCTCTCCACACTGTCAATCATCCGGAGGGGAACCTTTACAGGAAGGGTAAACTGAAGCTCAGATCTCCTCTCCCCATATCACACCTCATCTCCACCCCACCCCAGATGCTGATGCATCAACAGAAGGAAGAAAACAGACATTTACTGAGGGACTGTTAAGTGCCTGGTAACTGTGCTGGGTCCTTTACACATGTGACCCCAATTAATATTCATAAGAACTCTGTAAGGTAGGTGTTTTCACCCCAAAATATTAAGGAGGAAATTGGGCCTCAGTTGGGTGACTTCACCAAGGTCACATAGCTGTTAAATGGCACTCTTCCAACAAGCCACTGTGCCCCTTAGAAAGGCCAGCAACAAAATAAGGGAGAGAAGGGAAAAGAAAATAAGTAAGAGAGACAGAAAGTCCTATAGCTAGAAAAATGAGGCAGGCAGGAAAACAAAAAGTTAGTCAGAAAAGGGAACCCCAACTTTTTGAAGACATGATCAAGTATAGCATTGGAGCAATCCCACCTTGCACCTCATAGGGATTCTGGTTTGAGCGTGGGAGAACATGACAGGAACTCACGTTGATGACAGAGTCCTTGAACTTGATATGCAGCCGGTAGTTGGAGATGGCAATGAGGGCATCAGCTGCCCGGCCCAGGAACTCCACTCCCTCACCCTGCAGCACTGTGAAGGGTACCTGCCGAGGGGCAGAGGAACCCTCAGTCCAGAAGTGAGTCACCCTCCATTCCCTTCCTCCACGATCTGGGGGATTCCCTCTGGAAAAGCTGGGCCAAGACAGGACAGAAGAGTCCTCTCCACGGTAACGGCACCAGGCAACAGCTGTGCAGGAAAGCTGCCTTTCCTTCCCCGGGGCCAAATGCTCCATAATGCACATGCAGACAGACTCCCCTCCCTCCAGAAACCAGGGAGCAGGAAGCCAGAACTCCGGTACTAGATCCCCTTGGAGATATTGGGATGGGAGAGTGGGGGGTTAACCGGGCAGGGAGTTCCACCCATCCTGGGCCCCCAACTCCTCCTTACCTGCAGATTCTCCTCCTCTTTCACTAGTTCCTTGGGGGGGAACAGATCCTTGGCTTGGATGTACTCCAGGCTGGGGGGCCCCTCCTCACCCTGTGGAGACGGCCTCAGCCCTAAGTCACCAGGCCCATTAGGCCTCATTCTGCAACCCTTCCCTCAATAAACCCACATACACCCCACACACACTTATAAAGGTTGTGGTCACTAGAGGAGGGAAAAGGAGAACTGGCTTGATGAGAGGTGTTCTCAAGCCTAGTAAGCCTCAGGAAAGAGTGGTCCAAAGAGGAACTGGGAACCTACGCTCCTCTAAGGGGGAATCTCCGTGGTAGAACCAAGATTCCCCAAATGGAGGAAGAAAGAAAACTAAGGAAAGGAAAGGCTAATGTAAGGACAAGGCATAAGTGGTAATGGGAAGTGCTGCGAAGAGGAAAAGGAACCAGGTATGGCAGCTGATTACAGAAACAGGAGAGAAAGCAGGCACCCATGGCCACAGAGGCTTTGATCTGGTGGGTGAAGGAGACAAAGAGGAGTGGGCTGGGGGATTCAGTCCTGTGCCTCTAGAGGGCCTTTATGGATGCTTTCAAAAGGAGGATGTTTTGGAGCTGAGCTTATCTTCCACTTAGGCGCACACTGCTAACCAGCCCCCATCATTCGCCAAGCCACCTGCCCGGCCGGCTGATCTGAGGGGAATTCCTGAGGATACCCACAGCAAGCAGAAGTCACTCTCCTCCAACCACCAGGGAGGGGGGGACGAGGGAATCCACGCGCCTGGGAGGAACCAAGAGACCCAAGGACAGCCAGGGTAGAGAGAGATGCCTGGCAGACACCCACAGGGGGTGAGGAGGGGAGGGTGGGAACATCTGAGAGGACAGATGGGGAAGCTGGGAAGGAGCAGTAAGCCAGAGCGGGAGGAGGGAAGGACTGGGAATGATGCAGAGTTACGGAGGCCTGCAGAGGTAGGGAAGATGGAGAAGACAGCCTGTCTGGGGGACAGTCAAGGAGAAAAGACTGGCATATCAGGTGAGGGATGGAGTGGTGGAAGGGGAAAGGAACTGAAGCCAGGGAGACAACGCAGACCTCCTGTGCTCCCCAACCAGCCCCCTATCAGCCCAGACAGCCTACTAGCCACATCCCACATCCCCAAGATGGAGAGGCGGAGGTAAAGGGACGTATCCCTGCAGGGCGGGGCCTGGAGATCTGCAGTCAAGGGCAGTCGCTGCGGGACCAAGATGGGTCACAGAATTTCGATCCCCAGACTTCGACAATCCCCAGTACCCAAAGATTAAAGCAAGTCCAAGAAAGAAGAGGGGCAGTTTCCCCCTCCCCTTCCAGGGGCCTAGGGAAGGGGGATGGGCTGAAATTCGGATTCTTGGGGGTTGGCCCTGGGCGGACCCGGCGGGTGCAGCAAGGGCTGGGGGCCCAGGTTCCCGCAGGCGAGGCCGGCACTTACAAAGCAGCTGAGCATGGAGCAGGAGACGCGGGCGGTCAGGCTCATGATCGCGGGAGGTCTGGGCCAGCGAACATGTCCCCGGAGCCGCTGCGCTGCCCGCCAATCCCGGGCGCTCGCCGCATCCCGGCTGCGGGGCTCGCCAGGTGCAGCCGCGGCGGCCAGGAGGCGAGCGCGCTGGCGGTGGGGCCTCCGCGCTACTCCCGCGCGCCTCTCCCCTCCTTTCCACAATGGAGCGAGCTCAGCTCCGCCCTCCCGCACGAGCGCCGGAGGGAGGGGTGCCAGGGGAGTGTCCAGGACAGCGCGAGGAAGCCAGGGGCGGGGCGGTCCTCGGAGCCCGGCCCACAGCCCCAGGCCCCTCCCTCCCCGCAGCCCCTCGGCTGCGTGGGAGGGCGTGCTCAGCGGACGTCTAGGGGCTTTCAGGAGTCTGGGCTACCGGACTGTCCCCAGACTGCATGAGAGGGGAAGGAGAAAAGCCTACATTTTCTCACTTCCCGTTTTCTCAGGTGAGCCACCCACCCCCGTTTTCACACATCCGTCCCCACGCCTTCCCCTCTTCTGAGTTCCTGCAATGCCTGTCCTAAATTTCCAAGATGGAACTCACCCACTTCCACCCCGTGCCCTTTCCAGTTTCAAGGTTTCCTCCTTTCCCTCCAAAACCACCACCCACCACACCCCTGTCCATCACGGTCCTCCGACACCCTGACCACACTAAAACCCACTCCCTTTCTGCTCCTTAGAATGGACACTGGGCTAGTGCCAGATCGGTCATTCCACACTCCTGAAAGGGAAATTCCCTGAGTTTTTTATTCCAAGGCCCAACCCTACTCCTTAGGCTCCATCCCTCTCTTGTTTCACATCCTCTGATGTCTGGGTAAGAATGTCTTAATTGGAAGAGAGAGAATTTCTTAGGCTGGGAAAGAAAAGAGCTGAAACTATGGACCACAGCAGCCATGCAAAAACTAAACTTGAAACCCAAGGATATAGGGGGAGGGTGGGAGTTGGGTAGAGGGCCAAGGAATAAGGAGTAGTGACAAGAGGCTCAAAATGTCACCAAGAGTCACGCAAGTTGCTGGTTGGAACCCCACACTTCCTGTGCCTGGTAACTTTCCAAAACCAGGGCTTTGGTTTGGGATTGGGTTTGAGTTTTGGAAGAATGGGAGAAAAAAGTGACATTTTATTAAGCATCTACTATGAGCCAGACATGTTTCAAACATTATCTCACTAAAACCTTTAGACTCCTCAAGAAGTAAGTCTTGTCTTGTTTTACTGGTTGAGACTTCAGGCTTAGCGAGAAAGTATGCAGTTACAGTTAATGGAAAATACAGGGGATCATTATAACCACCCACACCCCCCCAGTGATATTCTGGGCACCTTGAGGATGCTATCCTGCTATATATCCAGTCATCTGTTCCCTGCAGTAGCTTAACAGACAGCAGCACCTTAGAGTTGGAGAAGCCTGGCAGTTTTGGTAGAGTCTCCTGATACGCACCCACAATATTCAAGGACCCCACTAGGAAGTACAACGATCTTGAGATAAAGGAGGCCTGGCTTTTCAGAGCAGAACAGAGAACTTCTAACAAAAACCAAGAAAACCAAAAAAAGGGCAATTATGAAGAGCTAAAGAGAGCCAGTGGTAGTGTGTGGAAGGCATGGCATTGCACGTGCAGAAAAAAGACTTCCAGAGGCTTCCTCTCCCAGTGCTGTATGTTGGCTGATGTTCTGTAATCTAAAGAAACTCTAATTTATCTCCAGAGCAGATGAACCTGTTTAGGAGTTGAACAGAGTAGCCTGGAGCTCAAGGTCCGGGAGGGGCGGGGCAGCTTCACAGGAGAAAGACAAGAATTACAGAAAACACAAAGGTCTGAGGAAAGAGAGAGTACTCACCATTCTACCGTGGTGAGGGTCCTGGCTGCCTGCTTCTCACTGTAAGGAGACAGAGTAACATAAGAGTAAAGAACACCATTAACATCACCATACAATCAACAAATGCCATACATCTACTGCTGAACTGCTCTACAACTCTTAATATCCTCCCTCACAGAGAATCCAGCCTTTCCACAAGTCACCATGCCAGACAGAGGCAATGGGAACCACATGGGGAGAAAGCAACAAGTGATTCTGCAGGGCATGAAGTCAGCCACAAAGTTCTGGAGCAGGACTGAGAGTATCATCCAAGATTATTCAGCAGAACTGAAGTATCTTGATTCCCAGACCCAGAAGGAAAAGTAGAATACTCCAAATCCTGTTCTTTGTGGGAGAGCAAAAGAACTGCCAAGTCTGAAGAGACAGAGGCTGCTCAACCAAGACCCACCTCTGGCGCTGGTGGGGACATGAATCCACTGGAATGTCTGCTGGCCTTTGAGTCTGGTAGTAGCACCCACCTGATCTGTTTACTGGGGGCAAAGTCCAGAGCAGAGGACAAGAGGGAGGGGACCACAACCTGTGATCAGAAGGCAGCAGGGCTGGACAGGTCCTGCTCAGTGTACTTACACTACGTGGGGTGATACAGGTTAGTGGGAGGAGGTCACACAACAGGGACAGAATCAGGCCAGCCCAGGCCTCAACACCTGTCAAATGGGCCTAAGCAACAGAAATTTCAGGATAGGCCTCCCTGGCCCACTTAGGGAGCCAGGCCCAGGTTTCACTGACACTTTCCTTCATGCTGGTTATCTGAGTTCGGGCAGTCCAGCAGTGCCCCCCCCCCCCCCCGAAGGCTGCAGGTATAAAAGCCTCCATCTGTAGTCCTGTCGCCTCCCTCATCACAGCCCACGCTTCCTCATGGGGGAGCCAGCAAGCGGCAAGCCAAAGGTGCTGCCTCACCGCCCACTGGCACGCAGCCTCAGGGAAACGGAGGAAGAGACAAGGACCAGGCCTGGGAGGCCCAGGGCTCCTGAACCTAAGGGATCTGGCCCCGGGGGGCGGGCCACGCTGGCAGGGGAGCCCAGGTGCCCTGGTTCTAGGGGCGGAGCCTAAAGACTCGGAGGCGGAGCCCCGAATGACAGAGGGCGGGGCTCACGAAAGCTGGTGGGGTCGGGGCGGAGCCGAGCAAGCCGGGGTCCTTGCGGTTCCCAGACTGGCAGTGCACGGAGCATGGTGACTCACCCAGGCGGCGTCCGCCCGACCCTCGGAGGCCGCGGTCTCACCACTTCCGTCTCCCGCAGCTGCTGAGACCGCGCAGCTTCGACCCCCACCACGGTGCCCCTCTCCCCAACCAATCATATCCCTGATCTGTGCCTGCCCTAGCCAATAGCCACACAAAGTCCCGCCCTGCCCCCATTACGCAGCCGCCGCCTTCACTCTTCACGCAGTTCATTGGTCAAATTAGGCAGACGCCCTCCCAGCCTTTAGCCTATCGGGTGCCGGAAGACGAGACAGTACCTAGAAGGAGGAGTTGCGGTGCTGGAGAAGATACACAACCAATGGGAAATCACAGCGCGTCCCAGTGACAGCCAATGGGAAAGCAGTGAAAGGGGGGCTGCTGACTAAGGCTCCAGGGGCCGGAAGTGGGCGTGGCCTGTCGCCTACAGGTAGCGCAATTGGAGGCGGGGACTTGTAGGGGCACAGGCCTTTACAGCCACTTCCGGTGACAACCCGGTGTCGGTTGTACTTCTCAAATAGGTCCCCAGTGGCACCTCGGTTTATCCATTTCCCCTTTTGGTTTCTCTTCGGTCATCCTGTCCCAAAGCCAGAAAGCGAGAAAAGACCCCACAGAAGAAGGGCTGGGCCTGAGGCTGCGTCTTGGTCTTCGACTGGCAGCGGAAGGGTTTTCCCCTTTCTGCGTCTTGACCGGTTCCTCCGACCCTCACTTTTCATCAGCGAACCGGCCTGCAGTCCTTCGTGACCTGCATGGTGCCGTCAGTCCTGAGTAAAGATCTCTCACCTTAGAGATAGGAAACCTGGATCTGAGACTGCCACTAACTAGGGGCCACCTCCTAGTGTAACGGGAGTCGGGAACAGGACCCTCCCGAGGTCCTAGCTCTTCGCTCCGCCCACTCCTGGGGGAGTAGAGCAGGCAGCAGGGCGGAGGGTGGCCGCTGGAGGGCGCCATGGCCCTGCGATACCACTAACCCTACAGAAATGGAGAATTGATTCGGATTCTCGACAGATAACTTCAGTTCCGGAGTGGGCCTGAATGCTATGTCAGGCCCCCAGGGTCAAAATGTCTTAACGTGTCTGTTTCTAGAACACTGGAACTTTTACTACCGTGTTCCCCCAAAAATAAGACCTAACCGGAAAAAAGTCCTCGAATGATTTTTCAGGATGACATCCCTTGAACATATGCCCTAATGCGTCTTTTGGAGCAAAAATTAACATAAGACCCGGTCTTATTTTCGTGGAAACACAGTACAGTTAGTAAATTCCAGGAATACAGGAAACAGGTGTGTTCACTCCAGGGTCCAGAACAGTATCTGCAACCTTGCAGGTGCTTAATAAGTATTTGTTAAATGAATATTGAACTCTTCCAGGACAATGACTACTTTATTCATTCCCAGCACTTACTATATAGTGTTTGGTGGTTACAGAGGTTTCCACATTTGTTCAATGGTCTATCACAGGCTTCCTAGACTGCAGAGCTTAATTCTGCATATCCCTCGCCCCAAATCAGTGGAAACAGGAAGTCAGAAGGCTGCAGGCAATATCAAATATCATGTTTTCCTAAGGGCAGAGCAGGTATCAGATCCAAAACTTCCATAGAATTGAATATACTTGTACTGCATGTGAGAAAGGTGAAGAGGGACTCAGGTCCCAGGTAAGAGAGGCAGGATAGATATGGTCAGTAAGATGGAGAGGCCAGGCTGGATTCTAGGCAAGGACTGAACCCTGTCAAGGGGAAATTTTCCTCACTCTCCTTTCCTGCTAAAAGCCATAAACCAGCACCCTCCTCCATAAACCTTTCAAAACTGGGTTCTAGGATCTTCTTGGTCTCTAGGAGGTGGTAAAGATACAGACAGCAACACCAGAAACCACCTACAGATTTGTTACTTTATTTCCTCTGAGTCTCTGGGGAGGCAGCAAGGATGTAAGGCGAATTGGCAGTAGCTGCAGGGGCCTGAGCAGAACTGGTGCTGGGAAGGGGTGGCATGGGCAGGACGAAGAGGAGGAAATTTAAATATCCAGGGCTGAAAGCCAGCTAATGGGTCTCCTTCATCTGTCTTTGGATTTTGTGCAGCATCTCCTGCATCCGCCGCAGCTGGAACAGGCACATACATCAAAATGGGGCCTTTCACAAGGTCCTATAGTCTTAGGGAAGTATCCCCACCCCCCAGCTCTAATTCCTTGAGCACGGGCTTTGGTAGCCCTGAGATGTGATGGAGATCCTGGGTAGAACCACAAATCCACCAACCCAGGACCCAGATATGCACCAGGGCCAGGGATCTTCCTATTCTCAAACCAAGAGATACTGAGGTTTATAATCAAGCAGAGGGCCTCCCAGGTCCCTCCCTGGTTGTCAACCCCTACCACCCCATTCTGCTCTCACCTCCTCATCTTTCTCTCGGATCAGCCTCTCAGTTTCTGGATCTGTCCCTGGTGGGACAGCAGGGATAGGGAAGTCGGTACCACTCTCTCGAGTCAGTTTGCTGAGGGGGAGGGGAAAGGGGAGTTGGTAAGGCTAGGGGCACCCCAGCACCTGCGTGGATTGAGCCCAGAGCTTGTAGAAGAACAAAGGAAGGGCTCGGTCTCACCCAAGGCTGAGCTTGGGATCCCAACCCTGCCAGCTCTGTCCTGGCTTTTGGCCATACTTGCGATTTCGTTCTTTCACCACCAGGCGGGTCATGCTCTGGATGCACTGTGCCCGGTAGTTCTCATAATGTGTCTCCCGCGTCACATCCTTAAGGTCTTGCATATGAGTGCGTACTAGCATTGTCCTCAGCTTCACAAAGTCGCAGTGCCCGGGGTTTTCCACTGCATAGCAAGGCTAGGGGTCAGCCAGGGGCATTAGAAGGGCAGAGCCACTGAGGGCAAGGAGGTACCAGGTCACGAGCTCAGTGCTTTACCTTCCACGATGCCCCAGGGGTAGAGTCGGCCCCGAACTCGCCGCCCTCTGGCCTCTACCACAGTGTTGCTGCCAATTACAGCAAAGGGGATGCTTTCCTGGAAGAAGTTAGGGGTGTCTGTTGTCAACAACCCCATTCTCACCTGTTCCTTTCCACGTATATTTTCATCTTCTCTGCTTCACTCTAGGAAACGAGGGTCCTCTCCCACCCCAATAGCCCACCCTTATATAGAATTCTACTTCTTTCTTCTACCCAGAAGAAACAAGATGGGACAGGGGTGCTCTGGGGTGGCCCCACCTTTAGGGCTTGGTCCTGTAATTTGAAGTCCTCATCCTCATCAGAGTCACAGTCTGGGAACTGGTAGACCTTGATTCCAAAGCGCTCTATCTCCTCCCGGATCTGGCAAACACATGAGGGGCCCACCGTTCTGGACACTCCATCCTTTCCAGAAGCCCACCTGCTCCCCTCCCGCCCACCAGCTTCCCTCACTTTGCGTTTCTTGCGCTCCACTTCAGGAGGTGTCAGTGTGTCCGCCTTGGCCAAGACAGGCACGATGTTGACCCGCTGATGCAGGGCCTTCATGAATTCCACATCCAGTGGCCGGAGCCTGGGGAACAGGAATCTGTGACCACCTGCTTGCTAGTGGCAGCCCTGCCCCTGGTGCTCTCAGCCTGTTCCCTTGGCAGCACCCGGTGGTGTCAGGAGCCTCAGGCTCGGACCATACCCGTGGCCGAAGGGCGAGATGAAGTACAGGCAGCAGTGCACCCTGTTGTCTTGGATGTTCTTGCGGTTCAGGCCACTCTCGTCTCGGAAATACTGCTCGAACTGCTGGTCGATGTATTCTGCCACAGGCTTCCAGCTGGGGCAGGGACAGACAAGTAGAGAAACTGTGGGAATGGGGGCGGCCCAGTGAGCTCTGGGACCGCAGGGTAGCCCCTGCTCTGGGCAGTGTTTTCAGGACTTTGTCATTCCCCGGCTTGCTTCACTACATCTTCAGGGAGGTACCTGGGTGGGACAGGGGTACATCTCACATGTCCTGATAGAAAACCAGACTAAGCACCTAGGCGGAGTTCAATAAATACTAGATCTGATGAGCGGAAAAGAGCCCGGGTGACCAAACAAAGCAGTAAGAATAGCAAGGTGAACACCAATTGGGGGAAGCCAAGGGGGCCCTAACTCAGGTTCACAGTCCAACCTCAGAGAGTTTGTTCATGTCGTCCCCACCCTCTGTCTACCTCTCCAAACCCACTCTATCCTTCAAGACCATATCCAAGATAGATACATACATACATACATACATACATACATACATATGTAGATAGACAAGAAAACTGAGGTTCTTGAATATATTATACATAATATAGTATACATATAATTTCACTGTAGTAAAGAGTTAAATATATATGTATATATACATATATGTATTACACACACACACACACACACACACACACACACACACATATATAAATTCAACACCCTCAATTTTCAAGTCCTTTGCTCTCCTTTTATCTAGTTGAATCCTCACTGAGAGGTGACCTGATAGGTGGACATTCTGAGCACCATCACTCTCATTTTCTACATGAAGAAGCTAAAGCAGAGCAGCTAGGAGACTTAATCCAGATCATTTTCGGTAGCAAAATCTCTACCCACCCGAGTCTCCGGCCTTCTGAGTCCCAGCTCAGCATGTTTATCCCTGCACTGCCTGACCCATTTACTAACTTGTTACCTGATTGATATACGTTAGAGAACTATCGCTCCCCACTCCCCCACGCCTGCTGCCACCAGACTGTAAACCTCTTAGGGACAAGGATCATTTATACTTGCGCTGCATCCCTTAAATTGTCTATCACAGGCTGGACACCTAGTATATGCTCCATAAATTCCTGATGGTTGACTAAATGAATATATGTGGAGGAACACTGTAAAATGTGCAGTGCCAGGCAAATGAAATATTATGATGGAAGGCAAGAGGAGGTAAGTAGATCGATTGGAGGGGCTCCTACGGTAGGAACCAGGTAGTGGATGGAGTCAGAGTTTCAGGGCAAGCCCAGTTTGCTGAGGCATATTCCTATAGCCGGAGGGTGATGATGACATGTTGTCACCACAATCCATCAAACTTATGGAAACCATGTACAATGTACCAGCACAGTGCTAAGGCAAGAATGTTAAGAAATGGCCCTTCCCTCAAGGCTTAACTGAAGATAAACCAGTGTGCTGAGCTGAAAGTCACATGCTGTAATGATAAAGCATGTGATAGGGGTTGTTCAAAGCACAGAAAGGTCTGTAGGGGTCTGATTAGTCTGTGAGGCAATTATCCAGGGTCAGCTGCATGGGCGTGCGACCTGTGCAGTCACACAGAGCCCCGCACTCAGAAGGACCCACACGCTTGGCTTGATTCTCGGCTGTGGCTATCTTGAAATTCTTAACAACTTTGAACAAGGGGCCCCACATTTTTATTTTGCACTGGTCCTGCAATTGCCCTAAAATTCATGAGTGTAATGTAAACAGCCCCTTATAGGTTTCCGTGCACATTCACATGCATCATTCTGGGTGATTTTTAGATCATCTGGGTGAGATGGTAAGGGTTGGTATTTTTCAATTGAAGAAATAGGAATACAGTCATTTGTTCAAGAGCACGCAGGTACTAAATGCTGAATCAAGATTTGAACTTTCAGTCCATGGGTCTTAGCATCACCCTGCCTAACTTTATCAAAGGCATCGCCTCTTATCCTGTCTTCATCATGTGTCTCTCTACTCACTTAGGTGTGACTAAGCATCCCTCTAGTTCCTAAAGAAAAAATAAATCTAGGGATGACGGTGGGGGAGGTAAAGCAAAGCCAGTTTTTCTTTGGCAGGTAGCCTAGAGGGTACCTGGAGTTCGAAGTTCCACTCGCTTTTCCCCTTTGCTTCTTCGTTCTCCCCTTCACTCCTCCCTCCATACACTCTCACCCCTGTAATAAAACTTGTCTGTGGCACCTAAAATGTTGCTGGTGAAAGGAATGGGAGGAGGGTGACATTTATTAAGCACCTACTGTATGTCAGGCCCTGTGCTACATTTTCACGTGTTTGCTTTTTACAGGCTCTTCTTTCTTATCTTTTGCCCTCACCCCCATTATAGAATTACAGGCAAAGTCAGAAGGAACATTAAAGAGCATCTATTCCAATCTTTTCCCTTTCACCTTACAGAATAGACAGCTGTCCAACAAGGGGCAGGAGCATGCTCAAGGTCACAAACTTCTTCCTCCTGACAATTTTGGCTATATCTATGCACCGGGAGTGTATATGGAATGGGAGGTGGAGGGAGGGGAGCTGGGGTGGTGCTCGGTCAGACATACCACTCTGTGTTGTTGACTGCATCCCCGAAACCTGGTGTGTCCACAATGGTGAGCCGCAGCCTCACACCCTTCTCTTCTATGTCCACTGCATGTTTAGTGATCTCCACAGTTTGCATGATCCGCTCTGGAGAAGGAGGAAACTGAGGCCAGGGCGAGGGCAAGGACCTGCCCAGTCAGGACAAACCGCCCACCGCCACCAGCTTGGCTGCCCAGACTGCCTCATCCACACTGCCCCCCTTCCCACCCCGAGGCTGCCTGGGGGCCTGTGCTCTGGGAACCAGCAAGGAGCACATTTCCCAACACAGGAAATGCCGGTGGCTGTTGGCTCTGGCCCCAGCCTCTTTGCTGCTCCCGGCTTTTTTCTTGGATTCCTGGAATCCTTTGGGGGTCAGAGACTCACTCAAAGGGCAGGATTCTGGTTCCTGCCCTGCCTCGGCACCCAAATCTTTAGGGAGCTGGCTGGTGGGCTGCCAGGCTAGATAGGCCTATAGAGACGCTGTCAGTCTCTCTAGGAGCCATGGTTTCCTGCATGCCAGGATGGCCCCATCCCCCAGCCTGTGGAGTGAGTTTGATTTCCCAAGTTAGGTCGGCCTGCTAGTCTTCATGCTCCCCTCCTTCCCTTACCTTCAGCACTGAGGAGTTTCCGGTCCCGGTATAGATCAGTGAGGAAGAGGCTATTGACTAGAGTGGATTTCCCCAGGCCAGACTCTCCTGACAGGGGAGAGAGGAAAGAAGCACCGAATCAGAAGATAAGATCTATAGCCAAGAGGCAACCCCACTAGACTTAAGGTGTGAAAGGAGCTGCTTTTTTATCTAATTGGCTTGAGACTAACCAAACAATAGCATTTTGGAGTTGGAAAGAAGCACAGAGAACAGCTTATCCAGACTTCTCTTTTGAATGAGGACCAGAGAGGCTAACAAATTGCCCAAGGGCACACAGGAAAAGGCAAATACAAGAAGCCTGTTGGTGAAGTGTTCCTTAGACCACTTTATCCAGCCCCCCACCCCCCACACACACATATACCGTACTTTCAGCCACCCATGTCTCCAGGCTATTTTGCAAAAAGGGACAGCCACTTGCTACTTTCTCCTTCCCTGCATGTATACCATTCCCACCTGAAACAACCCCAGCCCAGCCCCACCCTGCCCCTGCGCTACCTGCCACCATGAGGGTAAAGTCAAAGCCTTTCTTCACAGACTTTCGGTGAACTTGATTGGGGAGAGTCGCAAAGCCCACATACTCCTTGTCATCCTAGGGTACAGGGAAGCAGAGTTGCGGCAGAGCCAGAGGCTGGAGGGGCCCCAGGACCCAACATCAGCTTTCTGTCTCCCTCCCAGGTCTTTGCCCGGCCTTAGAGGAGCAGTGCCAGACCAGCTGGGTACCTGCCCCTGCCGACACTATCAGTTTTCAGTGCACTGGGGCTGACACCACAGAGCTGGGGCCAACACAGGACAGACGCAGGCACACACGCATACACTCAGACTGTGTCTGCTCCCTCCCTGCACCAGCCCAGTGAAGGGTGAGGGCAGGGCTGTAGGCTCTACCTCAGAGGAATCATAGGGATCAAGCTTGCCCCATGGGCTGCGGGGCCGGGCTGCGGGGCTGAGCGGGGCTGAGGCAGAGAAGCATTGCTGGCTGTCAGAGGGCTGGGGCCACGAGGGGGTTCTGAACTCCATGTCCTCCTGGTAGAGGTCCGGGGCCTGAGGCCTCGGCTCCGGAACTTGGGGCCTGGACACCCAGGTTTTGGCCTCTGGTTGGTGGCAGCTCTCATTTCCTGGAAAATCCTTCATGAACTTATTCAGTTCTGAATCATCCGTTTCCTCCTGGAAGCGCTTGATCTAGGGGTGGATGGGTGGGTGGGGTGGGGTAGGTGGGTAGGTGGCAGGAAGGGAAGAATGAAGGAAGAAGGCAGGAGAAGGTGAGAGGAAGAGAGAGGAAAGCGCCTGTGGTTAGAAAGGAGAGAAACTGCACTAGCAGCCAAGCCAGAGGAAGTGCTCACCGTCCCTCCCTCACCTGCACACACACACAGGACCCCGATGTCAGGAAAGGCCCCAGGCTCCAGGAGCAGCCCTGGGCAGCTCCCAAAGCCTAGCAACTGCTCTTGGGAACAGAGTCACTGAAGTCCTGATGCCCCCTTTTGACAGGGTGCTTGTTGAGGCTTGCCTTTCTGCGGGTCTGGTCCAGCCAGGGGCTGGGGACCGCTCAAAACCAAAAGTCAGACTGAATATGGGGTCACAGACAGAGGCATTAGAGCTGAGAGGAGAAAATGGCTCGGGATTCAAGGAGCGTGCAGTCAGAAGGTGGTGGAGCTGGAGGGAAGAAGGGAGGGGAGAAGGGAGCTGCCAGATCCAGGTAAATCAAGAACCAGCAGGGGGCTCCATGTCTCCTGTCGCTGCAGGTCAGTGAGCTCTGGGACTGCGGTGCAGACTCTACCGGGAGTGCTCACTCCCCAGGGCTCACTGGCCACGCTCAGTACAGCTGACCTGACCCTCCCTTGTATCAGATCCTGAGCCACACCAGAGCCTGAGCCTGTGCCTCAAGGGAGAAGGGTAAACCTGCCAGTGGATGCTAAAGGTGGGTGCAGGGGATCTGGGAGGGACCAGGTGAGGTAGGATGAGAGAACAGTGGACCTCCCGAGCTGCTGACAGCCCCCAACTATGAGGGACACATAGGCGGAAGCACCCCTCAGTTGTCCCTTGGCCCCTCTGGAGCTGGGCTTTAACCGGCAGTGCAGGAGGGGATCTGGCTTGAATTGTGAACCACAGGGATGGTAGATAGAGAATGGCTGGCTTCTGTGTAGACATCTGTTCCACCCCATTTCCAGCTTGGAAGAGATGCGGCTCCCCTCACTCTCACCCTCAGCTCTAGACCCTAAAGCTTCCTCTCTCCTTTGGGGGCCAGCCCCCTTTGTGGGGTGCCTGGCAGTGCTGGGCTCAACTCTGCCTCACACTATCCGCATGCCACCCCCAGACAATGGACAAGGGCCGGCTTTAGAGGCTGACTCACCCTCTGGGGATTGGCCAAGCCAGTGGGGGCTACCCCGGACCACCGTGGAGCCCCAGCCAGAGTGGGGGCAAGTAAGATGGCCACAGTCTTCCTGCAGGTCCCCGTTTTATAAAGGGAAGAACTGAGGGAGGTGGACATGCACACTGCCAGGTTTATGCCAGAGGAAAGGGCTTGGGATGGGGAGGCTAGAGGGAAAAGTCCCCTCAGAGCCACTTCCAGGCTGTCACCTCTCAAGTCCCCGTACCTGCTTATAGCCATAGTCTCCAGGGCTTCCCCGGACAGGGGAGGAAAAGAGGCCCTTTAGCCTAAAACTGGGGGCTCAATGACCAGAAGAGGCTATCCTGAGGCAAGCCTGACCTAACAGGCTATTCTCACTCATAACATTCGTGGGGTCCAGTGGGGTAACCATACACCCCAGTTTATGTTTGCTGTCCTTGCATAATGATTGTGCCCCTTTTCACTCTCAAAAATGTCCCAGCTTGGACGATTAATTATATGGCAATAGAGAAGGGATGGGGCTGGGAGCAGCAGGTCTTGTTTTCTGGCAGCTAAAGAGTCTGGGGAATTCCAGGAAATCCTGCCCCTCTATAAAACCCCACAGTGGCCCAGCAGTTGGTCTGGGGGGTTTGGGCTAAGGGTGGGCTTCCCCAGGGGCACTGAGCAGAAGAGCAGCAGGGAAGGGAGAAGGGAAGGCACTGATGGAGACCCCTGCCCCACACTCTTCCAGCAGAGCCGCCAGGAACCCAGCACCACTCTCTCTGCCAGCCTTGGCTGCTCATCAGCATGGAGGGGCCCACAAGGGCTCTAGACAAGAAATCAGAACACCAGGGTCCTCACCCCCTGTCTGTCCTTCCCTGCCCCCACACTGCCAGTGACCAAATCATTTTCTGACTTTGAGCCCCAATCCCAGCCAAGGCAGCAGGAAGGCAGGTCAGGTCCTCCCGTCTCCCAGAGCAGCACCTTACCCCAGCTTCATTCCTGTCCTCGGGGACAGAACTGCCTTGCCATCCCAGTGAACGGTCCATGTCCCACGCTTCAGACTCCCTGTCGGCAAGCTTTAGGTCTAATTTTATCTCCCAGGCAAAGTTCCTCACACACAGAAACAGCCTGGTCTTGATGCTCTTGTTGAAATCCCGAGTCCTGGCTTGCTCCTTTCCCTTTCTATTTGACCCCCCTGTCTCCATCAGGGGCCAAAAAAGCCCGTGGAATGTCCTTCCCACCCCCTCCTCCTCCCCTTCCCTTGGCTCCCACCCTCCAAAGACAGCTCAGCTGCAGCAGGATCACTCAGTTTCTCTGCAGTCCCCTCCTCTTCTGATTGGCTGCCCCATGACTCCTGCCTGCTGCCTACCCCGGTGGGCACAGCACCAGCCTCCACAGACACCAAGTGTGTCTGCAGCTCAGGTTCTTGATCTACTTGGCCTGTCCTGTAACCCCCAAGAACACAAAGGCCTGTCAGAGGGTTGTGAGTTGTCCCCAAGGTGACCTGGCCCATCAGTACATAGGGCTGGCCACCCAGGAGACTCCACTCCCAAACTATTCCAATCTCTCTCTTTCACTCTAACTTGAAGCAGTATTGAAGTAGGGTGGGGTGTCCTATAATCCCCTGGGCACAGGTTCTTATGGAAGCAGATCCAGTTTTCTTCCCAAGTGCCCCTTTGTGTTCTCCCAGCAGAGAACACCACTGTCTTCAGAAATCTGCCCTAGATTTCCCTGTGGAGAGCCCCAGCCACAGAAGGACTCCTTCCGCTTAAGGATACCTGACCTCTGACTCATGGGGACCTGTATCACTTCCATCACCCATCGCTCCCAGAGGGTCAGTGGGCGAGCTGCTTGGTCTCTGAGGGGCATGAGTTCAGGTCAACAGAAGGCTGGCATCCCAGAGGCTCCAGAATTGCCAGTTAGGTGAAAGACAAATTGAGGGGCCTGGCTGGGAGTGTGCAGATGGAGCACTTGACTAGGAGTCAGGAGTCCAGCATTTCTGGTTTGGCCAGAAATGCCCTTTGTGATTTGGAAATGTTTTAATTTCAAGGCCTTAATGTCCAATTGTGAATGGCCCTTCCTTGCCTCCCTGGAAGGCTGGGGAGAGAAAGCACTCCCAGATGACAGATAACCTCATGCTGCTTTGAACTTAAGGAGAGAAGATGCATCTCAAGTCACAGGATGGTTATTAATGTTGGCTTGTCATTCTTTTTGCATGCAAATTAATCCCCCACCCCCACCCCTGGGGCTCCTGGGCTGAGGAGCTCTCCCTACTGATCTCCAAAGCAGCTGAGACACTGATCTTCTTTCATGAAGAGACCCTCATAGAGGAGTCTGGCTTGACATGAACAAGTCAGCCTAAGGACTGGGCTGGCTTGAGGGCAGGCCGGAGGGTGAGGACTCTGGTGGTGGTGGGGTGTCTTTAATTAGAGAGGAACAGGGTGGCCTCAGCCAAATTGAAAAAACCAAGACCTCAGCTGAACTAAACTTAATGTGTGGCAGCAAAAGCCCCTCTTGGCCTCTGTTGGGCTTGGCACTGGAGACAATCAATGCTCCCCCAGGCTTCCACCCCTGGAACATTCAGTTTGTCCATCCCCATGTAGGGAGAAGGATGGAGGCAAGGATAAAGAGAGGCACCATTTGGACTTTCCCAGGAATCCCCCTTTGGGGAAGGTCACAGGGTCACCAAGACTTCCTGGCCAACACTTGGGCCTCAGCCTGGACACAGCTTGAGAGACAAGAGCCCAAACGGTTAGCCTTTCCAGACCCAGAAGCTTCTGATTTCATGGGGTCCAGGGAGCTCCCTTCTGGAGGCTGCCCACAGCCAATGTCCTGCCCCACAGGCTGATCACAGATCTCCTCCCACTGTAAACAGCCTATGCCTCTCAAGGCAGAGGACAAAGGCTGGGGGACTTCCAGACTGGGAGAAGCTGGCACGGGGCATGGAGGCCCTGACACCCGGCATAGTATATTTGTGGCAGACAACGATGGCAGAAGGGCTGACACTCTCACAGCCAAAGGTCAAAACTTCCTACCTGGGGGCCTCCAGGGAAGCAGGTTGGGGTTACTGTTTCTCCTTTCACTACAGGCAGGTGGCAGGAATGAGTTCCCCCCCACTACCCCTGCCCCCCACCACTGCAGAGGGACCTGGTTTGGGAGGGGGGTGGTGTAGGATGCAGCAGAAGGAAGCTTCCCCCATGGTTCCTGTCTCAGAAGCAGAGGGATATAGCTGATTCCACGGAACAGAATGGTGGGCTGGGCTTTCCTCTCTCAGGATTCCCTGGGCAGAGGGCACTGTAGGAAAGGCCTAGGAGCTGCCCCTTGCCAGTCCGTGGGAGGGAGGGCCCAAGCGTCTCACCATCCCTCTTGGGGAGGCAGGCAGTTTGCGGGCCTCCTCTGTGTTTTCCAGAGGAAGTTAGTGCTGGCCCCTGAGCCCAGGGGGGGTGGGTGAGGAGGGGTGACCCAGGTAACAGCTGATCCAAGCAAGGGCGGGGACCCTCAACTCCGCTCATCGCTGACGCGCCCTCCCCAGCATAACTTGAGCGTATCGGCCGGCGTCCAATCCCCAGCATAGACCCACCCCTATCGTCCAAGAACGCGGGCAGCATCCTGGGGGTAGGAGCCCGCTCCGAAACCAGGGAACGGCGAACGAGCAGTGCTTGCCTGTGCCCGCGGCCAGCGACAGCGCCTCCCGCCCGGCACAGCCTGAGCTGCAGCGCCGCAGGTCCCCGCGAGCTGCCCGGGAGCGGTAGGCCCTGCGCGCCCCGGCCCTGCCCCGCGCCCCCCCATCTTACCATGGCTGCAGCCCGGGCAGGGCCGGCTCTGCCTGGACAGCGCCCGACGGAGCCGCGGCCAGAGCTGCGCGCGGACCTCGCTGCACCGCCCGCCCCAGCCCTCCGCCTCCAGCGCGGACCGGCCGGAGGCGTGGCCCGGTGGCGGGGGCGGGGCGAGTCGGCTCCAAGGCGGGGTCTGCACCTCCGAGGCGGGGGAACCAGGCGGCCAGCATAGGGGCGAGCGTTGAAGTCCGCGAACCCCGGTGGTGCAAGGTGCGGAGAGGCGCTCAGGTCAGGGCTGCACTGTCACCTGGCTGTTCCTTAGCCCCTAAAGAGTGACCTCTTTGGTCAGTGCATCACCATGGGGGCTTGAGCCAGTCCCCAAAGAAAAAGGGCCCACCTGGCATTCCCAGGAGAGGACTTTGGAAGGAGAGGGGGATTTGCCCCCCGAGTTGGAGAGAAACCAGTAGCTACCCCCGACAGGCAGTCCGGAGGTTTGCGGCAAGTGAACCTGAACTGATGTCCAAGTTACTGATTGTCCAAACCCCTCCACACTTCCTAAGGTGGAGTGGCAGACATTCTCTGCCTCCAACCAAGCTATGAAGGAGAGACAGGAGGTTTCCTTTGTGCGGGGCACTAGATTAAAGATTAAAGAGGATTTGCTGCATAAATTATCCAGGCATCATCTGCTGGAAAGGTGGAAAGGAGAGGCTGAGTGGCCTTTCCGGGGCTGTGGAGGCTTGTATGGGGCAGAGGAAAGTGGGGAGGGCCTCTGGAGAGGCCATCCCAGGCGTGCTCCAGGCCATGCTGGGCAATCAGGTGAGATGCTGTGGGGACAGATGCCCCAGCAGCTTTAGAGGCATTAGACGCTCAGAAAGGCCAGCAGCAGTCTGGGGAAAGATGCTTAGGGGGTAGGAGTTGGTGGGGATTTCCTTAGATAACACAGGTCTGAGCTGGTCAGGCTTCTGTGGAAATTTCCAGAAGCATGCCCCTCGCTGACTTCCAAGTCCTTCCCCAGGGCAGGCTGCCTGGCCTGAATACACTTTGGACAAGATTGAGGCCCACAGGCACGGCGGTCTCTATTGGTAAAAGGGCCAGAGGCATGCCTACCCTATTTCAGTCTGATCTGTGACCCTGTGGTCACGGTTGGGATCAGCTAAAACTCGCCAGAGGGAGGGAAGGATGGAGGGGGCTCGGTAGGCAGATGAGATCAGGCTCAGAAAACCCGGGGCGGCCACTGGAGATGTTACTGGTTATTTGGCACTGGTGGGCTGGAGGATGGAAAGGTGTTGATGCTTAAAAAAATCAGTTCATGATGATAAAGCTTTCTCGACGGGTGACCTTACTTCACCTCTCTGGGCCTCAGTTTCCACATCTGAAAATGAGAGGATTAAATGAAGCTAAGGACCAGCAGCGTGGCTCGAATGAGAGGGAAACTCTGAAAGTAGAGAAAGTCTCTTGGAAAAGGCCTGGGGTAGATCAGGAGATCTGAAACTATACTCAGGAAAACAGCCATAAAGGAGTTTCTTCAGAGAGAAACCAATGGCTGTTGGAAGTCAGCAGCAGCTGTTGCCATCAGACCCAGATGTCAAACTTGAACTACACAAAGACACGCTGTTGGGAACTAGCTGGAGACCACTAGTACTCATGCACACACTTGTAAGAATACCTCTTGGTGCTTCCACCAGCAGTCTGCATGGCTTGGGCTGTGGGCGCTGGGCCCAGGAGAGAAAGCCTATGTCAGGGAAGAGAGGTCCCATCACAAGCCTTGTTTTCTACATCATCACATCCCTCCCCTCTCCCCCACCCCAGTTCCAGCTGCAGTTCATGTGTGGATACAGACCCATCTCAGAAGGCTGCTCAGCTGTAGTTGGATTCCCAGCTCTACTCGGTATGTGCTGCCCAGGCCCCGGAAGCCTTGTGTCCTGAAGCACGTTGGTGCCAGCTTGCTTTGAGGAATGTGCGGCCCCAGGAGAGGCCTGGGACCAGGGAACTCATCTATCTCTAAGCCAAGAATCTTAGGGTCTTGATGGTTCATCCCTTTGTCATCACTGCACCACAGGTCCAACATGAGGCATGCTGGGTGAAAGAAAAGCTGCAGACAGACTGAGCCTTTCAACCTGCACAAGCCCTGCAGGCTAACCCTGCAGCATCAGGGGTCTCTGAGAGAACGTGGCCTGGGCATAGTCCACATGTCAGCTTTGGTGATTATCACACTGCTGCAAAGTCCCTTCCCTTCCCTGGGCCTCTGCTCCCCCTGCTGAAAGAGAGGACTGGACTCACCCACCAGCTCCAGCTCTCATATTCTGTGTTCGTGCAGGTAGAGTCTGACACCTGATCAGAAGTAGGGTCAAAATACAGCTGCCCTTGTGTGAGTCACTGACCACTGAGCACTTTCCCCGACCTCCCGCCATCAACTGGCCTGGCCAAACTTGCATCAGTGCTTCTTGTCTCTTGGAGCCCTTGAAACCCAACATCCCATCAGCCATCGATGTCCTTGACTAGAGCAATTTCCCAGGCACTGCTGGGGTGGGGTATTTGAGCCAAAGGTCTAGGGAGTGGGCACTTAGCTTGCAACAGAGGGTAACTCTTTGGGAAACTCAGACCAGCAATCGGAGCTCCATCCTGCTGTCCTGGGCTCCCTCACCATGGTGTGTATGAAAAACCTCCTGGCCAGCTCCCCTGGATCATTCTTGCCCATCCATTGGTGAAGGGTGTATGGTACAGAGCTAAACAAGGATGCTACACATGGGCCAAGCTAGGGCCCAGGTTCAAAGCCAAGTATAAAGAATGATTACCGTAGGAAATCAGGGTTTCAGATCTGCGTGACTCGAAAAGGCCACTTTTGCTTCTCAGTAGCAGAGTTTCCCTTAAGTGGTGCAAGAACTTTTCCCCCAGAGGTGATGAGTAGCTGATGATATAGTCAGAGAGTCCTGATGGGGACAAAAGGCTATCACTGGGTTGTGTCTTTCAAGGAAACCTTAGCCAGTCTGTCCAGCAAGGTCTGTGCAAAGGCAAGAAACCAAAATACCCTAAGCCCTACTCCTCTCCCTACTGTTCCTCAGTGTTCCATGGTCCTGCAGCAGGTGTGAGATGTGGGTAGAAAGGCCAGGGAGCAGTGTGTTTCCTGGCACTTGCTGAATGGCTGCAGTTCCGGAGCTGGCAGGATGCTAGATGTCAACCAGAGGGCCCTTCAAACACCCTCTCTGCAGCAGGGCAGGACACAGGAGCTCAGCGATGGAAAGGACTTACATACCTCCCAATGCCATTACCCACTGGAGTCGAACCCCCTTCAAAATCCCGCTCCTGCCCTCCCAGCCTCTGCTTAAATACCTCCCGTGGCCAAATACTCACTAACTCTAACAACTGCCCTTCCATCTTTGGTCACCAAGGTCATTATACTCTGAGCTGAAATTTGTCTCCCCCTTGCCTTTACCCTCCAACTGCCTCCAAGCCAGAAGTTTTGCTCACTCATTTCACTGGACTTTGTTTGGTCTTTGATGTCTACACCCTTTCTAATGACCTATCTGTATACTTTTCTCTCCCCAATTAACCACAAGCCTCTCAAGGACAGGAAGTATGTCTTCTAACTTCTACTTACTTCAATTCAGTGAACATGTGATGTGATGTCTGCCTGGGTGAGTGACCAGGCCTCTGCCCCCAGGAGATGTCTGGTCAATACGGACTGACATAAAGGATTCACTGATTAGTTTTCCACTGTGATTTTGAAGCACAGGCAAGCCTTGAGGCTCTTGCTTTGTTGCCCTTCATTCTGGCTGCTTACCAGCTCACACCCAACACTGAGCTTCACGGTTCATATGCAAAGACACAGATGTTACCCTCACTAAAACCTTTCCCTTCACCATTCTTGATATCTAAAAGTGCTGCTGAAATATTGAGAAGTTATGTTCCCGGCAGATATATGGCTACAGAAGAAGAGTTTCTATGTCGCATCTGAATCCCTGGGGCAACATGCTCCCTAAAGTATTCTCAGCTTTGATGAGCCAGCTCTGAGCCTGCTTCCTCCTGAAATAGGGAGAAAAAAGTCCACCTCTGGGGTGTAAGGTAACACACTTAGCATGGTATAATCACTAACATGAGTGGTAGCTATTATTTCAGCTACTGAGAAAATTATCCACATCAAACCAGCAACTGTCAACTGTGACCATTTCAAATGACTTCCCTCCAAAGAATTAGGCATGTGCATGTGTAATGGGTGTCCAGCAATGGGAACGGGAGACGAGACTTAGACTAAAGTGACATTGGAATGTCCATGCTGCCACCAACTATGGAGTCAGCTTTTCCAGCTAGACACCACTCCATCTCAGAAAACTGGTCTTGGTTTCAGACTTACTGAGCCTAATTCCCCAAAACAGCCACTGTGGAGACTTCTGGAGCTAAACGGCTTTGCCTGCGGTGGGTGTACCAAGGAAATGACTGGCTGACCCCGCCCTCTCACCTCCAGCGCCAGAGCCTGAGCTTCTCTCAGGAACGGCCTCACATTCTGTCCCCCTCCTCCAGGCCTTTATTCAGCCCCCAAGGTGCAGCTGTCTCCTGCTTCTCCCCTCAGGGCAGCTGGGCCAAAGGCAGCTGAGCAGAGAAGGGTGAAGAAACATGGTCATTTCTGTCACTCAGGACAGCCTTCCTCTGGCTGAGCAGCTGTCAGGGTGGCTTCTGTGTTACAGATTTGCTTCCTCCCCCAAACATGCACCTTCTGAAGCCAAGCTCCCTCATGTACCCAGGCCCACTGTTTCTCCTCTTACTTGAAAAACCCACCATTTCAAACACCACAAAACTACTCTGACGGAGACATATAATGTTGGAGATGGGTTCCAGGCAGAGAACCAAGTCACTTCTGGAAATACCAGAAAGTCCAAAATAAATGTGCCAGGTTCTTCCCGATGTGGGATCATTCTGGGCAGAAAGAAATAAATGAAGGGATTCTGGCCTCCGGACTCCCATCAAGCCTGTGAAGAGGTGTCGCCTTTTCCTGCCCCTGCTTCACAGGCAGAGGCAGCAGCCTGCCCAGGCTCACAGCGCAGGCAGGACATCACCCGTCTGCTCCATGCTTCCAGTGGCTCTTGCTGAGGCATTCTGTACCCCAGCATGTCCTGGGCTGACAAACTGTCCTAGTTTGCCCAGGACGACGGGGTTCTCAGGAGGCAGGACTTTCAATGCCCAGGACAGAGCTGGGCAAACCCTCATGAGTTGTTTACCTACCTAGCCTGTTCCCGAAACAGCAAGTCTGGCCCAGAGGTCATGAGCCTCCCATTCTGCTCTGGATGTGGCTGCCCCTGGTAGTTGGAGATGAACAAAGTACCATCTGACAGGAAAAGAAGCTGTGTAGTGAGGGTTAAGCTGCTATGAAAAGCCTCCTCAGGTGCCCTGCCCCATTTTCAGCAGCTCTGCTCCATTCCTTCAACAGTTCCCTTTCCTCTCAACTATGAGCCTCTGGACAAAGCAAGAGAAAATCAGCGGAGTGGGAAAGATGGTTCCAGGGTTCCTTTCCAACAGCTCACATCCTAGGACTCTGCTAACATCCCCATGAATGCAGAGCCTGGCTGCCTTCCTCCTGGGCTCTGGACGTTTCTTTGTCAAGGAAGTCTTCCTGAACAAATCATCCCCGTGGCTCAGGAGCCAACAGGAGGCTGGCCATACCATTCCCAAGGGGCCAAATGACATGTCATCCTAAAGACACTGAAGTCTGCCTTAGGTGTCACTGAGACAGCCTCCTCTGGTTCTTGGCCTACTTTTCCAGTTGGTTTCTTGCATAATTGACAGATATAGTGGGGAGTCAACAACCATGTCCACTGACAGCCTGAGAAGTCACATCCGAGGGCAAGGCGGTTGGGTGCCTTGAGGATACAGGATCTTGGGGCCAGGTCAGCCCCACCCTATCACGGGTGTTACAGCCCCTCCCATCAAGAGCTGTTTTATTCCATAGAACTTCCCAGGGCTGTGTGAGAAGACAGACCCTGCTGACCCCAAAGGTCACCCCTAGGACCTTCCTGTTGAGCTTCTGCTACTTATGATACAAAGGAAAAAAACAACAACAAAAAAACCCCATCAAGACTGTTTCTCTCTCAGTCCAGCATAACTTCCTCTGCAGAAACTCCAGCCCTTAAGTCCCAATTCAAGGATGAGAAGCATCTGTCCATCTGTCCCGCTAAGGAGCGGGAGGTCCTTAGACAAAAGGGCCTTAAGATGCCGCTTGGGGGGAGACTGACAACAGAGAGATGGGCTGACCGGGGCTCCACTCCCAGCTGCAGACCTAGAATGGCTTGTAAAGCTCAACAACAAACATGCTGCCGTCCACAAGCCAGGCACTGTGGCTGGGCCACCAGAGAATTCCTGATGGGAATGGAATCTGGAACAGACTCTACAGTCAACCATTCCCAGCTCCGCGGAACCAGAGGCCTTGGACACCAGCACCACAGTCTCCATCCTGGGACCGTCTGTGGGCCCTGCGGCCTGGGGGAGGCCTAGCTCTCTCGCTCTGTGAGGACAGTACTTGGCCCATGTCCATGCCATTCCACCTCCAGAGAGCCAGGAAAGACCAGCAGCCCCAGCCGCCTGTGAGGCTTGTCTTCCCTGTTTCTGGGGAGAAGCTCTGCTACTGAACAGGGCTGGAGAGCTGCAATTATCAAGACAGGATAAGAGCTATTTTGGGAAGGAGCTGTCCTGCTGCCAAGGCGTTTGACTTCCTAAACTAAAACAAGATGTACAAAGGGGGTGAGGGTGGGGGAGAATAGGGAGGAACTTGCTCTGTCAAAAACATCATATCCTGAAATAGGGGAAATGCTAATCCCTTCCCAAAGGTATAGATTTGCATCAAGGGGTAAGTAAGAGGCTAGCTGTTAAGACACCCCCTGGCTTTGGGAAGAAGGGGTTACCTGACCCCACCAAATGCCCTGCTGATTCCCTCTCTCCTAAGACTCTCCTCTAAGACCATCTATGCAGTCTAGTGCATTTATTTGGACATTCGAGCACAAACTACTACATATTGTTGTTTACATGTTTCCTGTCTATGTCTTATCTCCCCATCCAGATGGTACATTTCTCAAGGCCAAAGAATGTGGGTGCTGTGAGGCTTTAATGCTTTCCCCAATAGTGCCTAGAAGAGTACTAGGCATCTGATTAAAAACTGTTTATGAAAGAGAGTAAGAGGAGGAGGAAGGAAGAGAGAAGGGGAGGAGGAAGAGAAGGATTTACTGTCTTGCATGGAGATAATCTCTAAAAGTAGCTGCTCCCACCCACAGCTGAGCTAAGGGCACGGGGCTGGATAAGAAGCCATGGCAGAGGGGGTGGCAGCCGCATTTCTGGCACCTCCCCTACAGCTGTTCCGTTATCTGAGCTGAGCTATCCTGCCCCCCACCATTTGTTTTCCATCTGTAGTCAATTGTCCAACCTGGGCTAGCCCATGGATGGGACCCATTAGAGGCCATGCTAGGCTTTGGGTATGAAAGAGCTATAACAAGAGACAGAAAGAGTTTGAACTATCTTATCAAACATGGGCCAAGAAGAACTAAAGTACTTATGGGAACAATGCACTGTGAAATCAGGACACTGCCAAATTCAGGACACGGGGCTGACGAGAGCAGAGTTCACCTTGTGGCTTTCCAAGGTGAGGACTCAAATAGTGTGTAACCCAGAAAAGTGTCCCCTTTCTGGAGTGCCCTAGGCTGGAGAGGGGAGAGCCAAGTGGAGACCAATCCAACCTATGGCTTCCCAGACAGCCTTCCCACAGAGCACTTGGCAGGATTCATTATTTGCCAAAAGATGCCTACTCTTTTTTTCCTGGGCTGCAACTAGCTCATATAGCACCTTCAAGCAAACTGCCCTCTGGGGACTTGCAGCCCCATAGGTGCACAGCTTAATAAGTGGAACACAGGCTAGATGGATTTCAGCGCCCGCATGCCTTCTCTGCAGCAGAGGGTAAGACAGGGACTGGGCTAAGGGGGACCACAGGAAGGCCAGAAGTAACTTCCCGGGGGGCATTCTTACCTCCTCGTCTGTCACAACGTAGAAGCAGAAGCCAGGCATCCCCAGTGGTCAGCAAATGGAATTCAGAGAGTGCCAACAAGAGGGGAAAAAGAGAATTTTACTAAAGATATCCAGTGGACTTGGGCATAACCTGGCCCAAATCCCTTCCTAGTGCAAGTGGCCCAAATAACAACAGAGTGCTCACTGTTGCCAGGTACCATGTTAAGTGCTTGACATGTGATAGCTTGGTCAGTCCTCACAAGAACCCTAAAAGGAAATCATCATTCCCATGAACAGATGTGGAAACTAATGACTAGAGAGATGAAATACTTATACAAGGTTACAGTTAGAAAATAGTGGACGCAGGGCTCAGAACCAATAATGTAACTCCAGAATCCATATTCTACTAAACCTCTACTTTCCGGAGCTTTGCTCCCTCTGCGGGGCGGGGCTGCCCTTCGCTATCACTGGGAAGGCTCCTGCTGGTTGGGCCTGGATGGCATTCCCAGGGCTCTCTCTTCCCTAGGAACTTCCTCATCCAAAGCCCTGGCCTCCCTCATGCTCACAGGGCTGGAGCAGTTTGGGCCACAACACTTGAAGCAGGAACTCCCTGCCACTCAGATTCTCTGTGTAAGGGCTGGTCCCTACCTTCTCTCCTGTCACAGAGGTCAACAATACAAAAGAAGCCAGGGGGTCACCAGGCCCTGAGGACATTTCTCTTAAGGACTTCAGAGTTGGCTGCAGGTTCCACTGATGGCCTCAAGGTGGAGGCCCAGATACCCCTGAAGATTTGGCTGGGCAGCAGCCAATAAGTATCTCCCAGGTCCTGGGATGGGGGCTTGAGAGGGGTCTGAGAAACTAGAGACACATGAGGAGACCCCTCAACCTGAAATAGTGTGGGGTCAGCCCTGAGTAAGACTTGAAGCAGGTGATTTGTTTTGGTGGGGTTTGTTTTTTATCATGTAATAGGTAAGACCAGCTAAGCTGAAAGGCCATGGGCTTAAATTGTTCTCCATTCCAGAAGTGACTACCTCCCATTAAAAGGAGACTCCTGAAAATGAAATAGGTTCCAAGCCCCAAAGGAGTAACTAATAGTGAAATTTTAGGCCAGATGAGAAATTTCTCTGCTCCTTCAGTCAAAACCCCAACAGGTACCACATCCTAATGGACCAGCTCTGGAGACACATCCAGGCAACCCCCCATCTGTCCTCCTCCCTCCCGAACCCCCACAACGCACCCACAGGAGGGAAAAGCACAGACCTTCTAGCCACCAGATGACGCGATTGTACATTTCCTCAGAGACATCTGAAAGAGATTGTTGCTTTTTTTCTCTCTGTGGGATGCACACCCCCCCACCCCCACTACTTAACATCTCCCTTTCTAGCTCCACACTTCTCCAGCCACAGGTGCCCTCAGCCCTGGATCCTCTCCAGTAAGCTCCTTCAGCTTAGGACTGCCACATTCCCATTCTCCTCCTCCTCTTCTTCCACCCTCTCTTTGTGCCACTGTTAATGCCTTTCCCCTCTTGGAGAGCTGAAGTCCCAGCTCATCTATGCCCTTCCTCCTCCACTTTGTTGCCAGAATATTTACCTGCGGATCTTATTCTCTTTACCAGCCCTTAGCAACCCTCACCCCAGCTCAGTTCTCCATGTGCACTCTCGGGATGCCATCCCCCACCCTCCTAACTACCCTGGACTAACTTCCATTGAAAGGTTAAGCAGCGTTGCCTGGAAGAGTCAATGACTGACACCAACCCAAGCATTGTCTTCGATGTCATCAGCTTGGAGCTCAGAGTAGCTGGTGGGGAAGGAATGGAGCCATGGGCTCAAAGATGGGTCTAGCTTTGGCACTGGCAGGAGGGCAGCTCTGAGGCCCAGAATGAAGGGCCTTCCCTGCTCACCCGCGTCCCACCTCTCTACAACAGGGCTGCATCTGAGCAGTCTGCTTCTTCACATACCCAAGAAGAAAGCACTAAACCTTTGAATGGGTTCTTTGGAGGTGCTTTGGGGGGCCTGTGGCACTTCCTTCAATGGCGCCTGGCGTGGAGGCTTCTTTGGTAATGGTAGTGGCGGTGCTGGTGCTGGACTTGCCTTCTCTCTCTGAAACATCAGATCCTCACAGAAAGGGCTTGAGTCCATTTCAAAAAAGGACAATGAAGGGTCTGGGGGAGGAGGGGACTTAGGCTCGAAATCAGGTGTTGTCGGCTGGCTTTGGGGTATTTCAACCTCAGGGTTGAGTAAGGCCCACCAGGACGACTCAGGCCCGTACCTAGGCAAGGACCGAGGGGGTAAGGGCCGAGGGGTCAGTTCCAGTTTTGCACGAACAGAGGGCTTTCGGGAGGGTTCTGGATACCTGAGTGTGGGTCCTGGGGATGTGCAGCCACTTTCTGAGGATCTTTGGGTGTGCTGCTTATAGACGGGCTCTGGAGTGGCAACCATGGAAGACTTGTGGGGGCTCTCAGATACTGCTCTAGGTGTCACACGGTGAGCTGGCTGCACTAGCTGTACCTCTGAGATGGTGACCCTGCGGCCACCCTCGCTGTCTCCTCGCACTGAGGACTTCATGTTGGGCTCCACTTCTGATGATTTTAAGACTTTGGGGGAGGGCTTGGTTTCGGGGTAGGCAGAATGCTTGAGGATTGGCTCAGGCTCTGTATGCAGAGAAACTTGGTGTCCACCATCTGTATCTTTAAGGACAGAGAGTCTGAGGGATGATGCCAAGTTCATATTCCTCTGCAAAGCCTTGGGTTCTGGATAAACTGAGCTGTGACAACCCATTTCAGACTCTTGGCCAAGGGTCCTTTTCCGGGCTGTCTGAGAGTCTGCATAGATGCGGCTGCTGCTGTGCTCTGGGCTAGAGGGTCTCCTTGGAGATCTGATCTCAGCAGCAGTCACACTCTTTCGAATGGGCTCAGTTTGGACTGCTTCATCCTTTGGGCAAACCAAAGGCCTGCGGGGAACTCTGACTCCTTGTGGGTACTGGACCTTGGAGGGTGAGTCTTCTTCTTGTAAGATTTGTACATTATCCTTCTGGTTTACAAAACTCAACCGGCGAGAGGATTTGGCAGCAGGCGTTAATGAGTATCGATTACTGTTGTCACGCCCTGACTTGCTCTCAACCCTTCTTCGTGTTGATTCCTCCCTGGGTGGACTAACATTCCGCTGCATCTGGACGGCAGGGGAAGCTGATGTCTGAGTTTGCTGGATCTTTCGCTGAAGCAAGGAACGGCGGTATGCTTCTGATTTTGATCGGCTCTCGATTCCTTGAGGTATGGGTGCTCCTGAGAAGCCAGGTCCTAACTGGAGGGAGGCAGATCGAGGATCGTTTGATGATGAAGGGGGAATGATGGGATGCCCAGCTTCTGACCTCCGGAGGATAGAAGGGCTTGTGGAGAGTGCAGCACTTTGCTGGCTCAAGACAGGATTGTTCCCAAGTCCCCGCTGAGAGGGGCTGTTAGTAATTTCAGCCCCTCTCTGTGCTGAAACTGCTACCTTGGACCCAGTTTTACTTGTCTTGATCATTTGATAGATGGTGCCCCGCTGGGTAGATCCCATATATTACCAGCTGGCTTGTATTCGGGGTCCTAATGAAGCCTGAGTATTTACCCTCAGTTTTAAAAGCTGCTTTTCTTATATTCCCACAAAACTGGCTGTTGGTCTAAGAGTGTTTCAAATAGTCCCTTTTGCTACCTGCCCGGTGATGTCATAAAGGAAGGAATTTCCTATTAAACATCCTGGAATACAGCCACAATTCTTCAGAGAATCTCAAGCAGTAACTGCAAGGCAACTGTGGATTTGTCTTTGGAGTTGACACCACCCCTTGGCCAAGTTCTTAGCAAAACCAGGATTTCTTGGTGTAAAGGGAAGGCTCCAAACCCTCCCTTACTCTTCCCACATTCAAGGAATTCTCAGAGCCTCATCCAGAGAAGAAATCAGCCCTATTAAGGCAAGGCTCTTCAAATCAATCACTCTGTGTTAGCCCATCTTAATAAGGTGCATGGTACAAATGTGTCCCAATTTGGTTTGGAACTGCACTGTATACAAGTCAAAAATAGAGTTCCAACCTTTTCCAGGTGTCAGGGGTGGTTTGGTTGACTCGGAGGTAAAAATCCAGGTTGCTCAAATGATAAATTCTCATATTCTTAACCCAGGAGTGGGTGTAAGATTCTAGAAGGGATTTGGAGTTAGTCATTGGTTTCAATCATAAATGCCTAGTTGTGCATCTTGGACAAATTACTTGATTTGCCTGAGCCTTAGTTTCTTCATCTGGAAACCACTGTCTGGTAGGTGGGTGTCACATAATAAATGCAAGTGTCCTTTCTCACAATCTTCTCCTCTCAGCTACCCTAACCAGCTCTGGTTCTTCCTTGATGTGTAGAGTGACTTTCCAACTTGGATGACTGTTTTGGATAAAAGCCACTGATCTTTCTTTCTTTCACATGCTGTCTCTCTCTCATATATACACACTGCCATATCCAACATTGCACTATTGACTCTGAAGGGTCATCAAGGGTACAGCATGATCAGATTCATTGTTTCTGCATCTTTAAATTCAGCCGTGATCACAGGCATAAAGTTGAAACCAAAAACCACATGGTTTTAGGTCATAGGGATCTCAATAGATTGAGAAACTTTGAGCTGCTGACACAACACTTTAGAATACACAACACTCGGCTAGCCACTGTCTTGCTTGTTCTATAGAAAAGGATAAGTGTGGGAGAGAGTATTTACAGGATATCTTGAAGACACTAATCATAAGCCAGGTTGAAGATAGTTCTTATTGATTTACAGTTATTTGATATCTTGTCATCAAAAATTGAGACTGGCTGACTCAAAGCTTTCCTATGAGGTTCTACTTTAACTATTGATATATATAACCTTTAACCACAAGACTATAATGTTTATTTGTCTAGGAACATTATATTTCTCTTAGTAAGTTTATTAAGAAAGTGAGTTTGAATTTCCTCATCAACATGTAACATTAAGTCTGCTATCACTTTTATGATCTTATTAAAATAAGCTTAGTTGTTTGAATAATTGTATTTTCTTAATGTTGGGGAACATATGTTTTCCTTTCAGTGTTCAATTTCAATACAAGTAAACATCAAGGGTGATTTTAGCAGAAAGGTTGCAAAATACAACACAGGATCTTGACATCTTCCTCATCATAACTAGTTTAACTCAAATCAATCTGAGCTGAGACACAGAGGAGCGGTTCTGTGAGAATACCCCACTTCTGCTGCTCTCCCTCTTCCGGCAGGGCTGTGATGAAGATATACAGATGTAAAAGCTATCGTATACTGTTTTAGTTGGAATGAAAGGCATGTATTGAGGTGCAGGTGTGCCAGGGATGGCCACTTGGTTGATGAGCTCTGTGGCAGCCAGTCTCCAAGACGGCCCCCAATGATTTGCACTCCCTAGGATTCATGCCCTTGTGTAGTCCTCTCCCATTCTGAATCAGGGATTTTCCTGTGTGACCAACAGGATATAGCAGGAATGATGCTATGTGACTTCTGAGGCTAGAGCATAACGGCAGTGCCTTGCAACTTTTGCCTTGGTCTCTTGGATTGCTCACTCTGGGAGAAACCAGCCGCCACATGGTGAGGACACTCAGTGGGAGGTTCATGCGGAAAGGAGCTGAGCTAGGGAGTCAATAGCCAAGACCAATTTGCCAGTCATGTGAGTGAGCCAACTTGGAAATGCATCAAACGGCAACTTCGTGACAGATCCTGAGCCGTAATTGCCCAGCGAAGCCACTTCCAAATTCCTGAACAGAAACTTTTGGAGATAATCATTGGTTATTGTTGTTTCAGGTTACTAAGGTTTGGGGTGATTTCTTATGCAGCAACTGATTATGCAGCCTCCATTTCTCTGGTGTAGACTCTCATTACCCAAGTATGGAGCTCGATATATAAACCAGAATAGCAACTTACTAATATACTTTGAGACGTACAACTGTTGAGCTGATTGGAAAGCCAGGTCATTCTCTCCCTGTAGACCAATTTCAGGAGGAACAAAAGTTACTTGGTGAACATGGAACTAGATAAAGAAGTTAATATGATGTTCCACAAGAGGGCAACACCTGCCCCAGAGCACTAGGCATGCCCACCACGCACCTATCCACAATAGGTTTAGTTGGGCTTTCCCAGTGTGTCTCCGAAAGCTTCATTTTCCCATGCTTTACATTGATCTTTCCTTTCTGATAAAGTTTTTCTTCAAATGAATTATAATAAAATTGATTCAGTTTACGGTTATTTAATTATAATGACATTCTAGTTCTGCTTCCCATTGATTTGACTTTTAAGTATTCTTAAACCCCAAAATGAAAACAGCTTTACAGAGAATTGTAAAATGTTGAAATCACCTGGAAGGACCACTGTACTATTTTAACAAGCAGCTTTCCAGATATTTCTCTATGTATTTACCATATGTAGACATTTATTTATAAATTTACATAAAAGGTGTCTCATTATATAGCTCCGAGCATTATTCCATCACATGTTATGGACACCTTTCTGTGTCCATAAATCTATATATCTATAACATAATTTCTAATTAGTCTACTTATGGTTGTTCCATAATTTTTAAAATTTTTGACTGTGGTAAAATACACATAACACTTACCAGCATAACCATTTTAAGTGTACAATTCCATGGTATTAGATACATTCATACTGTTGTGCAACCATCACCACCGTCCTCTTTTTATCTTGTAAGTTTACCATTTTTAACCATTTTAAAATGTACAATGCATTGGCATTAAGTACATTCACAATGTTGTACAACCATCACCCCTATCCATTTCCAGAACTTTTTTTATCATCCCCCCCAAACACTCTGTATTCATTAAACAATTAAGTCCCCATTTTCCCCTCCCCGTAGCCCCTGGCAACCACCATTATACTTTATGTCTTTATGATTTTGACTAAGTACCTCATATAAGTATTATAGAATCTCACAGCATTTTCTTTTAGTGACTGATTTATTTCACTTAGCGTAACATCCTCAAGGCTCATCTATGTTGTTGCATATTGCAGAATTTCTTTCCTTTTTAAGGATGAATAATATTCCTTTGTATGCCTGTATCACATTTTATTTAGCCATTCATCCATTGATGAACACTTGGGTTGCTACCATGTTTTAGCTATAATGTTCCTATGAACACGGCTGTACAAATATCTCTTGAAGACTTTACTTTCAATTCTTTTAGGTATATACTCAGAAGTGTAGTTGCTGGATCATATGGTAATTCTTTTAACTTTTTGTGGAACTGCCATACTGTTTCCTGCAATGACGGTACCATTTTACATGATCACCAACAGTGCACCATAGTTCCAACTTCTCCACATCCTCACGAACACTTGTTTTCTGTTTTTTGATAGCAGCCATCCTGATGTGTGAGGTGGTGTTTCACTGTAGCTTTGATCTGCATTTCCCAAATGATTAGTGATGCTGAGCATTTTTTCATGTGCTTGTTGGCCATTAGTTTATCTTCTTGGGAGAAATGTCTATTCAAGTCCTTAGCCCAATTTTGAATTGAATTGTTTTTTTTTTTGATGTTGAGTTTTAGGAGTTCTCTATATTTTCTGGATATTGATCCTTTATCAGACATGTGATTTGCAAATATTTTCTCCCATTCTATGGGTTGTCTTTTTACTCTGTGGATAGTGAAATTTTAAATTTTCATGAAGTCCAATGTCTGTTTTTTTCTTTTGTTGCCTATGCATTTAGTGTCATAGCCAAGAAATCACTGCCAAATCCAATGCTATAAAGCTTTTGTCCAATGTTTTTTCCTAAGAGTTTTGTTGTTTTGGATCTTGTATATCTTTTTCTTTCTTACTGGTTGTCACAATTCTTTGTATATTAGGGATATAAACCTTGTGTTTATCAAATATACTGCAATTATTTCCACCCAGTTTGTTGACTTTCTCCCTCTTCAGGCATTTATAGTAAAGAAATTTTACATTTTTATGTACTAAAATCCATCAACACCTTCTCTCTGACGTCATAACTTAGAAAAGCTTTCTCTACCCCGAGATTATAAAATAGTCACCTATTTTCTTAACTTTTCTGTATTTATTTTTGAATCTTATTTAAAGCTTTATCAGACGTTTAAGTATGTTTTTGTACAAAGACTCAGATTTAAAATTTTTCCAAATAGTTGGTCAGTTATCCTGATACCATTTGCTATTTATGTATAATATATGTCTAATTTGACATGTATTATCTCATATTCTAAATCACCAAACTATACTTCAGTGTATTTTAGATTCTCTATTATGTTTTATAAATCTTTCCATTCCTATGCCAATACCATATGCTGTTAATTATTGAAGCTCTACAGCATACTTTCACATCTGGTAGGAAAAGTCCCTCCTTTACTCTTTTTCAGTATTGTTTCCAAATGTCTGTTAAGTCACACATTTATAGAAAGTCCTTTAGTTTTACTCCACTATGCAACTAATCGTATTCAGTGAGAGAGTGGATTTTACTTATTATACACCAACTCCCAGAGGACCCACTTACTGCTAAGCTATTGGGGGGCACCTCACTGTAACTCACTTCTAATAGCAACACGTACTACAACATTACCATTAGGTTTGGGAAAGGGCCAAAAGATTATATCTGGAAAAACTAACTGAAATCTAATCTGAAAATTCCTAATAATCCAATTTTCCAAGGAGGCCCCAGTCATTTCATTTAATAATGAGCCAATGTTTATTCATCATCTGCTATGTGTTTGGAACTCTTTACATATTCTTTCTGTTTTCCCATATTGACGAAAAAGAAACAACTCAGCATACTCCAAAAACTTGGCACCAAACCTACAGAACAGGTGTGGGGATGGGGACTGGGTTCATAAAGGACATGACATGTCATCATCAGTTTTAACCTGAAGTTACCTTTTGGTTCATCTCCACAATCCTTAAACTGCTCAGGGTACTTTTGAACTACAGTGTCAGGGAAAAATACTGTGTTTTAGTGTAAGGATACAACTATGTTTGCTCCAGTGTGATCTTGGCCAGATCATGGAACCTTCTTGGGGCCAGTTTCCTCTTTTGTAAGTGGGGATAATAATTCAATTTTTAGTGTTGGGTGATTAAAAATAATGGCTCATTGAAATATTTGCTGAGCACCTAATATGTGCAGGTTCTGTGCCAGAACCTAGAGAGACCTCAGTGAACAGTCCAGGCATGATCCCTGACCTTATGAAGATTACAGCTGTATGGGGATGCCTGGGGGTGGAACATTCTACTGATTTATAAGTGTGCTAAATATGTGCTATGATACAAAAATAAGGGCTATGTGAGTTGTGGGGCAGAATGGGTGGGTACTATGGGAAAAATCTTACAGAAGGCCCTAACCTAGTCTAAAGTTCAGGGACTTTGGGAAGACTTCCTGAGGAAAAGAAGTACAAACTAAAAACTGAATGAGGAGGCAGCTAGATAAGGAGAAGCAGCATTCTGGGCAGGGAGAACAGCATATGCTATGATGTATTTGGAGAACTGAGAGAAGTCAAGTCAGTATTTCTGTGCGCAATGAGCAGAGATCTGAGCAAGGAAATGATGGTTTTTGCATGTTGAAAAGATCACTGTGGAGAAAAAAAGAGAGGAGCAAGAATACCAAAGCAGTGCTCGCTTTGGCAGCACATGTACTAAAACTGGAACGATACAGAGAAGATTAGCATGGCCCCTGTGCAAGGATGACATGCAAATTCATGAAGTGTTCCGTATTTTTTAAGATGTGGTACATATATCTAATGAAATATTACTCAGCCATAAAAAAAATGAAATCTTACGATTTTCGACAACATAGGTGGACCAAGGGAATAGGCTGATAGAGCAAATAGACAATGAGGCCAGAAGAATTCCCTGGGAATTAGAAATATGGAAGTCACTGGTGACCATAGGACTGCTAGAGAATGGAAGGAGAATTTATATTATAGGGGGATAAGGAGTGAGCGGGAGGTGAGGCACTAAAGATAGCAGGTGTAGGCAACTCTTTTAAGAACTCTAGCTGAAGAGGGAGAAAAGAGATAGAGAAGTAGGTGGAAAAGCAGCTGGGATCCAGGGAATACTTTTTAGAGATGGGGAAAAAATCAAAATGTGTTTTCTTTTGAGCAGACAGAAGATGAGATTGGCCTTGGACGGGAAGAGAGACACCTCCTTTGGTCTAACAGGAAGAAAAGTAGAAAGAATAGGTGCAGAACAGGTCCATCTCTAGTTTAGGGTAGACTGCTTTACCTACAACTGTTGTAGTCTACAGAGGTAGAAGCAGTCATGTTAGTAATTCTGGTGATGGGAAGCTGAGTTAGTTCCCATCTGATGGCTCCTATTTTCTCTGTAAAGTTGGAGGTGAAGTCATCTGTTGAATGTGGATAGGAAGTGTAGGATGGAAGTTTGAAATAACAGCTACTGAGAGTGGGAGAAGCAGCATGCTAAAGAAAACACAGTGGGACTGCCATGCGCAGGAAAAGCATTCATTTATAGAATCGACCTGGCACAAATATGTCCTCCATGACCAATAAACAATATCTACCAACACTATTATTGTTAACATTAGCCATTATTACGTAGTCACTGTCAGCTTTGTAGACAAAAGATTACTAACCACCATCAGTGGGAGTTTGTGTAGGACTTGTAGCCTTTATGACTACCAAAAATAATGCTGTAGTATCATAATCACCATTTATCATGATACATCTGCTATTAATCCTTACATTTTTATGTTTGTTGGTTTTGTCAAACTTTATAACAGAAATTGAAGCCTCTTTGGGTGGTGGTTTCTCAATAACTAAAAGAAACATATCTTACACAGTTGAAACATAACTGGTATGAAAACTAAACATTTTATTATATAACAGGAGTAAAAGTTTTCGAAAATCTATTATCAACAAAACCAAAAGCGATTCTGGGCACATGAGAAATTTCTGCAATCAAAACTACCTTTCACTTTTCAGAAATATGACTGGAAACAGTTATATGTACTGCAAACAGAAAGGACCAAGTCTTTCTGTCTATTGTGGCAGCTGAACCAAGCGAGTTAGGGAACCATTGCCCTGATGGTGACTGAAGCAGAAAGGGAAGAAGGGAGCTTACAAGCAGGATGCTCAAACTCAGGCCAGGAGTACATTTGTGATCTGGTTCTGATTAGTCTGACAGGTCACTCTGATCCAGCACGATTATCCTGTGAGCATGTTTTTTAAAGAACAAAAAAAGGGAGTTTCAAGTTAGTGTGTATTTTTTAAAGCGACAAACAACAGCCTCTTTCTATTCCACTGAACTCAAGGAAAAGGTATTTTGATTTTTTTTAATTAAAAAAAAATTTTATTAAATTTATTAGGGTAACTGGTTAATAACATGAATTTGATCTTTATAATCAAGGGAGATATAATCAACTAGTATATCACAGAAATGCAAAATGAATGCAAAGCAATTGATAGTAGCATCTTCTGTACTCCATCTAAAACTGTTCTTGTGCTAACTCTACTTAATCAAAGTTAGTATTAATTTTACCCTATGTTTTAATTAAGTATTAACATTAACATTTTAAAAATTGAGCAACTCTGAATTCAAATCTTTGTCATTAATGTTTATTTAGATGCTGGTAAATGTTTAAAGTCTGCTCATGCTGTCTATAAATAGTGAACTCTGACCTACAAACATCTGATATCTCATTACCTGGATGGTTCCGACCAACCCAATCGCTTCCAAAAACCAGGCTTTAGTTCCTCTTGATGAAATATAGAAGAAAGAAAAAACAACCTGATTACTTTCTAGGTCAAAGGGTACCAGTATTCAGAAGTCACATTAGAACTCTCTCTCTAGTCTAGGATGGACTGTTTTACCTACAATAGTTGTTTTCTTCTATAAAGATAGAACCTTTCTAAAAACAGTTAATGGGCTTCCCCTCCCAACTCCTTCAGCCCGTCATAGCTATGGACGCTGTGATGCAAACTCATGCAGTTCCTGCATTATATTCTCAGGGAGTTGTATGCTCACACACGCTCTCGGCTCTGTCTCCACAGGGTCCTAAGGAAGCAGAATGCATCCCCAAGCGCTTTAATAAAGTGACTACTTAGAGAGGCATGTCAAAGATAAGGGAGCAAACAAGGGACAGGAAGGCATGCAGGGACTAGCAGCACTCCTAAGTCTGAAAGGACTAGGCGGTGGAGGTGGGGCAGGACAGGTACTGGAACCCAGGAGAGCTGGAACCGGGAAGGACGGGCTGCCATGGAGAAGCTGTTCTTGTGGAGGCCCACCACTTCTACGCAGAGATGAAGTGCTGAAGTAGACAGGCAGGAGAAGTGACACCCCATCTGCTCTCCTACCCTCTGAGCTGCTAGGACCACCAGGAAGCCCAGGAGATGCCATCCACAAGGGTCAGCACCCTGAGGCACAAGCAGGGCAGAGAAAGGAGGTGAATGAGAATGGACTGGAAAAGGGATGAAAGGGAGATCAGATGAGCTGAAAGAGTTGATGCCCCTAGCTTCCTGAGCCGAAGGAGGTTAAACAGAGGAGAGTATCATTTGTGAAGGGCACCTTAAAGCGCCATCAAATCATTTTGAAATTAAGGTCAATATATACCTTTCACATTACTTGTAGACTCCATTTAAATCCCACAATTTATGATTTGTTATCAGCTTTTGCCGCCTCTGTGTAAGCTAAATTTAGAACTCGTGAAGGAACTAGACAATTAGAAGCAAAACATTTTCCCAGACAATAGGCAAGATAAGGATGATGAGATTGGCCAGACTTGCTTTAGAAACAGAATTGGATGTTGTTACTGTTTTGTAATAAAGACATGATTGGCAATTAACAGAAAACCTGGGCTGAACTACAGGGAAAATGTGTAGGAGGATTATGTGTGTCATCTGGGAACCATTTCTAAATAACTTTGATGCTCATCAAAGCCCAAGGTCTCCAGGCTACATTGTAAATGATTCTTCATTCAGACATACCTTCTTCAGAAGTCCCTAAAAAGCTCTCCGATTTGATGCCTTCCTCCCCTTTTCCCTTCTTTTCACCAACTTCTTGATCCTTGGTGTTTGTCTCCCTTGAATGACAATAATTTTTGGTATTGAACCATATGCCAGGGGAATGGGACTGTGTTCCAAAGGAAACATAATAATAGCTAGCAGTAATGGAGTGTTCCCTAGGGGCCAGGCATTGGTTCAAGTACTATAATGTACATTAACTCAATTCTCAGCATAATTATGTAAGATAGTTACCACTAGCACCTCCATTAAGTGATGAGGGAACTCAGGCACAGAGAAGTTAAATTACATGCCTAGTAAGTCCTAGAGCTGGGATCCAACCAGTCTGTCTCTGACTCTGCTCTCACACCACTAGGCTAGATTATCCCAAAGAGAAAAGGCATTTCGCTTATGTTGTAATTGGTAACCTTTTACAACCACCCTTTTATTACCGTATTTTCATTTCCTGAAACCCTCTCTGAAGTGAAACATCTAATTCAAGTATCTAACAATTTAAGACCATGTTTGTCAAACTAGTAAGCAGAAACCATCTCCCCCACTCAGCTAGAAGCTCCTGTACCTCTGCACTCCAGCCCCCAGCACGGCACTCGGCTCACTGCTGGTGTCCAACAGGCGCTGGCTGACCAAACTGACACTGTGCAGGGAGATTTTCTGTTTTCATTCCGTGGATGTTCAAAACGAACATGTAACGTCCAGAGAGAAAACAGAGCCAGCTAGGGTGAAAGGACTTTTTCCTCCGAACCCCTCATCACTGACAGGATCATAGTCTCGTGAGCTGGAGGAGGCCTTCCGGTTATCTTCTGCCTCTGACCAAATGCCCCAGAACAGTCAGCCAGCCTGTGCTTGAGGGGAGGAGCTGTTGTTAAAGTAAGTGTGAAGGCAGCTGTTTTCTGTCCCAGAGAGCTAATGCTATCAGTAAGTTTGTGCTTTACTGAATAAAAATCCCTTACAATGCAGTTTCTAGTCACTAGCTCTGTCCTTTGGAGCAGAAGAGAGTAAGCTGACTCTCTTCACTTTACAACATTTCAGGTATTTGAGGGCAGCTATCAAATTCTCCACCCCATCTGCTCTTTTCAGGCTGAGCCTGCCCAGCTCCTTCAGCTGTTCTCATATGACATGGTTTCCAGACCCCTGACTGCTTGATGGCCCCCCTCTTCTGTTTGTGAATGTCCCTTTTAAAAACGGGACACCTGGAAAAGAGCCCCACACTGTCCGAGGAGTCCTCTCACCAGCGTGAGACATCACCTCAATCTGGTCAGTACATTTCTGTCTTTTCAGCATTGATGCTGCATTGACCTTTTTAGCAATTGCATCAAACTGAGGCCTCACGGAGTCACTGGCCATGCCTCCTTCAACAAGAATTTCTTGAATTCTTACCATGTCTCAAAATGCATGCTAAATACTGGGCATATGAAACTAAGACATACTGGGGCAGCCGGATGGCTCAGTTGGTTAGAGCATGAGCTCTGAACAACAGGGTTGCCGGTTCAATTCCCACATTGAAAGGGATGGTGGGCTGTGCCCCCTCCAACTAAAGATTGAGGACGGCAACTGGACTTGGAGCTGGTCTGTGCCCTCCACAACTAGACTGAAGGACAACTACATGGAGCTCAGGAGCCCTGGGGAAACACACTGTCCCCCAATATTCTCCAATAAAAAAATTAAAATAAAAAGACATACTTCTTGCCTTTAGTGAAAATTACAGTGAATAGGAGCTTCTGATCAAAAATTCTCCATTAGGTCTGATCTCTCACATTCTATCCTTTTGGATCCAAATGCTCACCTTCATCTTTTAAAGAAATCTAGCATTTCCACATGTCAAGACCATTTTGAATCCACAAGCTATCACCCATCACATTAGAATTCATTTTAGAATCGTGTTATCTAAAAATGTGATAAGCATGCCTTTGCTGATTTAATTCAAATGACTGATGAAAATGTTGAAGGTGACAGGGCCAAGATACAGAAATCTTGGAGACCTCTCTCTATTCTGGTATCAATCTGCTGACCAATCCCTTGAGCACTGTGGGTGGTTGGAGGAAGAGGGGCAGACCTGGTCAGGGCTGGCTTATCTACATTCATTTTCCAAAGAGTCAAGCTACTTTTTTTAAAAACCAAAATCTAGTCCCCCTTTGTGAGAAAGAAGAAAATGATCTCCTGATGGAGAACAAGAAAAAACCTTGCAGAGCCCTTGGGAAGATCCTGTAGCTCTGTGCTGTCCTCAGGTGGCTGCAGCCATCTTTCCAGGTCCTCATCAAGAGTAGAGTGAGCTCTGTCCAAGGATAAGTGAAGAGAACTGAGACAACAGTCATTTCCCTTCTCCCTTGACAAGGAGTCATAGCAGTTTAGCGTGGGAAGGACCTTCAAACTTGTGCTTCTACTATATATAAAAGAAAATGAGAGCTTGGTTGAGAGTGTATCTAGAGTTGTAGAGGTCACCTAGATCTGATTTAAGTGTGCACAAAACCCTCCTTTAATCCCTTGACAAAAAGCCTCAGCACCCATGAGATCACTTCCCAAATCCAATGCTAGACTCTGTCTCAATTCTTAGTCATTAAGTCAATTTCCACCTGAGGTGAAAACTGTACACACATTCCTACAAGATTTTTGGATTAAGAACTGCCTCTGAGGCTAAAAGATGCAGAGAGTATTTTCAGAAGGCCTGAAAAGTCCCACCCATCTGAAAAATATCTTCCACTCTGGCGTGGTGCCGAGGACTGAGATGACGGAGCATCTGTGGGCATCTGTCCGTGTCCAGCACAGCCAGCCCTTTTGGAAAAGGAAAAGACAACAATGACATAGCTAACTTCTGATCATGTGCAAAGCACTTTATATAATTAAATGCAACTTAGTCTTCTTGAGCTACTCTTCTTTAGCCTTGAATGGTGTGTTTACTGAAGGTGTTTTGGGGAGATGGAAGGACTGGAGTTGTATCATACATTATGGTCAGGAGATTCGTAAAACTTAAAAAATAGATATTTAGGGGCAGCTCGTTAGCTCAGTTCGTTAGAGTGCTGTGCTCTTGACAACAAGGTTGCTGGTTCAATCCCCACATGGGCCACTGTGAGCTGCGCCCTCCACAACTAGACTGAAACAACTACTTGACTTGGAGCTGATGGCTGAGGGGTCCTGGAAAAACACAAATAAATAAAAGTTTATATATATGTATATATATGTATGTGTATACATATATGTAATTATCTTCCTTCCTCCTCCTTTGCCTCTTTTTCTTCTGTCTCCCCTAAAACCCTCTCCCTCCCTACTTCCTCACAGGTCCCAGAGTTTGTGTCCTCCTTTACTTCCCAGACCTTCCCTTCTAGGTCTCTCCTCTTTTCCTTAAAGAGAATAATTTAGCCCTTGAAGAGTGTGACAGAAACAGGATTCACTACCCAAAAGTTATTCATAACACTCTTCTCCCCTGCTTTCCTCTTCTACAGCAGTTGAAAAGCTTAAAAGCTCTATTTCCAGTCTCCCTTGCAACTGAGGGTGGTCGTGCATCACATCTGGCCATGAGATATAAATGGGCATCTGCTGGGAAGAGCTTCTGGGAAAGCTTTTGCTTTCCAGATAAAAAGGGGCGGAGTCAGCCAGAATATTCCTTTGCCCCACCCTCTTATCTCTGCCTGGTGTCATCTTGCTACCAGGAGGTGACAAGCCTGAAAATAAAGGACAGAGGCTATGCTGCTGCTATGGGTGGCAGACTAGGAAAATCAAAAGCGCCTATGTCCCTGGTGGCATCTTTCAGCTGCTACACCAGCCATGCCCTGCCAACCTGTGGGCCTCTTGTTGTGTGAGACAAACTCATTTAAGCATGATGGTGGGGTTTTCTATCACTGCTGCTGAAAGAATTCTGCAGGGCTACCCTAAGGATCCACAAGACCAGGATTCGAATGAAGCGAGTGGTGCCAAGGGCAGCTTTAGGTCCTGTCTTTCTTTAAAATTCAGGTATTTTGTTCATCATGGATTTTTTTGGCATTAATTTTGATTTTTTAAAACACTGTCTATTAAAATAGCACTTATCTTGACTCCTGAGTTTTTTGGTGCCTCCTTCAGTTTTGTGCCCAAGGAGTGTGTCTCATTCGCCTCACCCCAGTCCTCGCCCTGAACGACAGGACAAGGCAGGAGAAGTCAGGAGGCAAATGAGGTCAGATGATGAAGTGGTTTACTTTATTTACACCACAGGTCAAAGGAGAGCTCTGAATCAGGAAGAGAATCGGGTTTCTTGAGGCAACGTTGTGTTTTTAGACCAAATCGTCTGGATGACTGCCCCCATTTTCTCTTATTTGGCTAAGAAAGTCTAAAAATGATCTTCCAAGGCCTTTAACTAAAATGTTTTGAAAGAAGCCGAAACCTGCGTTTCTCACAAAATAAAATAAAAACAAAAAAGAAAACAACCTGACGAGAAAAAAGACAAACAACCCTATTAAAAAATTGGGCAAAGGAGTTGAACAAATATTGCTCCAAAGATACACAAATGACCGTCGAGCACATGAAAAAGACAGTCCACATCACAAATCATTAGGGAAATGCAAATCAAAACAACAATGAGATGTCACCTTATACCCGTTAGGATGGCAACTATCAAAAAAACAGAAAATCACAAGTATTAGCAAGGATGTGGAGAAAAATTGGAATGTGTGTGTGTTGGTAGTGGGAATGTAAAATGGTGCAGCTGCTATGGAAAATAGTAGGGTACTTTCTCAAAAAATTAAAAATAGATTTACCATATGATCCTGCAATTCCACTTCAGGGTATATAACCGAAAGAATTGAAAGCAGGGTGCCTTGAAGAGATATTTGTATACCTATGTTCATAGCAGCATTATTCACAACAGCCAAAAGGTGGAAGACAACCCAGTGTCCACCAACAGATTAATGGATAAACAAAATGTGACACACACACATATAAACATACAACGGAATTAACCCTTAAAAAGTAAGGAAATTCTGACATGTGACATGCACAGACCTTGAGAACATTATGCTAAGTGAAATAAGCCCGTTACAAAAAGACAAAGGCTGTATGATTTCACTTATATGAGGTATCAAGAATAGTCAAACTCACAGAAACAGAAAGTATAATGGTGGTTGCTACCAACTGAGGGGAGGAGAATATAGGGAGCTATTTAATGGGTATAGAGTTTCAGTTTTGCAAGATGAGCAAGTTCTGGAGATCTGGTTGCAAAATTATGTGAATATAATTAACACTAATGCACAGCACAATTAAAAAATTTATGTTAGGTGTATTTTACCACAATTAAAAATTTCTTAAAAACCTTTTAGGAATAGGGGCAATTAGAATAGCATGAAAAAAGACCATTTTTTTCCTTCTTCGTATTTGTCAACATCAGAAGAAAAACTAATGCATACTAATATAGTATTTTAAATCCTTTTCAAAAGTCCAGCTTTTTCTGTTACCTTTCTGTGTCCTCTTCTAAATCCTGAGTTTCTTTGGTCCAAAGCATACTGCTATCTTCTTTTTTACTGTTGGTTTCTTGTTCTTCTAAATGACCTTGATCTAAAAACAGAAGAAAGATTTCACTTTTTTAGAACAACAAAAATAATGATAATTAAGAAAGACTGCCTTAAAATGGAATGCAAAAAATTAGGGCTAATCAGTGGGCCCTGAAGTCTGCAATGCACTAGTTCTCCTCTTCCCATGAGAGCAGGGGGCCAGGTGGCAGTCTGCAGGGGACCTGTATTCACAGCAGCTGCTTCTGGGGTCTTGTGAGCTCTTTAGTGCCAGGTGAAGCTACAGGAAACCTTGCCTGTGCCAAGGCTCAAGAGAGACAGAGGAAGCAGAGGGAAAAAAGAATACATAAAAGAGGAGGCAAGAGACCCTGAAAACAGATTGCACAGACTTACTTTGGGGGATCACCCTGTTCTCACTTGTTAGGTGTTTCTAGGTTGGAAACCCAGGGAAAAAATTTGGGTGGGGAAGGGTAGTACTCTTTAATGTATGCCAGGCATTTTACATATGTTGTCTCATTCCATCCTGCCAGCAGTCCTACGAAGGGGAGGGGGCTAACATTTGTTAAGTATCTTACAATGTACCAGGCACTGTGCATGGAGCTATTCATCATGAGGTAGGAATTATCATCCCCATTACACATGAGGATAACTGAAGCTCAGAGACATTAAACAGTTCGCCATACAAAAGTGGTAGAGTCAGAATCAAGGTGGGATTATGCCTGACCTCAAGGTCCACACTCCCTAATGTACCACTGTGCTGCCAAGGGCAGTGTCACCACAAGAACCTGATGAGAAAGATCTGGGTTGCTGGCTTACCATTTGCAGTGATGCTCAGGGGACTTGCTGTGTTTTCATCCAACACTGTAGATGAAGCCTGCTGCCGCTTCAGGTCCTCTGTCCAATACAAAAGCGGAAGACAACATACTCCTTCCTTTCCATGTCACACCATTCTCTAGGACAGTGGTTCTCAAATGGTGGTCCTCAGACCAGCAGCCTCAGTATCATCTGAGAATTTGGTAGACATGCAAATTCTCGGGCCTCATCCCAGACCCACCAGAATCAAAACCTCTGGGGGTGGGGCTCAGCAATCTGTATTTTAACCAGCTCTCCAGATGACTCTAATGCCTAATAAAGTTTAAGGACATTCTTTATGTCCTTAGGAAATGCTTTAGGACATTCAATCCCATACAACACTAAAAATAAAAATAAAAATGATAGGTGCAGAGTCCTTACATGGCAAGTACTGTCTCTGATTTGCATGCATTAATTCAAGATTAATGTTCACAATTAATCCTCACAACAACCCTATGAGATTGATCATATTATTGTTATCCCGGTTTAACAGACGTGGAAAGGAAATTAAAGAGACAGGTTAAGGAGGAATGTACCTAAACCACACAGATAGTGAGAGGTAGAAATGGGATTTGAATCCAGGCAGTCTAGTTCTAAGGTTTATGCTCTTAATCTCTATTTTATAATCTCTCACAGTTTGTAACAGCATCAGAGCAACACCCAAATTTCCCCATCTCTATTTGCCTATATTTCACATTTTTTACTAAGTTTATGGGAAAGATAGAAGGCAAAGAATATCTGTAATTTCCGGCCCCTACAGAAATGCTCACTAGACCAAGACAAACATGTGCTAAGCTCAGCACATGGCCTCCTAGTGCTCCCAGAACGAACAGAGACAGCTGGGAGGCAGCAGACAGGCGCCCCAGGCTTGCCTGCAGGCACGGCCTGTAGTGTACAGGCACAGGGCAGGAAGCAGGCCCCACCGGCCCCAACTTCTGGCCATTGAGGGAGGGCCCCCATAAGATCATTTCACAGAAGCTGAAATTAAAAACCCATTTTTATTCTTGTTAAAAGTAGTCTGAAAGGATCACCCATATCCTAGGGTTCTGAAGGACCCTTCCCTTTAGGTCCTTGTCAGAAGCCGAGGGCTTTGGACGTGGGCCTTCCAAAGCTCAGGTGTCAGCTCCAGGTCACTGCCCAGAGCTCTCTTGAGGGGAAGCAACAACATAGTGATGATATACAATAATTGGGTAAGAGCACCCATTATTAGGAGAAACTACTCAAATGCCCTCTGCCCTTTGTCTTTCTGGAAAATGACCAACCCATCTCAAAGAACAGACATCCCCTAGAAACCTGGCCCAGATAATTCCCGTAAGGTAAATGAGGGAGGGTTCTGTAGAGTACGCTGAGGTACAGCACGTGCCATGAGGTTGGAGCCTGGCAAGAAGCTTGGTGACAGCTGCTGAAAGGGGGCAGGAGTCCACATGGTGACCGAAGACGAAAAGACAGCAGGATCCAGAGGAAAAACATCACTAAGATCAGACTGCAAAGGAGCCTACGAGTACTGCCTTAAACCACGACCAAGGAAGAGATGGCGCTGAGAATCTATCTGAGCAGGCCATGTGCGGGTGCCCTCTGCTCACAAGCAGCAGTTTCACTGTTGTATTCAGGAGAGCAACCAGAGAGGAGGACTTGGCAAGGATGCTGTAGGGAGTTCCCGAGGAGGAAAGTCAGAGTGGGCGTGTGGGTGGGGGCCTTGAGAGCCTGACCCCACAACCCTGTCACCTGCACATCCCTGTGGCATTAGGGAAAGGGTGTGGGGAGGCAAGAAAGGCCTATTACTACAGAAAAAGAAAGAAACTAAGGAATGTTCTGGCAACTCTGGCTCCACCTATGTTCACCAGGCCAGTGGTCAGAGGCTGGGGGCTATGACAGCCTAAGACAGTAGCTTTTTTTGAGTCAGACAAGGTACGTCCTCATTTAACTCCTTCTTCCTGATGAGATACAATACCTCAGAGACCCTAAAAACCAAGAGATTCCCCTCAGGAAATTCTCTAGAGGCCCCATACCAAGAATTGGACCCAGAGTTCTGATAAGATCCATCCTCTGAAGTGAGGGGCTAGTCGGCCAGGCCGTCAAGAGAACAGTCAGATCATTCCTGGGGAAGCAAACCACTGCCCCAAATGTCTCTGTAACCATGCACCATTTACTTTCAACATCAGCTCAGCTGTGCAACTAAAATTGAGCTAGGATTGCTCCGTCTCTGCCTGAAATGGAAAATTCTGGTCACATCAGGTCTCGTGCCACTGACTTCTCTGCCCTCGGGAAAGTGATTCATCCATGATGCCAATACCTTCAACACCTCCCGCTAATGGCAAAACGGAAAGTACAGGGTGTCTTGGCCTCCGTATCCAGACGTCAGGCCTCCAAGGTATGGCTGGTTTGGTTTGAAAAGGAAGTAAGGATTCCTTTAAATAAAACAAGTTCATCATAATAAACCACTTGAATATTGTTATTTCCTCTTAGAATCATTACCATAGACTCTTTAAATAACAAAGTGACGACACAGGGCAATTATCTTGGCCAGATTTCAGTAGTAATCTGAGGTCCACTTTCTTGGGAAACCGCCGCTTTCTGAACTGTGTACATTCGCCTAGCCATCCACAGGGCCTGCTGTGCTAGTGCTCACACCTGAGACAAAGAACTACATTGTGGCCAGTGACCAGAACTAATAGGGCCCCGAGTACATTCTGTATTGAGCACCCCTTACCGATTTCGTCCAGTAGCTCCTGAGATGGTGGCGGTAGCTCGTCAGTGTGATGCTGTGAGATGGCGTCTACTAGTTCTAAAATGATAAAGAGGAAAATGACTTAATATCTTCCTGGACCTGAGCTGGTTTTCTGGGCTCCCACATGGATTTGACTTAGGATTTCTCAATGATGAAACAAACTAAAGCCTCTTACAATAACTGTCCTGGTTGGGACCTCCTAATATGTGAATGGCTTTATCTCCCCTGCCCCCCGCTTTTATTCCAAACCCTTTCCTACATTACCCCTACCCCAGTACTGCTTCATCTGTGCCCCTCCCTCCCCAAGGATATTTGGAGTAGGTGAGGTACAAATTCTTACTGCAAGGCTTGGGGCCCAGTCTGGAACAGGACTGCTGGCGGGGTACAGAGCCTCTGGACCAGTCAAAATGAAGAAAACGGGAAGTAGGAGGCCTTTCCCTATAGATTACCAGCCAAGGGACACAGGAGCAAGCACACTTTGGGTCGTCCCCTAAGTGTCCAATGATAACATTAACCAGAACCCCTCAGCATAATTCACAAAATCCTTTTCCCCGAGGGAAATTCTAAGAGTTGTACCAAAGATGCAAGACATTAAGATTAATGTGGCAAAGGCAATATGCCTCGAGAGCTGTTAACATGCTCACACCCTTTGATTTGGAACTGTTGTCCAACAATCTATCCTAAGGGAAGGAGCCAGAGGTGCAGATCAAGTATCAACTTTCAACAGAGGGGCCTCATTAAGCAACATATGTAGAATGAACTATTTTGCAGCCGTTACATATATTTACAAATAATTTTTACTGACAATGGGAAATCCTCAAAATATATCGTCAAAGAAAAAAAGCAGCCCAGGGCTGATATACAATGTGACCTCAACTATGCTAAAAAAACAGATATTTTTGTATATTTCTAAAAATATAAAAATGTACGTACCAAAATAGTACAAGAGGTTAAAAAATGGTGGTAGAATTAAATGGTGGTTTTCTTTTTTAAGCTCTTCTTTATTCTCTAAGTTTTCTATAATGAGTATGTTTTACTTTTATAATCAGGGGAAAATAGTATTTTCTTTTGAATCTCATGTAGCATCAAAGATGAGACTAAGGCTCCCTTAAAGTGGCTCACTATTATGAACTTGTATTTTGATATTAAACACAGGGTACCTTTCGGCAGACTCCTTCTCTGGATGGCATGGGATGATGGGTCAGGTGCCTTAGCACTACTGGAGGAACCAGCCCCGGTAAATGAAGACAATCTTTTCTGTAAGTAAGACATAAATATGGTAACTGACACATGTATTGAGTGAAAAAGGCCTGTACAGCTTAATCATTTCCAAGATTAAGCGTGTGTATCATCAATGGAAGAAGCCATTTTGTTGACTGAGTCAAACTCATTCAAATGTCACCTCCTCAGGGAAGCCTTCTCACCAGCCTTTGCCTCCGCAGCACTCAGCACTGACCTCTGCGTTGCAGCCTTTCTCACTAGGTGGTAAGCTCCTCCTGGGCAGGGATTACTTGTATGTCTTTCTTGTTCTCATCTGGATGCCTAGAAAAGGGCCTGGCATGGTGCCTGGCACTCAGAACCTGCCTGATTAACGGGTTTGTTGAAAGAAAGCATTAAATTCTTTATTGCCCTACTTCAGAGAGAGACCTTTTGTGAGTCAAATGCCCAAAGATGACAGTTGGTTTTTCACCGAGGGCCAAAGCCAGTAATCAATCTGCCACAGAATAATCACTCAGCAGGTTCTTAATGAACAGTGCCAAGTAAGGAACTTCTAGTTTTCTTGAAGAGACTATACATGTGGAATACAAGGAAGAGAGAGAAGAGGAAAAAGAACAGCAGGGAGAGGGGGAGGACAGGAGAAAGTAGTACACAATTAAGTATTTTTACAGCAGACTGTGAGTTCAGGAGTTCAGAGGTGAATATTAATAAAAACTCAGGGAACTTCAAGGATGAGGCTTCAAGGAGGAAGTAGAACTCTAGCCTCCTTGGGTAGGTAGGGTATGGTTAGAAAGAAAGAACAATGCAGGTGAAGGTAGTAGCATCACAAGCTATGGCAGAGGTTGGCTCTTTAGGGAAGGTGCCAAACCTTATCTCTAGGGGGGGAAAAGGCACAAAAATCCAAAATCTATCCTTCAATGCAGACTCAGAGAGGAGTTCCAGGGAAGACTGAAAAGGATCCTGCCTATTTCTTGTTTCTTTGTAAAATGGATTTGCAGAAATCATGGCACTTTGGATTTCTGAGACTTTGTGCTGACTCCACGAGAGTGTAAGGTAGAACTGGTGTACTTACGAGATCAGTCCGTCTTGAAGGGAGAGTTTCAGAGGAAGTAAGAAGGGAATCTAGGCTCTTTGCTTTCTCTCGGACAGTTGTAAATTTATCAGACAAAGTTTGAATAGATTCTTGACTGTTCCAGCATGAGGTAGACCTTGTTTTAACCTGAAATGTGATATTTTCAAGGCAGTCTTTATAGCAACTGGCAGTTGAAGAAATCGACCCTGTTGTAAAAGAGGGCAAGTTAGTGTATGAATCCTTTATAGTATTTAAAAACAAAAACCTCCATACAACTCTATACCTACACCAGGGATTCTCCAAATTATTAATAACTGAAACAATCACTGATCTGAGACACAGCTCCTCAAGGTATTAAAAAAACGACAGTCTCTAAACTTGCTATCAAAATAAAGGGAGACTGTTTGAACCACAAATATACTGGAAATAAGGACACTAGAGACAGGATACTGATGCTGGCGGTGTGCAGTTGCAGAACCCAGAACTGTGTATGTTTAAGCACCGGGAACAGGTTTGAAGTTACAAACTCTAGAGAATGCAATGTATTTGTACTAAATCCAATAGTGCTTAGGGTACTGAGTACACTTTGCACGTCAATGTCTCTATCACTAAAGTAAAAAACCTCCTTATCGCTGCTTAATAACCACCACCACCTCCTCTACCTGGCCTCCCCTGGGGTTATCTCCTTCAGCTTTGGCCCTAAAGGAACACCTCTCTGCTGTGAGAAAACACCACTGCGAAAACTTTCCAGAGCCAATGCGGCTGGGGCTGTTAGTCCTTCTCCCTAAACGCTTCTCCTCCCTATGATTTACCTGGGCTGAGGGGAGTGCTGACACTAGTAGGTCCGTGGTTTATTTTGGGTGTTTTGCATGAGACCTCCTTAAAAGAACCACCTTGTTCATAGGAGATACTAGACAGGTCTTGAATGTCTGTCAATGATCTGAAGAATTAAAAGCACACAGTAACTGGGAGATGTTCAGAAAAATCAAACAATGTATTTCTGACAGGTACTTTTAAGGATGCTCTTGACCAAAATCTTTATTTGGCAGTAGGCCAGAATTAGAGACTATCTTAGAGTACCTTGTAGATCTTAAAGAGAATATTAGAGAATATTTTACAAAGAGATACTAACTTTAAATATATCTCAGCAGCTGAAAATAAACTATGTCCACAGATGAAAGTATATTTGTATGGAAACCAGATTTAATCTACCTCAAGTATAACAAACATATTGTCATCATTATTTTTTTTATCGTCACTGTATTTCCTTGATTGTAAGATGGTATTAATTTAGAACACATCTTTTTGGTGAAAGAAGAAACAGGCTCACATTAAATGTATACATAAAAATGGGAAGAATGTAGATTCTTACAAACAAACAAGGAAATACTATGCCCCTAAAACCAAAACTTTGCACAGTATCCTTAGGCAACCCTTTGGTAGCCATACATGTCTTTCTCTTTCAGTTCCTTTGGTGATTCCTTTAAGGCCTCCTCTTGTTCACCTTCAGTACTGTAAGAGAGAAAGTGAGAGAATCCTCGTCAGCAGCGTGCACTAAGTTCGTCATACAAGGGACCAGCTTATCAGCCTAGGGTGAGAAGCAGCAAGAAGGGCACTGAGCTCCAGAGACTGAGTAAATATACTCAAAGGGTCAGACCAGGTGAAAGCCGCTGATGATGCTACATGACAGTGAGCAAGTTCCTGAGGAAATCAATGGAGCACAAGAACTTTCCTGGGGATGGGGTTGGAGCAAGGGGCACAGCTATGGGGCCTGACCAGCTGTGAGACAGCTTCCTGATACAGAGATCAGAAGAGGCCAAGAGAGGCTTGTGCCAAAAAACAAAAACAAAAACAAAAAACAGAAAAGAATACGGAGAGAAACTTGACCCATTTCTACTTTAACCCATATTTAGGATTCAATTTCAATTCTCATAGAACACAAACTACAAACCAGATCCCATGCTAAATCATTTGATGTTTTCACATTTTTAATCTTTGCCAACAATCCTGTGAGACCAATGGAATGAAGGAAAAGAGCATGGACTTTGGATTTGAGTTGTAACTTTATTAATTGTGTTCACTAAAATATTTATTTTTCCTTCCAAGAACACAGTAGGACAGCACTTTTTGGCCCTCTTCATTTACATAAATGGCCACATGACTTGTTTTAACCAGTGAAATTGTAAATGAAAGTGATGTGAATAACTCTTGGGAAGAAACTTTAAAGGCCAGTGCACAATTTACCATGTTCCCTTTTTCCTGCCTCAGAAATTAAGGAAGCACAAAGATGGAAGCTCCCTCAGCTTGCATCTCTGACAGAAGGTAATATAGCACAGAATACTCCTGGCCAACCCATGATGGACATGGAGCATGAGCAAAAAATAAACTTTTATTGTTTTAAGCCACTAAAACAATAGTGGTTGCTTGTTATGTACCATAATCTACCCTATCCTGACTGATACAGCCACTTACTAACAGTGCAACCTTAGAAAAAGGTATTTAAACTCTCTGAACTTTGCTTTTCTTATTGGCAAAATGGAGATAATAGTACATATCTCAGAGGATTGTTAATTAATTAAATTTGACAAAACAGAGGACCTGCCATATGATAGCGGCTTAGGAAATACTAGCTATAATTATTATTATTAAGGAAATGGAGGCCCAGAAGAGGGAAAGTAAATTGAATGGTATTGTACCAGGCACTTTACACCTATTACTAATTTTTTAATTAAACTTTTTATTTTGAGATAACTGAACATTCACATACAATTTTAAGAAATACACTTTACCCAGTTTCCCTCAATGGTAACATCTTGCAAACCTATAGGACAAGATCACAACCAAGACATGGTCCTGATAGTCAAGACAGAAAACATTTCCACCACCACAAGGATCCCTCAGGTTGCCCTTTCAAAGCCATGTCTACTGCCCTCCCACTTTCCACCACTTCCTTAATGCCCAGAAATAACTCACTTGTTCTTTATTTCTAAAACTGTATCATTTTAAAAATGTTATATAAGTGGAATCATGTAGTAAATAACTTTTTGGGATTACTTTCTCCAATCAGCATAATTCTCTGGAGATTTATCCAGGTTGTTGTATGTATCATCAGTTTATTCTTTTTTATTGCTGAGGAGTATTCTATGGCCTGGATGTACCACAGCCTGTTAAATCATTCACATGTTGTTAGGCAACATCTAGGTTTCCAGTTTTGGGCAACAAATAAAGTGGCTATAAACTTGTGTGTGTTTTTCTGAACATAAGTCTTCATTCTCTGGGATAAATGCCCAGGAGTTATATTATTACTTTTAATCCCTATGTCAACATTCTCAGTAAGGATTACATTACTGTTTTACAAATGGGGAAACAGAAAAGAGGGGTTGAGAAACTTGACCAAGGTCACATGAACAGACAGGCATAGTCCAGGATCTAAATACAGATAATGACTCCTTTTCACGACCCCTCACAATTCTGCGGAGCAAGTCCTAACAAAGCTAAGCTATCCAAAGCTAATTTTTGTAACATGGTGGCTAGTACATTTTAAGATGAGCAATATATAAATATGGGGCGTTATCATCATTTAAACATTACTTTCATGAGTCTGAAAATGTGAATAAAGTAATAGCATATACCTTTGTATGTACATGCTAAGCACATACCTTTGATTAGGTCTCAATTCCAACATCTCAGCATTTTTTCCAAGGCTTTTTCTCATTTGGACCTTTTCTTCACCTGAAAGAATAAAGCAAATGCATTTTTTTACTGAATTTTTTCCAACCCAGATTATTATTTTGAAAATTCCCTTCAGTTTCCCTTGGTCTGGTCCAGAATGAGAAATATTCTGGATAAACAAAGTGCTTCCTAATTGGGTTTGGATTGAGTGCTGTAGAAGAGGTTTTTGCTCTGAAAGTTTATTTTCCTCGCTCAGAGGGGAGAACTACATTCTGACACTGAATACAATCAAGCCATTTACTAGCCTTTCAGTTATAACTGCACAGTTATTTCTGGAGACAAATGTTGTTTTGTCTTTTCAGGAAGGCAAACTGACCTGGTTCCTGTCAACAGACACCAGGGGGCGTTGAAAGCAAGAACTGTTTGTTCACTAAAGATCCAAATAGAAAAGACCATTAGCAGAGCAGGGCATTCCCAGAGTGCTAACTGTGCCTCTTGGCCATCAAATACCACTTAAGGAATGGGGGTAGGGTCTTGAGTACCAAGGAGATAATTGAACTGTCTTCTGTTCTTGGCATCAAGGGTCTGAAGTTAGGCCTCCCCAGTTCTCAGTAGGATGCTTTGCAGAGCCCTGTGCAGACAGGGCCAGTATCCATTTTCCTTCCCACAACTACATTGCTCTGGTTTACAGAGAAGGGACAGAGCAGCCTGCCTTGCTGGCAAACGCTCATGATCCCCCTGCCATTCCTCAGGAATGGGGAGGCCCACCAGAGCAGCGCCACCTTTAGCAGCTACCAAGGAGCTCTGAAATTCTGCTCGTTAAGAAGCAATGAGGTTCTTCTTCCTGTGATCTTCTTTCAAATACCAGAAAACATAAACACCTAGAAAGCATAAACAAATTCCTCATACACGTAACAGCTGGAGGGGAACTTAGAAATTCTAAAGTCCGACCCTCTCCTTTACTTTACTCAAGGGGAGCGTGGGGCGCTGGGGTGAAGTGAGTTGCCCTAGGTCATACAGAAAAAAGTCAGTGGCAGAACTGGGCTTGGAAGCCAGCACGTACCAACTGTTTTCCGCTTCACTGCCTGGTGTGGAGGGGATATACATAAGAGCCCTGGTGGAAAAGGGGGGAGAGAAGGGCTGAAAGCAGTTGAAATCAGAGGCTTCTTCATGTCCTTCAGATGTTTAGACTGAACTAGCTCAGGTTTTCTGACCCGTCTACCCCACTTCTCCACCCCCTCAGTCCTCTTCCAAACACAAGTGAAGTGGCCATGTGCAGACGAGGCTCACCCAGAAAGCGGTCATGGGCAGATGCTCCCCAGACAGTGGGTGGCCCAAGACCCAGGTCTGAGGACTTTTCATACTTACTGTCCCAAGAGTTTAACTGTTCATCTAAAAGCTTACAGTGTCTTCAAATGCTCCCAACAGTGATTGGGCTCTGGATCAGGTTAGAGGTGGGCGCTGGAGTGTGCAGCAGAAGAAAGGGAGTTCAGAACCCAAGCCCATCCTGCCTGGGTTCAGAGTATTGCAATACGGCTGTGGGTAGCTACATGACTTAGTAGCTGGGTAACTAGTTTTAAAATAGACGGTTGCATACCTTAAAAAAGCAAAAGTGCATAATTTTTTAAATGTCTGTATCAAAAGCCATGGTTCACTTTTATCTTGTCTTGGGCTACACCCCGGCTGCTGATCCAAGGTTAACTACCCATGTAACAGGAAGCAGTTGCTAAGTTATAGAACCCAAAGCCTCCCAAAAGAAGGACGTTACGTTGACGCTGCACCGCTGGCTGTTATTAACTCTTTGCTAAGATGCTTTCTGGAGTGGAGAAGGACACGGAAACCTAGTTCTAGTTTTTGTTGTGTCAATAACTAGCTGTGAGGCCTGCGCAAATCCCTCAGGTCAGCTCAGCAAAAATAAATGAATACTTACTACGTGCCACAAAGGAGCCTGAAATCTAGTGAAAAACTAGAGGAGGGAAAAAAGGGAAGCAACTACTACAGTGTATGCTACAAGAAGGCAAGGAGAGCTATAAGTAACATGCTGCATGGATGTCATGAGGCTGGGGGGGACAGGGGATGCCTTCTAACGGGAAATCACTGAGTCTAGGTTTTCTCATCTGCAACACGAAAGGCCCAGAGGTTATGTCTAAGGACAGCTCCAGCTCTAAACATCTGCGATCCCACAGAAAGCAAAGGCAAGTGATTCTCAAAGCAATCTGCTCTAAGGCCTTATTACCAGAGCCTTGAGGTTGGGCAAATGCATCTTGTACTCCTTCAAAGTCCTCGTCTATGGCACCTGAGGTCTACAAAAGAAAGACAGGAGTTTCAATGGAGGCAGACATATCAGCCAAAGGTCAAGAGAATTTCTTGATGTTCTTAAACCTTGCAAATCTTCATAAGGTTCCTGCATTTTTTACAGAACAAACCTGCTTTGCAGGCACTAAGTACTAATTTGTACTATATGTTCCCCCCCCACCTTCCATTGTGAGGAAGAATTATGTGACTTTTCCCTTCCTCCTATCATGGTCCCTTTCTCACCCAAACCTTCCAACAAAGACGTTTTGATTCCTGGGATCTTTATCAGAAGAGCCAAAGAACTCTGGGGAAATGGCCCAGACTGCAAAGCTCCTCCTTGGGTTGGGAAGTCAGAAGACTGGTACCTCTGAGGGAAGGCAATGCCTGGGAGGAGGCATAAGGGCGTCTTTTGTGGGACCAACAATGCTATGTCTAGATCTGCATCTGCGTGCTGGTTACATGAATGTATGACTGTTCAGTTTGTGAAAGTTCATGAGCTGCACACTCACGATCTGTGTACTTTTATCTATTTGTACTTTTTATATATGTATATATTACATGAATATACGTACATATATATACTTTATATCTTTTTATCAAAGATTCTTATAATGTTCTAGTCGGCTCACAGTAAAATCAAGAATGTTTAAAGGATTAATAATGGAAAACCTCTCTGATTGAGTTTCCACAGACAAGTGGAAGTGATGCTTTTTGATGCATCACTGAATTCTTCTTGTCAATCAAATGTTGTGATGGATCCGTATGATCCTTCCTTTCCTCTACTCCACCTTCCATACTGGTCAAAGATCCAAAAAAGGTGGCAGGTTAGGGGTGAGATGAGGTAGAAATTATATAAGTAAATAAGAGAATCTAATGAGTTTCATTTTACAAATGAAAATACTCTGTACAAACAGGTTCTTGCAAAAGCTAAGCAGGTTTGCAAGCAAGTCTGGCGTAGTGGACAGCCTCATATTCACTGCTGAACCCTTGCCTCTAATCCTGGCTCTCCCACCACTAAAGCTTGGCAGGCTAGGGCTGACTCCCCTACAGCTGTGGATCAGTATTTCTTCATGGAGAATGAAGGAGGAGGAAGAGGAGGAAGAGGAAGAGGAAGAAGAAGAGGCCTTTTCTTCCCCCACAGAAAGGATATGTGAATTAGGTAACGTGAAGAAAAGTGTTTTGAAAAAAGGTACAAAGTGCTGTATAAATGCAGGAACCACAAATTCAGGAGAAATTGCATTTGATCTTCTGTTCTCAAAAGTCTTACTTTCCAGGTGTTTTTTTTCAAAACATGAAAACACTGGTAAGTGGACATTGCATACTTTTATGTGTAAGCTATTTTTCTCAATAAATTAATTTAAAAGGAATAGGGCAATGGAGAAAAGCTGAAAATGTACTTTACCCTGAACTGTAAATTTTTACCTCTAGAGCTAAGTTTTCTTGAGCAGTTGAGGAGTAAAAATATTCATGGTCTGGAGTTAAAAATTCATCTGTTATGTCCTCAGAAGACTCTGGTGAACAAGTTGATCGCACCGACTGATCCTATTAATAACGTAGGAAATGACTTTTAAGTTGGTGTTCATTGTAAACAAACCCCTTTATCATTGGATGCAGCGTTAATAATAGGATTATCTAAAATCACCCAGCAGCTGGCCCTTCTAGCCTGCTTGCACACCTGCCTCTGCCTTCCTCCCCCACAGTGAACAGGGAACCCCCCTGGAGCAAGTGTGGCCAGTGACAATCCTGAATGTCAGTGTCCTCCTCTGTACGGTGGAGGGGGAAGGGGTTAGGCGACCTTTCTGCTCCAGAAGTATCAGAAAGAAAGGCGCTAGACGACTCAGGCTGGGGACTGACACCCTGATCCTCAAGCACGGAGCAGCGGTCCATGTGTCGGCATCGTCCTCCAGGTGAGGAGGCTGAGGCTGCTCAGAATTGGGAAGTCCCTTGGGTGTTCCAGTTAAAAGGCAAGTGAAGGAGCATGATTTGAAAAATAGCAATTCAATCTCAATACTAAAAATAAAATTTAAAAGTAACAGTTATTTCTTCAGCATCTCTGCTCCACCCCGTTCTTTTCAGGCCCTGATCCCCACATGGCCAGACACTTGGCTCCTTTCCTCATCTTTAATCATCCCTTTGCAGAGGTTCTGTGGTTTATTTCATTGGACACTGCTTTTGCCACACACTTCCTCTACCTGGGCACTTAGCAGCTGCTCTCCTTTACTTCTCATAGCAAACTGAAACTTCTTAGATAAGCCAGGCCTCCCATACCTCCCCCACTTCCCTGACGGACCTGCTTCTCCAGCCAAGCCAATGTACTCCATTTGGTGCCTACTTCCAGCCCTCACGTGGGAGTGGTTTGTGTGCTATGATTAAATAAATACAATAGCATGTTCTTTGAAAGACCTCACATGTTATCACAACGGTATTTTTACATTGTTTCATTCTCAATTGCTGTTTATATTCTTTAAATGATTGTGGCCCCATGTCAATGATGATAAAAAAAATTCTGGTTCCTCAGTCTGGCTGGACCATGGCCCAACTGCATGCTTCGAGGATATGTTAAGCCCCTGAAGCAAAGCTGACTTCAATGCAAATGCTAGGAAATGACTGGACCCCACAGATCCTGCTGAGACACAGATGTCAGGCAAGGACACATTCCTTCCACTGAGTTGGGATCTGAATCTGGGTCTTAGAAGACATTCCAGGTGAAGGCATTCTCATCACAACCCTCGCCTTGCTTTTCCTGACCTCAGTCACCTGCTGGGCCACTAGCTTTTAGTATCTAACCTCATGCTATGCTTCCAGAGTTGGTCTTGTTTACCCAATTAGATGGGAGGCTCAGGAGCCAGAGCTGAATCTGACACTGGGCTGTTTCTCCCAAGCTCCCAGATACACAACACTTTGAGTAGAACTGATTCAAAAAGTATTAGGCAGGGAAGAAAAAACTTCTTCATTCATGTCAGACATGAGGGCACATACTCCAACAAAAAACTACTATGATATTATTTCAATGTTGTGGGAACACAGCCAGGAGTGCAGTTTCCAGGCTCTCGCCATCATGTGGAAAAGTGCTCACTCAGGTAGTAAATGGCCATCAACTGTGATTGGATGGCCATCAGCTGTGGCTAGTTGGCCGTCAGCTATAACCAGTGAGCCACTGGCCACTAATATAACTGCTGTGGCTATGCTAGCAGGAAAATGGGGGCTAGCAAGAAGATGGTGGCTGAGCTAGCAAGAGCGGATTGCAGTTAGCAGGGCGGATTGCAGCTAGCAAGTGAGGTTGGCTGGCAGAGATAAATGGATGGCTGGTTGCAGATCGTGTGGCTCCTGCTTCCTGTGTTTCCAACCCAGCTGCCAGCGAGACTACAGTGGTATGACTCCCCTACCTATGGCTCCGTGGGTGTTCCTTTTTGGCCTCACCGCGTCCTGCGTTCTTATGTGGGGAGCGGGACCAGAGACCCCACATGCCACCCTGCATGACAAATGTCATAATACATAACAATTCAGTTCTACTTTATTAGGTCCTTGGGTTCACCTTGGCTCTCCAGGGCCTATTACTTACGCTATAAGAGTTCTCATTGACCACAGATGCTTCAGAACTTGCTTGAAAGACTTCACTATGCTCTGGCTGCTCGTTTTTTCTGGGGCACAGGTGCCTGATACCTAGTGATTATAACAATCAGGGCCATAGTCATTCAGTGGTATTCAGATGGCATGGAAGGACAGAGGGTGGCATGAGAGAAGAGATGCATGCATGTTCTGCTCAGGGTGGCCGTGTCCCGTATGTCAGGTTCAGTCTAGAGCGGGGACTAGAGACTGTTAGTTTAGTCTGGCCCCAACATGCAGCCCTGGATCATCCACGCTTTGTTCACCCATTCAAGAGTGCAGCTTGACAATGTACAATACAGCACAGGGAATAAAGTCAATCATACTGTAATAACGATGTATGGTGCCAGGTGCATACTAGCCTTATGAGAGGATCCCTTTGTAAATTATGTAAATGTCTAACCACTACGTTATACACCTGAAACTAATATAAAATAATACTGAATGTCAACTGTAATTGAAACAAGGAACGGCTTCTAAATACCAAAAAAAACCTAGGCCAGTAGATTTCCTACCTAAGGCAAATGACAATTTTAGATTACCTTTCTTTGACTTGTAAACAACCATGAAATAATATCCCATGCCCTGATTGCAAGCAAATTACCAGGGGGAAATACACAGCCTTTAGTTTTAACCTACAAATCTATAAAGTGATGCCAGCCAAAGGTTCTTTAGGCATAGACTCTCTGGGTGCCAGTGGAATTCTTCCAGCTTAAAATGCACTGCAAAGAAATGGGCAGCAGGGAGTGGCTGCCCACCACTGCCCTCAGGTGAGAAAGGTTCAGTTCCTTGCCAGGTTACGCCCAGGACCACGGTCAGTACATGGAGCTTATTTTACTTCCTTTGACAAAATGGGTCTGCTCCAGCAATAGAAAAACTCATGAATCTCTGGATTTCTTTACCTGCAGGAAAGACAGGGGGATCAAAAGGGTATGCTGCTTTCCCCCTGGAATTCAGGGTTCCCAGACAGTTGGGAAGGAGAGAAGACCGAGCAAAGAAAATACTCCAGGAGGTTTACTTATATTACCACTCGATAGAGTTCACCTATTCCGATTCCTCCAACTGAACTTACTAGTAAAGCTCCCAGGCCCAGGCTGTCTGCCATGCTGGTCATTGTCACGGTCACTGCTGTCCGTTTTGCCACACTTGCCATTTCCTCTTGGCTTATCATTTTTCCTGGGATACTCTGTAACACGACGGCAATCCATATTCTCAGGGTCCCTAATGGGGAGCTGCGGCAGGGGATCAGGCTCGTTTTCAGCCTCATTCTCTAAAGTCAAACTACTCTGACGATGCCAAGGAGGTACCGCCAGCTGCCCAGTAGCTGCTTTCTCTGCCATTTCTTCCACCTCCACTGGATAGAAGAGAAAGCAGCATTTAAAACAGCACCATGAACACTGGAAACAAAAGCTTTTGATTCTTACAAGAGGCATGTAGTACTTTTATAGTGCATATTGTCACCATAATTGCCTTTGTAGAATTGCATCACCCTTAGCTTATGCTGTTTGGCTTGGAGGGGAGGAGAGGAGAGAACTGACGACAGAGGGAGGGGAAGGGCGGAATTCCAGTTAGTCACAGCCCTTTTTGCTGAATTCCCAAGTGGAAGGCAGCAGGAAACTTGCAGATGGACCTTCTTGCTGTGAAGATTTTATAAGCAAATGATATCATCTGAAACCCACAGTCTGTAAAGATTCTATTTGAGTTTGTTTAGCCTTTCTAGGCCATGGTGAGTTTATATTTTGGGAGTGTGTATATATGTGCATTTTGATTCCAAATATTCTATACTTTTGCCAATGTCACTTAGTGTTAGTATTAAACAACATGGATCCTTTTACGCTTATAAAACTAATACAAAAAGATAATGCCCACAGGATATGTGAAAGTGGCACTGCATGCTTTCTACTTTAATGATGTTATATATTATATCTGCATCATATATTTTTCTATACTTGTTATATAATATACATTAATATATAATAGAAGTAATTTCTATATAATCTAGAAATAAGAAGAACACTTTTCTTCTGTAGTTTGTTATCAGAAAGGACTTGCTTTTTAAATGGAATGATCTAACAGAAAAAAAAATGCGGGAGGACAATACAATACAGGCAGTGCCCTTAGAGGTAACAATCAGGTTAGAGATCTACTTTAAATTTCATTTTGTCCAACAGAACACATGACTTTATACTCACTTTCCCATTTTAAGTGTACCTTCGCATCATCTTCATTATTTCTTGACTTTGCATTATAGATTTCAGAAGACGCGGATTCCATACTGATCCTAAATTGCAGGGTTTTTTTGGAGGGGGAGGGGAGCAGGGTGGACACAAGCTTATCAGTTTGCTCAAGTTCTTGACACAACCCTGAGTCTACCAGCCCACCCAGAGGACTGTCTTCTACTCTTTGAACCATTCCTGGTGTTGCACTGACTCTTGCCCACCACCAGAGGGCACAAGGCACCCCAACTTTCAGCCGGCAAGACTCCTTACCTGGTAGAGCCCTTGACACTGCTGGATGCCACTGGAGGTCCCTGCGGGTGGTTTGACACAATGAAGAATGCATTATTTAACTGTGTCACTTGGGCTTGGGTCTTGGACTCTCTAGGCTTTCCTTGGCTAAGAAATGAAAGGACTCTGGGTTAGAAGATCTCTAGGGGATTTTTCAGTTTCTAAGTTTAGATTTCATGATTCTAAAAAGTGCTCTTGGGAAATTTCAGAAGTACAAGAAACCCACAATTGAAATTCACTTTCACCAGACAGAATCCTGGTCTTTAGGCTGCTGCCACAGAACACAGGTGGTGGTTCAGTAACTATTCCTGCCCTGTGATCAGAATTCTCTGCATATCAGTGATAGCACCATAACTAATATTTGTAAGGATGGACTTAAGGCACCAGGGATCCTAAAGAACATTCAGAGATCTACAGCCTAGTTTTACTGAGTTCTAGATCCTGACCCGCCAATGGCTAGCTGTCTAACTTTGGCAAATTCAATCTCTCTGGGACAAGGTTTCCTCATCTGCAGAACAAGGAAGAGTCTCTCCTCTAAATATCCCACGATTATATGTATTTCATTGTCTGTTAAACTAACTCTTCAACATGTGTGATCTGTGGCATATATATGAATTCCCTGTTATCCAGAATGCCCTACTCTCCCTCTGGACCAGAGCAGACATTGAATTGGAAAGGTCAGATTTGATCAGCTTCCTTCAAGAGCAATTTTGCAACAGCTATCAAGAATCTCTAAGATGTTCAAACCCTTTGACATAGTAACTCTGCTTCTGGGAATCTATTAACGACATAACCGAAATGAGAAAAGGATTTACTGACACTGTGGCCTTGTGACTGGTCAAAAAAGAATGAAAACAACCTAAAATTCAACACTGGGGGAAATCTAACAATTTCAAAATAAGTTTACTGGGTGTTTTTTAATAACACAGCATAATGCTCACGTTCTAATGTAAAGTGAAAAATCAGGAGATAATACACTCTAATTATAACACAATTGGGATATAATCAAAATATATACGTGTATTATAAAGTTATACACCTGAAATTTGTTATTAACCGATATTACCTCAATAGATTTAATTTGTAAAAAGATATATACATGCATACAATTATAATTTTTTTTTTAAAGCATACAGAAAGACTAGGTGGATTAGTAGCAAAATGTTAAAACTTCACTTTGGTCTGTTTTTTTGTTCTTTTGGAGGAAGAGAGTGAAGCTGGGTAGGGGAGGCCACAACTACAGCTTTTGCTTACTCATGTAAAATGGCTATACTGCCACCGCATCCGCTTGTATCAACGAGGTGAGTGCTACACCTTGTGATACCTTCAGTCAGGTGGTCTTCAATAATTCCCTTCATGAAGATAAAACACACTAAACTAAAATGTCTGGGCATTTTCCTGGATTCTCCCTTAATGTACAACATGAAACGAACAGCAAATTCTTGTCTTTAGTCTCAGTCACCACTGGGGGAGGAAACGAAAATTTTTTTCCAGAACTGACTTCAAAGGCATGGATTAATGTTGCTATTAAACCACAGAAAATGAAAACTAATAGTGATATACTAGTCTACCTTGAAAACTATTTATTGCTCCTTGAATATGTCCCCCTATGCAAAACAAAATTAGTTCTACCTAAGTTCTTAAAAACCCAGTGTACACATGTGCTTTCCTTCCAGTGATTTGTGCTGAAGCTATTTCACTTCGTGATCTGGCTGGAAACCAGAGGCTGCAGGGTAACAGTGATATTGTTCAACCCCCTCCTTCTGCCCTCCTGTCAGTGACGCTTATTTTGAACCAAAGAGCTTGGTTTCTGGAACACTAGCAAATGGAATACCTGGCATTTCTTTTTATGTGGGCAGTTTTGGAAAGGCAAGATGCTTTGCTTCTGACACCTAATGAGCTCTGTCTGATTAAGCTGCCAGGCACCTTTACCTTTGATGTTGCCTACAAGGTTCCATTACACCGCTCTTTTTGCTCATGTAACAGAGAGAAAAAACCTGCCAAGATCTGCTGTGGGGTTACTATTCTTCATCATTCATAGACTCTGTCGTTAGACATATGAAGATGGCCTCAGGGTCACACGGAAATCTAAAGGCATGGTGATACAAAGAACAACAAAATGTTAAACCTACCTGCTGGCATTTTGGTTCCTATTTCTTTCCAAACTGTCGTTGGATCTTTGAGCGAGTTGAAATTGTTCACCTGTGCTCTGTTTTCCAGGGCCACAAAGAGTTGGCAGCTTGAAAAGCAGTAAACATGTTTCAGTGGTTTGATGAAGGAATTCCTCTTCTCTTCACTCACATTCTATTTTTAAAGCCATTCTTGCTAAAATGTGTAGAAATCACCAGACCCACCGAGATGGTTTCCTTTTGCATGTTTCATATCTAGTAAGTCATCTCTTAGCTGGAGGCTTTTACATAGAAATGTTGGGCCCCAGCAACCCAGTCCAGATAAGGTGCAAGTGAAGAATGAGCAGACAACACAGATATCAAAGATCCCTAAACCTTCCCCTATGGTATCTGAAGGCAGCAAGCTTGTGGCAGGAGACCTGGGCACTGGGTTCCAGTCTAATCCTTACGCAGACTAACCTAAGAGTCTTGTGCTTCAGTTTCCTCATCTGTAAAACAGGGACAATAATATCTGCCTGAATCCACTTGTGGGGATGCTATGAAAATAAAACACAGGAAAATAAAGGCTATAATACTTTGGGAATAGTAAAATAAATGAAAGCCTATGACGTTTATCCAAAAGAAAGACTTTCAGATCTACGTATTCCAATTTTAACACGTCTTCTTAACTATATTTCCTAACCTAAAGCAAATCAAGGCAACAGATGTGGGGTTTGGGGGAGGCAGCAAGACGCCTAAAGTAAGAGGATGCATAAAAGCACTCATAAGCTCCCTGATGTAGGAGCTCTAGAGGCCTTTGCATGGGGGCAAAGATCCTTAGCAGGGGCTGAAGCCACCAAGGAGCATCATAACAGATGTTCAAAAAATGTCAAAGTCACCAAGGAAAAGTTAGAATGTATTTAGAGTATATTCAAAAAAGGTTATTTAGAATAATGGGAAGTTTGTAAGGTTTTCATTCAGTGTGACTTAAAAAGTAAGAACTGAGAAAATAAAGGAATGACTTTCAATTGTCTGAAAAATTCACTTAGGTAAAAATGCCTTATTCCTTGATTATGCTAGAAAACCAGGGCAGACTTTTTAAAGAAAAATTAAATGTGGTATAATTGTTTAAACATAGTCATATGTACTAGATGGTTTCCAGCGATGACTGCCATTAATTCCTTCCCTTCCTGCCCACACTGCCACTCGAGAGCTGGAGTCTATTTCTCTCACCTTCAATCTGGTCCAGCCTCGTGACTTTGACCAACAGAAAATAGCACAAGTGACACTGTCCTAGGGCTGGGACTAGGTTTTAAGAAGCCTGGAAGCTTCAACTTTCGCTTGGGAAGCCAGCTGCCCTGCTGTAGATGAGACGACTTAGTGAATAAGAAGCCAAGTGCAGAGAGAGGCCGCCTGGAGGAGCCCAAGGCACCAGACATGGAAGTGAAGCCTTCTTGGACCTTCTTGCCCAGCCCAACCTCTGGCTGAACGCAGTCAAGGAAGTGATCCCAGCCCCTGCGACATGCAGTGGAAGAATTACCCAGGTGACCCCTGTCATATTCCTGACCCACAGAATTGTGAGAAATAACAAACTACTGTTACTTTAAGCCATTAACTTTGTTTTTTTGTTGTTGTTACATAGCAACAGATAACCAAAACATAATATATAAGAAGTTATAATAGTTTTTTTTTTTTTAGCAAACTCTAATGTTTAACAGAAACAGAAATGTTAAAGTCTAAGTATATTCTTCATGCCTTTTCTTTATATAAAAACAAAATGCTGGGTGGCCAGTTAGCTTGGTTGGTTAGAGCGTGGTGCTAATAACACCAAGGTTGCCAGTTTGATCCCCACATGGGCCACTGTGAGCTGCACCCTCCTTAAAAACAAAAATAAAATGCCCATGCGTTTCCAAGAGTTCTAAGTGAGGACAGAAGCCTTGATGAAGTTCATAACGGTACGAGAAAGAGCACTGGACTAGGAGTCAGGAAACCTGCCCTCCCCAGCTGTGGGCCCTGGCAGTAGCATTAAAGGTGGGGGTGATGGGAGTTGTCTGCCCTGTGCAGGCAATAAGGGATTGCATAGTAGGTCGAGAACTTTAAAACAATAATAAGACCCACTAAAAGGTGGCCTGCTTTTATCACCATTGGTCAGCAATTCTAGTTAATTTCAGTAATAAAATCCTCCTTCCAATGGAGCTGACCTCTCCCACTCCACCTCTATCTCAGTAAGGAACACCTGGACCTCAGAAGTTTAAATTACTGAGGTTGAGCTTCACTCTCCACAAAATGATGGGGTTGATCCATCTCTAAACTTCTACGATTTAAAGGCAGTCAGCTTTCTATGTGTGCATTTGTTCAAATTCATTCATTTATTCATTCCCTCTATGACATTTATCAAGTACCAGACACCTTGCTAGGTGTTAGGACCCAGAATGCGTAAGACCTAGGCCCCGTCCTAAGGAGCTCAAGGAGAAGCCACTCTGCAGCTTCCCTGAGCCTCAAGCTAAACCTCCCAGGCCAGCTCCCATGGTGTCTTCTCACCTCCTCTAATGCGTCTTCTTTGACCATCAGGTCCCTCTGCTCCCACTGGTGTTTGAGCTACTCACAGGTAGGGCTGGTGGCTCATTCATCATCGTATGCCATGGTGTAATTAATATATAGCCTCTGGCTCTATCAATGTTTGTTGAATGACTGAATGAATAAGCAACTTAGAATGGGAATTAATACCTACCAGAGATACCACAGTTATTATAGTAAGTTGAACCATACAAAATTGTCAATTCTTGATTATTTTGACTTATAATACAGCAATTTCATATGGTTCAACCTGATGCATAGAATTTACAGAGAAGGACATGAGCCGTGTGTTGGGTGTGGAATGGGAGATAAAGAGTACCATGTGTCCCCAAAAATAAGACCTACCCGGACCATTAGCTCTAATGCGTCTTTTGAAGCAAAATTAATGTAAAATCTGGTATTATATTATACCCGGTCTTATATTAAAATAAGACTGAGTCTTATATTAATTTTTACTCTAAAAGACGCATTAGAGCTGATGGTCTGGCTAGGTCTTATTTTCGGGGAAACACGGTACCTACCTTGGAAGTCTGTCCCAGAGGCCTTATTTCCCAAAGCTAAGAGGACCCTGCTATGAGCTGCTTGTATTTACGTTTGTCCTTGCGTACAGGTTGGGGGCAACGCTGAACTGGCCCCTGCATCCCACTTCTTAGCTTTACCTGATGGTTCTTCTCTGACGGATCCCCCGTGTTTTCTTCAGAGACTTGAGTGAAAGCAGTGAAAGGTTCCCAACCACAGCCACTTCTCTTCCTGGACCTTTTCCCAAAATGTTTCCCTTGAAAGTCTATCACTGTTCCTGGAGACCTTGCTAGGGTCGGGCACTTGCCCCCAGCATCCGGCCACTGGTCTCCTAATAGAGGCACGATGGGAGGAACATAACTGGAAGCTGGGGGACCCAGGGCTGAAGGCAAGTCACACACGTTAGCAAACTCTCTTGAAGAAGCCCACAGAGACGTGTTCTCCATCTGCTCCTTCTGTATCATCTCCAGCTTATCGATTTTCTGCTGGGTTTTCCATAGTACATCGAAATTCTGGTGCATTAGCATCTGTGCAATCTTTAGATTGAGCACACACTTGCTGATGTACTCCTCGGTCACGGACCTGCTACTCACGTTGCCCTGGGCTTCTCTGGGTGGCGCAGGTAGGCGGGGTGAGCTAAGTGAACTCCTTTGCCAGTCCCAGTCCCCAAAGGAGAGCTCGGTGTCAGCTTCCGAAGAGCTCTTGTCCTCATCAGAAACACAGCACACCTCCTTCTCCATCTTTTCCAACTCCTCTTCCAGGGACTTCAGCTCATCTATCTGGTTTGGTCTAGCCGCCTCGAGAGACGGACCAGCTCCTGGGGAATCTTCTTTGTCATTGCTTACGTCCAGGCAGCATGAGTAGATTTCGTTGATTTCAAAGCTGCAGAGGCTCCCGTGACCTGGGCTGGAGCTCCTGGACTCTTCTGCCACAGAGAAAGCAGGAGAAGCAGCATCTTGGTCCTGAGTCTCCCTGGCCATTAGACTTGGATCTGGAGCCTGAGGATCTGGTGTTGCTTTCTTGGTGGGTGAAGAGTGACCCCCTGGTGAATGAAGCTGACTGCCTGTTGAAAGAGTAGCAACGTGCAAATGATGAAAGCGACCACAGGCAGCAGCCAAGGAGCCCTGAGTGGCGTAAGAATGCAGAAGGAAGCTTTCTATTTTCCTACTCCCTTCCCAGGTGTGGAAGACCACCATACAAGCTCAGGGTTGGTGCAAGTTCTAAGCTAGGTGAAAGTTCCCATTTTGACATGGGTGAAGGCAGAAAATCTGGGAAGGATCAAACCCTGGGGGAAATGTTCTAAGCTTAGTTATAGCGTGGTCAAAACATGCTTAACTGTCAGAACATGCAAATTATAAGCCCCTGAATCTTAAGGACTAAATTCATAGCTTTCTTTACGTACAACAGTGTTTGAATAGTCATGTAGATTATAGTTATGCTCTTGATGAGCATCTAATAAAAGCAGCTGAAGGCGGCCAGATGGCTCAGTTGGTTAGAGCGGGAGCTCTGAACAGCAGGGTTGCCAGTTCAATTCTCACATGGGCCAGTGAGCTGCGCCCTCCACAACTAGATTGAAGACAATCAGCTGCCATTGAGCTGCCTGAGGGGCAGCTGGATGGCTCAGTTGATTAGAGTGTGAGCTCTCAACAATAAGGTTGCTGGTTCAATTCCCACATGGGATAGTGGGCTGCGCCCCCTGCAACTAAGTTTGAAAATGGCGACTGGGCTTGGAGCTGAGCTGCGCCCTCCACTAGATTGAAGGACAACGACCTGGAGCTGATGGGCGGGCCCTGGAGAAACACACTACACTGTTCCCCAATATTCCCCAATAAAAATTAAAAAAAAAAAAGTAGTTGAGACACTGTCCAAGACGTCATTGCATCACAGGAAGAATAATACCTTAAAAAATAACACCAGGGACTGGGACCACCCATCGCCCCTATCACCCCTGGTTGATGCTGTACAGCTTGCAGAGAACAGGATAGGGAGGACCCAAAGTAATGACAGCTTGGTGGGGGCTATTCTGGAAGACTCCAGCCCTGCCCAAAGAGAGTCAGAAAAAAATGGTCACTTGGCCTGGGTTCCAGCTCTGTAAGAAGCTCTGGAATCCTGACCGAGCCATGACTTCTCTGAACCTTAGTTTTCTCATCTGCAATATGAGCACATGAAGCCCGATGATTGCAAGGCCCTTCCAGCTCTGAATTCTAAGGCTTCTAAAAAGCAGTAAGACTCTAGGGAAAAAATGGAAAGAAACACCAAAATGTTAACAAATTATTTGTAAGTGGCAGAATTAAAATAAGTAACTTTCTTCTTTTTACTGTTTCAAATTTTGTATTATGAGCAGAAATCATCATTTAAATTAAGAAATCATCCTTTTTATTTGTAAAGCAATTAGATAAATTCCTAAGGGTAATCATGCTAGAAATAAACTGGTTGTTCCTGCTAAGTTCTGGACCCAACCAAGGTGTATATGGAGCTCAAAAGTTTAACTTGATAATTTCAGAGCTCTTGATTTTTCCCCCCTAAGGCATCCTTCTTTTCCCAGTCTAGGGGACGCGTACAGTTTGAAGGAGTAGATTAGTTGCAGCTCATGATTCACATTCATGACCAAACCTGTGGTTTAAGGCCATACCTGCTTCCTTCAGCTCTTTTATTTCCAAGTCAGGGGTCTCTTTTAGATGTTCTGAAGTCAGTCCTAGATACATATTGACATCAGGATGGAGCTCATATCTCTGCGCCCTGGGGCTCTCGGTTGGCTGAGTTCTCTGGGCTCCAATAAAATCCTGTAACAAGGGAAATACTGGCAAGGACATATTTGCAATCATCTGAATGTCACTGGTGTTTCTGAAACAGATCTAGGTATTACATAAATCCCCTCTTATTCCTGCTGGGTGGACTGGCTGTAGTCCTAATTAGCTAATTCATTATCATTATTTTAAAAGTAATAACAATAGCTGCCACTCTCTGAATCACACTATGTGCCTACAGGGTGCCCATTCTATGCAGTGACCCTCCCCAGCTTCCCTCATCAATTCTCAGCTGCCCTCGCCAAGGTAAGCAGTTAGGCTTTTCTCAGGAACACAGGGAGGATGTCACGAAAGGAGAATTTCCAAAGCTTCTTACAAATTGGTCTCTAACTCCCTACTCCCGAGATGAGCAAGCAGAAATAAACTCTAACAGTTCAGAGCTTACCTTTAGGTCATTCTTCAGAATATACCGGATATCTTGAAGGTTCATAGTTCGGTCTTTCTGCTTGACCTGGATGCTCGACTTAACAATATCATAGTAAGGTTTTGGAAGCCTGTCATCAGCTTCTAAATAATTTCCCAAGACTATGGCTTCTTTAATAACTGAGCCATCTAAGCCATCCCAGGGTATGTTGTCTGTCAAGGAAAAGTCAGAGGAAGGAGTAACAATAAGAAATCAGATGAAACCGGATAACCTTAGTCAATCACTCCACCCCTTTAAATGTTAATGTCTCTCTGCAGAAAAACTACCTGGGAGCCCAATCACCTATGAGAAGCCACTCTACCCATTTACTTGGGAAATGCCTGCTGCAGAGACAGGAAAAAGTAGTTACACCTCCATCATGGACACAGGGACTTCCCACTGACAGACCTAAGGATCACAGGGAATGTTTCATGGAGTCAGTCAGGCTGGGTTGCCCGATGCATTCCTTTCATGGAAGGTACTGTTTTGTCTGAGACTATAAACACTGCTAATGGAGGCTGACTCTCACGTACTTCCTCAGTAAATGTGGTATGACTGGGTGCACATGTGTGCGTGCACATGTGCGTGTCTCTCTCCTGAAGGATTCCTGCTGTCTTCAGATACGTGACCACTTCCTTCGCATTAGAATCCTGCGTGATGGGAAGGGCTTCTACGTCTTGAAGTGACACTGCTTATACACACACTGAACCCTGGGTGTGTTTGATTTCCTCGTTTACTTCTTCTCCACTTATTTATAAGCTCTTAAGGGACACTTCACAGAGACAGACCCCTAAGTGTTGTCAGCGATACTCAGTTTTAAAACTCTGCTTAGATTAAACGCGTTACCATTGACAAGCTGATAGGTAGGCTTTACTGAGTCTTAAAAAAACAGGTTAAAAGAGAAAGATTTCTGGGAGATTATCTTGTATCTCCCATAAGCACAAAGAGGTTCCCTTGAAGAAATCTCTTTTTTCTACGTCCTGCATTTTCACAAAACTTAGTAACTCTTGGGGTCGGGGGCCAGGGGTAATCCAACCTAAGAATAGGGACTTTGGTCACTGTCGATGTGCTTGCTCTTTGATCTACCTGTTAAAATCTCCTGTATGATCATAGAAAAGCTGTAGATGTCCGACTTCACCGTGGCTGCTTTCTGTAAAATCACTTCCGGGGCAGCCCAGTTGTACAGCTGGGTTGGGAGGGGAACTCGAGTCAGGTCCTTGGGTGCACCTCCATCCTGGCTGCGGAAGGAAACATAAGGCAGGGCTCATTCTGATCACGGTACAGTACATTTATGAAACATTTGCCTCTGAAGACTAGCAACCTCCTTGAGTTTCTAGAAATTCAGCTAGACCCTGAGCTAATCCAAGCTGCCTACAACACCTGCAATTCCCTCACCCTTCCTACCCTGCCCACCCTCCCACATGTGGCTGTTCTCTCTTGCTCATTCCACTCACATCACAGGGGCCGTCTTTCCGTTTCTCCAACATGCCACGCACATTACCACTTCAGGTCTGCACTAGTGGCTTCTTCTGCCGGGCACACTCTGCCCACAGATCCTAGCACGACTGCTACTTCTTCTAAAAGGGTATTAGCTTGAAAATCACCTCTTCAGACAGGCCTTCCCTGACCACCTAAAGTAGTCCCGCTGTATTGGCTTTAGAGCACTTATTATCTGAATTTCTTGTTCATTTATTTATTGTTTATTATCTGTCTCCCTCACTAGAGTCAGGTCCATGAGAGTAAGTAGGCACCTTATCTGTCTTTTATAGCACTGTATCTCTAAACTTACACCAGGGCCTCAATGCTTATTTTTGAATAAGGCTCATTCAAGACTCCCCTTCCCCCCACCAACCCCTCTGTTTTATCAAAGGCTTCTGGGACTCCTGCAGCTCCTTGCGATTGCTTCTTTTCTGAATTCTGCTCTCTTAGAAATGAGCCCTCTCAGTTCAGCGCTTAGAGATTCCCTGATTTATTTGAATAACTCAACTTCCCAACCAGACTCCTTGAAAACCCAGTCAGAGCCTCCTAAATGTACTCCGAGCCAACAAAAGTCCTCAGAGTGGGTCAGCGCTGACTTCTACCCACAGCTGTCATGAGCATCGAATGAGATCGTGTGAGGAAACACTCCTTGAGCCATAAAGCACTATGGAAGTTAGGATGAGGAAACACTCCTTGAGCCATAAAGCACTATGGAAGTTAGGAATTAACATGAACATATGGTAGGCCTTTGGTAAAGACCTGATGACTGCTGGTTGATAATTAAGAATTAAGTTTTTAAAAAGCAAGTGACCAACAGTTCTTTGCTGGTCTGGCAAAGGATAGATTATAGAGGATGGGATGGGCTTCTCAGACTTTGAGCAAACTTCCCTAAATAATATTCCTTCCAGCAGAGCTTTCGCTAGATGGGAGTAGGTCCAGGAAGCCATGAAGTTAGAAAGGCTGATACTGACTTTTCACTTGTATTGCTAAATGGTTAGGTGTGGCCTGGTACAGCGTGAACAGCATGGATACGCATCTCAATATTATATTAGTATCACAGGAAAAGCAATGGAGTGTTTTATAGTCAGAGATGTATTCCGAGGACCTAGCATGCTTGGCTCTTCACATTGCGGGTGATTCTGCAAGGGAAACAGTAACCTACCTTGTCAGGTCTCTCAGGCTTGTCTCGGGCTCTGGCAAGGGACAAGTCACTTACAACCAAGATTTATATTCTTTCCCTTTTACTTCGACTCACCTTCCTCTCTTATGATCTCTCTTCCTTCTCTGTTAAAGCTAGTTGGGTGTGGGAAGGAGGACTTCTTTTCCAGCTATCATTGTAGGGCAGTTATTTTTCTGGGCTTCAGCTTTGACATCATTAAAATTACATTTGGCTGCGGCTATGTGATACCACTTACAAGGTCAATTCCAGCTCTAAAGATTCCATTAAGAAAGCGCTGAAGAACAGGAGAAGCTGCTGGATCATTTTTACACCAAGAGATGGAGTGCTACCCTTGACAATGACATTCAGCAAACAGACCTGCCCAAACAGAGTGTGACCAAAAATAAAGGTGGAATTGAAAGCTATTTTGGATTCTTGGATAATCAACTCATGTTATCAGCTGTCAAAGAAGGCTATGCAATCATGGCTGCAACTGCTTGTTGACTGACATTTCTGCCTGAAGTTCCATTTTGGGGGGAGGGCAATAAGCCCAAAGCACTCACACCTTCCTACCCAGTTACCTCCTAGACCCTCACTCGATCACTCTGTGGACCCCAGCTCCTCAGTGCATCTCACATTTCTCCCTTCTATTTTGGTTCCTTGTCCACCACCAGGCCCTGCCCTGGGGTCTCCTAGAGGACTTCCCACCCTTCACCTCCAATCCTCCCTGCCCCCATAGCTAGGAAACATCCTCTACCACCTGGTTCTAGCCACAGCTAGATAACTTCAAATCATCCCATCACCTCTCTGGGCCTCAGTTTTCTCATCTATAAAAGGACAAGATTGGGCTCCAAAGCTGCATTTCACTCTAGGATTCACATTTTCTCCTGGGAGCTCAAGCAGAAGAAACTGTTATACCTCCGTGCCAACAACAGATGGCGCTCTATCACTGGCAAACAGCGGGGATTCTGTCACAGCCTCCCCAAAAATCCTTCGTTGTTACCAACAGCAAAACCATCCAAACCCTTTAGCTTTCACTGTTCCTGAACACACAACCAATGTGGTCAACTGTTTTCTGAACCACTTTCAGTTTTCCCTTCACCTAGACTCAGCCATTCACTTAAATGTTTACTGAACACTTACTAAGCCACAAGCCCTGAGCTGGGGGCTGAGGATGAACAAGCCATGGTCCCTGCCCTCTTAAAGCTTGCCATTTGGTGGGGCCAACTCACCTGACTGCAGGAGGAATGACATGTGCAAAGCGCTGTGGGGACAGGGCTTCAGCACAGGCTTCACGGGGTGTGGTGGGAGATTCCAGAGGTGGGGAGCAGCACCATTAAATACGATGGACTGAAAGTGGCTTCAGATGGCCAGGCAGGGAGGAGGAAATAATAAGGTTGGCACTGTGGGCGGAGCCCCACCCTGGAATGCTTCCACATTCTGCCAAGTGCCTGGACTTAAGCTTGTAGGCAATGGGGAGCCCCTGAAAGGTTTTTTTTTTTTTTTTTTTTTTGAAAGGTTTTAACTGGGATTAAGAATGGACTGGATCTGAGCAGCTCAACTGATGAAAGCTGTCTGGCCTCCACTGCTTCCCACATGGAAAACTCTTCTAGTCACACCCTAATTGCTCCCCTGCCTCTCTCATCCCATCATGGCTCCTTCACATGCATAAAGCGAGAGGGATCTTAACCTGTAAATCATCCATGACACCATCTTGCTCAAAAGAAAAAAAAAAAACAACCACCACCCTTCCACAGCATGTCACTGTTCTCAGACTAAAATTCAAAGTCTTCACCAAGACCCAGGAGGTCAAGCACAATCTGGCCCCTGCTCTCCTCTTGAGGCCGAGGGACAAGGGGCACCCAAGGTCAGGGAAGTGAGAGTCTGGACGTTTAATTCATTAGAAAAACATGCTGAGCACCTGCTGTGTGAAAGCCTGTTCTAGGCTTCTGAGACACAACAATGGATAAAACAGCTTTTCATGTAGTGAGAGAAGTAAATTACAAGTATGTGAGACGCAAAGACCTGCGGAGAGACTGGGGGATTGAGGGGAAGAGGGGAACAAGGTTAAGCAGAGGCAAGCAGGTCTAACTAAGCAAGGGGTCTGCCCACAGCTGAGGCCTCACAGCACAGCACAGCCAACACTGGGCCAAAGGCTCAGCACTGTGGATGGCAGCAAGGAAGTGCAGGGGAGATCGTCTGCCTCCCAGAGCCTAGGGGCAGGAAATGGGGGTCAGCCCCCAACTCTCGGGAGGACTTTGACTCCTGCTAAACAGGAAATGCAGCCCCTCCAGGAACCCCTGAATGAAGGCACTGTTTTTGTCACTGCCTCCCTGCTGCCCCGGGCCCCTTGAGGGCAGAGAGCGCCCTTAGTGCCTGCCTGGGCCAGGACTGTAAGGCTCACCCATCACCTGCCTCTCCTTCCAGGATGCACAGCTACGGCCCCGTTCATGGCCTCCCTTCAGTGAGAAGGGAACTGGGCTCTGGCCACTGCAAAGCAGGAAGCAGCGCCATACCCACTCACCCCCCACCCCCGTGTGTCCCTCGGTGCTCTTCTTCACTGAGCAGTAATGCAGAGGACAGGGGGGAAACTGAGGCCAGGGGAATGGTGGAGCCACATACAGGAGGAACATGGAACACACTGAGCCTCCTCCTTCAACACACACACTAATTAGGCTGCAATGTGAGTGAGAAATAGATCTGTTTCCTTAAGCCACTGAAAATTCTGGAGTGGACAGTTAGAGCATTTACACACATTGGCTAATCAGCACTGTTGCTTATTAAGTGGTTATTAAAATGAGAATGTCCTGAGCAGAAATACCTTCCCCAAAGCCAGTCTACCCTTGGCAGACAGAACAAGATATCTGAGAAACTCTTGCCCCACTGATGGGCCGTTCAGCCCAGTGAGGAGAAGTCCCGCCTTCATCAGGTCTCTTTCCACATCAAAGGACCTTTAGGGAGACCCCCTTTGAAAGCCATGATCACCGAGGCTGCACCTACCTTTCCAGCATGTACTCCAGGTTGGTCAGCCTCGCTTCCCCTGCAGAGACGATATGGATGGCGTAGGAGCTGAGGGAGCAGTGGATGAACCCTCGAGAATGCAGGTATCTCAGGGCGTCGGAGACCTGGAGCAGCAGGTGCACGATCACCTCCATGTGCAGCACGGGGAACTGAGACCGCTGCAGGCGAGAGATAAATGGCAAGGAACACAAGGGACTGGGCCTCCGGCACTGTGGAATGCTTTGTAGTTTCCAGTCTTTTCAATTGATTTGAAGGTAGGCTCATCATCAGTTGAATCACTTCCTTTTCTACCTAGTGTCCCCATTTTACAGATGGGGAACCTAAAGGTCAGTGAGGCTAAGTGACTGGCCTAAGGTCCCACTGAGGCCCCCTGGCTCCAAACCTGGGCTCCTTCCCCTCAGTTCAGCTGCTTCATACCAAGAAAAATGAGGAGAAAGTTCTCAAAGCCTGGGAAGTACATTCAGGGTGAGCCTACCACCACCAACAATGAACCGCCCTGTCCCCAATGCCCTCCAAGTCTCTGCTGCTGGAAGAACCTGGAAGCTTAACAGACCAATCCAGTCCCTACCCCAGTCAGATGACCTAGAAGGTTCACCCTAAGAGGACAGAAATTCACTCACACCGAAGCACCCAGCTGACTAGTCCTAACAGGTCTCTCCCAGAGAAGTGGAACTTCAAGTTAACACCGTCACCCAAGGGAAGCCAAGGGAAACTAGAACACGCACAGGAGGTCCTCAGGCAGGAGGGATGGTTGGCCACTTTGGGGAAGGGCCCTTCCTGGAGGGTCTCTTCTCACTCCTGCACAGGGTATTCAGAACAAAGTCATGGACAGAGAAAAAACTCTTTCAGGATCTCTCTGAAGCCACATCTCAGCCCAAAGCACACTTGCCAAGGAAGATGTACACACAGACACACACACGCACATGCATGCACACGTGCGCATGCACACACACACACACACACACACACACCCCTAGGAAATCTGAAAAGTGACAGGGGACTGATAAAAGCTTGCGTGTAAACAAACCTCTCTTTCTGCAGCAAAGGCCCTGCAGGGCACAAGTGAAAATACAGGGAAATAAGGCCAGTGGCTGTTCACAGTTAGCTTGAAATGTGTCCGTGTGTTTTCTGAGTCTGATGAGCTCTTAGATGTCTGATAAAGAAGGAGGACTCACAATAATAAAATCACACTAGTTCCAACACGCTCAGCCTTAAATGGTGCGTTATATAGCCCCCGCAGGTAAAGAACTAAGATTTATCTTCCGTGCATGCACAAATGGGAACTCTCCTGCTGGGGCAGGGGAAGAGGGCAAGGAAGAAAAGTGGGAGGACAGCAAGCGAAACATCCCTGGGAACAGCCACTGACCCGTTCGTGGAGAACACCAAACAGGGTGCCAACGGCGATGCGCTCATACACGAGGCGCGTCTTCTCCAGGTCCTGGGACAGGCACACAGCCATCAGCTGCAGCAGGTGAGGGTGTCGCAGCTTGCTGCAAAAGAAAAGAAGCTTCAGATGAGGAAGAGGGAAGAAGGACATGATTTAACAAAAAAACTGGATGCTTTCCTTTCTTCTAGGCCCTTTAAACAAACACATTCTAAACTAGTACCACTTGTAGGCAATGTTTCTCTATGAAAACAGGAAGGGGTGGGAGGGGGTCTCTGTTGGAGTCTGTGGCCTCTCACTAGTCAGACCCTGAGGTCTTAGAGTCATCGATGACAATGTCACTCAGAGCTACTGAGCAAGGCAAATTACATACATCATCTCCATCCTACCAACCACCTGCAAGAAATGTACCATTGTACTCATCTTAGAGATGAGGAAACCAAGGTCAGGGAGATGTCAGGAACCTGCCCAAGGTCACACACCCCACTCAGTCTTCTGTCAAAGCCCATGCTGTGCCTATGAGTCCTCGTCTCCTTGGTCCCTTTAGGCTGACTTCCCCAAAAGGAAGGGTTTGGCCTCTGACACGCCTGCTCTGCGGCAGGAGTGGAGTAACCTTCTCAGGAAAGAGCTCTAGAGGCCTCGGCAGGGCGGCAGCCCTGCTGTGAACCATGAATCGAGCTCCTGCCTCAGCAAGAGCTAAAGACTAACCCTGGAGCCACAGCAACCTTAGGTACTGAGACCCATGGGTGTGTCCTCAATGACAGACATGTGGTTCCTCAGATGTGTGGATTCATGTCTGTGAAGTCAGGACAGCACATGCTGTTCCGATGGGCAGAGGGCTGAAAACAGGGCAGGCCTTGGGGACTGTAGCAGAGCCAGCCGGCCTGGAGGCTGAACCATCAGAGACATGGGTTATGGGGAGTCAATCAGCTGACAGAATTGAGCCTCTCACCAGCACCATCCCCACCACCCCTCAGGCTTTTCATTAATTCTTCTTTTTCTTTCTTGGCAGCCCCTAGAAGTCAAATCAGCCAACAGAAAGGAAATGCTGAGGCTGGGGGCAGTGGGGCTGGTCTCCACACCCCAGGGAGCACTGCACAGCCCTGAACCTGGGTCTGATAGAGCCAGGATGCGAAATGCCCTTGGGCTTCCTTCTCACCTGCTGTGCTCCTGCTCAGCAATTAACAAGTCAGCCAGCCGCAGCCTGCTGCAGTGCGGGTGGCTGGGGAGATTCAGCTCTTTCACTGTGACCCTGCTTCCGTTCCACACTAGGCTGCAAGGGCGGGAGAGAGTGAGAGCAAAAGGGGATGAGCAGTCAGTTCTCCAGTGAGATGCTCTTCAGCCAGAGACCAGAGTAGTGTTTACACAGAATCTGTAAAGCACCGAGTCCTCCTTCCTCCTCCTCCAATGTCCTAAAGCACGTTGGAGAATTTAGGAGATTTAAGGGGGGCAGTGACTCTATCAGGTTTGTATTTTAGAAAGACAATGTTACCAGCAGTATGGAGAATGGTAGGGAGGGGCGGTCCGGAGAAGGGGAGGCCAGTCTGGATGAGGGACAGTGATGACTTGGGCAAAAGCCAGAGCAGTGGACAGAGAGGAGGGGACCTGATGACAAATCTATGGCACAAACAGGAAAACAAGAAACAGGGGATAGAGAGTCTTGTGGGTCTGGCAGGGGCCATTTGAGAAGGGTGTTTCTTCTCAGCAGGGAAGTATCCAGGTTCAAGGTGGTGAAGAAACCTTGGCAGAACAACTCCTCCGTCCTGCAGGAAACAGGTCTCCCAGGGACTGTTGTCATGGTCAAGTCCTGTCAGCCACCTCTGCTGCATTTGGTTGGTGAGAGCTGCAGCTGATGCCGGCTCTGGCTTCTACAGGCATCTCACTACCCTCTGGCTTGTATCAGAGGTCACTCATCACTATGCTGCCTCTAACTCGTTAGAAAGCTGAGAGGTTAAAACATGGTCATGAATAATCTTTCAGAGCAGTTGTTCTCAATGGGGCCGGGGGGCGTCCTCTGGCAATATCTGCAGACATTCTGGTTGTTACAATCACAACTGGAGGGGTGTGGCAGAGGACTGCTCCTGGCATCTAGTGAGTAGAGGCCAGGGATGTTCCCAAAACTCCTCCAATGCACGCAACAGTCCCCAACAACAAAAGATACATGGCCAAACATGTCGATGGTGTCCATGTTGAGAAACCCTAATTTGACCTATGTCCTTCAGTGTTTCCTGGTGTTAGGTTAGAAACCCTCCACACGTAAGGCAATCACACAAAACCCATACTTCCCATGTGACTAAATCAGAACTCACAACGGCCAGCTTACTTGGTCATGACCATGTAGGGGCCACTGCAGAAAGAGAAGGTAGGCTCGTCCTCAGCTTGAATCACTTCCTTTTCTCCAATTACTGGAAGGGATCCTAGATAGGCCAGCTGAGTCCCTCCTGTGAGATAAAACTGAAAGCAAAGCACAGCTTCAAATTGTGGGGTGAAAAGAGAAAAAAAAAATCAAACACCTCCAGAATCTTACCAGCCAGATAAAAATAATGATGGCTGCTATTCACCAAATGACTGAACACCCCTAAGCACTGGACATCATTCTTTAGTTCATACTACCTTTAATCTTTCTACAAACCCTGCAAGGTTATAATATCCTTTCCCTTTTACTAGTAAGGAAACTGAGCCTCATGGAAATAGGTCAGACCCCTGCCTGAAGTGCTGGGCTGGGGCTCAGGGGCCTCTTTGACCCCACAGATCCCAGGCCTGGGTGCAGCCAAAGCTGACATTCCTTCTCCCCCCCTCCCCACCCCAGCCCAGGCTGCCTTGACACAACCAACAGACTCAAGGCTGGGGGCTGAGCTGTCAGCAAACATCACCCACCCACCCACCCAGTAATATTTCCCAACTGTCTCTTTCTTTGATGGGCAGAATCAAGGATCCAAAGATACTCTTTTCCCTCAAAACACTTCTCAATTTAAAATTTCAATTCCTTAAAGGCATTCCAACAACACTCAGACCTGTGGGAGGGCAAGGTCAATTACAAACAATGCCCACAGGGTCGGCGCAGCTCTCTGCCTCTCTTCAGGGAGGACATGTTTGGGGCCTTCACTGGGAATTAAAGAATCATTTTCTAAACTCCCCAAATCTAGCCCAAGGTCATTCAAGGGATCTCTGTAGGGTTTTCACCTTTTTATTGATAAGGACAGCAACTTTAAGAGGTACCTGTGCTCAAAAGCAGTGAAGAAGCAAAAAAGCCCATTAGTAGATAAGAAGGGGGAATTGGACAAAGTCATGGGACATGGGCCAGAGCCAGATCACTCTCCTGCAAACGCTGGCTATCAGTGGCAACTTCTTACCTTCCCAAAGCCAAAGCTGTAGATATTTTGGGCAGAAATGACTCCAGCTTTAAGTGGTCGATTAGGAGAGCCATTAGGGCTTCTAGAAATATTTAAAAGAGGAAAAAAATGAGGATTAACCACCCATATCTACAGAACAATGATGAACCAAGTTTTCAGAATGTGTGGTGGGTTTTGTCTTGACCACCTGACTTGTTATCATGGAACTACAGATGATATGATTCCCATCTCCGGGTATTCATGCCCTAGTGTAGCCCCTCACAGGTCAGATAGGGTGATCTGTTACCCCAATAGAATACTGCAGAAATGATGGAGTGGTGCAATTTCCAAGGCTAGATCTACCACTTCTGCCCTGATCTCTCTTAGGTCACTTGTGCTGGAGGAAGCCAGCTGCCATGCTGTAAGGAAACTCCAGCAGCCCAAAAGGCCCAACACCCAGCACCATTTTGCTAGCCATCTGAGTCCACCATCTAGGAACTGGAGCCTCCAGCCCCAGTCAAGCCTTCAATGACTACAGCCCCAGTTGACATCTTGACTGCAACTTCATGAGAGACCCTCGGCCAGTACCACCCAGCTAAGCCATTCCCTGATTCCTGACCCACAGAAATTATGTGAGATACAAATGTTTATTGTTGTTTGAAGCCAAGTTTGGGGTGGGGGTGATTCATTATGCAACGACAGATATCGAATACAAATGGTCAAAGTTAGAAACAAATCATAATGCCTATCTTCTCCAATTCTCTCATTTTTCAGATGGGGAAAGTGGAGCTAGAAAGGGGAAACCTGCTGGCCTGGAGTCGCAGAGCAGCAGCAGGGACTAGGCCTGGCCGTTAGCAGAAACCCAGTCTGCCCAGCTCTGGCAGATGAGGAAGCATGAGAGAGGGGAGGAGTTGGGCCAAGCAGGGGCTCCAAGGCCAGGAGAGGGATTTGGGAGTTTATCCTGATGGCCATTGGGTTTTTAGCAGAGTGGCGCAACCCGATTTCTATTTTTAACAGGTCCTTCGGGATTCTGGATTAAAAAAACAAGAGTACGTAGCAGCAGAGATAGGGCAGCTGGTTAGCTCAGTTGGTTAGAGCACAGTGCTCTTAACAACAAGGTTACTGGTTCGATCCCCACATGGGCCACTGTGAGCTGCGCCCTCCCCAACTAGACTGAAACAACTACTTGACTTGGAGCTGATGGGTCCTAGAAAAACACACTTAAAATAAATAAAAGTTTAGGGTGGCCTGTTGGCTCAGTGGTTAGAGCGCAGTGCAGTGCTCATAACAAGGATGCCGGTTTGATTCCCACATGGCCAAGTGAGCTGCGCCCTCCACAACTAGATTGAGAAAAAAAAACAGAAACAAAAAATGACTTGACCTGGAGCTGTGCTGCACCCCCAACAAGAATGAAAACAATGACCTGACATGGAGCTGATGGGTCCTGGAAAAATACTGTTACCCAATATTCCCCAATAAAAATTAAATAAATAAATAAATAAATAAATAAATAAAAGTTAAGAGAGAGAGAGAGAGAGAGAGAGAGTAGCAGCAGGGAGAGCAGCGCAGTTAGGAGTAACTGGTCTTCACGGCAGTCACTGGCTCATCTCGCCTGAGAAGCCAGAGGCATGCAGGTCAGCAGAGGAAAACTAGGACTTGAGTCACAGATGGGCAAGACAGGTGAGCGTGTGAGAGTTTGACAAGTCTAGCTACCCTGATTATAGGAAGAGGTGCCATCAGAGAAAAATCAAAATGAAATGGGTTCTCTACATATAAATCCTAAGGCCTAAAGCCGCAAACATTTGAAATAACTCCTAAGCATGGAGAGAAGCCTAGGGCCCACTTCCTGCAGCTGTGATGGGGGAGGCTGTCTACCCAGCTAGCAGCAAGTCTCACACCAGCATAATATAGCCTGAGAAACTGTATTTGTGGTCTTTTGTAACCTTAGTTAAAAAGGAACATGCTTTCCATGGTTCAGAGATGTCAAAAAAAAAAAAAAAAAAAAAAAAGCCAGCCACTGCTATGAGAAAGGGTTTTCTGCTGGGTTCCCCAGACCTGAAAAGTTCCTTTTCTGCTAACCAAGGGTGTTTCCCACTGGAGCCCAGAACTCATTTTCCCCAGACATTACTGGAAAGTGGGGCACAGCCGAAGGTGTTCCTCTGGCCATCCTTTTTCAGTGGCCACATATTCTTTGAGTTCATCCCTTCAAGTGAGCTAGGTGCTGGAAGGAACCGATGTGGAGGGGACCTAAGTGGCACCTGCTGCAGGGCTCCCACAAGGGAGGCTGGGGTGATGCAGAATATCCCACTCCACTCCACTAGAGGTGGCACTCACCCTTGCATGAAGCCCCCAAACCGAGGCAGGCCACAGATGAGCCGCTGAGGGGAGTCGATCTTCTTCAGGAGGTCATAGGAGAAGCCCTGGAGGATGGCTTGCATGTGCGAGGTGCAGCGCTGCATGAATTCCACCATCTGAAACACCACAGAGTTGCTCGAGGCTGGCGTGGCTAGTGGCCACCCAGCCTTCAATGGAACTGGAGTGGTCTAAGGTAAATAATCTGAGGTTATACCCGACAGGGTAATCTCTAGGGGCCCAAGTAGTTTTCTAAAGATATGGAATGTTTTCAGAGAGATGAATTGGCAATCATTTCCTCTAATTCCCTCCTCCAACAGATGAGGAAACTGAGGCAAGAAGAGTGAAATTACCTGTCCAAGGCCCAACAGCTAATGAGCAGGAGTACCAGTGGGAGGGAAGTGGGAGAGAGGACTCTGCCCGCCTCTCCTTCCCCTCCACGTGCCCAGCGCTGTGCATGCCCTTTGTGCTTTACATTTATGTTATTTAATCCTCATTAAAACATGTCACACCAACCAGTGTGTGGCCTCAGGCAAGTTACTTCATGTCAATGAGCCTCAGTTTCCTCCATCTGTAAAATGGGGACAATAGTACCTACATGGGAGAGTTGTTGTGAAGATAAAATGAGATAATATTTAACTAATTCAATTGCACCATCTGATGTGTGGTAAGTGCTAGTTAAGGGTCAGACAAAATTACAGTTGTTCTCCCTCCCCACTGAATGAATAACCAAAAAGTTTCCCTGGACTTGCCTTACATTCTATAACTAACTTGCTTCAACCCAGGTCTGTGTGTTCAGGGCCAATAGCAAAGCTGCTGCAAGCCCTGTACTGTCCCCAGGACTGGCCTCTGGCCCCTGGGCTCCTGACTCCCAGCCCAGTGTTCTGCATTGGGTGTGGTTGCAGAGTGGGTCTACCCTTACCGCGGCACTGCGCTCCTTCCCAGCCGCCAGGGCCCAGGTGTGCGGGTTTTGACCCTTCTCGTCACGGAGTCGAAGGTCACCCCCTGCATCCAGCAGTTTGCTGAGGATCCACTGATTGCCTGAAAATGCTGCTGCGTGGACAGGGGTGCTCCCATCAAAGCAGCGGCTGGAGGGGGATACAAGGAGTGTCCATGGCAACTCTCCTTCCTTCCACTGAGCAGGGGTGGAATTCAATGGTTACTCAGGGCTCCCTTTCTATAGAGGCAACCTTTGGTGATGAGGATTATACATACCATTTGTGAGGCCCCTGGTCTGTGCTGACAGGAGCTTTACACACATCCCCTTTTTCCATCCTGACTTCCACCATTCGAAGCAGTATTATAGTATTTCCCTCCCAATGTATAGATAAGGAAACGAAAGGGCAAAGTTGAGGTTCACACCCAGGTATGGATCTAGTTCCCAATCAGTGTTCTTTCCCCCACTACCCAGATACTGGCTACCCTGAAACAACTCCTTCATGTCTGTAGCGTCCTGAGATCAGGCTGATGAAGCACAGCCTGCCTAGAGACCATCTCTCTCATGTGAGAATGTCTCTATCTCCCAACTCCTACAGCAGAGGCCCACAAACCTTGGCATCAGCAATCTGGCCAAGGATATACAACTCAGAAAAATTTAACCAAAGCCAATAAACTATCTGAGGCATGAAGAGTCAGCCTTTGTAATGTACAAGATACAGTGAGACGCAATCTGTAACTTTGATTTGCTACCCTGGTTGCACATCAGAATCACTTGGAGAGTTTCTCTCTTTAACTCAAAAAGAAACATAAATGGGGAAGGAAAAGAAGAAATCAAATGAAAAAGGAGGAGAAAGAACAGAAGAAAGATAAGAAAAAAGTCTCCCAACTTCAGACCCTCAGTTCTCCTGTCCAGAAGCAACTACCATTACAATTTTTTGTGTCCTTCCAGAAATTTCCTATGCCTATAAAATATAGGAATAAGAACGTGTTATACAAAGTGTTCTGTACCTAAATTTTTTTCATTTAACAATATATCTTGGAGAAATTTCCATATGAAAACATAAAACTACCTCAGCCCTTTTTAACAGCTATACAGTATTCTAATGTATAGATGCACCACTATTTAGTTAACAAGCCCTTGGAATATTTGTCAAAAATACAGATTCTCAAGATTACACACCAGACTGAATCTGAATCTGCAAGCAAGAGGCCCAGGAATGTATACTTTTTATGTTTCCCAGATGATACCAACGAGGCTGACCTGTACCCACACATCTGGGAACCACTGGGATATCTCACTTATGAGCTATCTGGGTCCTAATGAGCAGTCCAGCACACTGCACTGTGGGAACCATAATATCCTCTTTGTTGTAAAAACAAATGTGTATAATGTTTTAGTCTTCCCATAAACAGTAAGGAGGCTGGGTGGAGAGAGAGAAAACATCATTTTTAATTTCTCATGAATGCTAAGGAAGAAAGGAAAAGTGTTTTTTATACCCAACTAAACCTGTCACTTAAACTCTCTGAGCATCAGTTCCTAATCTGGAATCTCAAAGGTCTGAATGATTTGATCTTTGAAGAACAGAGCTGTAAGCCTCCACAAAACAGATGCAAAAGCAGATGACTGGCAAACACTGCATTTTTGCTGAGGAACTGCAGGAGGTCCCGATATGGCCTCCCTCCTTACAAAGCTGTCATCTGCAAAGATCAGGGGAGTTAGCTTTTTTATTTCTGAGCTTTGAAACAAAACATTAATACAGTAGAGACAGTAGAGTATATTTGAATCTAGAAAAATTCTGGATGGAAACAAAACAAAAGGCTCACTGTGTTATCTCTGGGTTACAGAATTCTCATACTGATTGTTTCTTTTTGCTTTTCCAAACTTCCAAGTTTTTTCCCACTAAGCAAGCAATCTTATAAAAACAAAACAAAAGCAAACTGGAAAAACTTTTCAACATCAACTTTTTTTTAAAGTACATTAAACAGGACCTTCTTATGTAATATGGGAAAGCTACTACATGACTTTTATGATTGTTCACATTCTGGCATTCCTGTGAAAATCTGCACTGAAAACCCGTTTCTGGTTCTGTTCAATGTGAACTGTAAAAATACCTTCTGTCTCCTCTTGCACTCTCAAGGAGGTGGTGGTTGTAAAGATCTAGCGAGCTAGTGCCTGGGAAGGCCCTGGGAAAGCAAAAGTGCAACACAAGAGAAGACATGTTCACTGATGAAACTGATTCTTTACATTGTGTTGCTGTTCCATATTAAAATTTGAACCATTAAACGCAGATTCTTTTAAACCACATCTATAAGAGCCAGGCAAAAATCATCCTGATGAAGTGATGCCAAGTATCACTGTTCACTGGTGAAGAACTTGGTTGTGGGGTTGTGGGGTATAAAACTGCTTAAGTGAATCATACAAATTATAACGTGGGGTGGAAATAAGCAAACCATGCTGTTAATGACTAGCTAATAAATGACTAATAAGTTTCACTTATTTCATAGGGCCTAGTAAAACCTTTTCACTAGCAGTTAAAGGTATGTTTCAACATATGTATATAACAGTATTTCATTGATGTAAATTAGTAAAAGATCTTTCAGTATCTTGTTAAATTAGTTTCTAAATGCCCCAACTAATTTTAAGAGCATATACTAGTACTTATTTTCTAGATAGTGATGTTATTGTACTTACTGATTTGGATCTGATCCATAATCCACCAGAGTATCAACTAATTTTGTAAGGCCTAATAATGATGCAACAAAAAGTGCAGTCTGGCCCAGGGAATTAACTGCATCAACACGAATTCCTGCAAAGGAAATCAATGCAAATAACAGAATCAATACAAATAACAGGACATTTCCTGAGATAAAACCAGGGAAACTCATATTGGGGGAAAAATTAAAATTCCTTTATACAGTACTTTCATACATTATTACTACAAAATTTTTTTAAAAAAGGAAAAATGAAAGCCACGCAAATCACGTTCTAGTACTCTAAAACAATGGATTAAAATTGTCCTTGACTTTCAGCAAACACGAGGAATGGAGCGTCACTAACAATGACACTGTGTGTGTTAGAGAAATAATATCAAAAAAAAATTACTAGGAAACAAACGGCCTCACCTTCTCACCACACTAAAATATAAACATTAACTCAAAAAAAATTAGAAACAACACAAAAAACAAAACCAACCTCAAAGCCAAACCTTACATACATTTCAAAAATTGACGTAACCTTTTAAAACCTTATCAATCTACTTTTAAAAACACGTTTAAACAGAAACCACTCAGCCTGCGTTCTCTCCCTCTCACTCTTCCAAAGGAAGAGAAGAACGATCATCAATGGCTAATGACAGTTGCAAACACAACACCAAAAGCCGGCTTCACGCTCAGGAGAGAACACTGCAACTCCTCCTCGTGGTTTCGGGTGCTCTACACGATCAGAGAAACTTCTCTAGTAACGAACTATAGAAATGATCCCTGAAAGTATAGTCTTAACTACACAACCCATATCTTTCAAAGGTGGACGAAAACTACACATATTTTAGTGATGGTGAGTTTTTCTAACGGCACTATTTTATCTAAATGTACATTAGCATGTGTTTTCTGAAGAACCTTTCATTCCTAAAACTTAGCAAACCGTTCTGAATACTCTTACGTTTTCGAAGACATTTCAAGCTGTCAGTTTAATTAACATACGGTTGCTAAACAGCCAATCACACGCCACTTATTCCCGCCCCGCTTCTTGCTGCACTTCCGCAGCGTCAGGTTTACGTGAAACGCTGACGACTACACAGCGCGTGAGCGAGTTAGGACACGTCTCAGTTTAGACCCATGCGTGAAAGCGGAGGCCTTTCACAGGAAAAACGTGAAAGTGGAGGATGAAAGTGAGGACCCAAAGCCTGGATTTTTTTTCAAATCAATGAATGTTTATGTACATAAAAATTGTGTTTCAACAACCAGAACATCTGTTATAGAAAAAAACAACAACAAACCGATCCAAAATGGTGTCACTCCTGTTTTAAAAGACCATGATACCAAACCTAGATTTAACACCTAACCTAATTGCAGTTTCAACTTCTCCCAGAAACATAATTAACCAGTCTGGAATTTTCTGGTCAATCAAACACAAAGTCCCTCTCCATCCCCCATATAAAGAGGCAATCTACATGATTTAAAAAAAAAAAAAAAATCTCCCCCTTGTCTTTCCATCTTCCCCAAAGAAAAAAAAAATCTCCCCCTTGTCTTTCCATCTTCCCCAAAGAAAAGATGTCCCAGCCCCAAAATAATACTCTTCTTTCACTAACAGCTCCCTTGCCTCACCCTGCTTCTTAGAAAAACCTTCCATTTTGTACAGCTCCTTGGAGTGCCTTTCTAGTTGCTAGAGAAGATGCTGCCCAATTCATGAATCGCTTAATAAAGCCAATTAGATCTTCAAATTTACTCATCTGAAGTTTGTTTTTTTAGTAAATCATTCCCCCGTTTAGAGCTTCAGTTGCTTCCTAACTCTTGGGCTAAAGATAAAACCTCTCTAAAAAGCTTACAAGGCCCTGCATGGTCTGGTACACACTCAACCTCTCCGAAGGTGAGAGTTTTACTTTGCACCAAATTCCCCTCACTCGAGCCATACTGAACTTCTTATAGTTCCTCATACTCATCATCTTTCCTTCTGCCACAGGGCCTTTGCACAAGCTGTTCTCTCTGCCAGGAATTCTCCACCTACCCCTTACCAAACTTAACTTCAGTTCATCATTGAGACATCTGTCTAAGTGTCATTGTCTCAGGGAACCCTTCTCGGACTTCCTTAACCAGATCAAAAATGCTTTTGTGTGATTATTTGATTAATGCCTGCCCTCTGCATGAGACTGTTTCAGAAGGGCAGAGACTATGAAATGCCTTTCTGTACCCACAACATCCTAAGCACCTAGTATTGAGGGAACAAATCCCAGCCAACGTGTCCAGTGCACAGAATTGGGCAAGAATAGGGCTCATTAACATTATCATTGGCCATTTTAAAGCTATAGGGGGAAATGAATCAGGAAACATACTACCCAAATAGCTGAGGGTTGAGGATGGAGACCTAAGCCCCACTAACATTCTTAAGGGAAAAGCTGAGAGGAAAAAGCCAAAAAGTACAGCAAGAAGGAAACCAAGAGAGGTAAGAGAAAAACCTGGAACAAATGGGTCACAGTGACAACTGAGGTAAGAGTTTCAAAAAAGAGTTACCAAAGCAGGAGGAATCTAGTGAGAAGAACAGTATTCTAGGTACAAGCAGTGCTGGTGGGGTTCAGATTTCTTACTGCTCAGAGCTTGCCGTGTTACATGTATTTATGGCATGTCTGTCTCCCCTACCAGACTGTCTACCTAACCCATATGGTAGGAACTGCCCACGTTATCTATTTTCAGCACCTGGTAAACTTATCTGCCCAAGCAGATATGAGTAGAGAAGAGCAGCAAAAAACAGTGTGGGAAAGACAATTCTCCATGGATTGCTCCTGTTTCTGCATGTCATGGGAGTCAGGCACTAATTACCCTTTGTTCGAGACTTTTTGAAGATGTTTGTACACCAAACTTTGGAAGATATAGTATCTCCCTTTCGAGCAAAGTGCAGGGATGTTTGCTGTCCAATGTAATAAAGATAATGTCTCCCTTTGGAGGAAAGGGCATACTGTCCATTATAAAAGATTTGGGTTGGGTTCCCTAAGCTCAGAGTACTTCTACTGCAAAGCAACCCACTATATGTGCAGTGTTATCCAGCTCTTTGTATGGCTCTGTGTGAACTGGGTTTTGAAGAACCAGCACCAAAAATGCTAGCATTCTAGCTACTGCTGTTGCTATGAGTAATAAACTATCATTCAACTCCGACACAGGAATCTCATGTCTTTTGCCTGTATCCATAAACCTGTAGCAGGCTAATTTGTAAAATCACACACTATTCATAATTCTGACAGGAAGGGACTACAGTCAAAGGAAGCAGACTGGTTAATTCCTAGGGCTCATGAAGTAAAAAAATTAAATCAAGGGGATAAAACAATATAGGTACAAGAAGGATTGGATATTTCACCTTACTCTGCAATATTCAATAAATCAACACAACACGGTGCGTGGGGTGAAAGAGTGAAAAGATAAACTTCCTGTAAAGCTTGAAAAAAACTGAGAAAACATTCAGTGCTGGAGAAGAGGTGGGAAAATGGACACTTTCCTAAAAGCAGTTGGGAGTATAAATTTTACAATGCTTTTGGAAGACAACGTGGCAATATCCATTAACAGTGTGACCCAGAAATCCCACTTTGAATATTAAAAACCCATTATGTAAAGATATAATACAAAGTATTTTATCAAAGCAGTTTCAGGTGATACAAATTGCAAAAAAAAATACATTTTAATATCAGTAAGGGTACAGCTGAATAAATTATGGTACATACAGATGACAAAACATTAAGCAGTTATTAAAATGAATGAGTTAGACCTATATCAATTGGACTAAAGATAGACAGGATGTATTGTTAAATGGGAAAAGCAAGTTGCAGAATGTATGTAGTATGATACCACTTTTGTAAAGGCAGATTAGCAACTTTAAAAAATATCTTCGATTCCACTGGTTAAAATAACCTCATTATTACTTTTGTAATAGAAAAAAAAAATGTTTTTTGACCCAACAAAGCATGTTCTACACATTTCCTGAGAAGAAAGGAGTGTTGTCGGGTGGTTTCTTAAAGCCTCATGTGGAAAAATGAGGATAGGAGAAAAGTGATCCAAATTTTAAGAACAAGTACTGGGCTAGTGACAGACAAATGAAACTGCAAAGAGAAAACAGAAGCTTTACTCGCTGGCATGAGAACTCAATTAGCTAGCTGAATGTATGTTGCTTTCACAGTTTATTAAGGGCAGTTTTCAAAGGCATTGCCACCTCCAAAAAGAAATAAAGCCTACTTGTACCTAAAGTGAACTATATCACATAATAATCATTAGAAGATTTTTTTTCGCTGATTTTTTTTTAGCCCTATGTACAATGACAAATTTGATGTATTAAGTGTAAAACCAGAGTAGCTGCCTAAAGCAGGTTATCAGGAAAACCATCTGATTAGCTTGGAACAATTTAAAGGTGAGATTCAAAAATCAAAGAAAAATATTTAGATTAATAATAATAATAATCACACCAGACTAATAAAGAAACATAATTTAAAGAAATAATCATAGCACTGAGGGGAAAAAAAAGAAAAAAGAACTGAATTAAAAAGGAGCTACCTGTGGCCGGCCCGGTGGCTCAGGTGGTTAGAGCTCCATGCTCCTAACTCCCAAGGCTGCCGGTTCGATTCCCACATGGGCCAGTGGGCTCTCAACCACAAGGTTGCCAGTTCAATTCCTCGAGTCCCGCAAGGGATGGTGGGCTCTGCCCCCTGCAACTAAAATTGAACACGGTGCCTTGAGCTGAGCTGCCGCTGAGCTGCCGCTGAGCTCCCAGGTGGCTCAGTTGGTTGGAGCACGCCCTCTCAACCACAAGGTTGCCGGTTTCGACTCCTGCAAGGGATGGTGGGCTATGCCCCCTGCAACTAGCAAGGGCAACTGAACCTGGAGCTGAGATGCGCCCTCCACAACTAAGACTGAAAGGACAACAACTTGACTTGGGAAAAAAAAAGTCCTGGAAGTTCACACTGTTCCCCAATAAAGTAAAAAAAAAAAAAAATTAATAAATAAAGTAAAAAAAAAAATTAAAAAAAAAAAAAAAAAAAAGGAGCTACCTGGCAAGCCTGACAAGCTCAGTAACTAAAAGTAACCACGTAGGATGTTTAAATCACACACAAAAAATTCCTGAACGTGTTATAATGGGAAATCATGTCCTATGGCCTATATGATAGATTAATCTTTACCTTCATCAAGCCCTATCCGTTGTTTTTCTGCATCTAGAATAACATACTTAAAATGCCAGAACGATCTCTTCTCCAGACCTCCAGATACCCCTGGTATCAGGTGAGACCACCCTTAGCATTCCTCATTATCTTTTACCCTCAGACCTCTGTAACTGTCTTTTACCCTCAGACCTCTGTAACTGTCTATGTTATTATCTATTCCGCACCCTCCAATGTTAAAAAAGTATGTATGTCTCCATTTTACTTTTTATCCAGTCCTAGGGATTTCCCTGCTTTGTTTTCTCCCTCTTCCTTAATCTTCCACCAATGGATTTCAAGTAACTTTCTTTATATCTTTGATCCTAATGTATAAAATAAACTGCAAAACTAGTATTACATAGAATTTTCTCAATCCTTTGTGTGATTTTCCTTCCCGGACTAGCCCCTAAAACTTGGCTCAAATAAACTTAAACCTTTAAGTTTAGAATTTCTAAAATGAAGAACATATCAAAAGTGCATTTAAAACCAGTTTAACTCACTTTCTTTTATAACTTAAAAGATAGTCACTCAGACTATCCCACTGTTCAAAACGCAGAGATGTCAAAACACTTTGCTAGCAAGAACCGGACAGCAGAACATCCCTAGCCTAGCAGGCCCAGAAAAAGCAACAGCTATTCAGAATTTCTGCATTCAAAAACCAAATACAAAAATAAATTTCACAAACATTTATTCGGGGAGAAAAAAATAGAAAAAAAAACCTCTTCAGTGCCATAAAAGTGCATAAACCAAAAAAAAAAACGACACCACTGTGCAGAAAACACACCACCACTTTCCTTACACAAATAAGAAAAATGAAAACTAAAGACCTGAAAAACTTACATTACATTCTACTAAAACACGAAACCACTCAGCCTGCGTTCTCTCCCTCTCACTCTTCCAAAGGAAGAGAAGAACGATCATCAATGGCTAATGACAGTTGCAAACACAACATCAAGAGCCGGCTTCACGCTCAGAAGAGAACACTGCAACTCTTCCTCGTGGTTTCGGGTGCTCTACACGATCAGAGAAACTTCTCTAGTAACGAACTATAGAAATGATCCCTGAAAGTATAGTCTTAACTCTAAACTTTTTGCTTCTGTTTGGTCTATGGTAGCCACGCACTTTCTACTCATGGTGACATTTTCTGAGCATTAACTTTACAAGTGTGTATATATATGTATATATATTTTTAATTTTATTTACTAACAGTTCTGTTCCATAGCAAAGTTTAAAACATCGTTTTCACTTGTAAACTTTCCAGTAACACTTCAAAGCAGCACCAGGCTTATTAACATACGGCTTCCTGTCAGCCAATCACAAGCTGCACGCCATTGACTCCTACCCGGAGCAAGATGTTATTACCCTGATCTACCACTCCAGGTACCACCTGGGTCCCGGTGGGTCACGCCGCTCCACTATAAGCTAGGGAAACGCTGTTGTTACCAGTCAAAACAGACTTCCTCTCCACCACCACTGAAGTCCGCCAACGTGGAGCGACCAGGTTTCCTTTGCCTTCAGAGAGGAGGGGTTACTAGATAGTTTCAGGACGGTGGTTGGTCAACAGAAACACCAAAACCAAGTCATGATTAAAGGGTTAGAACTTTCAGCTCCACCACTACCCCCTCACCTCAATCCCTGCCCCACCTGTGGAAGGGGAGAGGAAATTGAGTTCAATCACCAATGGCCAATGATTTAATCAATCATGCCTAGGTAATGAAACCCCCATAAACCCCCCTAAGCAATAGGTTCAGAGGGCTTCCAGACTGGTGAAAACAATGAAGTGCGGGGAGGGTGGTGTACCCAACTGGGGCATGGAAGCTTGTATCCTTTGTTATAAACCAGTAATAGTAACTAAAATCTTTCCTTGAGTTCTGTTAATCATTCTAGGGAATTAATGAATCTGGATAAGGTTAAGAGCAGATTACAGATGACAGAGGAAAAGTCATGAACTTGACAACAGATCAAGAGAAATTATCCAATCTGAAGGACACAGAGGAAAAAAAGATTGAAAATGAAAATTAACAGCGCTTTGGGGACTCTGGGACAATATCAAAATGTCTAACATAAATATAAGTGGATTTCCAGAAGTTGAGGAGAGAATGGAACAGAAAGAGTATCTGAAGAAATAATGGCAGAAAGTTTCCCAAATTTGGAAAAATATTAATTTCCATAGTCAAGGTCAGAAAATCCCAAGCAGGCTAAAGATAAAGAAAGTCAGCCCTAGGCACACCATAGTCAAACCACTGAAAAATAAAAAGAAACTCTTGAACGAAGCCAAAGAATAACAACCCATGATATACAGGTGAATGATGGTTCAAATGACAGTTTATTTCTCATTAGAAACTATAGAAGCCAAAAGACAGTGGCTGAAGCAAAAAACATTCAATCTAGAATTCTATACCCAATGAAAATATCCTTCTAGAATCACAGTGAAATACAGACATTTTTAGATAAAAGAAAACCCTCTTAATTTCTTTAAAGTATGTATGACTCCTCAAAGCAAAAGTTATATTATGGAGTTCATAACACATACATAACATTTATGGAATCTTTATGATAAAGGATGGGAGAAGGGGCGAAATAAGCCTCTATGGTTGTAGTATATTTTATATGACGTGGTATAATATTAAGTAGACTATGAAAAATTAAAGACATATATTGTCATCACTAGAGCACCCACAAAAAATAATGGAGAGAGAAGTATAGCTAGAAAGCCAAATACAGTAGTAGTACCTTGGTTTTCGAATGTCTCTGTTGACGAACATTTTGGTTTACGAATGCTGTAATTTTTATGGATCTATGGTATAATTAGATAGTAAGAATTCACGCTAAATTTGCAGTTTTAGGGTTGATTTTAAAGGTCTGGAATGGATTAATCCATTTTGCATTACTTTCTATGGGGAAACCACGCCTCGGTTTTCAAATGTTTCAGAACTCGAATGGACTTCCAGAACGGATTACGTTCGAAAACCGAGGTACCACTGTACAATTCTAAAAAATATTTAAGTCAAAAGAAGGCAGAAAATAAGGAAGAGAGAAACAGAGGATAAAGAGAAAACAAATAAAATGTTAGTTCTAAATCCAACCATATCAATAATTACATTATTGGACTAAACACTCCAATTAAAAAGAGTGTATCAGAATGGATTTTAAAACCCAAGTCTCAATTTTATGCCCTCTACAGAAGAAATATTTTACTGTAAATATACACATATTTCATGCAACAGTAAGGAGGCTGAAGTGGCTATATTAATATCAGATAAAGCAGACTTCAAAGACAATAAGCATAATCAGAGATAAAGAGGGACATCTCATAATGATAATAGTGTTACTTCATCAGGAAGATGTAACAATCCCAAGTATGTATGCAACTAGTAACACCCTCTCAACAGCCCATGAGACCTGGTGCAGCCACATCTTGCCCTGCCAGCTTCACCCCATACCACTCTCTCTTATCCCTTTGCTTTCTCCTCCCACTCAAGTCATCCAGACCCTCTTCTTTTCTAGAACCTCTCCATCCTCAGGGCCTTTGCATCCCTTTGGTCCTCCCTTGCCTCTGACTTTTACTTTTATCCCCAACTTTTACCCCAACTCCCTTTTTTCCTTAAGCTCCTGGCCTAAATATCACTTCCTCTAAGTTTCCTTTGATTACCCCCAGACAAGGAGGCTGAAGTGTACCTGGTATGCTCCCCTCACCTTCTGCCCTTCTCAGTACATCGATTACTAACTCATGTCTGTTTCTTCTGCTGGATTACATTCCTGTAAGGCAGGGCCACATATCTTTGTTTGGCTGCTCTAACCCCAAGGCTCACTTACTATACGTGTAATTAAAAAACAAATGAAGTCAGGGTTAAGGTTCTGGAACTTATCTTTTGGGTTTCAGAACTCATATAATCAATCTGTGGTCTCCTAGATGGGCTGAACTAAGTAGGATATAATCAGGAGACAATTTCCCCTTCTATTGCCCTGAAATACACTCGGTCAGTTGGCTCTCCCTTCTCCTCCCGAGAGACATCTCAGGCAGATTCCATAGTATTTCAGTCACTTTGACACATTTAATCACATTCTTATTTTAGATAATAAATTATCCAGTCCTGCTGAAATCAAAACTCTTCCTTGCTCTTCCACTTCTCTGATCAAGGCTGTTTCTGACCATGCCAGAGCTGAAGTAGGGGGAGAACCAACGAGATGACAAAGGAGCAAAGGCCTTGTACCCGGCTGATGATTCATCCTAATGCCTGCTCTTTTGTGAGCGAGTTCAGTGGACCCTTCAGGTACCTCCATGCCACTGCACAGCACCCTAATGCAGGCCAGTGCCCCTCTCCTGATGACTTCTTGCTGCATCTCCAGCCCCTCTATTGGGATTCTTTCTTCACAGGTGAGGTCCCTTTAGATGGCTCAGCTACCCTGTGGAGGGTCTACTTACCCCACCAACTGGTGAAGTATGACTACTACAACTGCTAGTCTCCCATGCTCACCCAGCCATCAAGGACTGCTCCAAAAAGGAGGCAGATGGCAGTTTCCCTGATCCCTAACTTCCAGGTAACATGCCAGGTTCTCTTCAAGCCACCTTGGTTGGCTGACATGTTTCTACTGTTCAGCAGGATGGGACACAGGCTTCCATTTCTCCGGCTTGCAAGCACCACCGTTCTCTCCATGAGGTTCACCTGTAAGGCCTCTTACTTGGCTTGAGGCTAGGAAGGAGAAAAGCCACAGCATTCTATTCTTGTTAATGACTTTTTTTTTCTGGTTGTCAAAAGATCTTTAATGGAACTATTTTCTTTTGTAGTTCTTAACTGGCTGGGCATTCCACTGCACCACTGTAGATGTCATCTATGATGTCATGAGGGTAGCGGCCATCAACATTGGGAGGTCCCCAAGATCTCTTTAATGGTTCCAGAGAGTTCTCCAGCTAAAGATTGATGCCGCGTCTGTTGGACAATGTTGACAATCTCATCAAAAGCAATATTTCCACTGTGTTCAATGTTTTTGTTTTTGCTTCCTTCTGTCTCTTGGCAGTTCTTTGAGGGATTTGATGACCAGAGCAGAGGCAGAAGGTACAACCTCAATCTGGGCTTGTCTGTTCTGAATGGTCAGTTCCACGGGACTCCTCAGACCCTACCAATCACCAGTGATTTAGCGATGTCATCACCAAACTTTTTTTGGAGACAGACCCCGAGGGCTGATCTTGGAGACCAGGACAGACATAGAACCAGCTTCCCCACCAGTGTACCTCAGATATATGACTTTGATCTCGCTGGGGTCATACTTTAGCGGCCCGCAAGAGGCGGCTGGTGTTAGATGAACCCGGATTCAGGACAAAGTTGAGCCTTGGCCTCCAAGTCGAAAGCCAAAAGAAAGCGTGAATGACTTAAAAGAATGTTTTCCACTGACACCCCCACCACTACACCACTACGTTTCTTTAGATAAGCCCAAGGCGGGCGATGGAGTTGAAGGTTCAAGGACCATTCCGGCCATCTCTTAAGAAGCCAGTTACAGCTGTCAATCCCATCCCCTGCTCTAGCTTAATGTCACGAATTTGAAGATGCAGACTGTTCAGGAGATGTCTAAGAGGTAAACGTCCTAAAACTGCTCGTCACATTGGGGGGTGTGGATGGACAGACACTAGAAGTTACTATATGCTTATCTTGAACATCAATTTTTATGTTAAAACACACATGGATGATATACACACAATGGAATAATAGTCATAAAAAGAACGAAATCTTGCCATTTGTGACAACAAGTCTGGATCTTGAGGGTATAATGCTAAGTCAAATAAGTCAGAAAGAGAAAGACAAATTACCAGGATTTCACCCATACATGGAATCAAAAGCAAACCAAATAAAAACAAACTCATAGATACAAAGAACAAATTGGTGGTTACCAGACGGGAAAGGGGCTGGGAGGTCATCAAAAGAGATGAAGGGGGTCAATTCTATGATAATGGATAGTAACTAGACTTGGGGGTGGTCACTTTGCAGTGTATACAGATATCAAATTGTAACATTATGTACCTGAAACTTATATAATAAATATATACACATGGATGTGTTTGGGGGTAAAATGTAACATTTTGAGGGGGGAAATAAAACAAGATCTTTCAAATAAATTATTGGGCTGTTAGCTACTTCATCTACAGAATCCAGGGGTGATACAAGAAAAAGTTTGAGAACTTTTTGAGGGAATATTTTGTAGGATAAATGGATCCTATAAAAATTGGGGTACCCTTCTGCCAAGTTGTCAGGAATGCTGTTGAGGCAAATGGAGAAACACTAGAGAAATTAGGTCACCTTGACTGTTCTACAAACCAGCAGAGAGAAGCTTCATAAGCCTCCCTTTCAGTACGGAGAAGGGAGAGGGGGAATCCAGCAGGACTCTGGTTACTCTGAAAAAAGCAGATCTGGATCTCTAGATCAGAGGCCAAATACCAGAGAGGTTTCGTTCAGATGCGGGGGTTTTTCTATCTGTTTGTTCTTTTAAAGGTTGCCTGAACTAAGTTTGCTATTTCTCTCTGCCCTTATTGGCTTAGCTCCCTGGAGCCTCCAGGAAACAAACAAAAAAAAAAACACAAAAACCAACCAACCAACCAAACACACACAAAAAGAACACACACAACAACAACAGCCCTGGAGACAAAAGCACCAAGTGCATGGAAGCAGCCAGGGTGAGGAGAGCTGTGAACGCTGGCCTCCTTACTCCACCACAGACCTCAGAAGACCCAGTGGATGAAGTAGGTGTGAAGGAAAAAAGGGGAATGATCAGGCAGGATCAGAGGCCGGGCTTTCATTTGGAGAAACCTTAGGAGACTAACAGTGGGAAGACCAGCCTTCAAACAGAAATTTATGCTCTCTACTGAACTTTACGACTGCACTGGTAAAGAACATCTCATCTCTAGATTTAACGTCTAATCCCTCCAAGAACTCCTAGTTTTAGGATGTACCTGGTTTTCCTTCCAATGCTATTCAGAAATGCGGACCAAGATGCAGCTGCCATTTCAACACAGTGCCTACCTTTCTTAAGAATCTTCTTCACTTTCACATAGTTCCCGTGTTTGACATACTCATGAAGCTGAGCTTCCAAGGAGTCATTTCTTAAGGAACCAAGCTGAACAGGACAGGGTATTGGAAGATGAACAGCCCGAGACATCCTGTTTCAAAAGAAAACAACATGCTTATTCTGAATCAGAAACGCAAGCAACTTAGATTTTGTTTCTACAAGATTAACGTTAATTCTCAATGTTACTGTTGAAATTGAAGAACTGGAAATGTTTATTACTAATTCCTGGGACTGAAAAAGTGATGACTACTAAGAAGTCATTGGGCTACTGGCTAAAGTCTCCATTATCTTCTTACAACTGTACAAATTTAATGTGCATATTCAGGCTCTGACATACTGGAATGTTCACTTGTATATGACACTGCTGCTCAATCTTATGTTGCTTATTTTGGTAAATTACATGTAACCTAAAATGTACCATTTTAAATATTTTTAAGTGTTCAGTTCAGTGGCATAAAGTATATGCACATTGTGCAATCATCACTACCATCCATCTCCAGAACTTTTTTCATCTTCCCAAACTGGAACTCCGTATCTATTAAACACTAACTCCACATTTTCTCCTCTTCCAAGCCCCTGGCAACCACCATTCTTTCTGTCTCTATAAATTTGACTACTCCAGGTACCTCATATAAATGGAAACACAGTATTTGTCCTTTTGTGACTGGTTTATTTCACTATGACCTCAAGGTTCATTCATGTAGCAGCATGTATCAGAATTTCCTTTATTTAAAGGATGAATAGGTTAGAGGTTTCGGTCAAGATGGTGGATAGTAATCACTGCTTGCCTCCTCTAACGACTATATTAGAACTACAACTAAATTATAGAGCAATCAACCTGGAGAACCATCTGAAGACTAGCTGAATAGAAGTCCTATAACTAAGGATATAAAAAAGCTGCATTGAGACTGAACAATATGAGAACAAAATGTCAATTTTTCATAGAAAGCAAAGGAGTAATATTCCATTGTGCGCATATGCACATACACCCCATTTTGTTTATCCATTCATCCACTGATGGACACTTGCTTGGGTTGATTCCATCTTTGGCTACTGCGAATAACGCTGCTATAAACAGGGATATACAAATAGCTCTTCTAAACCTCCATTTTCAATTCTTGACAGTATATACCCAGAAATAGGATTGCTGGATCATACGGAAACTCTACGTTTAATTTTTTGAGGAACTGCCATCCTGTTTTGTATACTAGTGGCTGCACCAGTTCTACATTCCACCAGCAGTACAGGAGTTCCAATTTTTCTAGAACTTCACCAACACCTGGTAATTCTCACTGGAAGTTTTAATAAACAAGCAAACACACTTCATTGTTTTAAACAGTTTTCCAGAACTTTGTAACACTACTAGAGTAAAAATTAAACTAGATTCATATGAAAGAGCAAAATACAAAACTAATAGAAAGCAACGGGGATTTTATTTGTTTGACATTACGCAATTGCAAATAACCAAGTCACTTCTCTTATGCATATTACAACTTCACACAATAAAGTTTTTAAGAGAATTAAAAGAGATTCTACCTTTGTCACAAGTTTACCAGGGAAGAGCGAAAATGCAGTTGCCAACTACTGCAAGTTATGCAGTTGAGTTCCCACACTTGGGAAATTACAAAGGTCAGCACCCCCGGAATGCAATAGGTGAGGCTTGCTCTGGGAAAACCACCTCCATGATCATGATATTTCCCCGAAAATAACACCTAGCCGAACAAATAGGCTCTAAAGCGTCTCTTATAGCAAAAGTCAATATAAGACCCAGCATTAGATTACACCCGGTCTTATTTTAATTTTTTGCTCTGGAAGACGCATTAGAGCTGATCATCCAGCTAGGTCTTATTTTCAGGGAGACAATATGAGTTGTTTGTGTTGCCTGGCACCACACCATCATCCTCAACACACTTTGTAGTCTGGTCCATTGTATTTGGCATTCATTTAAGCCCTCAGCTGGAAATTGCAGGGGTTACTTATATTGCAGACACTAAAGTACAGCCTTTTTGATATCCATAGGAAAGTCTGCACCAGTAAAGACACACTCGAACCGGCAGTCACTGCTCTACTCATCTACATATCCCCGCCTCTTGTCACTCTACACCACTGCTTGAAGCAGATAAATTCGCTTTGGTCAGGCCTTGCGACGATCCAAAAGATGATCAAAAGACGATCGTAGACAGGTGTAGCAGTGGAGATTTTTCAATTCCTGGCCTTCCCGAGGATAAGCAAAGGTTCTGACGTGGGTCTGTTACGCGTCTCAATTCCGCGCTGCAGTGCTGGGCAGTTTGGGAGGTGGAGGCGTACATCCTGCAGAGGGACAGGCTGGACAGCGGTTATGGCGGGTCTGAATCGCCGCTCCACTCTGGGCTTAGGTCATACCCTCAGTCTCTCAGTCTCCATTTCCCAAAATTGTAAAGTGGGAGTAACAAGCGTGCCTGCCTCTCAAAGTTTCTGTGACGAATGAAGAGAAGGCGTGTAACATACAGCTTTAAGCCCCTCCACCCTGACCAGGGCCATCCCGCTCCTGGACAGGTGCCGGGTGTAGTTGAGGACCCAAAGCTGGCTTGGCATTGATTCAAGTCTGCAGTGCCCGGCATAAAGGGAAGCAGCGTCTGGCCTGGATTTAGAACAAACTGAATGCTCCTTTCTTCTTTTTAGACAATGAAAATAGATACATCATGTTTTCCTTTCTGCCCTTGTGGCTAGGCACTCTGGGCAAAACAACTCCTGTTTGCAAAAACTAGGGTATCAGACCTTGGTGGTGTAAAGGCAAAACTTTATCTTTGTCCTGTTAGGGTTTCAGGCTGGACATAAGAATAAAATTGGAAGAGGCAGTTTAACAGGATAAAAGTATACACATTTAAGGTAAGTTTACCTGACACAGGAGCCCTCTAAGGAAATGGAGACCCAAGGGGGGAAAACCTAAATGCTTTTATATTAGGTTGAACAAAGAGCGGCAGTTGTGAAATAGTAACACATATGATGAGGCTAACGGTAGATTAGAATGATTTTAACAAGGTCTGTACAGAATTCTTCTGGCTTTGATTCCCCTTCTCTGGAAATGTTTCTTTTCCTCTGGAGAGGGGAAGATATCTTTCATGTGGTTGTTTTAGCTCCTCCTGCTTTCAGGAAGAAAAGGGGAGGTCAAAACACAGCTCTTCTTATATCTGCTTTCTTTCCAAGAATTTCTAGCTCAAAATACTCTTTATGCCAAAGTGGTATATTTGGGGGTGGCATATTCTGTGATCCTGCAGGAGTATTTCCCTCTTAGAGTACATGATTTTTTTTTATTAAAAGCTTTGTTTTGTATTTTTGGAGGGTATTTCATATTATTACAATAGTGATAAATTTCCCTTGCAGATAAATTAGGAAAACACAGAAGTATTTTTTAAAAATTAAAAATAAACCACAATCCCACTAAAAAAATTACCACTCTTAATTAACACTTTGATATTATACATAGTAACTCCAATTCTTTATGGATATATATTTTAATAGGATTATACTTCACATGCTATTTTATAATATTTTTTCATTCATTTTGCTATATATTGTCATAGATAATTTATATGATCAATATTCTATTGCTTCCAGTTTACGGCCATTTTATATATATATATATATATATATATATATATATATATATATATAGCTACAATGAACAGACCTGTAGATATATCTTTGCAAACAATTAATGATGATTTCTTTACTAATTTCTAGTAGTTTTCCATTATGGTAATATTTTAGTCATCTTAAGTGCCTTAAACTGAGTAGGGGACATATGATCGATATTTTTAAATTCTTTAGAAACCACTTTTCCCTGATTCCTTTTATTTTCAAAGTCTAGATCTCTTTCTAAGTTCAGGGTTCATAATTAATTATTAAAAAAAAAACACAAAGAAAAACTTAAGTTTGTTAAGAATGAGAGGGAAGCCTAAATTGTATAATGTTGCATGCAAAAAATGAGCATATGAAATTGAATAAATACTATGATTAAAACAATTTATAGAAAGGCAAAGTTTAAGAAACTTAAAGGAAATATACCAAAATGCAAACTAACATTATGTTAGAGTTAATACAGAACTGTTTTGTTTTCTCTAAATATTCTGTAACATGTCCATAATATTACTTGTACTAAAAAAAATTTTGATCTTAATTATATACCTCTAGTGCCAAAAAATGTTCATACTTTTGCCCTAGAAATTTTTTTTATCTAAACTTTGTTATCTAATTTATCTAAAGGAAGTAATTCTAGAGAAAGATTATGTCCTATGCACAAGGATATCCATCATAGATTTACTTATAATTGCCAAAAAACAAAATCACCCCCAAACCCTAGATATCAAAGCAATAGAGAAATGGAGTATTAAACAAACATAATAGTAACAATAACAATCAGCATGAAAAATTTTTATTATGTAAGGTTAAGAGGGGAAAAAAAGATATGAAATGGTGTGTATACCATGACTGCAATTTTGTAAAAATGTGTATCCTTAAGGAAAATTATTAGAAGGAAATTCATTAAAATGATATAAATGATAGTGGTTGTACAGGTTATAAACTTTTTTCGTAATAAGGGAAACAAATCCTGCTTGAACCACCACAGGGGTATTCCACATAGTATTTAAAGAGTTTTGAACATAGGGTTTAGCATCAGAGAGACGTAGGCTCAAATTGTGATTTTACCATATTTTAGTTGTCATTGCTTGAGTTTACCCTTTTGGAATGATAATTATCAGTAAAAATTATATCACAGTAAAACAACCAACTATAGTCAGTAACTAAATCAGAGGCTCCAAATAAGCAAAGATGGAGGAACACAGCCGCCCGCAGTACAGTAATTATTTGGAGAGCTCCTGCATAGCTGGGGAAGGGCAGCACTGACATGCCTACCAATCTCTCTCAGATCATGGATTCCCTGCCATCTGAGATGTTCTGTTCCAACAGACATGCCCCTCACTGTGAGTTGCACCCCCATCTCTGAATTTCTATCCATTCCTTAGCCTCATGGGGGTCAGGGAAAAGTTCATGCTAAGAAATACTATGAGGGTGGCAGGTATACGTGATAATTTTTAAAAGCCAAGCTTTGTTATATAAGTTCATAAAGCAGGTGTGACTGTCAAGAAGTCCACCACAGCAATACAACTGAATCTAAATGTCACTACCAGGAAAGACCATTCTACAGACACCCTGCGTTGCCTGGAGGAGAACCCATTCACTCTTGACATACACACCCATGCTCTGCATTTCCCATCCACAGGGCTCTGCAATGTAAACCACAGTCACTTAAGACATTTGCTAGATAACCTCATGCACAAAGTGTGACCCAGCCCAACTCAGTTATACAGTATCATTTCATTATTGAACTACCTTCCTAATTTTATTCCAGGAAGTTTGATTTTTACAGGAGGAAAGATGCACTTTGCTTGTCTCCATGGTATCCAGGTGTGACAGCCTGGTCACAGCTCTGAGACCTCTAGGACTATTTGTTCCCCCATAGATTTGATTTCACAAATACTCAAAAGGCTCTTTTTGCTCTGCTGAGGAAATTCTATTTCTGATGATCATATTGCCTATTCCAGTATTTTCAGCACTCACAGAATATTCTTGACATTCTATGAGTGCTAATGATGGAAAAACACCTGCTCTCAAGTTATTACTTGTATGTACCATGTTTCCCCCAAAATAAGACCTAGTCGGTCTATGATCTCTAATGCGTTTTTTGGAGCAAAAATTAATGTAAGACCCAGTATTATTTTACTGTAAGACTGGCTCTTTAACATAACATAACAACATAACATAACATACTATAATACCGGGTATAATATAATATATACCGGGTCTTACATTAATTTTTGCTCCAAAAGACGCATTAGAGCTGACTGTCTGGCCAGGTCTTATTTTCGGAGAAACAGGTACTTCCCACTTATAGCCACTTAAACTTTCAAGGTGCCAGCCACTGGCCTAGACACGGGGGATACTAAAAGGAATTACGTAGAGATAGATTCTTGCCTGAAATAAATAAGATTGCAATCTATAGGGGAAAGAGAACTGCCAGAACTATAGGAAAAGAGTGGTGAGCACTAATAAAAGGGGTAAGAATTAAGTTCAGTCAGGACCACATTATGACTTTGAAGGGTCCTGAACACTTTTGCCTTTGTGGTCACCACACACACATATACACACAACATACACACATGACTACACCGATAAAAATGAATATATTATATATGACATTTTCTTACACCTAAAAATTCATCGTTTTCCTTCTGATTTTAAAACAAGTTAAATGCCTACAGTATCTAGTGTTTAAGTCCATACTGGGTTCAGTGGCAATTTGGGTGGATCCCAGGCTTCATAAGAGAGTTGAATGAAGAAGCATTTTCCAGGTTGAGAGGGAAGGCATTCCAGGAAGAGCAAGCATGTGAGTATATGGAAGTAACACAGCAAGGCCTTCTGTAAACTTTTTAAAATAAGGAAACAATACTGTCAAATAGAATATAATGCGCACAACTTATGTTATATAAAAATTTTAGTAGCCACATTTAAAATGGTAATAAAAACCTGTTGAAGTTAATTAACACGTTTTGCTTATCCCCCAAAAAAGAGATGATGTAACATTTTTTTTTACACCAAATCTGTAAGATCCTCTGTGCACTTGACCCTTTGTAGCACATCAATTCAAGCCCTACAACAGACAACTGAAGATAATACAACCCTACCAAAGCAATCTTGTTAATTAATAATAATCAAAAACAACTTGTCCAACTCGCATACACTAACCAGTATTTATAGGACAAAAACTGACAGCACAAGACCAAGAAAACCAAAACACACCCAAAGACAATCCCACCAGAAAAGCAACCAAAGCAAGGTGTCTTGGAAAAAGAGAACTTAACTGATATCTGATATTCACACATATGACCAGGGGAGAGTGTGAATGCAGTCCCCCACTACCACAAATCATGCAGTATAGTTTCCCCCATTTGAGGAAATCGCAGAGGTCCACACACCCGGAGTGCAATAAGTAAACAAACCTCACCCTGGGAAAACCACCTTCGTGATCATAGTATCTCCTCTACCAGGTAAGTATGAATTACTGGTATTGCCTGGCACCTCACCCTCAGATTCCAAATACTCACACATATGGTCACTCTCTTCATGCAATCTCTAGACTACCATCTACAAAATAAAGATTTCTCCAAATTGTAAAAGCCAGACAACATGTTGGATACTGTAATATTTGCAAAATTCATAAATTATGTACAATGTGAAGAAGACACTGTTCATTTACATACTCCAAACATTTTTTAGGTACATTCTATGGCTCCTGACAAATCTGTCTGCAGGTTTTGTTGATGGGGTGGGTGGAATAATGGCCCACCAAAAGTCTCCAAGTCCTAATCCCTGGAATTTGTGACTGTATTACCTTACTTTGTGGCAAAGGTGATTTTGCAAATGTTATTAAGGATGTGAGATGGGGAAAGTATCCTGAATTACTCAGGTGGGCCTACTGTAATCACAGGGCCCTAACAAAAAGGAAGAAGGAAGTAAAGTAGGAAGGCCAGAAAAAGATTTAAGGACAGAAAATACAATCCCAGAGAAAATGCTAAATTGTTGGCTGTGAAAATGGAGGAACAACACAACAAAAAATATATAGATTCAGTCTCTCGGCTGTGAAAATGGAGGAACAACACAACAAAAAATATATAGATTCAGTCTCTCGAAACCACACCTAGAAAAGCAGCAGCCCTGCAGTTCAGACCTCCAAAAGTGTTTCAACCTCTGATCTCAAGGACTGTAAGCATTCGTTACTTAAAACTATCAAAACTTATATAGACTACTATAGCAATACTAGATATATAGTGGAGAAACATGAAAAACACAGTAGCAGCAATCTACCATCCAAACCAAAAATCCCTTTCTGGTATCCTATAAAGACTTAACCAAACTATATGTAAGCAGCTAAGTACTCTTCTTTTAAACAAATTAAGCCAGGGGAGAGCGCGAACGCAGTCCCCCACTACCACAAATTATGCAGTCGAGTTTCCCACATTTGGGGAAATCGCAGGGGTCAGCACACCCGGAGTGCAATGGGTGAGCCTCGCCCTGGGAAAACCACCTTCGTGATCATGGTGTCTCCCCTGCCAGGTAAGTATGAGTTGTCAGAATTGCCTGGCACCTGACCCTTAGATTCAAATCACTCTAAAGATAGGATCACTTTTCTCACGCATTCCATCGACCCCCTTACTTCTGGAGTAAAGAGTCTCCAAATTATAATTACTATGCAGCAGTAATTTGTATATATGGATATTGTCACAATCTTAGGAAATATATGGCTAGTGTAAATGACCAGCAGTCCCTGCGTTTATCTGCATATTCCACACCCTTTTTGCTGATGTCATTTAGTGCATCCTTTTCCTAGTAGTTAGTGGTGCTGTTCACATAAAACAAAGGAAAAGGCACTCTACAAATTTAAACAACATAAATTAGTTCCTCTTAGGGCTTGGGGCTAATGATGTCACTGTGATGTCTGGCGCAGTTCAGCAAGCCGCTATTCACATAACTGAAAGAGCAAGTCTGAAAAGATGAAATTTGACAAAACTACATTAAAAACCTCAGTCCGTGCATTGCTAAAAATAGGTTGTCAGTTCAAAGTTAACAAGTACAAAATAATGCTCTCTTTCAGATATGCAGCAACTGATCACCCTTCCTTGAAGATCAGTTAGTTGTACAAACACTAATTCTAATTTTGAACAGAGCACACTAGGAAAAGGCTCAGGCAGCAGCCCCTCCTACGCTCACATTGGGAGAAGTCGCAGGGATCGACCCAGCGGAGGGGTGATGACGGCCCTCCTGGCTGGAAACTATCCTCATCATGAGAGTGTCTCCCGTCCCAAGCAAGAGTAAGTCGTGTTTCCACTTGTCCATAAAACTTCCTGTGCTCAACACTACGAGCACCGGGTCACCTGTTTGGTTTTTCATGGGTTCCTCTGAAATCCAGGGCAAGACGACAGGAGAATCCACCCTACCAGAAACTCCTGAGCCTTGCTAGACACGTATCACTCTTCAAAAACAGCATAGCCTGTCTCAGGCAATGGTTAATAACTGACATATTCCACGTCCACCTAATAAATATTATCAAGTGCTCACTTAGGCAGTACATATGCTAAAATTGGAACAATACAGCCCCTGCGCAAGGAAGATACACAAATTTGTGAACCTTCCATATTAAAATATATACTATATATACCTACATATACAGATACATATAATCAGCCTTCTCAATCCTGTCCTTCCTGCTCTGTAAATTAGAACTGGAGTTTCCAGCCTTAACTGTTCTTCAGATGTCTCCTCAAGTTCACATAAGAACCACCCTATTTTCCAAAGTTTTTTTATCTTGACTCTTCTGGTATTCTCTCCTCTGCCAAAATAAATTACCCAGAGTTTTGTATCTTTAGAACAGGATGAAACAATGCTGTTTTTAAAAAATCTTATTAAAGATTAACATACAGTAATTGAGAATATAGGTGTCTGAGATGGAGAGAGAAAAACATTGCGGGGAGGGGACTATGTGATATGAGTTGCAACTATTCCTGAAGTCTGACCTTTTGACAGTCTACCAGTTTAATTTTTATAGACTCTCTCCCCCAAAAGAAAGAAGTATTATGTAATATATACACACACATAGGCACATCCACAAACACATACATATATAATCTGCAAACAAAACATCTACATTTGGTTTTGGGAAATGAAAGTTAAGATACTTTGAAATCTGATTGAGAACCACTCACGTAAGAGAAAAAGGTGATGTCTATGAACTAGACAACCGTTACCACCAAACTTTTAAATTTCAAATGCCATTTTTAGCAGGTGTGTGACCAACAGTGCTTTCTTAAATAACACAGAGCGCCTCAAGGCCCCACAGTCTTCACAAGGCTAATTTAAATATTTCACAAGAACTTCATCGTTACTGGCCTTGTTATCAAAATATTCATCAAGACAGTCTTCCTTAGGGCAAGAAGGTAAATGTCCCCCACTCTCTGCTGAAACAGGTTAAGAAAAAATTTTAGTACCATAATCCTCGCAGAAGCAGACCTTAATATCCTTTGAGGAAGAGCCTCAACGTTTCTTTGATTAGAAAAATATAAGGAAATGTATGTTTGTTAAATACTAACACAGTTAGCAAAGAAAAAGTGGAGAGGCTTCTTAGTTCATTTTACAAAAGTTGCAAAACTGTTGCCAAACCAGACAAAGTAGACATAATAATGTCACTTATGAACAAAAATACAAAACTCATAGTTAAGTCTATAAAATCTTTACACACTGAATCTAGCAGGATATTAAAAGAATATACACAATAGCTAGATAGGTTTTATACCAGGAATATAGTACCTAATAAGTACATAAATGTATATGATAAAGGTAGCATTTTATATAGATGGGGGAAAGATTGATTACTTCATACAGAGTGCTTAGAAAATTGGCTCACCCCTGGAAAGAAGGGGAAAAAACTGCTTCCCTCCTCCTACTTTACCTTAAAAAAAAATCAGATAAATTAAAATGTACGAGTTAAATCATGAACTAAATGTAGAAAAAAATTGATTAACAAAAAGAAAGACTTTCTAAGTATGTTACCAGAGCCAGAATTAAATACAAACTTTGACTGGACTTGCATACACAAAACCTCAAAGTAGAAAAACCTCATAAAGTTTAAATACACAAGACAAAGTGGGAAGATATCTGCAATATATAGATTAGACAATAGCTTGTATGATAGAGTATGCATATGAGGGTAGGCAGCATATGGAATAAAATCATGGGTTTTGATGCCAGACAAAACTGGGCAGAATACTTGGCTTATAGTAAGCACAATAAATAGTTATTGTCTCAGATAAAAAAACCCATAGACCTATTACAAATATATATTTCAAATTAAAAGCAGCCCACTTAAAAAGAGGAAAAGGATGTACATCCACGTTCATAGAAGCATTATTCACAATAGCCAAGAGGTGGAAGCAAACGTCCACCAACAGAGGAATGGATACACAAAATGTGAATGGAACGTTGTTCAACCTTATAAAGGAAGGAAATCCTGGCTCATACTACAGCATGGCTGAACCTTCAGGACATTATGCTAAGTGAAATAAACCAGTCACAAAAAGATAAATACTGTATGATTCCACTTATATAAGGTATTATATAAGTATTAAGAGTAGTCAAACTTCTAGAAATGATGGTTGCCAGTGGCTGGGGAAGGGGAAATGGAGAGTTGTTTAGTGGGTACAGGGTTTCAGGTTTGCAAGATAAAAAAGTTCTGGAGATTGGCTGCATAACATTGTGAATGTAAGTAACACAATTGAACTGTACACTTAAAAATGGTTAAGATGATAAATTTTGTTATGTGTATTTTACCACAATTAGAAATTAGTAGTAGTGCTCAAAGGATATACATGAGGTGGTTACAGTGATAAAATATATTTGGCCAATAAAATTAAATGAAAAGATTTTTAATGTCAGTAATAAAAGACAACAACCATTTAAAGTCAATTATACCTCAATAAAAAAGAAAAAAAAGTGACCATTTAAAGACTGCTAAGCACCAGTGCTGGGGTGGAGATGGGAAAACCAGCCCTCATACGCTGTTCGCAGGAGTTTAAGTGGTACAAACTTTGCCAATGTGATTTAAAATGAAAATGTGCATACTCTGACCCAGGAGTTCTACTTTCAGAAATGTATGGGGGGAGGGAGGGAAGAAGGGAGGAAGAGCGAAAGAGAGAGAACACATACTACTTCACAGGAAAAAACCGGAAATAATTCAACTGTCTTTATAGGTCACGGATTAGAAAGATGGGCCTCAGGACAGAATAGTATGCACTCATTAAAATTAATTTTCAAATAATTTTTAATCACATGGAGAAGGCTTTGACAAAATATTAAGTGAAAAACAAAAGATATATAAATTATTTTTCACAACTCAATCACAAGTATGTAAAATAAATACATTATATGAACTTGTAGAAAGAGTAAAATAAACCAATATAGTAACATTATCTTTGAGTTGAAAAGGTTTCGGTTTTACTTTCTTCTTTGTATTGTCTGTATTTTTTTCCCCTACAACTAGATACTTCCCACAAGTATATTTTTTCCATTATATTTAAGAGTACAAAACAGAAAAAACATAGGGAGAAAGGAGCAGATCAATCATCTAATCATCCATTCTTTTAACAAGAATCTACTGAGCACTCACTATAAGCCATGCACTGGGCTAGGGGCTCTAGGTAAACAGTGAGTAAGTCCACATGGTCCCCACTTTGAGGCTTTCAGTTTACTTGGGGAGACATGTTAAATATATGATCACACAAAGGCACTTGTTGATATGACCTAGTTTTGAGGGGGTTTGTTGGAGATAGATTCAGGGTCAGAGAAAGGGTCAATGAATACTGAGATTTAAAGGATAAATAGTAGTTAATTGGGTTAGGCAGGGAGAAGTAATAAAACAGGCATGTGGAAAGGCTCTGTTGTGGAATGAAGTCTGGCACACACAAGGAATTAAGGCTAGAGTGGCTGCAGTGTAGAGAGTAAAGAGGGGAGAGGGTAAGGATGCAGAACATGCAAATCTTTTTGTAAGTCTTATTAAGAAATCTGATCTTTATCCTAAGAGCAAAATAATGAACAGTAATGTACTGTAGAAAGAATACTCAGGCTACTGCACGGGAGAACAGACTAGTGATAGAAGACAAGATGTACAAAAACCACAGTGGAAATGTCATGACTGTGTGCGATGTCAGAGGGGAAGTGGATGGGGGAGGGGGGGGTTGTCACTGTGTGAGGGATATAAATGATAAATGTCTAACTATTACATTGTTTTGTGCACCTGAAACTAATAAAAAAATGTTTGTTTTTTTTTTAAAAATGCACAAAAACCAGCCAAAATGCTCTTGCAGTACCTACACTAGAAATGGTCGAAGCTTGGCCTAGAGAAGACATAAACATCATCAAGATTATTTGAGAGAGAAAATAGATGTGATTTGTGGATACACTGAATATGGACAGTGAAAGGGAAGGAAGTGTTGAGGAGAATTCCTACGTTTCTGGTTTGTGCAGATGGAAAGAGGGATATTCAGTTCATGGAGGCGGGAAGTACAGGAAAACGACAAGGTTTGGGGAGTGGTCTAAAGATAATGGGTTAGGGTTAAGATAGGCTAAGTTGGAGACTTTGCATTGTCCAGTAAGCAATCAGATATTTGCATCTGGCGGTCAGAGAACAGGTCAGGGCTAGAAATACAAATTTATGAATCACTGGCATATAGTCACTGAATTGTGAATGTGAATAAATAGCAGAAAGACAGCGAGAGAGCGAGAAAGAATGAACAACAAAGGAGAAGAGGACAGACCAGAACAAAGTCGTCAGTAAAAGGTCTGCTTATGTATGGAGCCGTAAGAGAACTGTAACATTTCATGCCCAGGTTATGAAAGATGAGCTTGCAAGGGAGAAAGAAAAGCCAAATGGGTAGAAAGAAAGTCAGGAGTGTGTCATCACAGAAATCAAGTAAGAAGGTTTCAAGAGTTTGTGGACAACACACATATACTGAGCTCCTACTATGTATATAAGGCCTTGTGACACTGATATTCTACCTGAAATATATACGTCTGAGGCCTTAAGGCTTATCACAACCACCTCTAAAGCTAAGCCTTTATTCAGAGCTTTTGCTCAGTTCAAACAGCACTCATTTCTCCCTATTCCCAAAATCCACTTGAAACATGCAAGGTCACCATTTTTAAAAGTTCTATGTTTTTAGGCTAAAAGACTACACTTTTCCTCAGCTATAACAGAAATATTAATATTCCTCCCCCACATCTCTAGAAAATAGCCCAGTCAGCATGAAAATGTCTCCTTATTTGAATACTTATATAGATTAGATATAGATATTGACAGCAATAGCTCATTCCTACCCTTAGTATTATACCTAGATAGCAACGAAAGTCAGTAATGCAACGCAAGTCCAAAGTACTCAATGATGATCCTGATTGATTATAGGCTCCACAAAGGCGGAGACTGTCTTGTTTGTCCTGTCACTTAATATTTAATATTTAATCTTGCTCTAGTGATCCAATCTTCAATATGCTAATAATCTTAAATGGGGTCTTCAGTAAACTGTTCAGAAGATTATTTTAAGTATCAAATAAATAAGTAAAAGCACTTTTCTTTGGCACTTTACAATTGTAGGGATTAAAAAGAAAAAGTCCCACAGCATTAGCACTCTGCTGAGCTAGGTGTCCACTAAGGCTTTATTCAACTGAATATTAGACCATATTAGAACATTTTAAAGTGGAGAAAGAAACTTAAGATTTATGATGTACATTTCTGTGCCAAATACTTTATATTTGTTAATTTAACCTTTCCAACAACTGCATAAAATACTATCTTCTACTTGCAGATGAGAAAACTGAGAAACTTGCTGAAAGTCTCACAGTTGGTAATTTCCAGAGATGTAATAAAAACCCAAATTTGTATGACCCCAAAGCTCATGCCCATAGCAGTAGTACCTCTCAAACTTTTTCAACAAGTAACCCCAATTGCAAAGGAAAATAAAAACATTCCCAGGAGACTTTGGGAGACTACTGAAGTATCCAGTTTAAACTAGATCTTTCTTCAGTCTTATTTTTACCTTAAAATTTGTTTTTAGTTTGCATTTCACTCTACAATCTATTAATGCTTGTTTAATAGAAAACCTTTTAAATGGCTTACCAATTAAAAAACTCAACACTTCCCTCTCTAAAAAAATATTTGAGAAGATCTGACACTATAGGAAGATGCACCTTCCATAAAAATCCTATAGCTTTGTTTGGTTTCTGGTCTCTGGACTCATAAACCTGGATCCCTGTTTAAAAGCCTGATTACACAGCAAACTGCATTTTAAAAAATCTGAAGAATGATGAAAACAATAATTATAGGTAACTCAAGATACTAATAACACATAATTGTAAAGTTATAGAGACAACTAATTTCTTAACTCCCCAATGCCAATGAAACAAAATTCTAAACACAAAAGATCCCATTGCGTTTGACCAAACTAACCGAAGAGCTATCCCTGAATGTGTTACCACCATCTCTTCTTCACCCAAGACCCTGGTTGCTTTGAAAGTATGAATTCTCCCTGTGGACATTTATGAAATGCCGACTGTGTGCCCAGATGTGGATCATACTACAAGTTAAGCAATGTACTCAGCGGCAAACCACATTCTGACCAGTCGACTCTACCAGACTTTCCCTGCCTTACCAAATGGCGGACAAACACTTCTCGAATTCTCCCCCCCATCACTTCACAATTTGGAGGTAGCTCGCGGTAGAAAAAAGGGTCCGAGGTTTTAATTTCGGCTTCAAGAAAACTGCTCTGAGCTTCTATGTCGTTTTTTACCTGGCGGCATCGTTGTGAGCATTTCAGATGTGTGGGATTTGCTAAAGTGCTCAACATGTTTCCTTCGTTAGATCTTCCGCACTTAAAGGGCTTTGACTTGCAATATTTAGGAAGTTATTTAAACTAGGAAGTAAAGTCAAGGCTAAGGATCCTCGCCAGAAGGTAGGGAACGAGTTACACCCAGAAAGAAATCATAATTCATCTAAGCAAGTAAAGACTTCGTAAACCACCTTCCATACTGCCTCTCAAATCCCTTCAAGTCCTCTAATTTAGAAGCCGTCCATTCCCCACTTTGTACCAGAACAGGAGCTCTTTCGTAGCTCAACTGCTCTCAGGACAAGAGGAGCCCACGCCCAACCCACTATGAGGATATTATGTGCTTACTTTTCTAGCTACTTAAGCCAGGAAGGCCGTGAAGAACTAACGGTCTCAGACACCATCTTGCTCCAAACTGAACTCGAGGAAAGGCGTGGGTGGGTGCGGGGATTGGTCCGCGAGCGCTCCAGAGGCGTGGCGGGCTGGCCCACAATCCCTCGCGAGGGCGGGAAAGGAGAGGGGGACAAGCAAGGGGGACAGCGGGCAAGAGGAGCCAAAGAAACTGTAACCCTGTAATACGGATACAGATTAATCCTTATACGGCCGTTCCATACCCCAAACCGATAACTGACCAGTGTGTGGGATTTACTCCCACTCAGAGAGGTCGTTCCTATTAACAACCCTGAGGTTTCCACCCAACGGGCCAGGGCGGGGGTGAGGAAATGTAGTGTGTAGGGCCCACTGGGCCTGCTCTCCATCCTGCTGTGTCCATCTGTCTTTTTACTGTCAGGATATACATTTAATGGGGAAACCCTAAATGGGATTTGGAAGAATCACGACAGAAATGGTGCGGACATACAGAAACTTAGCTTGACTCCGTTGAGTTGCAAAGCCCAAGGCCGCGCGGGTGCAGCCAGGCCGCAGACCCCGCCCCTTCCGCTTTACGCCTGACGTCACACGGCGCAGCCGGACTCCGGTGTGCGGGATGGGCCCCCGCGGGTGTAGTAGTTCTAGCTGTGCCCGACTGCGCGCGTAGGCGTCGGGCTTTGAAATGCAGCGGGATTTAGTGAGTTTCCCACTGTCCCCAGCGGTGCGGGTGAAGCTGGTGTCTGCAGGGTTTCAGACTGCTGAGGAAGTCCTAGAAGTGAAACCCTCCGAGCTCAGCAAAGGTAACGACTCCCGGCAAGCTGAGGCACACTGGCAGCCGTGTTGCCGCCTACATCTCTGTTCTCCCGCCTGCAGGCTTCAGCCCAATCTCCAGATTTTGTTGCCGCCCCTGGCTGCGTTTACAAAGTGAAAAAGCTCATTGACTCCACTTAAACATGGTTTGAATGGTTAGAACTGTGGTCTTGGAAACATTTATTAATTGCTTTCTTTGTCAGTGCCTGCTGAATGCCCTGAGGATTATTTTATTTATACTCAAAAGAATTCTGTTAATGTGGATTATGTCCAATATATAGATGAAGGAACTGATGCTTGGGCAAGTGAAGTAACTTTTCAGTCGGACTGGACTAGGAAGTCGTGGAGCCACGATTGGAACCTAGTCTATTTAATTTTCGCTGTTTTCAAATCCAAGGGAGAGGGATTAACTTTGAGAAATGCAGGATTCGTGATAGGACCAGAAACACTAAGAATGAGAAAGGGAGTAGAATCCCCAGAATCTGGAGAAAGCAATAGAAAGAAGGCATCGCTTCTTTTATGTAATTCATTGAAAAAACCCCAAACCTCACATTTCCAGAACACTGTAGATAATACGTTGGTGGAAACCACTGCATCCTGAGGTATAGAAAAAGGAAGCTGTCTGGGGTCAGTCTCACAGTTCACATTACACTACGATGTGCCTAGACCTGTACTATTAAGATAGAAAGAATGTTAAGTCATTGCCCTTAACAATGTAAAATAAGGTTTCAGTTCACCACTCAAGAATAAATGTTGTAGACCCAGTGTTAACTATTTTGTATCTTACGCTACACTGCACACTGTGTCCCCCAAAGTTTGATGGGCTCATTTTCTTTCAAGTTGGTTTTACCAAAAAAAAAATGTAGTCTTAACGATGATAATAGATAACAATTATTGAGCATTTTGGATGGCATTGGAATTCTACCAAGCTTTCTACGTGTATTAAAAAAGTAACTTGCAAAAAAGTAACTTGCCCATACATGGTGACTGTATAGTCAGTGGTGCAGTCAGGATTTACAAACCCAAATAATCTGACTTCAGAGTTCAGGTTCTTAAATTGGATACGATTTTCGTTGCCTTATCACCATTATTGTCTTTTGTTAGCACCAGATTTATAGTTCATATCCTTACCAAATGAAACACTGAAATATCAAACTCACAAGTGATGACATCCTCACCGTTATTTCTTTCATTAGCAGCTTGTTTTGTAATTGCTATTTTCTCTTTTCAGGCCACATTGTCAGATAGGAATGAAATTGTGTAGTGGAGGAAAGTATAAATGTATTGTTTAAGATATTTGTGCATCGAATAATTGTTCTCATTAAATAGTTTGGAATGATACATGAATTTTTCATGCCATTGTTTCCACGAAGTTTTTATTATGAATAATACATGCACATGCATTTCTTAAAGTTGCATCTTGTTTTATGCAATTAAAGAGACCGTTTTCATTCTCTTCTGAAAAATAGTTTTGTATACCTTATGAGAGCAAGATAATTATAGCTTCATTAAACCAAAAGAGATAATAAAAAGACTGACTGCTAATCCATTTTTATTTCTACGTCCCGAGACACTTGTAAGTACTCAGAAATGCTTTACAGGTTTAGGGTTTTGAATTCTGTTTCTGAGGTAATAAATAAATCTTTTAAGTATGTGAAGACTAAGAAAGCATAAATGCTTTTATTAATTTGAAAGATTAAGTAGTAAATGAAATGTTACCTTTTTATGTTTCTCTGCCCGTGGCAGCACTCTCGTTATCTAAAAATTAAAATTAACGAAGGCAACCCAATATAGCGTGTTAGACTGTTTTAAATCTCTAAAGTCAGGGTTTTGTTTTGTTTTTTCTTACTCTACTTTCAGAAGTTGGTATATCTAAAGAAGAAGCCTTAGAAACTCTGCAAATTTTAAGAAGAGAATGCCTCACAAATAAACCAAGACCTGCTGGTACAGTTGAGTCAGGCAAGACGTGTACAGCACTGGACCTTCTTGAGCGGGAGCATACCCAGAGCTACATAATTACCTTCTGTTCAGCGCTAGATAATATTCTTGGGGGTGGAGTTCCCTTAACCAAAATAACAGAAATTTGCGGTGCCCCAGGTGTTGGAAAAACACAATTATGGTAAAATAAAATGTTCCCTTTTTAAGGGTGGGCTTAATAACACTTGATGTAATTAGTGTTGTGCTATGGGTCTACAGTCAGGAGACCAAAAAAGACATGTGTGTTCATAATTTGTTGTGTATGTGTTCACACATCAAAAACCAACTTAACCATTTGTGTTACTTTAAGACCCCATCTTGACAAATTGATACAGTTACTTGGATATAAAAAAATGTTTCTTTTGGGGGGAGGGGGTTCACACAGTGTGAGAGATATAAATGATAAATGTCTAAGTATTACTTTGTCTTGTGCACCTGAAACTAATAAAAAAAAAGAAATTCACAGAAACAAACAAAATGTTTCTTTTGCAATGTTGTAATGTCATTAGGGTAAATAAGCAGTCTTCTGCTTTACTATATAATTAATTCTTGAGAATACATATGAAAGTCAAATGTTTGAAAGTAGCTTTATGTATAATAACAAAGGGTTCCATTTCCAGTTCCAAAACAACTAAATTCCTCACTCATGATTTCATAGGCACGCTCTCTCCCTAAAGCAAGCATCAATTGATTCATATATATTTGGAGCCATGGAAAGTCAGCCATCTCTGTTGTCTGGGCTAGTATTTTGCATTTATAAAATATTTAGTGGTACCTAATGGTGGTAATCTGGAGTTTGAAAAACACTGCATTAGAAGATTGTGATGATTTGTTCATTTGACTTCTTTCTCTTTGTAGTATGCAGTTGGCAGTAGATGTGCAGATACCAGAATGTTTTGGAGGAGTGGAAGGTGAAGCAGTTTTTATTGATACAGAGGGAAGTTTTATGGTTGATAGAGTGGTAGACCTTGCTACTGCCTGCATTCAGCATCTTCAGCTTATAGCAGGAACACATTTGGGAGAGGGTAAGTTAGCAAGTGATTCTCTTTTCTGTAGAATAAAAGTAATTTGCATTTGTATTCATCTCAAGCCTCAGCAAAAGACCGTTTGTAATGTGAAGCTTAATACTTGACAGTGTAGTAGTGTTAAATTCTCATATTCCTCTTACAATATGAGTAATGGCACAACCTAGATTAAGCCTTTTCTTCCCCTGTTATGGCCCTCACTTCTTACTTCAGGAGTTCTGGGGCAAAACTTGTGTTTGTATTTCAATGTATGACTTCAAATCATACTCTGACCTGTCAGGTATAAACTAATCTTGTTGGACACTTTAATATAAGTGTTGTCTTAATGCAGTCAGTGTGTGTTGACTTCTGTTCTGGTTTTTCCAAAAACCAAGGGTAGTTTAGAAAAACCATGCCTGCAAATGTTTGGAATATTAAGCTGATTGACCTTATGGGGCGATGAGTAGTATGTAATTGACTTCATGGCTGTTAATTGTATTGCTAAAGTGTTTGGAAAGGTTTTTTTGCGCTTGTTATGTGGAAATAGCGATTTTTTAAAAAGAAAAGTTAAAGGTAATTTATATTCAAGTTCTTTTCCTTTCACTTACTTGTAAAATTAAATGATTTCTGGTTTGCCTTTTTTTTTTGGCTTCATTTTATTTTTTAGATATGCAGTCCTTTTCTCTAGAAGTTTTAAAAAAACAATACTTTTCACAAATATTTACATTCCATTTAAATGCGTGTAATCAGCTGGATATTTTTATTTTCATGGGAGTACTAGGTGTTCTTTTTAACTAATGACCAGTATATCTACTTAAAGTCCTTAAAGCTACCCAGGTCACAATATGTATTTGTAATAGTGTCTTAACTTAAAATCTTATTATAAATATTGTAGGTATAGAACTGCAATATGAAGCTTTTAATGATTAGTATGTGATTAAGCTGTCATTTTTTTGGTTAAAAATAAACTTTTAGAATGTATATTTGCAATAGGCAATGTTTTCTTGCAATGTTAACATTTAAGTATATTTTAAAATGCAATAATTTTTATCTGGTTTCCCTCTGAAATATGTACAGAGCCAAACTAGTTATTTTTTAAAAATCCGGTCTAAGTAGGAAATTTCATTTTATATCATTGTTTCTACTTAAATATCAAATTATACTACAGCATTTAAGGGGAAAAATGCTTCTTTTGAACATTTTTCCATTTAACTCTTAATGTGTAAAAAACAAGAAAGAGAAATTTCATTATTATTTCTATTCAATGGAAGCCTATAACTAGAAATATGAAAAGGCAGGCATTAAACTAGTTGTATATATATGAACAATTTCTAGATAGCCTTGTATGTAAGGAAACAGTGGAAAAGTAAAAATAAAGAGGACAGGAATTATGAAGTGATAGTTCATAGTAATTTTACTATAATTTTATCTTTCAGTTAAAGAGTTTTGTTACAGTAACAAAACCAAATTTTGTTTAAGACACTATCGCAGTGAACCATTTTGTTATTCGAAGGTATTGTTTTCCTATAAACACCAATATATCAAAACAAGTAAAACTAATTATTTTGAGATTGTTTTGTTGTTTATTTCAGAGCACCCAAAAGCTTTGGAGGATTTCACTCTTGAAAATATTCTTTCTCATATTTATTGTTTTCGTTGTCGTGATTACACAGAGCTACTGGCACAAGTTTATCTCCTTCCAGACTTCCTTTCAGAACACTCAAAGGTATGGCTCAAACTACCGAAATATAACTGAACAAGCATCTTTGGAGGTGTTTGATTAGCATGAAAAATAAGTGAATAGTACAGTTGTATAAGCCAATTCAGAAAATCTCTTCCTTCCTTGTCCTACAATATTATGCCCAAAGTAAGAAATTGAAGTAATATAGAAAGAGGTTTCACCTCCAGTAATTGCGGAATAGCTTCTATCAAATAAACTGTATAGAGAAGTATAAAATGAAAAATAAAACTTCCTTTCTGCTGCTACTTCCCGGTACCTCTCCCCAAAGTTGACCACTATTCATAGTTCCTTGTGTCTTCTCAAAATAAGTTTTTATACTTAGTGTACTATCTAGCTCCCCATTTTTAACATTTGTTAATGGGATTATACTTTTTAATATTGTTCTGCATTTTGGCGTAGTGCTTTGCAAATCTTTCTGTATTAGCACATACGAGTATGGATAGACCTTCCTCTTTTTCAGCTGCGTATTTCATTTCACAAAGATGCTTTTCACTGTTGGTGGGAATGCAGAATGGTACAGTTGCTGTAGAAAACAGTATGGTGGTTCCTCAAAAAATTGAAAATAGAACTGCCACATGATCCATCAATTCTACTTCTGGGTATGTAACCAAAAGAATTAAAAGCAGGGTCTTGAAGAGATATTTGTACACCTGTGTTCATAGCAGTGTTATTCACGGTAGCTGAAATGTGGAAGCAACGCAAGTGTCCATTCATGGATGAATAAACAAAATGTGGTGTATACACACACACACACACAAATGGACTATTATTCAGTCTTAAAAAGGAAAGAAAATCTAAATCTGACATATGCCACAACATGGGTAACTTGAGGACATTATGATAACTGAAATAAACCGGTTATGAAAAAAGACATACTGTATGATTCTACTTTTATGAGACATCCAGAGTAGTCAAACTCGTAGACAGCAAGTAGAATGGTGGTTGCTAGGGCCTGGGGGGGAGAGGAGAATGGGGAGTTATTGTTTAATGGATATAGAGTTTTAGTTTTGATGAAAAGTGTTCTGAGGATGCTAGCACAAGATTATAAATGTATTTAATACCACTATACTGTACACTTAAAAATGATTAAGATGGTAAATTTTATATTTTATTACAATAAAAATGGGCTAAAGTAGGTAGTCTTAATTTATTTCCCCAATCCTCTATTGAACTTTTAGATGCTATTATTAACAATGGTTTGGAAATAATCCTTACGCTATCTTTTGGTGTACATTTGTGAGTGCATTTATGGGATAAATGCTAAGTATTAGAATTGTAATATTAAAGGTTACATATACCTTTAATTTTGATAAACATTACATATGACAAAGACTCTTCTTGACCAAACTTTAGTCAACCTCCTCTGAGCCTTCTTTTGGAATAGGCCTTGACCTTGACCTACATCCTATCGTTGGCCTTACCAGCCTAGTTCACTTTTTGAATAATGTTGCTGTCAACATGCATGTATAACAGAAAAGAATCCTTCTAAGTTAGTTTAGAGAGAATCACCCTTACTATCTGATCACCTTTGATATGTCAGGTTTTTCATTCCCCATCTTTGATGTACACGTCTTTGGCCTGCCTTTAGCAAGAATCCTGTTAGGTCAGTTTAACAAGAATCCTCCTACGCTTGATGTCTTCTCTTAGTAATTTTTTATTCACTGACACCCTTTCCCTGCTCCTTGGCTATAAATCCCCACTTGTCTTTGTTGTGTATGAGATTCAGCCCAATCTCTCACCTCTATTGTAATACCCCTATTGCAATATTCTTGAATAATGTCTTCCTTACTGTTTTAACAAATGTCAGAATAATTTTTCTGTAACACAAATTGACCTTTAAAAAGATTGCACCAGTGGATCAAAAAACAAGACCCAACTATATGTTGTCTACAAGAAACCCACTTTAGATGTAAAGATACATGTAGATTAAAAGTAAAGGATTGGAGAAAGATATACTAGGTTAACACTAATCAAAAGAATATGGAAGTAGCTATATTTCAGAAAGTAGACTTCATACAAAGGAAACATTACATAATGATAAAGGGGTTAATTCCCCCCAAAGACATAATCTTTAACATGTATGTGCCTGACACAGAGCATCAAACTACATGAGGCAAAAACTGATAGAACTGCAAGGAGAAATAGATGACCACTATTACATTTGGAGACTTCGACACCTATTAGAAATGGATAGATTCAGCAGGCAGAAAACCAATAAGGACATACGAGTAGTTGAATTCCTTAACACCATCAAGCAGCTGGGTGTAATGGATATCTACAGACTACTTCATCCAACAATAGCAGAACACATTCTTTTCAATTACACGTGGAAGTTTCTCCAAGATAGACGTTGACACAAAACTATCAGATCTCCCATCTGTTCTCCTAAGGGCCCATTTTCTTTTCAAAAAGTCATTTGTTTTCCTGTAAGTACCCTTTCTTCATCCTGTGGATTTTCTTTTTTACTTTCTTGATGGTGTCCATCGATGCACAAAACTTTTAAATCCTGATGAAGTGCAGTTTATCCATGGGTGGTTGTTGCTAGTGTTTTTGGTGTCATACTCCTATATAAGAGTTCATTCCCAAATCCAAGATCATGAAAATTTTATTCCTAAGATAGTTTGTAGAAGAGGAAAAAGTTTTCCTCGATCCTCTTTGACTTGGTCTGATAGTTAAACTGACAAGGACAGCACAACAGGACAAAAGCATGTGTTGAATTTTTACATGTGTGTGGGAGCCTTTATAAGAAAATAAAGATCCAAAGAAATGACCAGAGCAGGAAGTTTTTATATCTTTTAGACAAAAACAATGAACTTGTGAAAAATTCATAAGACAAAGGGGTTGGGCAATACTTTTGTGAAGAGTTAATAAGACAAAGGGGTTTGGGGTAGAAGTGGTAAATTGTGAAGAAGTAACTTGGAAAATAAAGATTAGTTTTAAAAGGTTTGTTTATACAGCCTTCTCAATTCTAAATTTGTTATTTCTGGTGATAAGGATGTCTCCCTTCCTCCTGGTAAAGGGAGGGTACTTTCAAACAGGAGATTTATGTCTTGCTTTCCAGGGAAAAAGATCAAGGGAAAAGGTCAGACTAACCTTACTGTTTCTGCTGTTTCTCCAGCTCCTTCAACTTAAGATATTCAATATGCCAAGGTGCCATGGTTTGTGGTAGCATGTCCCGAACTCCATCATGTTTAATGGCTTTAGCTCTTTTGTTTGGAACTTTGATCCATTTTGAGTTAATTTTTATACATAGTTTGAGGTTAAGTGTCCAGCTTCATTCTTCTGCATGCAGATAGATACTCGGTTGTCCTAGCACCATTTGTTGAGAAGACTATTCTTCCCTATTGAATGGGCTTGGCATACTTGTTAAAAATTAGTTGACCATAGATATGTAGGTTATTTCTAGACTCTATTATATTGATGTATAAGTCTATTCTTATGCCAGTATGACACTTTTGATTACTGTATCTTTGTAGTATGTTGAAATTGGAATATGTCCTTTCAGCAGTGTTTTGTAGCTCTGACTGTACAAGTATTCCTAAATATCTTATTCTTTTTGATGCTATTGTAAATGGAATTTTTTAAAAAATTTCATTTTGGATTGTTTATTGCTAGTGTATAGAAATATAACTGTTTCTTATAAGTTGGTCTTTTATACCTCAACTTTGCTAAATTGTTTATTAATTTTAGTAGTTTTTTGTGGATTCTTTAGGATTTTTTTTTAATTTTTAAAAATTTCATTTTTCAATTACCGTTGATGTACAATATTACTTTCAATTAGGCTTTTTTATATGTTTGTGTCATCTCTGAAGAGATTTTTCTGCCTTACTTTCCAATATGGATGCCTTTTATTTATTTTTCCTGCCTAATTGCTCTGGCTAGAACTTCTAGTGCAATATTGAATAACAGTGATAAAAACAGGCATTCTTGTCTTGCTCCTGATCTTAGGAGGAAAGCTTTCAGTCTATCACTATTAAGTACAGTTGATGCTCATTATTTGCAGTTCCGTAATTGCAAATTCACCTACTCATTAAAATTTATTTCTAATCCCCAAATCAATATTCACAGCGTTTTCATAGTCATTCATGGATATATTAGGCAGCTTAGGCTGTCATAATAAAAATACCGTAGACTGGCTGGCTTTAACAACAAAAATTTATTTTCTTACGGTTCTGGAGTCTAGAAGTCCAGGGTTAAGGTTCCAGCTAATTCTGTTTCCAGGAAGAGCTCTTTTCCTGGCTTATAGAAGGTACCTTTTGGCAGTGTCCTCACCTGGCAAAGCAAGAGAGAGTGAGTTCTCTGATATTTCTTCTTTTAAGGACGCTGATCCTGTCAGATCAGGGCCCCACCTTGATGATCTCATTTGACCTTAATTTCTTAGAACCCCCATCTCCAAATACAGTTATGTTGGGGATTAGGGCTTCAACATACGAATTTTGTGGGAACACAATTCAGTGCATAGTAGTGGACAAGTGTAGAGTGGCAAAAAAAATTTAGTGTCCCAACACACATGTTCTCAGCTGAGGTTGAACAAGGTGATTCTCTGCCTTGTTTCAGCTCATGCTATAAACAAGTGTCCTCTTCACAGTTTATTTAATACCATGCTTTTTCCCTTTTTGTGTTTTTTGTTGGTGATTTCTAAAGTGCTGTCCATTGTTCCTAAGCACATTGAGTTGCTTCCTCTTCCTTCCCCTAAAATCCCTAGCAACCACCAATCTGTTTTGTCTTTGTGGATATTGCATATATAAGAAATCATAATGTGTTACCTTTTTTGTCTTGCTTTTTCATTTAGCATAATGTATTCAAAGTTCATCTACTTTGTAGTATGTGTCAGTACTTCATTTCTTTTTATGGCTGAATAATACTTTGTTGTATATATATATACACACCACGATTTGTTTATCCTTTCACCTATTGATGGACATTTGGGCCACTTCCACCTTTTGACTACTGTAAATTGTGTTTCTGTGAACATGTGTGTACATATATTTGTTTTAGTACCAGTTTTCCGTTCTTTTGGGTACATACAGTACCTAGGAGTGAAATTGCTGAGTCATATGGTAATTCTCTGTTTAACTTCATGAAGAACCACTCAATTGTTTTTCATAGTCACTGAACCATTTTACATTCCCACCACCAGTGTATTTTCATTAATTTGAATTTTGCTAAACTTATATATCCATATCGAACCTATGATATTATTTGGAAAAAATCAAGCTACTAAAGCACTTGATTGCTGTGCAATTCAGCAAAGAAGTTAAGTCATTGATGAACAAGTACTCTTTTAACATGAATGCTGGTTGATATTTTTGCTCATGTTAACAAATGTGATGAAAGTGAGACAACAAAGGTGTATTTTTTTCCTGTATTGATTAGCTTCTTTTTTTTAAGTGGTTTAATGATTTTGTACCATTTATTTCTGGTTGTAAAGTTTTTTCTGTATTTTTATCAAAATATGGACCATAAGTTTGACTATTATAGGATTTTTTTTTGTATTTCATTTACATCAGGATTTTTCCCTAAGAAATAAAAGAGACTCGGAATCTTGATGGCTGGTTATGACAGGGAGTATGTTCTTAAATGCTTCTCACAATCTTTGTGTCTTACAGTCTTTCTTTCTGGGGTTTTTATTGATCCTTATTTTGTGAAAATGGAAAATATGGTTATTTTGCTGACACTACAGTATTTTGGTACATCCTCCAGTTTTTTCATTTTTCTACATTGTTTGAACAATTTGTCTGTGGTCTCTGATACGGTTGAGTATGTTACATCTCTTACAAGCCACTCTTAGCGCCAGTGAATAATAAGACTACAAGGAATATCAAATGGTGTCATCCTATGGTCCATTTACCCAAAATTTCTTCTTTGACAGTTGCACAAAGGAAGGAATTGCTGGGGAGAAGGGAATTAGTGTACTATACAAAATGTTTCTGGAACATGAAAGAGTTTAAGACTCTCTCCTGGATTCCTAATTTTTATTTAAAAAAATCCACAGTTGGTAACTTTTTAATTTGAGCTTTTATGAGTTAAACGACAAAACCTGTTTCATCCTACCCACTCAAACTTTGTGATTCATTGGTTTTCTTTTACTCAACATACTCTCCCTTTTGAGAGACCAAGGAAACTCACCAGAGCATATCCAGGAACTTCCTCCCTAAACTTGGGGAAAAGTTGTCAGTATGAACAGTTACCACTTAGCAGAAGGTCCAGATCTTTGTAAGTTAGCCACTTTCAGTAAAATCTGGACTGTGTAGAGGAAAAATAGGCTATTTCTGTTCTTCTCTGTCCATTGGAGGTTAGGCCTTACAGCTCCTCTGGCACGAGCAAAGAGGTCGTTGGATGCCCTGGGTATTTGGGGCTCCGTGCAAATACCCTGGGGTTAAGACCTGTAATTATATGGAGATTTCCTGTGGAATATTTTTCTGTTGATTTGAGTTAATGATCATACCTAGTTATTTGATTAGTTTTCTAATAGTAAAAGAATATTTCGTCAATTTTTGTGTAATTCACAATGTAATGGGTATGGACACAATACATTTTTAAGGTCAATTTGATTGTGACATTTCCCCATCATTTTATTAAAAGTCTAGAGAATCAACAAAACAAATCGAGCCCTGATCAGTAGCTGATTTCCATGTAGAAAATCCTCCTATTATAGCTAATTTCAAGTTACCAATGTGATGTCGTTTAACATGGAGCAGAGAAGAAACAATGTACAGTAGCACATCATTATGTAGTATTTCTACTGTAAAGATAAAATAGATGTAAATAATCTCAAGAATGTAGATAATAGTATAATATAAAATAATTAGGAAGGAATGACTTTTCAGTCTTTATTATCCATATTTTACTTATTTGTATCTATATTTTAATATAATTTATTTACTCATAAGTTTATGTAGTTTAATATTTAATAGCCATATTTAATGACTGATTTGCAAAATTTCTGAAAACTTGGTTCAGCAACAGGTAGGATTTGGCTCCAGTTCGCTACTGTACCTTTCTGATAAAATTTCCTACCGTTCCCCCTCAATACTTTTTTCCTGACCCTTATACATGCCAAACTTGTTTGTATCTTAGGGCCTTTGCCCTTCCTATTCCCTCTACGTGGGTTGTCTTTCCCTCCTACAAGTTCTTATCCAGGACTCTGTTCTTTTCATTGATGTCTTCCCTCACATCTAGTTTCAGTTAGCCTCCCTTTACCCCAACATCTACTTACTTGTCATTTCACTCAATTTTAGTGTCTTCAGAGCTCCTATCAGTATCAGAAATTATCTTATTTATGTATATGTTTGCATGTTAATTATCCCTTACTCAACTAGAACATAAGCTCCCAGAGAGCAGGGACCTTGTCTCATTCCCCAGTGCCTATAACTGACTTGCACATAGTAGGTGCCAATAAATATTTACTGAATGAGGGAATGAATACTCTAAATAAAAGGTATAACATGACTGACTTACATATTGCTTCACAAAAGCCTCTTCTTTAGCCTAATCCTTATTAGACAGAAAACATAATCTTGTAGATTTTTTTGTTTGCATTAGGATGATTAGTTTCCAGATTCTGTTTGTTCTTGGATCTAAGGTTTATACGTTACTTTAACTTCACTGTAGAAGCATTGTTTGGATTATATTGAAAATGAAACTGTCATGAAAATATTTATCATCTATAAGTAAACCTTTTTTATTGTAATTCAAGATTAACCTGCCTCATGCTGAAGTCTGTATTATAACAGGTTCTGTAAGGGTTAGTTGCCCTATAGTATATTTAAAATTAAAGGGGAAAAGTATACTATTAAGTTTTTGAAGAAGGTATTATGATGCAATATTTGACGAGTTATTTTTATTAACATCAAAAGAATCCTGAAGGTAAAATTGATGTATTTAATTGAAAAACCTGTTTTATATTAAGGCTTTGAAAGTGCTTTTTTATCAATGTAAAATACCCCTGTAAAGACTCTGTAAGTGGCAAACGGTAAGAAAATTTTAATTGCTCCCTTTTCTTTTTGTTGAATCACTTTTTTAAGTTGATAAATTATCAAACCAGAGTCATTTTAACTTTTGGTGATTAGTGCAAAAAGCAATGGATGAATAGATATATAATTACCCAAAATAAAGCCTTTGTAGAGTTGGGTATAGAATCCTGGATATTAAGGGTTTTTTAATGCAATAGACTACGCTTTTTTGATGTCATTTTAACTTTATTTTTAATACCAAACCTAATATCATTATCTCTTCTGTATTTAGGTTCGATTAGTGATAGTGGATGGTATTGCTTTTCCTTTTCGTCATGACCTAGATGACCTACCCCTTCGTACTCGATTACTAAATGGCTTAGCCCAGCAAATGATCAGCCTTGCAAATAATCACAGATTAGCTGTAAGTATTATTAGTCAAGAGAATTTTATAATAAAGTTAAGATCATATAAATTATTATTGTCTAGAAATAGCAGAGTAGAATTTGCCTGACTAAAAGCAAATCATATAGACACAGTTTTGAATGTAGTTTTGTTTTGGTTTCATTTTTATGAAAAAATAATTCCAGTCATAAGTGTTGTGTATCAGTTTTTCTGGAAAATAATAAGCATAATCAAGATGCCATATTTTAAAACTAGACTTGGATGAAGAAATACCACCTTTGGTAGTTGCAGTGTTTTCTTTGTCTAAACCTACTTGATGGTTTTTAGGTAACCTCTTCCAACATTCTCAATTTTCTTTTAACTGAGTCTTTGATTATTACATAGTGTATAATCACAGTCAGACAAATAGGAAAATTACATAGTGTAAACAACCACGATATGTGGAAGTAGAGCTACTTCTTCTAGATTTGAAATGTGAAGAGAGAGGTAAAGATAAGTTCAGAGTGAAGAGATAAAAAGGAGTGACATAAAAACTGGTTTCTACTGTCTTTTTTGCCATCACTTCCTACTCTGCAGCCCCATGCCACCACTAACATAAATATACATGCTAGTTGGTAAATAAAGGAGGTCAAACTGCTTAACTTGTTTTCCTTGTCATTACCCTGATTAGAGAGTCCTTAGCACATACCTGTAATACATCATAAGTAAATAACTCTTCGATAAAAATCATTTAAAAAATACATATTTTCTTTTGAGTTTTTAGATTTTATTGTTTAACAGTTCATCTCTTTTGAATTATTTTTTTTAGGGCTTTTTAAAATTAGTTTCAGGTGTTAGGGTTTTTTTTGCCATATGCTGAAAAGTGTGTCTCATCTTTGAATTATTTCTTGCCATTAATTTGTAATTTAAGCATTCTGTTAATATCAATGAAAAGCCCCCAATAGAGGGCACTCGAGACTAATAGGTTGCATAATTCCTTAGGTTTTTGTTTGTCTTGAACAGAAATAGGTTTATTTTTTCTGATTAAAAACAGTAATCCAATCAATAACATGGAATACTATGCAGTGTTTATGAAGATAATTAAATATACATGTACTAACATGGAACAAGATATGATTAAGTGAAAAAATTCAAGTTGCAAAATTATTGTGATCCCACTTTTGAGAAAAATTAAAATTATATATGTGTATTTATGTTTATATATATGAAGAAAAAGATCTGAAAGAACCAAAACAATGACAGTGGCTACTTAGAGAGATAGGAATTTGTGGGGTTGAGGGCATACTTTTCTCTCTTATTTTATAAATTCTTCTTTGCTTAATTTTTAATTTTCCAGTTAGCATGTAGAGAGGCATGTATGACCTTTGATAATATATTTTACAATTTTAAGTTGTAAGTGCTTGCTCTAAAAAAGTTCTAAACAATCAAAAATGTAGGAAGTAAGCAATTATATTATCTGTTACCCAGAGATTATTATTGAGTTTAGTGTACGTTTTTCCAAACTTATTCTATGCATACATAAACATTTTTTTCAAGTGAGATATTATGTATGCTATTATGCAAAGCAATATTTTTGTTGTTCACTTAAAATATTGTAAACATCTTTCTGTATACAATGCTTGTTACCTTAACAGCTACCAAGTATTCCATTGTATGATTGTAGCATAGTTTTTTAACAGCCTCCTTATTGATTGTAAAGTTGGCTCCAGTTTTTAACCATTTAAAACACTGCAATCAACAGCTTTATATATGCTTTTTTGTCCATTTGTCCGTTTATTCCTCCTGAAAGTATTAAGCCAAAGGGGTATCTCTGTTTTTAAACATTTTGTGAAATACTATCAAATTACCTCCAGAACGTTTTCCCACATCTTTACCAACTTTGTCTTTTAAATCTTTGTTAAGCTGATGTGGAGAGACTCCTTTTAGAGATGCATTTATTTGACTATTAGCCGAAATGCTTTTTAGAACAATTTTATTGAAATATAATTAACATACCATAAAATTCATCCCTTTAAAGTATACAATTCAGGGTTTTCGGGTTTTTTTTTTTTGTATATTCAGAGTTGTGCAAGTATCACTATTTCTAATTTTAGAACATTTCCATCACCCCCAAAATAAATCCCTAACTCATTAGCCATCATTCCCCATTGCATCCTTCCTTCAGCCCCTAACAACCTACTATTCTGCTTTTTCTCTCTATGAATTTGTTTTTTCTGGATATTTTATATAAATAGAATTATACAATACGGGGTCTTTTATGTCTGGCTTCTTTCACTTAGCATAATGTTCTCAAGATTCATCCATGTTATGGCATATATTGGCATCCTTTTTATGACTCATTTTGCATTTTTTTGATATACCACATTTTGTGTATCTGTTCATCAGTGAAGGACATTTGGGTGGCCGAAGTGTTTTTAAAGCAATGAAGTTAATAACTTCAAACTGATGGATAATTCACAATTTTAAAGACTCATTCTTTAGGAGATTGGAGTAATCACACAATTTTCATTTGTATACTGGTAAACCCAACATTTTTGCAGAAGTAGTGTAATTATTTTATAAGTATTTGCTAACAGAGCAAATTCTAATTTTGGATGTTGAACAGCTGGTAAGCAGTATGTTTATTTACATTTTCCTCAAGATACATAATGGATGAACTAAATACTCCCTAAACAAGTGCTATCTGATAGAACTTTCTGCAAAGATGAAAACATTCAGTTTAATACAGTAGTTGAATGGTTATTGAGCACTTGAAATATGGCTAATCCTACTGAGGGACTGAATTTCTAGTTTTATAATTTAATTTTAAAAAGCTATGTGTGGCTAATGGCTGCAGAATTGGATAGTGCACCTCTAACCAAAAAATGTTGATGTAAGTAAATATCTCAGTTGCTAGAGCTTAGACACTTGGTAGTTTGTACAGGAAAGGGTATTATTCAGCATGTTGGGGATGCCATTTAGTCATGTATTTCAGTTAATTACTAATTTAAATTCCTGCTTAGCTTGTTTAAAATTCCTGACATGAGATAATACATGGGGAAACCGCTATGGCACTTAGGGGAGGGGAACTAGAAGAAAGTGATATCATCAAAATGGTGCCTAATTGAGATCTAGATGGATTACAGATTTCTCCTTTGTAGATAAAGAAAAATTTTAGTGTTATCACACTGCAGTGGGAATAGCCAAACAGCCTTTTCTTTCTCAGTTTTCTTACAAAACTGATGACTTTTTCAGAGTACGTACCTTTTCTCATTGCTTTTCATAGACATTTTTTATCAATTTCACCCTGCAGTAGTATCTGTCTTATTTCTGGAGGGAAGATCTGTATTGGAAGAATATTTAAAATAACTGTTTCTGGAGAATTTGGGGTAAGAAGGAGCCAGATAATCTGACTTTTACTGTATTAAGTCAGCCTTAAACACTTTTGTTTTCTCTACTTTAAAATTACTGCTTTCAAAAGATGGACTCTTTGCTGTAGACTACAATTTAATCCAAAAGAACTAGCAATATTTTTGGACTTGAGGGCCATCTGCCAGTACTGTAACACCTATGTCTATTACCAGCAGACTAGTATAGTCATAATTTGGGGTCATTTGACCTGATTACTGGGTTTTATTTTTTCTCAGTTCTACTTAATCTATACTGTACATTCTTTATGGTTTTAGGTCTCTTCTCATAATTCTTTGCCTCAGTTTCTTTTTTATTTTTGTAAAATCATAAATCATAGTACTGTATTTGTTTCTTCCCTAAAAATGTAAGCATTGAATTATTTATTAAGAATCTGATACTCCGTTGCATAAATATATTCATTCTAGAGAGGCCACAGTGGTATAGAACACAGACTCAATCCTTCTAAGCTTCTGAATGCTTCTATGTTAAACTGGAATAATAATACCTCATTCATAGAGTAGTTGTGGAGATTAGATAAGATAATGAAGGTAAAGCACTTAGCATAATTTCTGGCATGTATTACATACTCCATAAATGTTTATTACCATTACTCATGTTGCTGCTATTGATCTGGTTGTTTCTATTGGTTTATACAAAACTTAAATTTTTATTTTTTAAAGATTTTTTTTTTTAAAGATTTTATTGGGGAAACAGGACTTTATTGGGGAACAGTGTGTACTTCCAGGCCTTTTTTCCAAGTCAAGTTGTTGTCCTTTCAGTCTTAGTCGTGGAGGGTGCAGCTCAGCTCCAGGTCCAGTTGCCGTTGCTAGTTGCAGGGGGTGCTGCCCACCATCCCTTGCGGGAGTCGAGGAATTAAACTAGCAACCTTGTGGTTGAGAGCCCACTGGCCCATGTGGGAATCGAACCGGCAGCTGTCGGAGTTAGGAGCATGGAGCTCTAACCGCCTGAGCCACCGGGCCGGCCCTACAAACTTAAATTTTAAAAGCAAGGTTTTTTTCCCCAGTGCTCCCAGTTATGAAATATTTATACATAGTCTCTTTGGGCCTTTATGTATTATCTATTACATTTTTCATTTTCCATTTTTACAATAAGAACGTCTTTGTTCTTGTCTGTTAGAAAATGTTGTATGTTCAATAGAATTATGTTTTCAGATAACTACTCATTTTTATGAGTAAATTTTTAAATTATCAGAAAAGTTTTCATTACCTAAATATGTCTTTCTTTAAATTAGATTATATTCAGAATACTAAAATCACAGGACTATTTACTTGATAATTTTTGGAGACTCACCTAATTTTCTCACATTTTGTTTTTGTAGGTAATTTTAACCAATCAGATGACAACAAAGATTGATAAAAATCAGGCCTTGCTGGTACCAGCATTGGGTGGGTAATTAATCAGATAAACATTTTTGGTTAAACACGTTGTTTCTACCTCTTTCATTTGATGCTTATTGACTACTATAAGCTTCATGAAAGCAGAAACTTTATGTCTTATTCACTGATGAATCTTAGCACAGAATACTGTGCCTTTAGATTCTTTCAGTTATTTAACAAACATTTATTCAGCATCCACTATATGGCAACTGTTATGTTCGGTACTGAGCATATAAATACTAGGAGTGCCAAAAAAATGTATACAAGTGGACACTTAGGTCAATGATGCTCAAGCAGTAGTTTGCCGTAATCAGAAGTGCCTGGGCGCTGATAGTTACCACTTTGAGCACCTCTTGTAACTGCAGAAGTCAAATGTGATTTGTATTCATCTTCTGTTTTCGGTATATATTGAGTATTACAGTTTTAATAGTTTTTTCCTTTCTTAAAATGTGTATACATTTTTTTGGCACCCTCTGTATTTATGAGATTACTCTTGCCCTCGAAAGGCTCACTGTCTTAGGCAGGAAGAAGGGTGAATCCATTTAAATACAAATTACACTACAGTGAATAAACTTGTGACTTTGTTCCTAACCTCAGTCATGGTTTTTAGAACACAGTGCTTCAAGATTTTTTCTACTAAAATCTTTAGGAATATTTTGTGAGAGTTTTTGCTTTTCTTCTGGTGGTCAGAAATATGTAAGTAGTCCTAATGATATGGAAGATTGACAAATACGATAACTCAAACTATAAAGTTTTCTGAAAGCAAATAGAAGATAATGATGATCTCATTATCTCCATAGATATGTAAAAGTCTATTAATCTTAGGATGTTATCCATGGACTAGGCTTTTTCAAGCCAAATATACTCTTGTTATGTTAAATTAAGTAAAACTGTGTTTGGTCAGAGGTATTCTGAGAGATTTATAATTTAGTTAGTAAGGCAATAATATACAGTTATTATATTCTTTTTCCCTCAGGGGAAAGTTGGGGACATGCTGCTACAATACGGCTAATCTTTCATTGGGACCAAAAGCAAAGGTCAGTATAGAAACAAGTTAAAAATTCTGAATATTGGGTTAATTACATTAAACACTTACCAGTTTCTTAGAGCTAGTCCGGTGGATGAGATCTGCAATGCCCTATGAACTAAAGCTTTTGTTACCTTGTCCTTAATCACCTAGAGCAAACATAGAAACATATTTTTATCTGCACATTTAGCTACATAGGAAATTCTTTGGAATATTTAAATGATGGGGTGCATCTGAAATGAGTAGGTGGCCAAGGAATGCTACCTTCTAAAGCTCTTTGAAATCAAGTATGATTTATTAGCCATGCAGAAGGAGGTGGGTACTCTGTGTTCCTGGAAGGGAGTGAAAGAATAAAATCGGGACAAAAGGGAAACGGTTGAGGTTAGCTTTAGGACTAATTTATGTGGAAAATAGGATGGTTTTTCTTAGTTGCTTAATACATTTCTTAAATGAAATTGTGTCTACTTTTGTTTTCTTTTGTATTTTCCTATCTTGCTTTTGTTATTCAGTTACTTACCTGACTTTCACTGGTATTGTTCTTTAAAATAAAACTGTGACAGCATGAAACCTTTGTATTTGTTTTTAAAGCTGCTGAGCAAGTGAACACACCAGCTTTTATTTTCTTTAAAATAGGTAATTGAAGGCTGCAGAAATCTTTTATTCTACACGTCTAGAAATGTCAGATTTATGCCAGCCTCTCTGCTTTGAGATTAATTGGTATAATCTAGAGAACTTGGTTTGGAAATGCTATTAATGAAAGGGAGAAATTGAGATAGCATGTGGGCAAAGATGGAAAAATGGATTGCTTAAATACATATTGGGTCTGGTCAGTGATATTGTCTGTTTCTTTATCTGTATTTCTTTGTTCTACAAAATGAAAAAAATCATGCCTCACCAAGTTAGGTTTTACTAATAACTCTGGGCTCATAGCGGAATCGATCACACTTAACATACGTCTTTTCAGCTAATTCATGCAGTTTGTGTCTCTTTTAAAGATGGCATTTCCAGGGCTCAGGTAACTTTTTTTTTTTTATATAATACATAGTACTTTACAATTGACTACCATTCCCCCAATTCTGTAAACAAGTCATTGTACACTGGATTCACAAAAGGAGTTCTTTTCTCAGCAACAAACTCTATTGTAAAGATTTGGCAACAGTTCTCCAAATGAGTCTTTTGAATATACTGCTTATACTTTCCCACATTTAGGTTTTCTGCAAAGTGCATACTACTAATGTTCTTAGAAATTCTGCTTGAGCTAGTATACAATAGTAGTCTTCCACTAGTCTATTAAATACTCATTGGTAGAATACATCTAAGAAATGAGAAAATAATAGCAGAACAAGATGTTTTATTTTATATTTTTATGCACTTATCAGAAGGAGAAGTTTGCTGTTTTTATCTAATTCTCCGAGTTAGCATTGGTTAGGCACCCATGAGATCAGAAAACCATGCTTGCTTTTTTAGAGTTAACCATTTTATGACTTCAGCTTCTTTCTAATCCTTTCCAAGAAATTGGAGAATGGTGTAGACCACTGACATTGAATAGATTTAGGGGAAATTTACTGTTCTATAAAAATTTTCCTATGTCCCATTCTATCATTTTAGTGAGTACTTGCTTGTGGTATGTATTTAACTGGGCACTTTATAAATAACATTTCATGTAATCCCTTCAGTAATTCTTTGAAGAATTTACACATATTGTCACTAACAGTGAGAAGACCAAGGCCCACAAGATTAAGTAGTAAACAATAACTACCATTTATTGAATATTAATTGGCCTTTATTATGCCAAGCACTGTGTGTATGTATAAAATTTCGTTTTCCAAATACCTCTATGAAATAGGTAGTAGTACCTACATTTTATAGTTGACTCTATGATAGAGTCCATTCCTTTCTCCTATAATTGCTGTTTCTAGAATGCAATTATAGTATTATGTTGATTGCCAGCAAATCTGAAGGTATAGCTCTTACCCTCCTGTTTCAGTAAAATCCTTTTCCTCCAAACTGTTTTTCTTTTTTTTCAGACTGTGGATATATGATAAGTAATATGCACACTTTATTATAATCAGAATAAGTTGGCCTCATTTAATAGAATTAAAATAGTTTTGTTCTTCATTATTTAAAACCAGCTATCTTTAAATCATTAAAGTTGCATAGAATCTTGTATGTGATTTAAAACTCTGTTTATCTTGAAAGGAAGGAAATAGAAATTCCCCCTGGGGGAAATAGTTATGAAAATGAACACCTCCCATTTGAGCAGAAATTTAAAAACCTCGACTAGACACATTTATATTGAGAATTGAACCTAAGTATCCCATTTCATGACCCAGTCCCCATCCTAAACCAGAAACACCTGATTGTTACCCTTTGACTAATAATGGAATAGCATTCCAACAGTTATTAAAAGGAATGCTTTCATCTCTGTCCTGTTTATTGTGTGGGTTTTCCTTCAATTTGCATATTCATGATAATATGAGGCTGAGATTGTTCAGAATTATTCCGCTCTTTGCCAAGAAGATCTGGTGGTAGAGTGGAGTAATATATCAACACCCCCACACAGAGTTTCGTATGTGTACTCAGCTTTAGAGCACAAACTGTGCTTCTGTCTTGTTTCTTCCTGACCCAAACTATGTAGTTCAGCCATATGTTAAGCTTCATTTCAGCTGGGGCCATGAGCCAAGTGATTATTTGGTTTAGTTTCTTGTTTAAAAAGATCTCTTGGGATTCAGACATGAAATATAACATTTTATTTTTACCTAGAAATTTGAGGAAGATTTTCAACCTGAATACTTAACGCCCATTTGACTTTAGGATTTTTAGTACACATCTAAATGCTTCTTAAAAGCTCATTTACTTTTTAATAATTTTCTCAGAAAAGTCGGATGACCTGGGTACCTTATTGGGCATGGTAATATGAGGTGATTTAGATACTAATTTTTCTAAGGTTAGCTAATTTTTGTTCTGTTGAATCAAAAAGAGTGATTTTTATAAGATGGGTTAAAATACACCGTGCCTCTATTTTTCCATTACATTTTGCATTAAAAAAGTAATATCAACCCTAAAATCATTGTAAAAATTTATAATCTCACTCCCTAACAACTATTCTTATATTGCTTAGCAGTTATTTTATTTATGCATACAGTTGCAATTATGGTGTATATGACATTTTCGATGCTGCTGTTTTCATCCTGAAAGTACAAACCTAAAACATTAAGCTAACTGACCAGGTCTCTGATTGCTTCTCTATTAAATTTTGCCTGTGTAGAGGGGCAATTTCAAAATTAAAAGAGTAACAGATCATAAACTAAGATGTCCTTTTTGAATTGTCTTTGAAAACAAATCAACATTATATATAAATAAATAACCTTTTAACTCTGAGAGTCTATGATTCTTCTCTAAGTTAATACAATATTTGTCCTATTGCGACTGGCTTTACTTCACTTAGCATAATGTCTTCAAGGTTTATTTTAGCATGTATCATAATTTCTTTCCTTTTTAAGACTGAATAATATTCCATTATATGTATATACCACATTTTTGTTAACCATTCATCTGTCAGACACTTAGGTTGCTTCTACCTTTTGGCTATTGTGTGTAAGTTATATTACTTTTAAAGTAATTTTAAAAGACACTTTAAAATTTTTTGCTTATATTTGTGCTGTTATAGTATTTAAATGTAGTTAATAAGAACTTAGAATTTTATTTCTCAACTACTTTCAGCTTTCTGTTTTACATTATTTACTACTCTGTAGAGTACATAATGAAATCCTTGTTCTGACCTTGTTCTGTCATGACAGTGGTTTTTCTGCATATAATCATTTTGAAAGAATGTGTCTACCTAGTTTATTTGTATTAGTATGCGTTTATGTTCCTCATGTATATCCCAAGACATTGTCTTAATACTTCTATTATAACACCTCCAAAAAACACAATTACTGCAGAAAGTTTGAAAAATATACATTAAAAAAACCCTTTACCTTGTAATAAAAATTTAACTTTTTTATTGTAGACTTCTAGTAATTTTTCTATATATATGTGTATACATACTCATAAATGTGGGATCATGCAGCATAACTTTTACTTAATATATTCCTATCTTGTTAAATATCTTCTTCCACTTTATTTTTTTAAGCATAAGTAATATGTCATCATGTATAAAATAATTTATTTGAACCAGTTGTTAGACCTTTATCTTGCTTTAAAATTTCACCTTAACATAAACAAGTCTATATGTAGTAATTACATGCATACATATAGCTATTCTTTGAAGGGAGTATTTCAGATATTTCTTTGCTTTTTGTGTCCTTAGAGAAATAATAGAATTATAGTTAAAAAAAAAAACCTAAAAATGATCAAATCAGTCATCTGAATTAATTAATTGAGATCATGTGTTTGTGTATATTTATTCTTTTTCTCTAAGCAGGTTGGCAACATTGTACAAATCACCAAGCCAGAAGGAATCTACAGTACTGTTTCAAATCACAGTCAGTATTATTTGGTTAGGGTGGGATTTTGGTATTGGTGGGCAGTAATGAGCTAAAGAGAGCATTTACAAATTGCTTCTGTTAAGTTCTGTAGGCAGCAAACCTCTTTGAGGACAGCTTCTGATACTTAGAAATATCCCCCAATATTAGTATATATACACACAATATTTTAGTCACAATTGGACTGAAATTTATGCTTAAGAACAGAGGAGATACATATTTGTAGGGTAGTGTTTTCCATGTCATACTTAATGTCAGGATATTAAAGATTTTAAAAGTGAAATTTGTGAAAGATTTTCAGAAAAGAAAAAACACCAATCTTACTCATTGTGGTCTGTAGATCTGTCATAGCCACCAAATATATCCCACTTTAAAATGTTAATTTTCCTGTAATTGTACATCACGGAACACACATCTTCAACTGAAATATGCATATTTATCAATAGTGTTGAGCCAAATATTTTCTTGGCATCTCATATTTTAAGGACAAAAACAGAAACAGAGATTCTGAAACTGAATTATCCACTTAGTCTTTGCACTGCCTCGGTGCTTTTAAAGTAATCTAATTGGAAAACTTTAGAGTACTTAATTGTGAAAATAAGTTTGTGAAACATCTAACTAATTGGTACATGTTACTTCCTTTTACCTATTCCAATAGAATCACCATGAAGTTAGGATTGTCATTTAGAGAACATTTTTATAATGCAATGTTATTTCTGTGTGTATGTATATGTATAAATAAATATATATAAAATACTCTAGTATAAAACATTTTTACAGCCCTGGTTTTGGACATCTATCCATGAGGTTTATCCTCTTCATTCACAGTGGTTGATAATGTCTATCCCAAGAATAAAGGAGCTCTGTTATCAATTACTTAAAAAATATTTGGAAGGCTAATTGTTATTTTAGATGTTCTTAAAACACACATATATTTTTTCATCTTGCAGCCTCAGGGATTTAGAGATGCTGTTGTTGCTACTACATGTTCATTGCAAACAGAAGGTTCATTGAATTCCCGGAAACGGTCACGAGAATCAGAGGAAGAACAGGAATCCAAAGACTAGTCTTAAAGTATACATATGTATGGATGCTGTGAGATGCAATGTATACAAGTAGTAGACTTGTTGCTTTAAAATATAAACACACACTGTGGCGTGAATGAATCAGGAATATGTGAAATGAAATATGTATATATATTTAACGAATATGATTCTCTGAGTTTTTCTAAATCAGTGTTCTACAGTTATAATTTGCCCTATTTTTATTTATAGTAACATTCAGGAGGGATGATATAGGGATATATTTTGCAGATGTGGAAAGCTGATTTCATGTGGCTAGTCTGAATTTACCATTCAGACTATTTCTTCCTACTTTCTTCCTAATTGCCTAGAAAATCCTAGGAAGAAAAGATTGTGTGTTTTTTTTCACATTCCTCTTGTGTTCTCTGTAAATGTAGCTTTGATAATTCTTAAAATGACCCGTTTTATTATTATAAAGAAAAGCCAGCATCCTGAGTCAGCATATCATTATATTCAGTTTCACAGGTAGGAAACAAATTATAGATGACTAGTCTGATTTTAGTGGCCTCAATTTTAAAATCTAAGCCATTTGTTTATTTTTTAATGTTATTTTATAATGTTAAGGGAAGGACTTTGGAACTGTTATCCCATTGAGAAATTGTGTGGAATATACATCTTCCAGAATAGTCAAGTTGATAAGTCAATAAGCTCAGTCAGTTATTTATTTCTACATTTTTGAAACATGGTGTAATTCATTCTAGAATTCTAGGTTTATTGACATTTTCCTTTGAATAACCTTAACACTGCTTGAATAAAGTAAAAATTTAGATTTAATGGTTTCAAAATCATCTAATAATGTTTTGGCTCCTAATTTTTAGTACTTTTCAGTTCATTCACAAAATTTACTTTGGTTCCCAATGGAAGAAAATTATTTAAATAATTGATTGTTTTATACTGTGACAACCATATTTTCCAGATTTTAGTGACATTTGGTATTTCCTGTCCCAGACTGAACACTAAATTTATAAAACTTAAAAATATAATTATTTTGTAATTGACTATTCGTAGAATAACCATTATTTGCCAGGACTTTTTGAGAGTGAAAGTGGGCGCTGCTAAAAGTTATACCAGAACAGTGGACAGAAACCAGGATTTTCCCAAGCAAATCAGGCTTATGGTCATCCTAATTATATAAGATTAATTTTAAATGACTACTTTGATGTAAGATAACTGATTGTGACTATCTTATTTTTGAGGGCTTTAAGGCATATATTTTTATTATAAGTAATGCAATAATTGTAGAAAATTACCTGTCATTTTATATTCTATCTGCTCAAATCATAAAATTGAGAGTGAGGGGTTTGTAAGTGATAATATCAGTGTTACCAGGCATCAGATACAGTAGGATCTCATTTTATGAAGTATTATAACACTCTGCTTTTAAGAACTATAGGACCCTGAAAATAGACAAAACCCATTATATTTGTTTGTAACACTTTTAAAATAAAATTTACATATCATAGCCTTTCAAAGTTGTTGCTATTGCTTAAATGATATTTATTTTTCAAGTTACACAGTTAAATGTTAGTTTAACATTTGGGCTGCAATAATCTTTTTTTTTTTTGAAGTTTATTGGGGTGCTAACTGTTAGCAAAGTTACATAGATTTCAGGTGTTCAATTCTGTAATACATCAACTGTATATGACATTGTGTGTTCACCACCCAGAGTCAGTTCTCTTTCCATCACCATATATTTGATCCCCTTTACTCTTATCTACCACCCCTGTTCCCCCTTACCCTCTGGTAACCACTAAACTATTGTCAGTGTCTATGAGTTTTTATTTCTTCATTTGTGTGTCTTGTTCTTTTGTTGTTTTCAGTTTTATATACCACATATCAGTGAAATCATATGGTTCTCTACTTTTTCTATCTGACTTATTTCTCTTAGCATTCTAATCTCAAGATCCATCCATGTTGTTGCAAATGGTACTATTTCATCTTTTCTTTTGACCGATAGTATTCCATTGTGTGTATATACCACAATTTCTTTATCCATTCATCTGTTGAAGGACACTTTGGTTGTTTCCATGTTTCGGTCACTGTAAATAAATCTGCAATGAACATTGGAGCACATATGTCTTTATGTATGAATATTTCAGATTTGTTGGATAGATACCAGGAGAGGGATAAGTGGGTCATATGGTAATTCTATTCTTGAGGAACCTCCACACTGCCTTCCATAGCGGCTGCACCAGTCTGCATTCCCACCAACAGTGTATGAGGGTTCCTTTTTCTCCACAGCCTCTCCAACACTTGTTATTATTGGTCTTGTTTGTGATAGCCATTCTAACCAGGGTGAGGTGATATCTCATTGGGTTTTTATTTGCATTTCTTTGATGATTAGTGATGTTGAGCATTTTTTCGTATGTCTATTTGCCATTTGTATGTCCTCTTTGGAGAAATGTCTCTTCAGGTCCTCTGCCCATTTTTCAGTTGGATTGTTTGTGTTTTTTTGTTGTTGTTGAGTTGTATGAGTTCCTTGTATATTTTGGATATTAGCCCCTTATAAGAGGCGTTGTTTGCAAAAATCTTCTCCCATTCAGTTGGTTGCCTCTTTATTTTGTTGATGGCTTCTTTTGCTGTGCAGAAGTTTTTTAGTTTGATATAGTCCCATTCATTTATTTTAGCTTTTACTTCCCTTGCCTTTGGACTCAAATACGTAAAATGCTCTTTGAACCCAAGGTCCATAAGTTTAGTACCTATGCTTTCTTCTATGCAGTTTTCCAATTCTCCCAGCACCACTTATTGAAGAGGCTGTCTTTTGTCCATTGTATGTTTGTGGCTTCTTTGTACAATAATCTTTTATTCTTATATTCTATGTTGTTTTAACAGAATTTAAACAACAGAATTTTCTCACAGTATTAGAGACTAGAAGTCTGAAATCAGTGTAACAGCATGGTCTGGTTCTGGTGAGTGCTCCCTTCCCTGCTTGCAGACAGCTGCCTTCTCCTTGTGTGCTCACAAGGCCTTTCCTTGGTGGATGTATGTGGAGAGAGATCTTTATCTTTTCATCTTAGATCTTTATCTTTTCATCTTATAAGGCCACCAATCCTATCAGTTTAGGACTCCACCTATATTGCTTCCTGAAAGCCCTCCCCTATCCAAATATAGTCACATTAGAGGTTAGGGCTTCAACATATGTACAAGGTGTGATCAAAAACTATAATGAATGTTTAAATTAAAAATTTATTACAGTAAAAAACTCATTGTCATTAATCCCCTTCAAAATCTTTCCCCTCGCTTCGAACACACTCATCCGCAGTTCTTGCCACTTTCTGAATTAGTTCTGGAAGTCCTTTTTCGTGTCTTTAGTTGTGCTGTTGTGGCTGCCTCAATGTCCTGAATCGATTCAAAACGTTTACTTTTCATGGTCATTTGACTTTGGGGAAGAGCCAGAAGTCTCACAGTGCCAGATCCAGTGAATAAGGTGGATGAGGACACACCGTAATGTTTTTATTTGACAGAAATTGCTATATCATAACTGATGTGTGACATGGGGTCTTTCTGTCGTGATCAAGAAATATGGTGAATGCTGCTGTGGAGCGCCATCCAACAGAAAGGCAGGGATCTTTAACACCGGAAGCAGTGCATCAAACCTTAGTAACAGTGTGTGACAAGTTTCAGCTTGTCGGGTGTAGTCAGTTAGGTGTGAGCTATGGTTGAGAGAAGGTGTGTTTTAAAGTGTGCCGTATATCATCCTCCATCATGACAACACTCCATGTCACACTTCTGGTATATGGCAATTTCTGTCAAATAAAAGCATTACGGTGTATCCACGTCCACCTTATTCACCGGATCTGGCACCGTGAGACTTCTCTTCTCCAAAGTCAAAATGACCATGAAAGGAAAACGTTTTGAATTGATTCAGGACATCGAGGCAGCCATGACAGAGCAACTAAAGACACTCACAAAAGAGGACTTCCAGAATTGCTTCAGAAAGTGGCAAGAACGACGGGATGAGTGTGTTTGAAGCAAGGGGGAGAGTTTTGTGGGGGATTAATGGCAATGTGTCTTCCACTGTAATACATTTTTTAAATTTAAGCATTCAGTGTATTGTTTGATCACACCTTGTATTTTGGGAGGACACAATTTAGTCCATAGCATTCTGATCCTGGCCCCCCAAAGTCATGTCCTTTTCACAGGCAAAATACACATTTCATCTCAACAACCCCAAATGTCTAATTCGAGCATTAACCCTAAAGTCTAAAGTCTCATTTAAATATCCTCTAAATCAGATATGGATGAGGTTCAAGGTACAAATCTTCCTGAGGCAATTCCTCTCCAGTTGTGAACCTGTTCAACAAGACAAAAGTATTTCCAAATTACAATGGTGGGAGAAGCATAGACAGTCCCATTTTAAAAGGGAGAAATCAGAAGGAAGAAAGGGGTAATGGGTCCCAAGCAAGTCCAAAATTTAACAAGGCAAATTTTATTAGATCTTAAGGCTTGACAGTACTTCCAGGCCCACAGGAGTCGCAGCATCACCCCCACAGCTCTAGGTGGGGGTCCTGCCCCCAAGGCTCTGCCAGGAGGTCTTGCCCCGAGACCTCTGGCAGAGGCCTTCTGGCTTTGTTGAAATTGAGACAGTAGCTCTGATGGCCTCTGAATCGCCTTTGGGTCATTTCTCCCTCTTGAAGAAGAGCACATGTTCGCAGTCAAATAGCTCTATACGGTCCTGTCAAATTCAAGAAGTCCAACAGCCTTCCTTCAGTTTGTCCCATCTGTCCTCTTCAGTTCAAACTGGCATTGTTTCTGCTCGTATAATGTCATAAGCTCTTTGTGGAGTGATGGTCCAGCCATACCCTTGGTGTTCTCTTCATAACATGCTATCTAATTTTTTGCAATATTGATAGGCTGAAAATTTTCCACATCTTTCGGTTCTGGTTCCTTTTTGCTATTCCTTTCTCAATTCATAGCTCTCCTTTTGCATTTTACTATAAGTAGTCAGGAGGAACCAAGCCATTCCTTCAATACTTTGTTTAGAAACCTCAGCTCAATATCCAGTTTCATCACTTGCAAGTTCTACTTTCCACAAAACACTAGAAAACAGTTTCAATCAGGTACTTTACCATTTTATAACAAGGATCATCTTTCTTCAAGTTTCCAATAACATGTTTCTCATTTCCATCTGAGACCTCACCAAAATTGCCCTTAACATCCATATTTCTAGCATGCATCTCCAAACTCCTTCAGCCTCCACCCATTACCCAGTTCTAATGCCTCTTTTCTAGGTATTTGTTATAGCAGTACCTCCCCTTCTCAATATTAAAATCTGTCTTAGCTTGGGCTGCCATAACAAAATGCCATAACAAAATCCATAACATGGATTGGGTGGCTTAAAATAAATTTATTTCCTTACTGTTCTGGAGGCTAGAAGTCCAAGATCAAGGGCTAGCATGGTCTGTTTCTGGTGAGATATCTAACTGGTTTATAGATGGCTACCTTTTTGCTGTGTCCTCATGTGACAGGGAGAGTGAGGGAGTGAGTGAGCTCTCAGGTGTCTCTTTTAATAAGGGCACTAATCCTATCATGAAGATAACACTCTTGTGACCTCATTTAACCTTAATTACCTCTTAAAAGCTCTCTCTAAATACAGTCACATTGGAGGTTTGGGCATCAACATATGAATTTTGGGGAGACAATTCAGTCCGTAACACTATAGGAAACTTAAATTATATACACATAAATTATTTTTAAACTATATCATATTGCAAGCTTTTAAAAAACCCTAATACATCCTCATGTGCTCTACATGATTAAATTTTTCTGTGATAGTTTTTAATGGTTATGCATAATTTTTAAATTTTGTTTTGGAATTTTAGTTATAGTATATTTTTAGTGTTATCAGCAATGCTCCTAATAAGCATATAAGTTCCTCCTTAAAGAAATTGAATATGACTTGTATTTTCTACTGCTGCTGCAATCAGTTACCACATATTTAGTGTCTTAAAAGAACCCAAATTCTTTTTTTTAAAATTTGACCAAAGGATCTTTTTAAAAATATTTTTTAATTAAAATTTATTGGGGTGACAATGGTCAACAAAACTACATAGGTTTCAAAGGTATAATTCTATAATACATCATCTGTATATTGCATATGTGTTCACCACCCAGCCTCAGTTCTCCATCACCATATATTTGACCCCCTTTACCATCCCCCCTCCCCTTATCCTCTGGTAACCCAAATTTATTCTTACCGTTGTGGAATCTGAAATCTGTTTCACAGTCCTAAACTCAAGCTTTCAGCAAGCCTGCATTCCTTCTAGAGGAAATGCCTTTTCTAGCTTCTAGAGGCCACCTGAATTCCTTGGCTAATAGCCCATCTTCACAGCAGTGTTGCATCTTCCAGTCTGTTTCCATGGCCTTTTTCTCACTGTCTCCTTCTGCCTCCCCCTTATAAGGACAGTTGTGATTACATTTAGGGCCCTGTCAGATGATCCAGGATAATCTCCCTACCTCAACATCCTTAATTTAATCGCATCTTTAAAGTCCCTTTGCCATGTAAATTAGCATTCTCAGATTTCAGATTTGTAAACATCTTTAGGGAGCCATTATTCAGCCCTTCAAATCTTGTGATAACATGATGCAAGAAATAATGATCCTTGGCTGATTCATAGGCACATTAAAGTTTTAAAAGCACCAGACAGACCTGATAACATTTTAAAACTCATAGTCATTCCCATTTATGAAATGAGAAAGAATATGAGAAGATAGTTCCTTAGTTTTTTGAAAGCTTCATTTTTCAAAGAGTATTATTCTTCCTTAGTTATAAGATACATGTTTAAGTATAAACTTCCCCCACCCACCCTCCCCCCACCCCCAAAGTCTTTTCTGTTACTTGGTTTCAAATCATGGTGTGATATAATATCTGTCATCCCACAATTTATATGAGCTTGCCACCTAATGCAACCAGTAAATTAGTTAAAGTCTCACCTGGCCAACCAGTGATGACATTTATCTTTCATCTTGTGGATAGACAGTGTGGTAACTCAAAAGATGTATATTGGCTTTTACTCCTTTTTATGCCATTGCTATGATAACCCTTTTTGGTAATTCATTTATACACATAAATATATTTGCACACAAAAAACACTTATTCCATATTGCTTTTTTAAATGTCAGTTTCATGTTTTAGAATGTCCTGACTACAGTTGGTACAACACAGGCCATTAATAGAGGTTACTTTAAAAAGTACTCATCCTGGGAAGAGTAGAGTAAACCAGTACTAGTAATTCAAACTTTGCTTTTCTTTGAGAAACCCTTTCCATGCTGATGCACTTAGAAAATAAATTTGATTCCAAATAAGTTATTAAAGATATAAAATATAATAAAGTTTTAGAATGAAAAACTCAGAGAACCTAACGCAGGATTTTAGTTTTGTTTTTATTTTTAGGATAGAGACTTAACATTTCAAATACAACAATTATAGACTTTTATTGTTAGAGGAAATCTTAGAGATTATCTTGCCAATACCTTTAATGTATAAATCTCTAATTTTTAAACATAAAGATAATTTAAAAAAAAATTGTTGGTTTTACAAACATTTTATCTTTTTTGTGAAGTATTTTCCCCAAAAAAATATTATGACTGTTAGCTTGAATTTGGGGAATATGTAACTTAAAACTTACTTATATAGTGCCTTATGATTTTGAAACATTTTTATATTATTTAATTTGACCCTTCTAGCAATTCTATCAGGTAGACGTCATAAATTGGCACGTCTGCTTTTGTTTCTTCTGTGTATCTACTGCCCAACACATACGCACTTAACAATTGTTGAATGAATAAATACTTCGAATAAGATTAAGAATAAATTCTTTTTTTCAAATGGTCAGATAAGAACACTTGGGTCATGCAAGATAGGATAGAGTTTCTCTGCATTTTTTAATTATAAAATATATAACAATTTAAAATGGCTTTTTTAATTTTAATTTTTTACTTTTTAAAATTTGATAAAATAGATATAACAAAATTTACCATTTTCACCATTTTTAGTGTTCAATTTAGTAGCATTAATTACATACACGATGTTTTACAACCATCACCACTATAAAACTTTTTGTCACTCCAGACTCTTCCCATTAAGCTTTAACTCCTCGTTTTTCTCCTCCCTCCAGCTCTTGGTAATATCTGATACACTTTCTGTTTCTATGAATTTGCCTATTGTATATATTTCATATAAGTGGAATCATACAATATTTTTTCTTTTGTGTCTGATTTATTTCGTGTAGCTTGTTTTCAAGGTTCATCCATGTTGTAGCATGTATATCCATTCATCTGTTGGTGGACATTTGGGTTGTTTCTAATGGTGTTTTAATGGTTTATAAATTTGAGTAACACTTTTTGTTTTCTGAACCTCTTACTGATTTTTATTGTTTATCAAGTTTGGCATGGTTGATTTAGCTTTGGAATATTTTTAAACTGTTCCTACTAGCTTAAGTTTTAACCTTAATAGACATTTTCATTTCTTAGATCAGCTATTTTAATTTTCTCTCTAATTACTGTATTTTATTTTTCTTGTTAGTAATGTTCTTACTAAAATGTTTACCAGTGATATAATTACAATTATTTACCAGTGATAAAATTATGGTATAATGGGTAAAAAGAACATAGGACTAGATTTAGAAGACCTGCATTCTAATTCCACCTGAGACATTAATAAGCCGTGTAAGTTTTGGCACCTTTATTTTCTCATGCCTTTACATTACGTATAAAACAAGATAGGACTAAATGATTGCTAAATTCATAGGTTGAAATTTTGTCATTTCTGCTTTTGTAGAGGCATTATTATTCACTTTAAATGAGCAATAGTGGAAATATAAAAAAGTGACATTTACACATTTTTATTTTCAAAATCAGTAATACTAGGGTTTCCATTCCAATGCATTGCATTTCAGTTTTGAGACATCATGTTGAAATGTTCTGTTGCTTTAAAAAAAACATTATGAGTTGCAGAAGAGAGGCTGGCTTTTCATAATATGTATTTTTAGTTAACGTCAGTGCCTAAATTTACTGTTACTGTTAAAATTTACAGAACATTTTGCTCCCTCAGCACTGATTTTGGCATAAAACATGTTGACAAGATTTCATGTATTTTTGACCGCAGTATATTCCTTTGTTTCCAGATTTAATTCACCATTGACACAGACCTTTTTGTGCTTCAACTATCCATTTGACTGGCCATGTGTAGTAAGATGTGAGTTTTTAAATGCACTATTTTCTTCGATAGTGATTTTATGTGTCGCTTATTTTATGAGACTATAAAAGAGCTTGAGAATCATGGAAGTTATGTCCTATCTACTTTCAAAATGAAAAATTAACACAGATAAAAGCTAAGTAGAAAAGCAAAGAGAATTTGTATTAAGTCATATAAACCAAGGCAAAGAAAAAAAACAATTGGTTATATAAGTCTTGGACTAATGATAGGAAGTATACCATAAATTCTTAAAGAAAAAAAGTGATTTTTTGGTCTTTGTTTTTTATTTGTTTGTTTTTTAATAAGTAGTATTTACACAAGATTTTAAATTCAGTAAAAAGTAAATCTTTTCTCCCCTGTCCCTTAGTCACTCAGCTGATTTTTAGGCGGCAACCAACACTACCAGTTTTTTGTGTGACCTTCCAGAGCTATTCCATGTATCTAAAATATAAATATAATTTTTCTTCAACACCTAAATCACAAAATTTCAACACCCAAGTCTGTAAATTATTTTTGTATCTGTACATATAGAATTTTTCTCAATTAAAAAATTGCTGTGTGATACTCCATTGTACAAATATACTATTATTTGATCATTCTTTTATTGACAGATATTTAGGTTAACTACATTTTTGGGAGGATATAAGGAATTGGTCGGAGTATATGTTTATTTAAAATTTTGATGTATGTTGCCCAGATTATCCTCTAGAGAGACTACCAATTAATACCTCCACCAGTGACGTTTGAGAGTGGTTTTTTCTGCACACCCTTGACAACACAGTATTTTATCTTTTTAGCCAATTTGATAAGTTTATGCAAGTGGCATCTCATAGTATGATATTACATTTTCTAGTTCATTTTTTTATGTTAAGTGATGTTGGATATCTCTTCATCTGCTTATAAGTTATTTCCTTTTCTATGAACTGGCTGTTTATATTTTTTCCATTTTTCTGTTGGGTGGTTGATCTTATTAATCTGTAAAAGTTCTTTATATGTTAAGGAAGGTATTAGGACTTTGTGACATGGCAAATATTTTTCACAGTTTGTCTTATTTTTTGCCTCACAGAAATTTGATTTTTACATAGTTTTTCACTTTTATTTTGTTTCTGAGTTTTGTGTCCTATTTAGATCTTCCCACTCCATGATTATGAAATTCTTCCATTTTTCCTTTTAGAACTTTCAGTAAGTATTATTTTATGTTTAAATCTCTCTGGAATGGATTTGGATGTTTGCTATGGCTTTGGATTTTGAATTTGACAGAGGGTCAAAGTGCACTCAGTGGTATCTCAGAAGGCAGTTTTATGAAAAATGCCAGTGAATCTATCTTACATCAGCCAAAACATCAGGCTAGTTCTAAAGAGGACAATTAGTGCAACGGCTAATACATTTTTCTTCATGAATTTTTGGGTTTCTTGATTTATTTCTTGGTTATTTTCAACAAATACTTCTTTTTCATGGGGACGATAGTTAGGTTAGAAAATAATGGATAAGGAATTATCTCAAGGTGATGAAAAGGAGGGTGCTGATTTGTAATTCAATCCTGACTTTCTTCTCAGCTCCAGATTGGTATAACCAACCATCAACTTGACATCTTCACTTACACGTGTAATAAGTATTTCAAACTTAACCCGTCAAGTCACCCCAAAAGAAGTATATCTCCTATATCAGTATGTTCCACTATTCATACAAGTTTCATCTGAACCAAAAATTGAAGACACTCAATTTCTTTCATATCTTCTACTACATCTAATCTATTAGCAAGTCCTATCAGTTATACTCAAAATATGTCTTAAACATAGTTTCTCCATTGCCATTTGCTACCACTATACTGTTAAGTCAAAGTCTTTTCTCATATAGGCTATAGCAATAACCTCCCAATTAGTCTCCATACTTTAACTCACGTCCCTTATGTTTCCTACAACAGGAGTCAGAGGAATCTTTTAAAAAGATATTATCAGTTCATATTACTTACCTACTTTCAACTTTCCAATGGCTTCCTGTTACACTTCGAATAAAAGCTGGACTCCTTATGAAGGCTCAACATGACCTATCTTCTGCTTTCTTTTCCATGCTCACATGATGCCATTCACTCCTTTGCTGCCTGTGCTTCAGTCACATTGAACTTTGTTCTTCAAATATACACAGTTTCATTCTTGCTTTAGGACCTTTATACCAGCTTTTCAGGGTTTCCATGTGGCTCACTCCTTGTCTTTTAGATTTAGCTCAGATTTTACCACCTTGGAGAGGCCTTCACTGTCTATCCTACATAATGTTGACCTCCCTTATCACTGTCACAATACCCTAATTTTAGTCATTGCATTTGCCCCTGTCTGAAGGCATTCTTTACTGACCTATTACCTAACTCTCCCACTGGACTGTAAGCCCCATGAAAGCAGGGACCGTGTTTACTGTTGTATCCTCAGTGCTAGAACAGTATCCCTGGCACAGAACTGGCTGTCAAATATCTAATGAAAATGGAAGTGAAACTCTATCACTCATGCGCTAAACTGAAAGACGGCTATACTCCCAAGGCTTCCTTGATTTGCTTAACCTAGGTAAAGTACAGTGTTAATCATGGAGGAAGAAGCACTTTATAAACTTATTAAAAATCGGACCTCTCATCAATGCATTTTTTTTCTAACCTGGTTTTTATGTTTACTTACTCGTTCACTATCCTACCAAAATTGTATACAAAGTTCAATAAAATTGATTGTCTTATAGGCCTTTTTACCTTACTATTCTCATTCTTGAAGCAACATTTGACACTTTGAAACTCTCCTCTCTTGGCATTCCTGGTACTAGACCATCCTTCTCCTCTGCCTTCATTGGATACCCCTCTACTGTACATTCATAGGGTCTTTTTCGACAATCAGCATACGCGTCCCCATGCTAATAGCTCTCCATTTTCCTTTTGTAGAGTTGTGTTTCCCATTCTCCAATGTATGCAGTCTTAGTGGGATTGTATATTCTGATGCCTTGCCCTCTATTAGTGAAGGTAGGCACATGACTCAAGCCAAGTCAATTGAACTCATCCCTGGACTTTGAAACTTGAGTGGGGGATCCAGGTTGGGAGAAAGTGGTTGAAATGCATTTATTCTAGCAGCAATGACTGAATAAGATAGTTGAGGAGTTTCTACTAAACATATATCTGGAGTGACTCTATTTCTGCTAATGGATTACTTCAATAGCCCTTCCATAAATTGTCTCTTTGTTTAAATCAGCCAGAGTTGGCTTCTGTTTATAACGAAAGAATCTGTGATCTACACTTTTCTCTTTGGAAGAATTATCCTAGTTCCTTATTTTAGTTGCCACGTTAATCTTTTTTTGTATCCCAAATCAACATATTAAGCTCTATTACCCGTGCTCCAAACTCACTGCAGTCCATTTATAATTAACATGTTATATAGTTGTATTAAATATTTGACATATCTAAAACCAACTCCATTTTCCTCCAATCTAGTTTTCTACTTCATTTCTCTTAACATGAGAACCTTTTTCAAAGACGTACTTTCATGATGACTACACATTTAATTAGTTGCCAAATTATTAATTGTATAAGAGTGCCAATAAGTTGTACTCTAAGAACTTGGAAGTTAGAGAAATAAGTTTGCTCTCAGAATTAAACTGAAATCTTTAAAACCATTATCAATTGTAGCGATAGCATTTATTGCATGATTACTACATTCCTTTATATCTATAGTTACTAAATAGCCCATTTAGTAACTTTGTTGAGGGTAGTATTTTTATTCTCAGAGAAGTTACATCTACGTATTATTCTTCAGTTGTAAATATTGGAAACTTGCAATTTAAACCAAAAAGAAAGATATCAAAAACTTAAAGAAACAACAGGAAGGCAAACGAAGCCAGCTTGGGAATAGATGACCTAGTTAGTTCCAGAGTACCAGACAGCAGGGACCATGGGAATGGTTTCATGGTGGAAGCCCTCCTTATTTCTTGCTGAGGATTCAAAGTCTGGGGAGAAAGTATTCTATTGATCTCAGGATGTGATAGAATCTGGGAGAAGTCACTAGAGTTATCTTTGGCTTGTACAAGAAGAGGCCAGGAATCTGGTTTTAACACCCTGACAAAACTACGTACAATGGAGGAGAGGTAATTCCCTTGGAGAGATTGAGATGCTGCTAGGAGAGGGGTATAGCTTTTGGGCAACCAAAAGCAGGGAATGCTATTGTAGTTTACGGTTTGCTCAAAGTCATACCATTAGGAAACAGCCTATCAGGAATTCAAAATAAGTAACTCCAGAGCCCATGCTCTTAGTTACATTAATGAAGTGGTTCTCAACTTGGGATGATTTTGCCTCCCAAAAGGGGGGACATTTGGCAATTTGAAGATATTTTGGTTATCACAACTGTAGGGATAGGTGCCACTGGCATCTAGTGGGGAAAGATCAGGTATGCTGCTAAATATTTTAAAATGTACATTATAGCCCTCTATAACATAGAATTATTTGGCCCAAAACATCAATAATGTTGAGGTTAGAAACTTTAACCTGAGAAAATGTGTCAATCAGAAGTGTTGGTAAGCAATACAGTATGGTAGAAAAAGGAGGGTCAACGTGGAGCAAACTTCCATGTAAGCACTCAAACCCTATTCAAGGGGATGAGGGTTATTCTTAGACTGGTCCTGACATCTGATCCTTATTGTGGAAACAGACGCCTCAGGTCTGTCAGTTTGATGCTATTAAATATTTGAATCATAATGAACTCTGATTTCATGCACATCAATTATCAACTTACTGATAATTGAATCCCAGGTACTTTAGTCACAACCCAGGTACTTAAGTTACAGGTACAAATGTCTGGTCCTGATGGAAGTAATAGTTCTCACTATAAATTCATGTTGTCATTGTGATTTTTATATATCAATTTCTTGTGAGATTTGTTCGTGTTAATGTCCCTTTGTGTAATTAAGTTTGGAACACTCAAACTTCTGAGCCTCCTAAGTGCAAGTTGCTAAACTTTGTCATAAATTCATGCAGGTAAATGTCACTATGGTTGTTTGAAACCAAAATCTTTGACACTCCTCCCATCAGGAGGTGGGGTGTATTACGTGTTTCCCTGAAAATAAGACCAGGTCTTTCTTTGCTCCAAAAGATGGATTAGAGCTTATGTTCAGGGGATGTCCTGAAAAATCATGCTAGGGCTTATTTTCCGGTTAGGTCTTTTTTGGGGGGAAACACGGTATGTCCCCTTCTCTGGAATCTGAACGGGCTTGTTACTGCTTTGACCAATAGAGTACCACAGAAGTAATGCTATTGACTACGACACCAGGTCATAAAAGGCTATGCACCTTCTGCCTTGTTCATTGCAACACTCACTCTTGGAACCATTCCTAAGCCACCATGTAAGAAGTCTGCCTACCCTAAAGCCATCATATTGGAATCATTACATGTAAACATTACAGTTGACAGCCCTAGCTGAGCTCCCAGTCAACAGCCAGCTTCAACTGCCAGTTTGGCAACACGATGAAATTAATATCTTGAAAACAATTTGCATACTAGTCATTTTTCCACTCAATTATTTTCAATATAAATGAAAAAAGTATAATGTGAGTGAGTCATCTTGGACATCTAGCCCATTTGAACCTTCAGATGATTGTCTCCCACCAACTGGTATCTGACTACAACCTCATGAGACCTGCAAGTGAGAACCACCTAGCTGAGCCCAGTCAACCTATAGAGCTGTGAAATAAAATGTTTTTCGTTTTAATCACTAAGTTTTGAGGTAGTTTGTTATGCAGTAGTAGACAACCAGAACAGCCACGTTAGAGCCTCTCTGCGTGGGTTGCCGGCACCGAAGTTGTGTCTTCAAGTGCCTTAGAATTTCAGATCTTCCTTTAAAGTGTCTTAGCTCCTTCTGTTTATCTTCAGTCCCACTGGCACTGTTCTTTTCTCTATTCATTATCTGCCATTGCCCAACAGATCTTCCAACCTTCAATCTCTCTTCTTTAATCTACCCTGTACTCATCTGAAAGAATGTATATTAAATTTTCTTAAAACAGTTTTCATCATGTTTTTTTTCAAATTCTATTTTTTTGCCAATACTTGGAAAACATTGTAATTTCATCTCCCAGTACAGCTTAGATCAAATCGTGAACTTTTGCCTATGCCCATAGGCTTTATACCTTAAAGAATCATGAAGTTATTGGCATATATTTACAGACACACACAAAATTTCAGAATTTCATGTGACAATTTAAAAAAAATTTGAAAAATTAATAACTTTATATGTAAAAGACCCAAGTTTATTTTGCATAGATATTTTGATTTGATGCCTTTGTGTAAATAATTGCAATTTATTGTACTGATATTTAGGGATATGGAGGTTCATCAAATCTTAATAGTCCTCAACTTGCAGAATTACTGGAAACCACGTGTGCTATATTGGTGCCAGATATGTCATTTATAGATCACTCTTTCATAGGGCAACAAACCACTTCATATGCCCAAATCATTTCTTTTCTGGAGAAGATACATTGTGTCAGCATGGTTACCATGTGTGGTAATTGATAATGTCTGTGCCACATGGCTTACTTCTAACCTTGTCCAACACAGCTATTCTACCACCTCTGATTACCATATGTTACAGCACTCTAGGTTAATGGAATCATTTCCATCTTCCCTTCTAGTCACAAATGTCATCGTGGCTCAATTCCATCAGCGCCACACTCAACGAAGAATAAATTGTTCAGTATTTGAGCATAGAAGACACCTTTGTGAAGTTTTCATATTTAGTTGCCTGCTTAATTTTCATTTAGAAAAGCAGTTGGATTTTTTGATGAATACTCCAGAGTGGGGAATGGGCATCTGCTGATTAAAATAGAACATGATCAATATCACTCTCAATTCTTGCATGTATTTATTCTAAATATATGAAGGGAATTAAAAATTAGATGATAATGATAAAGATAGGTATTTACCACCATAAAGCACTTTTTGGTTTTGTAAGGTGAAAACTAGTAGCAAAATATTGAAATGGATTTTTAAAAAGAGTCAATGCATTTTAGAAGTACTTATTATAGAAGGAATATACCACATGTTAGCTATTTGTAGTACCTCCATCAGAAATTACCATCAACCCATGCCCTCTTCCTCAGAAGCATGTCTTCTCCATGTCCTGTTCTTTAGAAGCATGTCTTAATAAGTTCAAAAATAATTTTGGTTCCTCTTAACAACTATGCTGGTTAAAAACAAAGGTTGTTACCATTAATAGTTAAAACATTAAAAAAAGAACGTGTTTTTGGGACATCTTTGCTTTTTAAAACGGATGAAAATAATGCATGTGGGCCTGGTATTATCTGATGCGAATTTTAATTTGACAGCTTTGGACTGTTGCAATATAACCATATTAGCCCCCAATAGAAAAGGAATAAAAATTAATATAGCAGTAGTATTTTTGGCAGCAAGTGGAGATGATTTCAAAGTTACATTATTGATCTAGTATGTAGAAGATGCAGCCAGGGTATATCAAGGAGAAAGGAGGAAGAAGTTCTTATCTGAAAACATTTTTATGTGCTCAGTTTTTTCAGTTATAAGGTACTCTGTTGCTCCCTACTAGTCAGTTTGACAACACAATTGAATTAATATCTTAAAGAGTACTTACATATTAGTTTTATTCCATTCAATTTTTAAAATGAGTGAAAAGTTACACATTATTATATTTGCAATTTAACATCATTAGGTCTAGTCTTAAACGTTTGTCTAGGCACTAAGATGGGCTATATCTATATATCTATATAGTTATATATATAGATATATAGATATCTATATGTACATACATACACATATAAATACTTCATTATTACACTTTTTCAAATATGCCAATTTTATGTAAACAACGTATATTTTATCATTTGAGATACAGTATCAACTTCAATAAATTTTTACAATCAGCAATAACAAAATTGAGGCTTTTTTGGAAATAGCTTTCTATTTTTCACCTATAAAGAGATAAAACAGGCATACTTTAGAATAGAATATTCTAGACTTGTATAGCCAAGCAGATACTAACTGGAGATAAATTGAGGAGTTAACATATTTTCTTAGTTACAAGCACCAATTATTCACCATATATCAAAATTAACTTTAAAAAATTAATAGGCTTTATTTTTAAAGCAATGTTAGATTTACCATAAAAAGAGTGGAAAGGATGAGAGTTCCATATATGCCCTCTCCCGCTCCCCACCAGTTTTCTCAATTACTGACATATTAGTGAGGTACATTAGTTGCAATTGATGAGCCAATATTGATACATTATTAACTAAAATAATTTACATTAGAGTTCACTCTTTGTGTTGTACAGCCTATGTATTTTGATATCTACCCTTATAGTATCATACAAAATAGTTTTTGCTGCCCTAAAAATCCCTTGTATTCCACCTATTCATTCTTTCTTCTCTCCCCTTGGATTCCTGGCAACCTATTTGTAACTTTTAATTCTAGGAAATAATTTACTGCTAAGTTCAAGTAAGTTCAGTATTCCAGTAGCACCTTTGAAGACCTAAACTTGCTTTAATGTCAGCTTGATCGATTTATAGTTCTTTCATATATATAATCCATTTTATAGTGCTTTAAAGTATTATTTGTTATTGTATCAATCGAGACCCAGTTAAGAAAACAGAGGGGATAGAATACAGGCAATTGGTTGCACAAGTGATAGAAGAGCTAAAAAAGCCAAAAGGGAAGGTAAATCAGTGTCTTAGTTCATTTGGGTTGTTATAAGAAAAATACCATAGACTGGTTGGCTTACAAATAACAGAAATTTATTTCTCACAGTTTTGGAGGCTTGGAGGTTGAAGATTTGGGCTCTGGCTAATTCAGTGTCTGGTTGACAGATGGCTATCTTTTTACTATGTCCTCACATAGCAGAAGTGGAAAAGGTCTCTTTTGGACCTTTTATTATTATTATTATTATTATTATTATTATTATTATTATTGGGGAATATTGGGGAACAGTGTGTTTCTCCAGGGCCCATCAGCTCCAAGTAGTTGTCCTTCGATCTAGTTGGGGAGGGCTCAGCTCAGCTCCAAGTTCAGTCGCCATTTTCAATCTTTAGTTGCAGGGGGTGCATGCAGCCCACCATCCCATGTGGGAATTGAACGCCCAACCTTGTTGAGAGTTCGCGCTCTAACCAACTGAGCCATCCAGCCACCCCTGGACCTTTTCTTTTTTTTTTAAAGGCACTAAATCCCATTCATGAGGGTTCCACCCTCATGACTTAATCACCTCCCAAGAGCCCCAGCTTCTAATACCATCACCTTGGGGGTTAGGATTTCGACATATGAATCTTTGGAGAACACAAATACTCAGTCTATAGCAGTCAAGAGTAGGAAGCTAGAAGCCATTACCATCTCTAGGCTGATGGACAAATGGAAGAAGGTGATGTTTCTAGAGCTCAGGGGCTGGTGTCATAGGCAAAAGCTGGAATCCCAGTGGATGTGATTGGGGGAGCAAAGCTACAAAGGAAATGCAGCAGGCATTAGGACTGGTAGGATAGGGAAGAAATATCCTGGCTTTTCTCCTTTCCTCTCAGTTTCCAGTTTCTTGCCAATGCCTCCCACTGGGCAAATCTCAGCTGAAAGTCAGCTGTCAAGGAACAGTAGTGAATACAGCCTGAAAGGGTCGGCTCTCCCCAAATATAGAGCAGAACAAGGGAGGAAAAGAAATGGATGTGAAAGCAAAAAGGACAAGGAGTAACACAATAATCATTTATTTCTAACTTTGAAAATCAACTTTATTGAGGTATAATTTACATATGATATACTTACTTAAAATGTACTTTGATAATTTTTGACAAGTGAATACACCTATATAACCACCCAGTCAAGATGTAGAATATTTTAATCACCCCACAAAGATCCCTCTTACTCCTTTGCCATGAATCCCCCAGCCCACCTCATGCCCACTCCCAAGCAACATTAATCTGCTTTCTGTCACTATAGGTTAGCTTTGCCTGTCCTAGAATTTCACATAAATGGGATCATAGAGTATACACTTTTTTGTGCCTGGATTTCCCCCCCTCAGTATGTTTCTGAGATTCATCCATGTTGTTGTGTTTATCAGTAGTTCATTTCTTTTTATTGTTGAGTAGTATTCCATTGTATGAATACACCACAATTTGTTTATCCATTTACGTATTGATGACATCTGGGTTATTTCCAAGTTTATGAATAAAACTACTGCAAACATTATGTACAAAGATTTTTGTGGTGTGTGTGTATGTGTTTGGTGGACATGTTTTCATTTCTTGTGGGTAAATATTTGGGAGAGGAATTGCTGGGTCATATGATAAGAAACTGCCAAACTCAGCAATTCTTTATAACCTTATAAATATCATTACCGTAAATGTCCGCGAAAAGACATTGTGCATTTCCTCCAAAGAGCTAAGGATTAGAGGGAGAACAATTTTTATGAGAAAAAAATTCTTTACAATCTCAAAAATATTTAAATACCCTCGATAACATATACTTTTCATAGCTTAATATTTTTTAATAACTAGTAAAAAAGGGGATTGGGGAAGTGTAAGAGGAGAGGAACTGAAAAAGTAAAGCAATGCAAAATAATGACTGAAAAGATTTCTTGACAATGGCAAAGTCATCCTACACAGCTGCTCTGAGATCCCAGCACTGCTGTCAGCAACCTTCTGGCAAAGCTACTCTGTCAAATGGATGCACTAGAATCCATACTGATCTTTTGTGAAGGAATATCTTCATTAATATAAGCAAACATGTCTCTCATTTATAGAAATATAGAGGTGTGGGCTTTTTCTTTTACTCTTAGTAGTAATGTTTCCCCAACACATAACAGTTCCCTTTGATATGTGGGTTGAGTCATAAATTAATGTCACAAATAAATGTCACCTAGATGAGGAAGGCAACTACATTAACAAAGTAGGAAGGTGTAGCTTGATATGAATTGTTACAGTTGACAGCTATGTACTCTTGAACTAAGTGTTATCTTTTCTAATTCTGAGATGTTAAATAGTTGTTAGAATGTTAACCTGGACATTTAGGTGTACAGTCTTAAAAGTTTTGTCAGTCTTTTCTAGATATTCTGAAATGGAAATGAACAGGTGGATTGAAAACAAAGATAAATGAGGAGTTTAAAGACTTTCTTGGCAGGAGGTGAAAGACTTTCTTGGCATCTCAGAGAAGTTGCTCTACACTGGTGATATTTTAAACAAAACACAAATACATTTAGCTTGTGTAGAAACAGACTTATTTACGGAGTCTTTCCATTTACCTTTGAGACAAAAATAAATAGTTATAGGGGACTCATGCATTACTCACTCTACATTTTCTATCATGTATTATTTAATCTCAAGCTGGGAGAGAGAATGGACCTCTATTTTACATGATGCCACAATGTACATTAGTGAGCTCAGCCCACTTAATCTTAAAATAACAGTATCAGGTCAGGGATTTAGAACACAGTATTATATGAAAACAGTTGGCAGGGAGACTTCTCCTGCCATTAATAACTGACTAGAAACAGCATTTCAGACCCTAAATCCAACTGAAACCCAGAAACAATAAATGGAGAGGATGGGTTGATAATTTGTGAGTTTTTCAAAGTAGAAAAAGAATCACTATGTTTTTGCTGAATTATATGTTGCCATGGACATGGAAGTATGCAGTAAGGATGCTATCATCTATACAGCTGTATAACAACACAGCTTCTGCCTCTCCCAACCCCCCAGTAGGGCTCGAAAATAATAGGCTTGTGTGTAGTTTGGTAAGAAAATCAGAATAATTTAAAGTCGTTTCAGTTTCAGTCTAAGAAAGAAAGAAAAGAAGCTGGGGGTTGGGGAAGAAGAGCTAACAAAATGTATACATATTATGTAATAAAGTATATGTATTATGCAGAGACTAAAGAGGGGTGTCTTGGTGTGCTGGAAAACTAATGGCTTTGTAGTGAAAAGACCTGGATTTTGTTCGTGTTGCATCACGTGTGTGACCTTGAGCAAAGTCACGATGTCTTTAACGCTCAGTTTCCTCATCTGTAAATTGGAATCATAATGGTAATGTCTTTAACCTTGAGTCACTATTGTAAGGATTAAAGGGGTGAAAAACAACTTGTAAACTAGAAAAGCCTAGAAAACTAAGGCTTTACAGACATTGCACTGTTGAATCTTGAGAGGCAAAGAAAAGGGAAAAAGGCTTTGGAGGCTGACAACCTGGGTTCTGATTCCGATGTCATGGCTAGTAGCTTTGACACCTCCAAGCGAGTAAAGTATTTAAAATCCTGTTTCCTCTTTGTGAGAAATGAGGAAACACCACTTTCTTCGCAGAATCAAATGAGAGAAAGTATGCAAAGAAACCTACCACTTGGTAGGTGTTTGATGCCCTCCCCTGTCCCAAACTATCATACTTATTAAAGGAGTGTCATCAACAACAAAAGGTGTTCACACTGTGGTATCTTTCAACTGATTAAAGGCTCTAAGGGCAAGGCAGGAACAGATAAGGAAGACAAGTAAATCCAATCAAAGTGGGAACCAACAGCTAGACTTGGAGATGTCTTAGTTCACTTTATCCACTTGAGGCTATGGTAGCTATACAATAAAGACATTCAGAGTTGGAGAGCGGGAAGTCTAGCGTCCGTTCGACTACGCGGACTCGACGGGAGGGACCCTGAAATTCTTAATTAGAGCTGGTTGTCATGGCGACAGTCTCTAGGCAGCGTGGGCTGAGCTCTCTGTAGGGCTAGGAGGTGGGCCTCCGCTGGACCCTGAGCGCGCGCCCGCCACCAACTTTCCCTCCAGACCCGAAAGGGGAGGCGCGCTCCGCCCCCGCCCCCGGGTCGCGCACGTCCGCACTCGGCGGCGCGCACGCCTGCGGGAGCCCTCTCCAGGCTACCTAGTGCTGATCGCTCGTGCCGGTGCGGCCGTTAACCGCCCTTGCGGGAGCCCGAGGCTCGAAAGCAGCCCCCTCCGCTTCCTGGGCTTCCCCCCCCCGCCCCAACTTCCCGGTCGGCCCCGGGGCATGAGCAGCGATGGCCGGCTGCATCCCTGAGGAGAAAACTTACCGGCGCTTCCTGGAGCTATTCTTGGGCGAGTTTCGGGGACCCTGCGGCGGCGGCGAGCCGGAGCCGGAACCCGAACCCGAACCCGAATCGGAGCCCGAGCCGGAGCCCGAACTGGTAGCCGCTGAGGCGGCCGAGGCTTCGGTCGAGGAGCCTGAGGAGGAGGCGGTCACGGTAGCCGCCACGGAGGAGGGGGAGCAAGAGCAAGACCCCGACCCCGAGGAGGAGGCGGTGGCGGCAGCGGAGGGCGAGCAGGAGGAAGAGGAGGAGGCGGCGGCAGCCCCGGGGCAGTCGGCCGTGTTGCCGCCGCCGCAGCCCCAGCTGCCGCCGCTACCCCCGCTCCTGCGGCCGCTGTCGGAGCGCATCACCCGCGAGGAGGTGGAGGGCGAGAGCCTGGACCTGTGCCTGCAGCAGCTCTACAAATAGTTAAGTGGCGGGGCTCGGTTGGGGGTGGGCCCGCTGTCCCTGCCGCGTCGGCCCTTCAAACTGCTCTCTATTCCGCTCTTCACCCCCCCACCCCCCCGCCCCACACACACACCCGCGCCTGGCGCCGCTGGAAGCGCCCCCGCTGCTCGGACTGGGGCGGTAGGCTGCGTGCGAGCTGCCCACGCCCGCTTAGGTCCCGGTGCTCCCGCTGGTCCCGGAGCCGCTCCTCCGACCCCTGAGCCCTCCTGCCGGGCCCGGCTCTTTCTTCCAGCTTCATCTCGGCCGCCCACTTCTTGCTCCACTTCACCACACACACCCTTTCTCCTTCGTGCCTCCGAAGGTCCTTTCTTCCAGTCTTGAGAGTTCCCTCTTCTTCCCAGCTCCCTGCCTCTAGGAGGTTTTTCTCCCGCCCGGGTCTGTCTTTTTCTCTGAGCGCCTTGTTTGGCGGCTGGAGACGAGACTCGGTTCTAGGCTGCGCTGCGAGATGCTTCCTGCGTAACCGCGACAACAATGATTGTAATACCCGCCTGGTAGCCGCATGCATGAGGAGAGACTGGAGTAGGTTTTTCTGCCAGGCGCTCAATGTGGAAAGTGAAGAGCTCTTTAGATGGCTTAATCCATGGGCGCCTAGCATCCTAGTTGAAAGATATTTGATAACTCCTAATTGAGGGAAACGGGGAGAACTTGGGAGGGAAGAGTAAGCAAAATTTTACACGCGAGCCCTCAGGTGAAGGACACCTGAAAAAGCCCTAAGTCGTTAAAGTGGAAAAGTCAGGCTGGTTTGATAAAATTGCAATTAGATGCAGTATTTTCAGTCCATTAAGTAGATGGAGTAGGGGAGAGAAAGCAGATGGCTTAGCTACACAGATGAAAAGTCGAAAATAGAAAGGTCAAGGCTTTGCCTTTCATCCCAGTTCTGGTTTTTATGGGCTTGAAATAGAAACGGTTTACAATTGCGTCTCTTGCTAAACGGAATTGTTCTGAAATAATGACAGAGGAGAATACTAACAAGTTTCTGGAAACATTGGTAAACCTGGGAATGAATCTTTTGCCATTCTGCTGATAGTTGTAATGAAAGGTGTTACTCCGGACCTACAAAAGTTTACTACTGCACAATTCACTGCAATTAAATTCAGACTCACTTCTCGGATTTTCTCAGAAGCCTAAATTAAGAGAAGGGCCTGGAAAGGAAATGTTTTGTCTTTATCCAACGTGACCGGGGATCAAATCATTTTCCTGTGAAAGCAGAAGCTTATCAATAGGCAAAAAGCATTTAACATCTGCTGTAGAAGCAGGCTGTAGTGATGTTCCACACTTTATAGGCTATTTAAAATTTAATTTGGAAATACTGTCGATTACCAAAGTAATAATGCTTTTTGGGAAATTTTTTTTAAAAATTGGCATGTAATAGCACCACCCAGAGACAACAGTGTTAACATTTTAGAGTCTTCCTAGTGTTTGTAAATTATCATAGAAATGGGCGTATGCAATGTCATTTTTAAAGACGTTTAAAACTTCCTACTAAAAAGAAAATGGAAATGTTTACCAAAGTGGGAGAATTTATCTCAGCATCAGACTAATTCTATTTTGACAGTTCTTACCTTTACAAACACAGTTGCAGAATTAAACATACGTTTAAACAGAGAAGGTCCATTAAAAAGAGACTCATTAGTTTAGAACAGCCACAAACATTTGCCAGTAAAAGTTTTTTTTAAAAAATGAAACCTATATAAAGATGATGGCAGGTAGACATATGTTTTCCATATGGAAGGAAAGCAAGATTAATTTTGATATGCATAAAACTTGAAAAGGTAAAATGGCTATCTAATTGAGAATAGAAGTTTGGATTTGAAGTAAAACTAGCAAAATTAAAGGTGGAAAATATTTTGCTTTAAATCAGAGATTTCATCATTTATACTGTGTTTTATGCAGGGGCTATTAACCTATTTTTATTCAGATATAAAATGGCTGGCTTGTTCATGTAAAGTAACTTCAAAATTCTTAAACAGATACCCCCACCAAAAAAAAAAAACCCTAAGTGTTAAAAAAAAATACTTTTAATGCTTTTAGTTTTCATTTTGTTATTTATAAAAGGAAATCATATCACTTAGTTACAAGAATCAATATTGGAAGGCACTGTTGGGATAGATCATTTTCTGACCAAGCACTTTATTTTACAGACAAGAAAACTATGGATTCAGATTCAGAAATGACAGATTATGTATAAAAGATTCCAACATTTCTCAATATAAGTTATAATACTCATTTAAAACTACATCTTTTTTCTTATTAAAAAGTAATAAATGTTCACTATAAGAAGTGGAGAAAATTCACATTAGCAAAGAAAAGAAAATAAATACCAACCATCCAGTATTAACTGTACTTTTTAGGTTTTTTTCCTACTTCTCAGGCTGCCACTTATTCTCTGAGTCTTTGTTTTGTAACTAGCTATCTTGAGACCAACTTCTTAAAAAAGATTTATTCATGTTCATACATATAGATGTAGTTTTTTTTTCATTTTGGCTACTACATAGCATTCCATTGTGTGATTGTACTATGATTTATCTAATCTATTGATAGACATTTGGGTTGTTTAATTTTTGCGTATTATATACTGTATTATTTAATACTAGCTGCTCTAATGCATAAATCCTGAAATCTCAAAAGATTAACATAATGTTAGTTTATTTCTTGCTCACACAGTACTTTAATGAAGAAAAAAGGTTTGTTTTCTTATAGAGTGATTAAGGGACCCAGGCTAATAATAAAGGGTGTGCATCTTTAACCTGTGGTTTCCAAGGTTGCTCTAGGCATCCAGCAAACATAAGAAGAGTAGAGAATGGTGTTGGAGGTTTTTAGGGGCCAGTCCTTAGAAGTGACATATATAATTCTGTTCACTTTCCATTGACTAGAATTCAAGTCATAAGGCACCCACCTAGGGCCCACATTTCTCAGCAAACAGGACTGGGAAATGTAGTCTCTGGCTTGGCAGTTAATTTAAAAAACAACTCTACACTTTGAAAAAAGAACACCAAACTTTGGTTGATAGCTGGCAGCCTCTGCCCTACAAATAATTCTATAGTTTGGACATGATTCCGCGTGCCTGTGTTCATAGATTTCTTGGGTATATACCTAGAAGTGGAATTGTCAGATTGAAGTTGTGAACTATGTACACATTTACTTTGTTAGATATTGCCAAATTACTTTGTCCACCAGTACTGTATGAGAGATCTGGTTTCTCCATGTCCTCACTAATACTTCAACTGCCATACCACTCACCTTGTATTTTTGTACAGCTGTATAAAATACAGTGGCATTAATGCCACTGAACTACTGTGTTTCCCCAAAAATAAGACCTAACCGGAAAATAAGCCCTAGCATGATTTTTCAGGATGACATCCCCTGAACATAAGCCCTTATGCGTCTTTTGGAGCAAAAATTAATATAAGACCTGGTATTATTTTCAGGGAAACATGGTATGTTGGAAATATGAGAATATGTGAGCTGACTATGATTTTGATGTTGGGCATTTTGGAAGAGGTCGCTTGTCCAGAAGTTTAGACCAGCACTGTTCAATAGGAATATAATTGAGCCACATACATAATTTAAAATTTTCTATTAACCAAATTTTAAAAATTGAAGAGATAGATGAGTTTAGTTTTTTTTTTATTTATTTATTGGGGTGACAATTGTTAGTAAAATTACATAGATTTCAGGTGTACAATTCTGTATTACATCATCTATAAATTACATTGTTTGTTCACCACCCGGAGTCAGTTCTCCTTCCATCACCATATATTTGAGAGTTTAGTTTTAATAATTTATTTTCTTTAACCCAATATATCCAAATATATTATCATTTAAAAATGTAATCAATGTTAAAATATCATTGAGATATTTCACATTTTTTTATACCAAGTTTTCAAAATCCTGTGTATATTTTACACTTACAGCACATATCTATTTAGTAGCTATGTGGGGTTAGGGACCACCATATCGAATGGCACAGATTTAGACTTAATAACAAAAGCTTTTATTCTGTAACACATATATTTAATTTCAAAGTTAATATTTAAATGGGTTCTCACTCCAATCACCAAATACATCTTAATTTAGCCTTTGGAGGAATAGCAAGCTGAATTTATTTTCCCCAGATTTCTTTCTGTGACTAGAGAATAATCTGATTTAGATTATTGAATGTTAATTTCTCCTCACATAGTTTATGGGGTAGTAGTTTTTTCTATTGCTGTGTAACATGTCACCATAAACTTAGTTAACTTAAAATAACACTCATTTATTGTCTTACAGTTTTGTAGGTCAAAAGTCCAGGGATGTTCAGCTGGGTTCTCTGCTTAAGGTCTCAAGTCAAGGCCAAAGTCAAGGTATCGGTCAGGCTGGGCTCTTCTCTGTAGGCTCGGGAAGATTCTACTTCCCAGCCCATTCAGGTTTTTAACAGAATCTAGAACCTTGTTGTAGGTTTGAGGTCCTCATTTCCTTGCTGGCTGTCAGGCAGGGGTTGGTTATCACTCCTGTAAGCCACCCACATTCCTTCTCACAGGGACCTCTCCATCTTCAAACCAGCAATGACACATCAGTCTTTATTCTTTAAATCTCTCTGGCTTCTTTTACTGCTAACCAGAGAAAGCTCTCTGCTTTTAAGAGTTCATGTGATTAAGTCAGGTCTGCCAAGATAATCTCCCTATTTTATGATCAACTTGCCATATAACATAACACAACATAGGAATATCTCATTGGTATTCACAGATTTTGGTGATTAAAGTGTGACATCTTTGGGGGACCATTTTAGTAATTCTTCATATCACAGTAGAGAAATAAGATGGAGGAACATTTTAATTATTTTGTTTAGAGGTCTTTTAATTTTACATCTACATGAAAGAAAAATACTCTCCCAATCCTTTTTGTCTTCACTCCTACCAACCTGGTCCAAGGTTCTGTCAGCTCTTAGTTGGCTTGTAGCAGTGCTCTTAACTGCTGTTTCTGGTTCCACATTTCCCTCCCTTCCATCAGTTTTTCATGTAATAATCATTTGGTCTCTCTTTGATCAGCTTCTGCTCTTGCTTAGGTTTCTATGCTTCAATCACAGTGGTCTTGATTTAGTTCCCAGAACCTGCCATGCTCTGCCCTGTCTCAGGTTCTCTGTACTTTTGTTTTCTTTGCCCAAGCAACTTTTCCCCTTCTTTCCACTGTCCAACTCAACCAGTAGGTATTACCTTAAATATCTCGTCCTCATAGAGGTGTTTCCTTACCTATGGTCTAAATTAAGTCTTGGTTTTCATAGCATCCTTTATATCCACTTATCACAATTCATATACATTCATGTGTTTTTTAAGTTCTTCCTTAGACTGAAGGCAACAGGTAAAGAATGTTTTGTTCATCTTTGTGTATGCAGCACCTAGTACAGGTCCTGGCACATAGTGGGCACTCATTAACTATTTGTTGAACAAATGAATGAATCTTCAACTTTTTATCTGCTCAGTCTACCAGGTTGTTTTCATTCCAGATTTTTGTAGGCCTATTCTTAGTCCCTTCTTTCTCTTAGTTATTACTTTTTTCCACTGCTCTCCTCTGAATGGTAGAGAAGCTTGCTTCCTATTTGATGTTGTTATTGGTGTTTGTGTGTGTGTGTGTGTGTGTTTAACATTTTCAGTTATATAGCTGCGGAAATATGTTTGCAGTTCTCATTACTGATTAATACTCCACAACTTTGTAACATTTTCATGGATTTAGGAATATTCTCATGTAAATTCTTTGAGAATATTGTGAACAATGACAAGTTTGAAGAATGATGACACTGTATAGAGAGAAATGAGCTAGTTAAAAGGTTGAGAATAATCTTAATTCCTTGTGTGTATTTTCCCTTACGACTTTACCTTCTGGTGTGTAGTTCTGAGGAAGACCAGTCCATTACTTCCTAGCTTAAGCTTAAATTATCAAAGAAAAAGAATCAAAAGACTAATCTGCTAGTTAGAAGTATCAAAAATACTTTTTTTCCTGGTGATGTGATCCTATAATGATTTATAAGATTTCCTACAGAAACATTGCTGTTCTTATCTTTTATGGATTTGAAGAATTTGACCTACTTCTACCACAAGGCAAAACTTCTGATCTTCAATCCATATACGGGGGGGTGAAAAAAAAATGTATACAAATGGACACTTTGGTCAGTGTTGCTCAAGTAGTTCGCCGTAATCAGAAGTGTCTGGATGCTGATGGTAACCACTTTGAGCACCTCTTGTAATTGCAGAAGTCAAACGTGACTTGTAGTCATCTTTTGTTATCAGTATATATTGAGTATTATAATTTTAATACAGTTTTCCTTTCCTAAAATGTGTATACATTTTCTGGGCACCCCCTGTATAGTAATTTCTTACGTTTTTCTGCTTTGCGAATCTAAATACAAAGACTAAAACAAAAATTGCTTTTTAATAAGGCTGGTTTTTGAGAAGTGCTACAGCTATTTTACTACAATACTCACCTTTGCATTAAAAAAAAAAACAAGCACCACCAACAACAAAAGTAATGAATGCCCTTAAGGTGATATATGTAGTATTTATTAAATTGTGTTTGAGGTTTGTGATATATAAAATTATTTCTTAGGTTAAAACTGTAGAGGGCGAAAATCATGTTGTGAACATATTTTTTTTATTGAACCTAACAAGTTATTACATAAATGTGAGCAGTGACAGTCATTAAATCAGGCTATTACTGATTTTGCAATAGGAATGACCTCTGAAGTTTTAGGATTTGATTTTTGGAAACCCTGAATATTTATTAGTTCATATAGTCTTGGTTTATGGCAGCTTATAAATGCAGTCTCATCTATTACGTGAAAGACATATGTCTTATTAGTCACAATCTACTTATACACAATCAGAGGAACAAAATATTTTCAATTTTTCAAGGTCATATGGAAAGTTAACTGCGTCTAGAAGTAACTTCAGCCTTTAAAACAGATAAATACAAATTTGCATTCAGATGCTCTTTGCCAGCATATTCTCTACTCTTGGATTGAGAAATATAAATATCTTGCTATAAGACTTAGTTAACAATTTAAACCTCTATGGGTCACCATTGTCTGCACCTGAAATAATAATTCCAGAGCTAGTAGTAGTAGTAGTTTCTGTTGTTGCTACTGCATTTATTGAGAGCTTGTTCAGGCACTATATTATATTTGTTACTTTATTTAATCCTTGCAAAAAGTATTTGAGGTTAATTAAGTTCTATTATTAGCCCATTTTGCAGATGCAAAAGCCAAAGCACAGAAATTTTAAAGAACTTTCTCAAGTTTCCATTATCAGTTGAATGATTTCAGGCAGAATGATTTTTGAGAGGTTATAGTTATAAAGTTCATTTTACGATTTTCATGCTACATTACAAACATATTTCTATAAGGAAAAAATCTCAGTGAAAATGCAATTCAATTGTTTGAATTTTGACTACTGCTGTTGCTTAGCTCAGGTTCTTATCACTGCTTGCTGTGATTAGTTTAGTAACCTCACAGAAAATTTGCCATTAGTCTCTTTTTCCTCTAGCCTCACTGTATTTTCCAATATAATTGAATTCACAGCAATTCTCTAAAGATGTGTTGTTATTTCTTGTCTCTTTGCCTTTGTAGATGCTATTTCTTTTTCGTGGAATATCCACTTTCCTAACCATGACCTCCCTTTTGAGGGAGAGGGGGTGGTTGGATTTTTATTTCATCTTCCATCCAAAAAGTCCTCTTGCTTTGGTATTATCTGTAAATAAAGAGCAGTGTAAGGTTTTTGCACCAAATATGTTTGTAAATCTTGTTTCTAATGAAAGAAAAGATCAACAATTAGTGCTACTTATTAAAAACACAAATTGAAATCTAGAAATTCTTTAAAAAGTAGCCTAAAAATGGTTTACAACTTGTTGTGTAGTTCATAACAATGCCAAACAAACAAACATATCACTATTTTGCCTTGAGATATTTTTTTCCATTTTGTACTTGACTAATCCTGCAATCTATTTAGATTTTTGAATTCAATAATAATTATTGAAGTAGCCAAAGGCATCTATTTTCTATACAGTTTTAACACTACTCAACATAGTGTCCCTTTTGGAAAGAAATCCTTTTTAATTTTTTTTTTAATTAAGTAAACAGAAAAGAGAAATATTTTTGCTCAATTAGTTTGCAGTTTATATTAATGTCATATATTCAGTATGGGATTTTTTAGAAGCCAGTAAAATACATTCTGGTCATTAGTAAGCAGTGGATTATATATTAACATAAAGCAATGATCACTTGTATTCTGGAAGTCTAATGGATTACAGTTCCCACCATTGGGTTCATGCTGTAACAGTTTTGTAATCATTATCATTGTAAAATCATTATTCCTTTGCATAATGCATTAAAAAAAATGGCTCAAAGTAAAGCTTGTCCTTTAGAGTCAGAATTCCATTTTATATGTTAAAATATCCAGTTTATGTTCAACATATAATACTAAAGTAAAACTATCCTTGATTATCAAGGAAAGGAAGAGGAAATAGGACAAGTGATATCATCTAGTGTAAAGCTGTAAAAATAAACTGTAGATGAAAATATACTGAAGATCAAATATAAAAGCATTCTCTTGGAATGAGGCCTTACAAATACTCAAACCAACTAATTAAACATCACAATGGAAAAGTCCATTAAATATTACATTAAGTAATTAGTATATTTTTATATTCTTACATAGGTCAAAATTACCAAATCATGAAACTAAATTTCTTCTCATTTCTCTAAGGACTATAAATGGAGAGTTTAATTAAGAATTACCTTGGTTTTAAAAAAAGCTGTTTATTTTACTATAACTTAGTTCTAAGTAGTTGTCTAAATAAAGATAGTCTTATGTATGGTTTGGTAATTTTGTGGTTAATATATACCATGAAAAAATTACAGGTATTCAGTTCCTGAGGCATATATGATCAGCTATGTTCAAGCTTGATATTAAATCATTTTGTATTTTGTAATACATATAGTTAACAGTAAATCCTAAAAACCAATTTGATTAAAGACAGTATCCTACTTTTAAACTGACATTAATGGAGTTTATTCTCTTAGTCACTTGTTTTTCACCTCATTGCAGAAACTATTTCAAATGGCAAATTAATTTTACTATAATAGGAGTAATATTTATTTAGTCATCAAAAAATCATTAAGTACCTACTATATGCCATGCACTGTGCTAGATGCTGCTTATACAGAAGTAAAATACTTGTTTCCTTCCTCAAGAAATGTGGAGTTGAGAGGAAAAGTAGGAGAAATTAACCAGCAAGTACAGTACAATGTGAATATAATAAAAGTTATTAACTCTGTTATGGATGAGGTGATATACTAAGCACATATCATATGTTATCTTCTGTTCTTTTGTTGTTATTTTCTGTTTTTATCAAGAAATTAATGTTTAGCAACATAAGGTAAATCATCCAAAGTCACACAGTACGTGGTAGTAGAACCAGTATTTGAACTCAGATGTATCTGACTTTAAAGCTTGTAATCTTGATGCCTCTCTATGTACTGATAAGAGTTAAGACACAGTGGTGCAGAGGATTTCATGGGAAACTGGGGTGGGTGTGCCAGTGTAGTCTGTTAGATTCTGGAAGGGGATATTAAGTTGAATTTAGAAGACTAAATAGAAATTAGCCAAGAGGAGGAGGGAGCTGAAAAGCATTCCAGCAGAGAGACTGTCATGTGCAAAAGCATGGAAATGAGAGAGCATAGCGAATTTGGGACTTGTCTGTTGTTTCTCTGAATAAAGAAGGGTAAACCTGCAAGAAAGGCTGGAGGGATAACCCTGAAAATCATTCATTCATTCATTCATTCAGTCAGTCAATATCGGGCCCGGTGGACTTTGTGTTCACTGCATCTTTGGGAAGATGAGGGAATTTTAAAAACTACAAGTCATTGAAATGCCACTAATGTTAAACAAAATGCCACATAACCAGGAAACAGAAGAGCCTTATGCTGTTTCTTTTGCCCTCTAATTTGTCTTAATTGGCTTTTAGAACAATGGTATCTAAATTGTAAACTCTTTTTCTCTTTTTTTTCCTGATCATTTCTCTCATCAGTGCTATCTCATGCCAACCAATGTGGAGATTTTAGAACAGACGACTGCCTGAAGTGTTCTCATTTCAACTATGCTTAAATCCTATTTACTTCCTGAAGATTTATGAAAGGATAAGTATGTCTCTCTATCAGTATCCACAGCGTGACCTTATCTTTCATAGGATAAATGTACTAAAAGTACTAAAACAGATTCTTTCAAGGACATGTCCGGAGAGATAGAAGCACATCACGCTGCTGGTTGGATATACAGGACAACACAAGACCATGACCCAGATTAAAAATCAACATATAAAATTTAGGAATGATTTTTCGAGTTTGAAGGAGTGATGTTTATCACTAGACATATTTATCATTCAGTGAGAGAATTATTAGTTTATTTTCTCTATCTTTACAATCTAAAGAGACAGCTTTCAACACTCATTTCAAATGCTATCTCCTACTAGAAGAATTTCTATGAGGTCAACGGGAAGTAATTATTCCCTTCCTTGAACTCCCCAGTATTTCATCTGTATCTTTTTAAAAGGCATTCAATAATCCTTCCTTTTTATTACATCATTTGTATGCAGGCCTTATCTCTATTAATTTTACGTACCTTCCTTGAAGCAAAATTCACATTTGATCCACAGCACTAAGCTTTGTACATAGAAGGCACTGAACTAATATTTAACGAATTAAACCACAGCATCCATATCATAAACTGAATGATTAGAACAGTGTTAAAGTGTTGGATATGAATTACCTACTTCAGAATCATCTGGAATATATCGTTAAAAATGCAAGTTCCTGTGCTCCTGTCCACACCTACTGAATGAGAATTTCTGTGGGTTCCAGGAATCTTGTTTTGAATAAAAATTCAGGTAATTATGATGAACATTAAAGTTTGAGAATCCACTGCTTTAGGGACAGTGTAAGAATCCAAATTAAAATAGAATTTACATGAATTTGCTGATGTGCTTAATGTTAAAAATAACATTATGTACATACCAGAGTGCAAAATATAAGAAAAAATGAATAGGAGGATATTTTCAATGCAATTTTTCTATGTCAGTGAAGATCAATGTTCAGTGTTTTAGAACTTTCAGTGTTCAAAAGCATATTTAGATGTATTAAATACTTTTGAATATTGAACGTTTTTTATGAATGCATTTGAAGTAAAGTGTCCTGGATTTATAAGTAAAGATTAAGAAAAGATGCAGTGAACATTCTTATCTGCACATTTTTATATTACTGTATGCATAGATGTCTTTTAGGGCATCATTTTCTATAATATAGCTTGTGGCTAATAGTTTTAGTATAAAAAATAGTGTGTTTTAGATAGCATTTAGCAATACATGTTTCTCATCCTTAACAACACATTGTATTTTAGATTTCCTTGTGTGTAAATGTTTTATCTGATTTTTTAAAATATGGAATTGCTGATTGAATGCCAACTATCTTGGCTTATGCATTATTGAAGTTGATAGAAACTACAATAAGCTGTAGGAAGCAAGTCCAATATAGATCTCCATCCGTGTAATTCTTTTATTTTAATGTGCTATACAATAGTTTTATAAGCTTAAGCTGTTCTTATAACAATAATAGTAAGATAAGAAATGCTTAAATAATGCTTGTAATGTAGAGCACTGGTCCTGGTACTTTGCATGTATTAATTTATTTAATTCTCACAACAACCAAATGAAGTAGGCACTGTTATCAACTACACATTACAGGTAAGGAAACTGAGATACTAAGTAAGAAATACGTCTAAGTTCACACAACTGGTAAGTGGCTACGATAGGAACCCATACAGTGTAGCTTCAGAGTCAGCACTCTGAATAATGTTAGTTTTTTAAACTAGCAGTTAATTTGACTCTGTCTTAGTAATTATCAGGAGCATTTTCCAGCAATAAGATGGCAAATGATTCCAAGTAAGAATTTCAAATAAATTCATTCTATATCTAAACATTATCTTTTTTGAATTGTCTTAATGCTATTTCTACTTTTACTGATTATATGTAGTAATATCCAGGGTTTTTTTTTTTTTACTTAAAATTAGTTGCATATCAAAAGATTGTCTTAGCATGTCATTTTTGGTGTTTATGATTGCAAAAGATGATGATTTGTAGTAAAAAGAAAAAAGTGTCTGTGGAGGAATATTCCCATCTTCAGCACTGATTGACCCAAGTGAAAGTTCAGACTGATGACTTTAAATATTATATATAAAATATGTTTAGTAATATACTTTCTGATAAAGGTTACTGAAGTTTTTCTCTATAAAAAGAGTGCATTTTTGATTGACGTTTCTGTGTTACACATAAATAAAATATTTCTCCATAATCTGTGTCATTTCCTCATTTATAATTCTACAACTTGGTCGTTTTAGGTATCATTAATTATGTTGTTTCAATAAATACTGAAGAATACCACCTTTCAAAAGCATCTAACTTATGAACTCTATATATTAGGCTGTGTTTTAATATGTTAACTGTGCTTAAAAATCTGTACTTACAAAACACTGATTTGTTTAAAAGGTTTAATTGAATACCACTGGTTTGTTATAATCAGGACAACTCAGAAGAGGAGACCTAAATTAGAGAGAAACTCAGAATGGAAAATAAAGAAAAGAGATATTTTACCCTTAGAATAAAACGTTCCAAAAAGTGGAGGTAGACTATAGGATTCTTGAATCATGGATGTGCCCAATTATGTGGCTCTTAATAGCATCACTAGTATACTTTTATCTTTTTAATTCAAATTTATAATCTAGTCACTTGAAAAACAATATGAACATCGAATTATCTGTGGAACTCTTAAAGGAAGGGTTACTGTAATTTTACATGGGAAAAGATATTTCTTGTATTTTTATTTTTGATCTATATTTTGTATCTTGTTAATAGTGGAAAAGAATGAACATCATTTTCCCCCTTTTTTCTACCTCCCCCCGCACTCTGGTTTAAGCTGTTATTTCTCAGTCTAGTTGTGTAGGACCCAGCTCCCTGGCCCATGCTGGTGTTGTGAGCCTTGCGCTCCCCAGGCTGAGGCAGTCGGTCGCTGGTCATCAGTTGGCCACTCACAGCAGCTCACGGCAGCTCTCGCCAGCTGCCGGCTGCTCACACTGGCCACCGGCCACTCACGCTGGCCACCGGCCTTTCCTGGCAGTACATGGTAGCCCACAGCAGCGCACAGCAGCCCGAGGCAGCTCACGCCAACCTCTGCCTGCCAGCTCCAGGGAGAGCTGTTATTCAAAACCTTAGCTGTAGAGGGCGCAGCTCACTGGCCCATGTGGGAATGGAACTGGCAACTTCAGTTCCATTGGAGACGGCGCTCCAACCCCCTGAGCCACCGGGCCAGCCCCAAACATCATTTTTTTAATGAACAAAACATTTATTTTCTAAATTTGACACAGGTGTGAAACTTACTCCAAATATTTAAGTTTTTAAAACTACAAGTTGAAGATTTGATTGTGCTATAAAGTACCATTTTACCTGATGGCTAGGAGTCAAGTATAGTCAAGAGAGGTATCTAACAAGTACCTTTAGAAAAATACATAAGGCATTTAATAACTTGAAGAGAATGACAATGTCCTATTTCTCAAATAAATAGATATTTAATTTACAAGGAAATTATTCTATATTAACTTATTCTATACAGAGTTTCCTACTAGAATATAAGCTCCACATAATTAGCATTTTAATTTCTGATTCAATAGAAGACACATGCTCATTTTTGAAACTACATGAAAGAACAGAAAAACTACTGTATTTTGCTACTTCAAATAGCTCTTTAGGAATATTTTTCTCTAGTCCTTTTTTATGCAAATATATTTATAACTAAATTGAGATCATACTTATGTAGACCTTACAGACCTTACAAGGTCTGACAAGTTCATGAGCTTGTTGCACCGATATTGCTAACCTTCTTTGATATCAGAGGGATTATTCATTATGAATTTGTACCAACTGGACAAACAATTAACCAAAATTTACTATTTGGAAGTGCTGAAAAGGCTACTTGAAAAAGTTAGATAACCTGAACTTTTCGCCAACAATTCAAGGCTCTTGCATCACGACAATGCATCAGCCCACACTGCACTGTCTGTGAGGGAGTTTTTAGCCAGTAGACAAATAACTGTATTGGAACACCCTCTCTATTCACCTGATCTGGCCCCCAATGATTTCTTTCTTTACCAAAGATAAAGGAAATATTGAAAGGAAGACATTTTGATGACATTCAAGACATCAAGTGTAATACAACAGCTCTGATGGCCATTCCAGAAAGAGTTCCAAAATTGCTTTGAAGGGTGGACTAGGTGCTGGCATTGGTGCATAGCTTCCCAAGGGGTGTATTTCAAAGGTGACCATAGTGATATTCAGCAATGAGGTATGCAGCACTTTTTCTAGGATGAGTTCGCGAACTTAATTGTCAGATTTATGTAGATTTTTTTATACACATTTGCATATACTTGTATTATTGTATAATGAATTTCTGTAATTGAGATTGTTGGAATATGTGGTATGGAAATTTAAAAAATTTAATTCTTCAAATTTTCAGAAAGTTAACATCAGTTTGCACTACCTCCAGTAGTATCTGAGAGAAAAGATGTCCCCATGGTGTTAACACTGGATATTTTCAATCTTGATTTTTGCCAGTCTGATGAGCTAAATATATCTCTTTAATTTGAATGTATTAGTTTAGCATCTTTCCATATGCTTATTGGGGTTTGTGTTTCTTCTACAAATGCTTGTTTATATCCTTTGTGGGTTTTTGTATTTATCTTTATTATTAATTTGTAGGAAGTGTATATGTATTATGGACAGTAGCCTCTTTTTTTTTAAATTTTTTTAAGTCTTTATTTCTTTGCTTTCTCTCCCTGGTGCTTTTGTTTGTCTTTTAAATCTCTCTCTCTTTTTTTTTTTTAGTTTCGGGTGTACAAAACAATGTAATAGTTAGGCATTTATTTTTTATACCCCTCACAAAGTGATAACCCTTCCCCCCCAATCTACTACCCCTCTGACATCGTATACAGCTGTTACATTTCCACTGTCTCTATTCCTAACTAATGCTGTACTCCACTTCTTGTGACCATATATGTATATATATATGGTCATACATACATATATATATATATGAAATTATAGTTGACATTCATTATTATTCAGCTTCAGCTTCAGGTGTACAGTGCAGTGATCAGGCATCTACACTATCCCTGAAATGGTCTCCCTAATAAGACAAGTGTCCATCGGATACCCTACAAAAACTTTACAACATTATTGATTATATTCCCCAAACTGACTTTCGTATCTCTGTGGCAATCTTGTGGTTACCAATTTGTGCTTTTCAATCCCCTCACCTTCTCCCTCATCCCTACCTCCCATCCCATCTAGCAACCCTCAGTTTTTCCTCTATATCTCTGAGACTATTTCTGATTAGTTTGTTCGTTGTTTTTTTCTTTAGATTCCACATATAAATGAGATCACATGGTTTTTGTCTTTCTCTTTCTGACTTATTTCACTTAGCATAATATTCTGTAGGTCCATCCATATTATTGCAAATGGTTAAGATTTCATTCTTTATGGCTGCGTAATACTCCATTGAATAAATGTACCACAGTTTCTCTTTTTTTAATTTCAGGTATACAAAACAATGTATAGACATTTATCATTTATATCCCTCACACAGTGATAACCCTCCTCCCCCAATCTACTACCCCTCTGACATCACAATAGATCCTTCTGACCCTCCACTGTGGACTCAATACCACAGTTTCTTAATCCAGTCATCTACCAATGGGCATTTTGGTTGTTTCCATGTCTTGGCTATTGTGTATAGTGCTGCAGTAAAAATTGGGTGCATAAATTGTTTTCAAATTAGAGTTTTGGATTTCTCTGGATAGATACCTAGGAGAGGAATTGCTGGGTCATAAGATAGTTCCACTTTCAGTTTTTTGAGATACCTCCATACTGATTTCCATAGTGGCTGCACCAATCTGCAATCCCACCAACAGTGCACAAGGGTTCCCTTTTGTCCACATCCTCGCCAGCACTTGTTTGTTGATTTATTGATGATAGCCATTTTGACTGGGGTGAGGTGCTATCTCATTCTGGTTTTTATTTGCATTTCTCTAATGATTAGTGGGGTTGAGCATTTTTTCATATATCTGTTTGCCATCTGTATGTCCTCTTTAGAAGAATGTCTCTTCGTGTCTTCTGCCCATTTTTTAATTGGGTGTTTGTTTTTTTGGAGTTGAGTTGAGTGAGTTTTAAAATAAATTTTGGATATTAACTCCTTATCAGATATATCATTGACATATATCTTCTCTCATTCAGTAGGATCCCTTTTTGTTTTATTGATGGTTTCCCCTGCTGTGAAAAAACTTTTTAGTTTGACATAATCCCATATGTTTTTCTCTTACTTCCCTTGCCCGAGGGGATATATCAGTAAAAATATTGCTCTGGGTAATGTCTGTAAACTTTCTTCCTATATTTTCTTCTAGGAGTTTTATGGTTTTAGAATTTACATTTAAGTCTTTAATCCGTTTTGAATTTATTCTTGTATATGGTGTAAGGAGGTGGTCCAGCTTTGTTTTTGTGTGTGTGTCTGTCCAGGTTTCCCAGCACCATTTATTGAATAGACTGTCTTTACTCCATTGTAAATTCTTTTTTTTTCTTTTTTCTTTTTCCCATTGTAAATTCTTGCTTCCATTGTCATAGATTAAATGACCATATAGGCATGGATTTATTTCTGGGTTCTCTATTCTGTTCCATTGATTTATGTGTCTGTTTTTATGCCAGTACCATGCTGTTTTGATTACTGTAGGCTTATAGTATAATTTGGTGTCAGGTATCATGATACCTCCCACTATGTTCTTATTTCTCAAGATTGCCGAGGCTATCTCGAGATTGCCGAGGGGTCTTTTATGGTTCCATATAAATTTTAGGATTATATGTTCTATTTCTGTGAAAAATGTCCTTGGTAGTTTGAGAGGAATTGCGTTGAGTCTGTATATTGCCTTAGGCATTTTAACGATATTAATTCTTCCTATCCAGGAGCATAGTATGTGTTTCCATCTATTTGTGTCTTCTTTAATTTTTCTCTTCAGTGTCTTCTAATTTTCTGAGTACAGATCTTTTACTTCTTTGGTTAAATTTGGACAGTAGCCTCTTGAGTGCAGTGTGTTGCATATGGCTTATCCCAGTCTGTAAATTATTTTTTGAAACTTTATTATGGAATCTTTTCCTACGTAGAGGTTTAATTTTTTGTACTTCATCAAATCACTATTTTTTTCTTCTTTTTCGCTGCTGGGATTTGTGTCATGTTTTAAAGGGTATAATTAATCTTCCCCACCTCCTATTGTTTTGTGTTTTCCTCTGAGTATTTATAGCTTTTTATGTTTATTTATTGAGAATTAATTTTTGTGTAGGATACTATTATATTTAGCTACTTACAATTGATATGTCTAATCATTGCTTCTAATAACTAAACAACTCTTACAATTAGGAAGATTAGTGAGTTTTGAAGGGAGTTCTAATTTTGTTAAAATGCTTGAATTGATGATAGATATAGCTGGCTACAGCATAAGACTGATAAGCAGTTGGAATAAGGGTAGATATTTTTTGGATAGGAAGACATTTAAACAGAAGTGCAGATTTCTCAGCAGGCTTCATAGCCAACTAACTTCATTTGAAATACAACACTAGGTGTTTGACAAATTCTTGCCTTCCTGACATTTTCTCTCTTAGAATGTAAGGGGAAAATATTTATATATTTGTATGAGAAAAATCTTGAATGATATATACCAAATTATTAGATTATTAGCAATGATTTTCTCTGGATGGTGAGAGTTCAGATATATTTAAATTTTTTTTCTACTTACTGTATTTTAAATATTTAACAACAAAACTGTGAAAAATAATATAGGGGCTGGTAAAGGATGCAGTGAAGGGTACTGTTGCTCTGGATCTATTTATAGCCAATGAAGAAGAATTGCATGGTTGGTAGGAATGAAAGAAACCTTTGCAGACAAAACTGTCATTATAGAGTTTGTTATAGCTGGGGTGGAGAATTCTAGAAGTAACCACATATACACATAGTCTAGATTATAGGAAGAAAACTTTTAAAAAGTGAACAAAAACAATATAGTCATGGCCTTATAACCTGAAACTAGGAAAGCTGTGAAGCACTAAAAAATAATTGTAAAATTATATAATTATGTAGATTATAGAAATGAGTTTTATTAAAGGCAAAAACAATTAAAACCACTTTGACTCCACTCGGAGCAATCTTAACTCAGGTTTTAAAAGGATATTTATAAAAGATGTGTATAGAAAAGTGACACAAAAATTTAAGTGTGTCAGAAAATCTAAAATCAATAATTCATAGATGTGGGAAAGACAATAAAACTAATTTAAAATTTTTACAATTCAGAAACAAGAATAAGGAGGATATATGCCTACTTAATATTAACAGCTCTTATTTTGTTTCCATATTTTCTGTCAAGGAGAACAGTCTTTATGCTGTAATAACAAATCACTTAGTAAAGGAGAATTAAAGTCCAATGTAGGTGAAATTAATTAAGAAAGCATATGACTATCAATATGACTGGTTTCTAACCTGAAATAATATCTGGGGAGACTATAAGAATTTGTAGGTAAGAAAGCTAAACTTCAAGGAATTACTGAGAATAGGAAGAATGGAAGTGAGAACAAGTAAGGACGTTGATAGTATGTTGACCAAATTCAGAAATGACACAAAGCTCGATGGACCTTTATACAAGCAGTGAAAATAATTTGGAAGTCTCTAGCAACAAGGCTTTAACAGATTGGTTTAAAGAAGAAATTTAGTATAATTAAATATATAATTCTGAATTTGGTTTGAAAAAAATCAGATGAAAGAAGAATTGATGAAGGATTAAATAACCTAATGGGAGCATTTATGACAAAGGGAATTTTACTGCTGGTAAACTTAATATGAAGCAGCAGCATGATGTGCCTTGCAAAATTTAATTATGGTTTTCTGAATCAGGGAGGTTGGTTAGGCCACACCTGGCACATCTCCAAATTTAGGTGCCACATTTGGGGAAACTGCTATATGTCCGAATGACCAGCGGTATCAGCCTTTTGTCATGTAGAAAAAGTATTAGACTTAATCTGAGTCATAAAGCAGCTCTGGGACCAAAGATTATAGAAAGAGAGATTAAAAGCCCAAAAGAAGGAAGAATTTTCTAGTGTCTAAAAAATAACAGGCTGCCTCGAGAAGCAGTACCTTGTGTGTATGGTGTTTGAGTACGGCTAGTTTACTACCTTGGTAAGGATGCTAAGAGGTTATTTTGAATGTATTAGTTTTGCATCTCTTCACATGCTTATTGGCCATTTGTGTATCTTCCTTGGAGAAATATCTATTCAAATCCTTTACCATTTTTCACTTGGATTGTCTTTTATTATTGAGTTGTAGGAATTCTTCATATATCCTGGCTACAAATCCCTTATTATATACATGATTTGCAAATATTTTCTCCCATTGTCTGGTTTGTTGTCACTTTATTGATGGTATCATTTATAGCACAAAAGTTTAAAATGTTTATATAGTCGAATTTGTTAGTTTTTTTTATCACTTATACTTTTCGTTTTGCCTCGTTGAAGGCTATGAGGATTTATTCCTCTGTTTTCTTCTAAGAGTTTTAGGTCTTACATTTAGTTCTACAATCCTTTTTGAGGTAATATTTGTTTATGGCAGTGGTAGGGGCCCAATTTCATTCTTTTGCATGTGGATATCCGGTTGTCCCAGCACCATTTGTTAAAAAGACTATTCTTTCCTCCATTGAATTGTCTTAGCACTTGAATTTTTAAAGGAATAAAATAACTTTGATTTTTAATAAAAAATATAAAAACTATGGAAGATAGGAGATAAAATAATGCATAATTCTACCACCCTTATACAACTTCACTATTTTGTGTATTTCCTTCTAGTCTCCCATCCATAAACATAAATTTTACAGAATTGCAATCATAATGTACTGATTATATTTTCGCACACTTTCCATATTGCTGTATAGATTTCCAATTTTTTGTTGTTCATGTTCCATCTGCAGGCTATGTGTAATAAATCAGCCCCTTATTTTGAATATTTGGGTTTACTCTAATTTTTTATTATTTAAATAACATTGTAATTATAATCTTTGTGTATAAGCTATTAACCTTCCATTGAATAATTTCCTTAGATAAATTTATGAAAGGATTTCTTCCAAACATATACTGAAAACCAACTAGAGGCTAGTTACATAATTTTGATTTGGGGAATTCTGCGGTGTGTGTTGTTGTTGTTGTTGGCTCACTTAACGTAACAATAGCAGCTGATACCTCTGACTGGGTCAGGCAATGTGCCAAATCGTTAGTGTGCATCATGGTATTTAATTCTCCCACAAATTCTATTAGATAAGGGATTCAGGTCTCAGAAAAGTTTGATAACTTGCCCAAAGTTGTATGAATAATAAATGGTAAAGATGGTACACAGGGCTATGTGACTCCAAAACTCCAGTGGCTCCTAGATTGGGCATCAATAGTTATAATGGCAATATTCCTATAGTAGTAGACTATATTGGATTTGTTAATTTGTGCAGAAGTTCTTTGAATACATATGACTTGTTAAGTACTAATGGATTATTGGCCTAAAACTTGTTTTTTAAAAATGGGAATCTAAAGACTTTCTCTCTATAGATTTAATAATTCATTATTCTTGGATCCCATGAACTACTCATTTTATATTATTGCAGTTTGTATAGTGTTTGCCATTTCACGGAATCTACATAATAGTATACATAATCACTACAGAAATTGTTTCATTCAGTGAATAAATGCTGCAATAAAGAAGAAAATGGCAAATGAATTAGAAATCTTTAATACTCAAATGTAAATCACAATTTCCTGGTATCTTAAAGATATAAATTTTAGTATTTTGGGGAGATTATACACAATAGCATTTCTGATCAAGACATCTAAATCCTATGCAATGTATATTTAATTAAGTGTTCAGCTGTTAGTACCTATTTCAATTGTAGAACTATTAAATATGTTTAGTATTTGAAATAATTATGTGCAACTCATAATTATTACTATAGCTGAAATATGAAGAGGAAAATCACAATTATAAGAATAAAACGATACTTAAAAAGAAACTAATTTAGAAATGCTAGTAGTCTGAAAAAAATTGGCTCTGTCACATTCAGAGATAACAGTTTTCTTTCAAGCATGAAAATGCCGGTTCTTTATACAAACTCTTGTTCCAGGATTCTATTTTTGCAGTCTTTCAGCACATCAAGCTGCATAAAGTCTTTCTTTTCTTGATTTCCATCCAAAGAGACTATTTCCTCAAGATTAACAAGGCGACTGGAGTTATTTGTATGCCCTAGACAGAAGAATGAGCCTTTTCATTCTGGTAGAATAGTACTCTTTCATTAAGGTGTAGCTTCAAGAAGGATTCATATGTAATTGTGAGGGAAGAAAGGTACATTTACCTGGCAGAAGCAGTCCATTTCATTAAATGGCAATTCCCTGAATTTGTTTCTTTTAACTAGAGTTAGTTGATCAGTTTTCATGTTTTTAGTAACATTTAAAAGAATGTTCCATTTGTTTCTGCTCCAATTCCTTGCTGCTGTTGAGGAGGTGGACAGAGAAGAATTTTTTATACTCAAGAATAGAATTGTGATTAATGTATTTATTAGTGGAGAACTTGAAGACTTTAGCCTAGTCCTCTTTCTTTCAATGCCTCTCAGTTTCTGGCGACATTTGCAGGGAGTTAGGACAAATTGAACATTCTTTTAGATGCTATTATGAAAACAAATCCTATCAACTAAAGTGTGAACGTGAATTCAGTGAATTAGCCTTTACATGAAATGATTTTTGATAAATTGACTTTTGGCCAATGACCCAGAGCTCCCCTAACCAGCCAGATCAACTGAATTAATCCTAATAATGAGCTGTCAGATGCTTCAGCTATATTGCTTTCATATCCTCAAAACTGAGAATTTTCATAATGACAGACCACAAAATGGACTACCAAACCTAACATATAAAATGTACATCTACTTTGGACTGAAAGATTGCCTAGTAAAAGCAACTAAATGACATTTTCTCTCTTCTATGATAGACTTCTGCACCTCCAGCCTCATGCTCTCACTGGAGCTCAGTCCCTTATTTCCAAGAGAACATAGGAAACACGGTCTTTTTCATTTGAGTACAATCAAATCACAGTTCTCCCTCTTTTCTCATCAAATAGCACTTCTTTAGAATTTCTAAAGACTCACAGTTATCTCATTCTTTTTCATCCCCACTTCTATTCAGTTATTCCCCAATTTCATTCTGTCACTTTTATAAAGTTCTCAGATTCTCCTCTATTCTTACTGCAGCCACTTCAGTTCAAGTCTTCATTACACTGTCTTCTAGTTGTTTTCCTGCTTACATTCTTCTCTCTAGTAGTAGGTAAAATTTACACTGCTTTCATCATATATCTCTCTGAGGTAACCCCCAAAACTGCATATTCACTAGTTAACCTTTCTGTCGACATATCAGAAGAATCAGCTATCATCCTGTAGTGCTTTTTTTTTTTGGCTTACTTGACGTCTATCTGCTGTCTGAACAAAAGGCATCTTTATCCTTATTCTTTCTACTTAGATGACATTTAGATGTGACCCTTTGCATGGTACTTGTGGAGCCTGTTGCCTTCTCCTGATGTGACACACAAGAACCATGTTTATATTTCAGACATTCGATAAGTATTATAGTTTATTTATTCCTATACCCTCAATTTATCAAGTAACCTAATTTCTCAGACTTCAGTTAGATATCCTTAGGATCTCTTCTCTGAGTACTGCCATTCTGCTCCCCACTTCCACTACCAAAGATTGTTGGTGTTCTTCTATACAGTGTGTATCTCTATTTTAAGTAGCCAGGTTTTTTTTTTAATTGAGATATAATTGACATGTAACATTATATTAGTTTCATATGTATAATATAATGAGTAGATATTTATATATATCTCAAAATGATCACCACAATAAGTCTGGGTAACATCCGTCACCACATGTCTGTTGCAGACTTTTTTCTTGTGATGAGAACTCTTACGATCTACTCTTAGCAACTTTCAAATGTACAATACAGTATTGGTAACTACAGTCACCATACTGTACATCACAGCCCATGGCTTATTTTATAACTGGAAATTTGTACTTTTGACCCTCTTTACCTATTTTGCCTACTCCCCAACCCATAACTCTGGCAACCATTAATCTGTTCTCTGTATCTATGAGGGTTTTGTTTTTGTTTTTGTTTTTTAGATTCCACATAGTATAAGTGAGATGATATGGGATCTATCTGACTTATTTCACTTAGTATAATGCCCTCAAGGTCCATCTGTATTATCTGTATTGTCACAAATGGCAAGCTTTCCTTCCTTCTTTTTGGTGGCTGAATAATATTCGTGTGTGTGTGTGTGTGTGTGTGTGTGTGTATCACATTTTCTTTATCCACTCATCCACTGATGAACACTTAAGTTACTATTATATCTTGACTACTGTAAATCATGTTGAGTGAACATGGGAGTACAGATCTCTTTTCGAGTAGTGTTTTCATTTCCTTTGGATAAATACCCAGAAGTCGAATTGCTGGATCATATGGTAGTTCTATTTTTAATTTTTTGAGGAAACTCCCTCCATACTGTTTTCCATAGTGGTAGCACCAATTTACATTCCCACCAACGGTGCACAAAAATTCCCTTTTCTTCACATGCTCACACTTGTTATTGCTTTTATTCCTTAGCCTGAAGAACTATCTTTACCATTTCTTATAGTGCTGCAGTAACAAATTCTCTTTTTTATTTATCTAAAATTTCTCTAGTTCTTTTGTCAGTCTTTTAAAAAAAATTTATTGAATTTATTGGGGTGACATTGGTTAGTAAAATTATATAGGCTTCAAGTGTACATTTCTATAACACTCGTACGTCATCTATATATTGCATTGTGTGTTCACCACCCAAAGTCAGTTCCCCTTTTATCCCCATATATTTGACCCCCTTTTCCCTAGTGTACCCCCTTTTCCCTAGTGTACCACCACACCTTCCCCCTTACCCTCTGGTAACCACTGAAGTGTTGTCTGTGTCTATGAGTTTTGTTTCTTTTTTTAATCTTGTTCCTTTGTTGATTTCAGTTTTATATCCCACATGAGTTCCCTTCTTCCTTTCTTCTCCTTTTGGTATACCCATTATTCGTATGTTGCTCTTTCTGATGGAGTCCGATTCTTTCATTTCTTTTGACTCTCAAGTCTCTCTCTTTTTCCAACTGCGTCATTTCCAGATTTCTGTCTTTGGTATCATTAATTATTTCCTCCATCTGGTCAATTCTACTTCCGAAGCTCAGTATTTCATTCTTCATCTCTTTTATTGAGTTCTGCAGCTCCAGAATTTCTATTTGGTTCTCTTTAAAAATTTCAGTCTCTTTGGTAAAATATTCATTTTCATATTCAATTTGTTCATTGATTTTATTTCTTTGTTCATTAAATTACCTACCTGAGTTTTCTTGCATCTCGTTGAGTTTTTTCAGAACTGCAATCTTGAATTCTCTGTCATTTAAGTCACATATTTCCATGCCTTTAAGTTTATTTTCTGGAGATTTTTCACTTTCTGAGCTGTCTGGTTACCTTGGTTATTCTTGGCAATTGATGGATTATTTCTCTTCCTGGGCATTTACAGGAGTAAATTCTGCAGGAGGTTGATATGAGAGGCCTTTCTTTTGCTTTCCAGTAGGTAGCACTGGAACATTTTCTTTTCTCTTGCCCTGTTTCAGTTTCTCCTGCAGTGGGAGATTTCCTGGGGAGGTGGGCGTCTCCTCTGTGGCCAGGTCGCCTAGGTCTCAGGGCACCACCCCCATAGGAGGATGTGGGCGATGGGGTTCTGAGCCCCGAAATCTCAGTGCAGAGCTGTGCGCCTCAGCAGCCCTGAGTGTCCCCGTTAGGATCAGATGTGAAAAGTGGATGCAGGTGGGCTGAGAGAGGTGGCTGGTTGTGTTTGTGGCTTTGTTCTCCTCTGAATAATAGCAACTGTCAGACTACAGTTGCCTTGCCCCTATAGCTCCTCCCTTGTCACTGGAATTAGCCACAGTGTGCGCCTGCTGCTCAGGAACTGTCTCTTTAGTTCTCAGGGCTGTAGATATTCTTCTCTTTAATCCAATGCTACCATTTTTTTTTGGGGGGGGGCGCCAATAACACTGGGAGGGTGTGGGGAGGTGGCCAGGCTCCATGGCTGTTTTCTGTTTGGCAGTGAAGGCTGTCAGACCACAGCTGTCACACTTCTGTATTTGGTCTTTGCCCTGATTGCTGGATTCAGCCATATTATGTACTGATTCCTCAGGCAGAATTGCTGGAGACACAGAGAGTACACCTGCAGTCTCAATCCTCTTCTTTCCCTGCAAGCTGCTGCCCCAGTCTCTGCACTTCTCCCTTCTCTCCTCCCTTGTTCTCCCTATGTACCCACCTTCAGATGTTTTGATGCGTGGATTTCTCAAACATGTTTGTGTGTTGCATAGGGAATCTTTTGTTGTGTTATAGCTGTTCAACTTGTAACTTCAAGGGGAGAGATCAAGGAGCACCCCTTATGCCACCATGTTTCTGATGTCCTCTTTTGTCATTCGGGGAAGGGGAACAGGACTTTATTGCGGAACAGTGTGTAATTCCAGGATTTTTTCCAAGTCAAGTTGTCCTTTCAGTCGTAGTTGTGGAGGGTGCTGTTCAGCTCCAGTTCCAGTTGCCTTTGCAGGGGGCGCTGCCCACCATCCCTTGCAGGAGTTGAACCGGCAACCTTGTGGTTGAGAGCCCACTGGCCCATGTGGGAATCAAACTGGCAGCCTTCGGAGTTAGGAGCACTGAGCTCTAACCACCTGAGCCACCAGGCCGGCCCCTCTTTTGTCATTCTTGAAAGATATTTTCACTGGATAGTAATGCTGGGTTAACAGGTTCTGTTTCTCCCATTACTTTAAAGATGTCATCTCATTGTCTTCTAGTCTTCATTGTTTTTGATGAGAAGTCGTCAGTATGCTGAATTCTGTAATTGCTTTTCTAGTGAGTTTTAAGAGTTTCTCATCGTGTTTGACTTTCGTCACTGTGACTGATGCGCCTAGATGTGGTTCCTGTGTATTCCTCCTGCTTGCGGTTCACAGAGCTTTTGAATCCAAAAATAGATGTCTTTCACCAGATTTGGGAATTTTTTTATCATTGTGTCTTCAAATATTTTTCTCCCCCATCTCTCTGTTCTTTCTTTTTGGGACATTAATTAGGTGTATTTTATGCCTTTTGCTATTAGTCCGCCAGTGACTTCCTATTTCATTTTCTTCTTACCAAAAAGTTACTTTTCTCTAACTAGATTTAATTGTCAGTTAGCCAGCTTTAAGTGAATTATACATATGGTTTCTCAGTATTTTCATAGATCTTTGGAAGATGTGGAGGTAGTAAGAGAAGGAGGATGGCATTTCAAATGCATAAAAATAGCTTTTAATTATAATAACTTTGATCTTTTGAAGATAAACCATTTACTCTTTACAGTTTCCAAATATTATGATCAGGTGTTTCAATAGTTTTTTTGATACTCAAAAATTGTTTGAGAAAATGTTAGTTAAAATACACCCTGTTACAGAATCTCTTGCCATTGCTCTTGAATGGTACCATTATCCTTATATAAATACACGATTCCACTTTAATGTACTGATAAAATTTGTTCCAGATATTGTGATATGTGACTTCACCAAAATAGCCCTGAATGGAAGGAAAGTTAACATACTAGTAGTGTTGTAGGTGTCAGAAAACAATGTGCACTCTCATTTTCTGATCATTAAGGATCTAGAAATATTTTTTCCTTTTAATATAAAGAAAGCAAATATGTTTTCCTTGTATCTATATGAAAGAATATATTTAAGAATAGGTAACCTAAAGGTATGTGATTTATTTAAATATAGATCCAGACCAGTACTGGTAACGTTTTAGGGTTTTGTCCAAATAAATTAATGTATTGATCTTAACATAGTCTTTTGTAAACAAGTTCAACTTGTCAGATGATAGATATGACTCACATGATCTCATCCATTATCGAAGTATAACACAGGTTATGTATGGTGTTTTAGACCTATAGAACTAAATAAGTGTTAAAAGGGATTCATTTTTCTTTTCAATATAATTTATTTTTCAGTAAACAGAATTTGGCTTTCTACGTAATGTGTGTGTTTTGGACTCTGCAAATGGAACAGCATAAGTGTGAAGGAAGAGTTGTTTTACAATTTATTAGGATGAGAACTGATCATTCTTTTTTTTAAATGTATTGGCTATGATTTTCAATGAATGGAGTTCAAATAGTTGGTACTTATAATATTACACTTTCTTCTTTGTTTTATTATTTCATGCTGGCTTGTCTTCTCATCTATGGAAAAGACAACTATCCAAAATGATGGTTTGGGAAAAGAAAATGCTAAATAAATGTGTATATAATATTAGCACAATACTTACGGTATTAGTGTTATGTTCCCTTTTCTGGCAGGTATGTAAAGAAAATGCTATACAAAAATGTAAAATCATTCCCCCCCCCTTGGACAGTTAGTCCTCACTAATTATTATTTACATAAGAGAATGGTGAAATTTAAAACACATAGGATAAATTTTTTTAAGTTAAACTATCTAAACCAAGACCATTTTTCCATATGGTTTTTGTTTCCACACTCCTAAATACTAAATGTAATAATTTTTGACAGCAGCATTTCATGTGTTAAGTTTTGGAGTTTAGAAATATTATTCATTAACCATGAATAAATCTCATCAGGGAGACATCTAGGTAAAAAAGATGCCATTTCTGGAAGAAAGATGCATTTAATCTAGCGATACTCTATGATGTCAAATGGTATGAAACATTTATTAAGCTGTGTAATAAATAGGACTCAGTTCTACTATATCCCAGGAGCTTTAATAAATTTTTAATAAGGAGAAGTAGGAAAACCAGGATGTTTTCCCTTCTACAGTGCCCTAAGCATTTTTCTGTTTTTGAGAAAACCACCAATACTACTTCCAGAAAAACATTCGCTAGCTTTTTAAATCTTACATTACAATGTTAAATCAGATTCTGTTAAGTCTAGGGATCTCAGATGCAATTCTATACTACTAGAAAAATTCTCTTGCTTTGTCTTTTTTTTTTTAAGAAATTGTTGTGTGTTTCAAAACTTTTAGTCTGTTCAGAGTTTCCTTGTGTTTCCATAGCCACCAATAAGAAATATTAGATAGTGCTAAGAGTTATTATAATCGCATAATCATGAATAATCATGAACAAGAGCCTAATATCATATAGGCCTCCACCAGCTCAGCCAAGTAGCATTGGACCTGGTCCATAATACTAGCATTGAACCAGTTAGCTAAGTTCTTTAAGCCTCAGTTTCTTCATCTATGAAATAATGATACAGTTATTGTGAGCATCAAGTTATCAAATTATATACAAAACACTTAGCACAGTGCCTGGCATATGGCGAATGCTTATTATTATTAAAGATTTAAAACATACCATACTTTGTTAGCAGTAAACTAAAAATAAATTTGCTATTTTAATTTTTTAATTAGCTTAATTAATGGTTTTTCAGTTGTGTTTATTTTATGTGCTTTATGTTAATAAAACTTAGAAAATGTAAAGATAGTCTAGTGATGTTCTTAATGATACAAAGATGATGCTTTTGTCATTTATACGTGTATGTATGATTGAAGCAAAATGAATTGTTCATACCACGCAGGGAGAACTTTTACATAAATTGGTCAAGGTAAGTGCCAGCTGACAGGACATGAGAGGAAAAGACAACCTATAGGACTTACTTGTGCTTTATCTCATTTAACTCCTTTAACAGCCCTCTGAAAGCAGAAAGTATCTGTTTTGCAGGTAAGCAAACAAGCATCAGGAAATAAAATAACCTGTTAATGTTACACAGCTTGCAGCAGCAGAATTGGGATTCATTCCAACTGACTCCCAAATCCATTTTTTTATTACTATCATTTTGCTGAGAAAATTAATATGATCAGAAATGTAAAATGTGTGGAAAGGGGGCTATAGATGGGAAAAGCTTGTTGATGCCAGGATGGGGATTCAGTTGAAAGATAATTAGGTCCCTTTCCAACTAATAAATGGTAAAAGAAAAACCGTAATGGGAAAAAACCTCAATGTGTGAGTTTCCAGCCGTCTGCTCTTCCTCTGTGTGCTAATGACAGTTCTGCCTTTGCTAATTCAATTGCTTCCATTTCTTCTCCCTCCAAGCTCAGTATTTGTCAGACTAGGTCCTTGGGGATTTATAATACAGAATTGAGAGACAAGGATGAAGTAGAAGGAATATGAAAGTAGCCACTGCAGGATAGTCTAATCACATTATTCCATGTTTTCTACTTTGTACCCTGTCATGGTTGCATTCAAAAAAAGACTTTTCAGTGGATGTCTTCAAATCTTACAGTGAATGCTGGGAGCTCCTAATTGTAGCGGCATAAGAAAATGTTTTATGTTGATAACTGTTGAATTTGGTTATGTGGAGGTTTACTATATTATTCTCTCTACTTTTGTGTATGTTTGATATTTTCTATAATAAAAAGGGTGTTGTTTTTTTTTGAAGAAAATGTTTTAGTGAACATACTTGTCAGGCTCCCTCTCTAATCCTGGAAGTTCAAAACTGTATTTTGCATATTATTAATGTATATTTTAGAGTGCCTTACACATAGTAACTACTCAATAAACAAACATCTGAGTTGAATTGAATGTAATATTTAGTTGCTCAATTTTGAATGTGAGTAATATGTAAGCAGCAGTTAGTATATAAAGTGAAAATATGCTTTTTGGCTAATTTGTCAAGGTGAGAAAATGTTTGGGAATTAATGGAGATGTTTGTAGAACTCTGATTATACGAAAAACCATTGAATTGTGTACTTTAAATAAGTTTTATAAGTATGTGAATTATATCCCAATAAAAAAAGTGTTAAAAATGCAAAGGTAAGCCATAAACTGGGAGAAGATATTTATAACACATATAACTGATAAAGGAAGGAATTCCCACAAATCAGTAAGAAAAAAACAACAAATAACAGGAATAGGCATTGCCAATATAGTCAAACTTGTTTTCTGTTTCCTCCAACTTTTATCTAATCTCTCCCCTAGATTATTTTAAAATAAATCTCAGATATAATTTAATTTCTTCCATAAGTATGTCAGTATGTGTCTCCAAGGTACAAAGACTCTTTAAAAAACAAAAAAACCCAAATTTAACTACAATGCTATTGTCACACCTAAAAAGATTAACAATAATTTATTAGTATCATCTAATATCCAGTCAGTATTCAAAGTAGTGTTCAAAACAATCCATTCATTGTGTTACTTTGCTATGTCTCTTAAATCTTTTTAATCTAAAACAATCTCCTATCCCTTTATTTTTTTCTTGCCACCTATTTGTTGAAGAAACCAGATCATTTTTTGGTAGACTTTCTCACATTCTGGATTTGGCTAATTGCATTCCTGTGATGTCATTTAATATATTTTTATATCTGTCATATTTTCTGTAAAATGGTAGTTCTAGAGCAGTACATGCTGTCCAGTAGAAATATAACTGAATCTACAAATGCAGGTCACATAAGTAATTTAAAATTAGCTCGTAGCTGCATTTTAAAAAGTAAAAAACATAGGTGAAATTAATTTTAATGACATTTTATTCAACCCAAGATGTCAAAATAGTATCTTTTTAACATGTATTCAATATAAATAATTATTAATGAGATTTTACATTCGTTTTGAAATTTTACATTGACAGCTTATCTCAATTCAGAGTGGATGCATTTCAGGTGCTCAATAGTCACTATGACTAGTAGCTACCAGATTAGACGGTGCAGATCTATCTTATAAGTCTTTTTCTTCTTTTTTTGTCTTTTTTTAATTAAAATTTATTGGGGTGACAATGGTTAGTAAAATTACATAGGTTTCAAGTGTACTATTCTGTAATACATCATCTATGTATCACACTGTGTGTTCACCATCCAGAGTCAGTTCTCCTTCCATATAGTATTTGGTGATGGAAGGAGTCTTTTTTAAGAGCAGCTCACAGGTGGTTCTTTGTACTTGCATTATAACAGGAGGCAAATAATGTGTTTCTTTTCTTGTGATGTTAAAGTTGGTCCAAACGTTCATTTCAGACTGATCATTCAGTCCCCCACCAACCTTTCACCTAATTTTTAGTTGTCAGTGATGATCATTACCTACATTCATATTTCATTAATGATTGAAAATGGTGATTGTCTAATTCTGTTATTATTTCTGCTTCTAATAGCTGAAGTGGTCTATAAAGAAGAATTTTCCCTTATCATGTTTTTGGTTACTTTTAAAGTATTTTCTATCATAGTTATACTTTTTATTAATTTTTTTAAATTAACCATTTTATTTTTTAATTTTAATTTAATTTAATTTTATTTTTTAAGGAGGGCGCAGCTCACAGTGGCTCATGCGGAGTTTGAACCGGCAACCTTGGTGTTATTAGCACCACGCTGTAACCAACTGAGCTAACTGGCCACCCCTTGTAATTAGGTTTTAACTTATTTGAGTAGTGGTCAGAAAATGTGATATGTATATAACGCAGTTTTTGAAATCTGTTTTATGGCCTACTGTTATAGTCAGTTTTCAAAAACATATCATGTGTACTTGAACAAAATATGTGTGTTGCAGTTGTTGGTTGTATGTTCTAAAGATCATAAAATAAACCTTGTTAATTATATCATTCAAGTTTTTAATATCCTTACTGTTTTTTTGGTCTGGTCTATCAATTACTGAAAGAGATGAGTTAATTTTTTCCATTATGATAGTGGGTTTACTGATTTATTCATGTAATTCTATTGATACTGCTTTATATATTTCTAGAGTTTTGGTATTAGGTATATACCAGAATTGTTTCTGGTGAATTGAACTTTTCATCATTATGTAGCTACCCTCTTTACTTTAAAATGCTTTCTGCATAAAAGTTTATTTTGTTTGACATTCATATCTCTAACCAGTTTCTTTTGGTTAGTATTATCTGGTACATCTCTACTCAGTCTTTTACTTTCAATCTTTTTTCTTATATTTGATTTGTCTTTGGGAACACATATAGTTTTTAACTAAAAAAATTTAGGCTGACAGTCTTTTAAATTGTAGCTGTTAGTCCATTTACACTTTTTGTTATTCTTGATACAGCAGGTTTATTTCTACCATCTCTTATGTTTTTTATTGTCACACTTTTTCTACTTGCTACTATTTTTCTTGTGGTTCTTCTGCTCTCCATTTTTTTTTCTTGTCCTTTTTTGGAAGTTATATAAATCATGTTTCTTTTATTGGTTATTCTAAAAATGTTAACATGCATATTTAACCTCAAATCCAAAGTTAATAATATTTACCCAACTTTCTGAGTGTTTAAATTCTGATAATCTTCCTTAAGGGTGATTGTTTATTCTGTGATATTTCAGTTTTATTTTTTATTTAATTCTACAAATTAGACATTCATTATTATTTTATATAATGCTTGTTTGAATTTATTCATGTTTATCTTTTTTAAACAATATTTTTGTTGGTTAGGAGTCCAGCATCTCAAAGTAGACTTTTCTTCCAAGTTTCCTTCTTCCTGAAGTACATACTTTCGAAGTTCATTTAAAGATGGATTCTTAGTAATTAATGTTATCTTTTTTTGTTTGAACATGCCATTCTTTGCTCTCACACTTTAAAGATCATTTTCCTATGTATTTCAACTCCAGGTTGATGGGTGTTATCTTTTAGCTCTTTTTTATTTATTAATTCCTTTGTCTTCTGAGTTTCATTGTTGCTATTGAGAAATCAGTTGTCAGTCTGTTTATCAGGTATTTGCCTTTCCTGTCTTATGGCCTCTAAAATATTTCCTTTGCGTTTGATGTTTTCCAGTTGCACTATGATAGATGAGATAGTTTTCTTTTTATTTACTGTGCTTGTGATTTGTTGTGCTCCCTGAATCTGAGAATCTATGGTTTTCATCAAGCTTGAAAAATATTTAGCCATTATGTTCTCAAATATTGCCTCTTGATTATTGTTTTCTTCTTCTAAAACTCTAATTAGATGTATTAAACATTCTTACTCTTTTCTCCTTTTCTGTTAACTTCATCTCTTTTATATTTCCATTTTGCATCTGAACAAATTTTTAGCTCTTCCTTCCAGTTCAAACTGTGAATTCTCACTTCAGGTTCACCTACCCTGATGTTTAACCTGTCCACCAAATTTGTAATTTTAATTATTATAATGTGTCTAGTTTCTAGAAACTCTATTAGGTTCCTTTTCAGATCTGCCTGTTCATTGAATAGAGTCTTCTTAGTCATATTTTTATATCCTTTCTTGCTTCTTTAAATATTATTCTATAGCTAGTAATTCCACTGTCTTTGTGGGTCTGAGTCTCATGTTTATATTTCTGCTGACACTTAATCACAGTAGCTTGCTTTATATATTTTGTCAGTTTGTTCGCTTATCTCAAGATGATTTTCACAGTTTAGCCAGCATTTTTTGGTGACTTTGTTAAGAAGGTTTTTTTTCGGGGTAAATTAGTATTCTATTTGCCTGAAATGGAAGATACGAAATATCTTTAGTTAATTAGGAAAAAATATGAGAAATAATGTGCCTATATCAATATAAAATGGGACTATGCCTTTTGAAATAGAAATTTAGAATTCATTCTTTGCACTATCTCATCAAAAATGAATCTTAGCAGTCAAATTGTTTTACATCTTAAAACTCTAACTCTGTTACTGTTTTTATACATTGTGTGATCAGAATTAAATTAACAGGAACAAATGGAGACTTTATTCTTTGTATTGTTATCTATTGTCTTAAACTGTAGACCTCTATGTGACTGTGAAGTGTCCTGTTTTACTTAACTAATTGTTGATTATCAGGTATAAACTGAATGAATTTGTGCTGTTCCTCTAATGGTAGAATTTTATTTTTGCAGTTAATATCATTAGCTACACTAGAAAAAAATATAAGATCTTATTTGCTAACATTGTTATCCTTTGTCATTAAAAGATGAGGGACTAAAGAAAAAGGCAGGGCAGATTTCTTATAGTTCTGTTTTATTTTTTTATGTTCTCTGAACCCTACGAATGAGGACTTCTAATAAAGTCTGTTCAGCATGTTTATCATGCTGAATTCATAGCAAAATAAATGTTTGATATTAGTTTTACATTCCGATGTAAGAAAATGGTAGGAGATTCTGAAGTTTCAATTTTTTTAGTCCAAATGTGATCTACTCACCCCAGGTGATATACTTTCCTACCTTGTTTGAGGAATACATTTTGTTTTAACTATAAATAGCACAGACTGTTCTACACTTCAGGTTTCCTCAAGTCCTTTCAGAAGCAAGTAGAATACAATTCTTGAAAAATGAAAAATGATCTCTTTCCCTTCAATGCTGTAGCTCAATCTTAAGGACCAAATAATGTTGCCTTTTTTTTTTTTTAAGGGCAGTAGTCATAATAATTCATGATGTAGCAGTGAAATGAGAGAAATATTTTGAACCACTGACAATAAGATATGATGTTCATTATTATTCTCAAGTTATTTTATATGTTCATTTTTCTCCCCCACAAAAACCCAAATTCTTTTATAGCAGAGACTGTCTTCTATTTTGTGTATATATCTCTATCCTCTTTTTGTCAGACTTCAGGCCTATATAACTCTCCAGCTTATTCAAAATAATTTTGTCTTGGCTAGCGTGTACAATGGGATCTTTTTAGCCTCTTTCTCATGCAAACGTCATAACTTGGTATTTCTCTGCATAGTAAAACTGCACATGGTGGAGAAAGCCCGATTGAAGTTGACTTTAGTGGGACTTCCATATTTGTGGAAAAATCCCAAGACGTCTTTCTGGGCCACTTGCTGTTTCATATATCCAGATTGTTCCTTATCCCAAAGAAATAGATATAGGAGACGACTGTAATTAGCTATTCCTATCATTCTTGCCAGGATAGTAGGGGTTGTTCATTGTGAACACATTCTGCCGCCAACATCTGACTTGGAACATTGTGTTTATTTGTGAGAGGATTTGAGTATGAACGATTTGGTTTAAAAATTAAATGAAGAAATAAATTCTATTGGTAAACCTGATAAAACATTAATCTTTTAAAGAAAAATTATTAAATTATAGAGAGTTCACATTTAAAGCATTGACTATCATACTGAACATGTTAGAAATTTAAAATTCTGTGTATATTTAATTTAGAAGATTTTTTAAAACTTTCTTTTTGCCTTTTTGAGCAATGGACAGATGATCTGGAGGCAACCCAGCAACAGATTGGAACATAGAGCAGAACTAGGTGTACAGTGTCAGGGAGTCCAATTCAGTGTATATTTACTATGTACAAGGAACTCGGATAGACACTTGTGGGGGAGGGAGGTTGAGGTATGAATAAGGATGAATAAGAAATAGTCTCTTAAATATTGTAAAACCCAGTGGGAGAAATAGATCAGTAAATAATAGAAAATGGAATAACAAATGTTAAACCCAGTTTGCAGTAACATGCTATAGGGGAAGGTAGGAAAGAACAATGGAGATTGATTAGAGAATCAGAGAAGGTTTCACTAAGAATGTGGCATTTAAGTTGATTCTAGAAAAGGAGTAGTATTTGGATAGAGGGAAGATGTTGGGAATAGGAGTGTGAGGATCTCATCTTGAGGGATTGGTAAGTAATAGAGGCATGTATGATTAAAGCCCCAATTTTGTGGAAGGATAAATAAGACTGACTATAAGGCCATACCAGATGAGTGTTTAATTTTTACTCTGTAATAATATTAATAGCAACTATTATTGCTCTAATAATTTTATGCACATAAAGAACAGCTATGAGAGGTATTATTACTGCCCCCAGGGTATACATGGTCTTGTGTGATTTTGTGAAAAGATCTGGATTTGAAAGTTGACTTTGTCACTTAAACGGTACATGACCTTAGACACATGACTTGATATAACTGAGTATTAGTTTTCTCACCTATCAAATATGGATAGTACCTTCTTTAGTAGTTTGTTTCAGGGCATAGGCTGTGCACTGCATCAGTCCATGTGCAGCATTCACATGGACCAGGCAGGGGCTGGCAGTTTTTTTTCTGTAAAGGGTGAGATAGTAAATATTTTAGGCTTTTGCAGGCCATAAGCTATCTATCTGTTAGAACTGCTTAATCCTGCTGCTGTAGCACAAAAATAGCCATAGGCAATGTGTAAACAAAATAAACATTAATAAGAGAGTGTGGCTGTATTCTAATAAAATTTCACTTACAGAAAAAAAACAGGTGTTGGGTCAGATTTGGTCCACAGCCCAAAATTTGCTTGTCCCCAACATAGACCCGGATGTGAATGGTGCACCATTGAGCTGTGCAGTTGTGGCACAGTTGGGTTTAAGGAATAAATTACATGGGCTGTAAGAAATATTTATAGCCCAAATATTCCGGCTTAGTACATGTGGGTGCTCAGTGAAAGAAATCTGTACGCTTCCCCCTCTTCCCTTTTAAAGTTATTACCATTGAATTCTTGGGTAAACCACATAACCTTTCGCCCTCAATTTCAGAATTCCCAGAAGGAAAATAAAAACTACCCTTCTACCAAAGCAACTGTAATTAGGTATGTGAGTTAGAGTGATAATATATGAATATTGTTTTGAATTCCTTAAAATCAGTGTTTACTGGAAATGATGGCTGAGACATTGTTATAATTGAGTGCCCTGTATCCAGCAGTCTTAAACACAACATGAGGGGCAGTCCGAAGCCGAAATTGATGGTACTATTCAACATCTCATGTGATTTATGCGATTTACTTTGTGTAAATGAGGATTGTAACCTGGGGAACATATACTACTTTGAATTGCTGCAAAATCAGCATATGGTAGTATGATAGCATATGATAGCATGCTGTCCTGGTTTTGAGCCCCACCACACAGTTTTTGTCAGACTGCCAATGCATCATTCTTGAAATGCAAGTAATAATTGAGAAAAATCCTATGTTCTAGTAGAGATACCCAGTAGGGGTGGGGAGTATATAGGCTTTCTCTTGCTTTTACTTAGTGATAGCTTTGTTAATGCTGTTCCTTCAAGGAGTATTTTTTCTCTAAACACAAACAAACAAACAAACACCTCCGTATTTCTCTAAGTAATTCTGTTGGTGCTCAAGTAAAATGTCTGGATGAATATACACCAAACTGAAAAGACTCACTCCTGGAGGGGGACTCAGATGGGGAACAGGGGAGACCCTAGTTCTGGCTACATAACATCTAAATTTTTGCAATTGTATGTATATTATTAGTAAAACTGAAAAATAATAAACCATAAAATGGACAAAGAAGTCATGGCCAAAGTGACCTCTACTCCCTCAGCTGTACCCCAGGGTAGCTAACCGGAGACCCCTGGGTGAGAGGAGGTTTGGGTGTGGTTTTTCACTGTAGGGAAGACAGGACTGGCTCTCAAGGAGTGTTTCTTGAGGTGTTTTTCCTTCTCAGTACTTTGAGAGTTTTCATATCAGATTTTGTAAATCAAATGTTGATTATCTACTAGGGCTGAATTTGACATTACTTTTGAGTCTTGGTTTAGGAATACCAAGTTAATTGCTCATTTTAAGGTATTTTATGCTAATCATTGTTGTGAGATTATGATGTTGAATTGCCATACATAATTCTGTTCTCCCACTCTCAATATTAAAATAACTTTATAGTTGTCATTTTAAGTGTGGAATAAAGGATTTCCTACTTCTACATTTAAAAATATTTCCTTTTCTTTACTCTTTAATAATATGTACATTCTACCTACCTTATGTTTTTTAAAACCATTTTTATTGTGGTAAAATATATATAACATAAAATTTACCATTTTAACTAGTTTTAAATGTGCAATTAAGTGGCATTAAAAGTGTTGTGTAACCATCACTACTGTTATCTCCAGAACTTTCTCATCATCCCAAACAGAAACTCTGCACCCATTAAACAATAATTCTCTTTCTCTGCTTCCCCTGGTAACATCTGTTTTACTTTCCATCTCTATGAATTTGCCTATTCTGGGTACCCTGTTCATATAAGAGGAATCATGCAATATGTGTCCTTTTGTGTCTGTTTTATTTCACTTAGTATAATGTTTTCAAGGTTACCCATATTGTAGCATGTCAGACTCATTTTTTAAATGGCTGAATAATATATTTCATGGTATGTATATACCACTTTTTGTTTATTCATTTGTTAGTGGACACTTGTAATGTTTCCACATCTTGGTTATTATGAATAATGCTGTTATGAATATTGGTGCACAAATTATCTCTTTGAGTCCCTGCTCCCCTTTTTTTGAGTATATACCTAGGAGTAGCATTCCTTGATCATATAATAATTCTATGTTTAACTTTTTGACAAATTGCCACACTTTTTCACAGTGACTGCACCATGCATTATGTTTTAACAGATAGTTTTGGAATGCTTATTACCTTATTTTGAAAATGTTTACTATTTTCAATTTAATATATGAAAATGTCTTGGAATTTCCCAAATGTATTATCAATTGTGGACAATAACATTTCTAGACTTGCCTTTTTAGTATTTTTCTGTTTTTCATTTCTCCAAATTTGAAGTATTAAATACTGATTTCTTTGTCATACGTTCACTGAGAAGCTAGAAAAATTCTTACATTCCTGCAAGTGAAATATTCTATAAATAATCATACCACTTCTCAAAGTAGTTAACACTTAGGATTCCCAAGCATTCTGAAACTTGTATGATAAAAAAAAAACAACTACATTTTTTTTTTATCTCCTGGAAAATATATGAATTTTCCAAGAAGAATAAACTCTAGTGTTTTTCTGAAGTTAAATCTGTACTCTATCTAGTTCATTATCAGCATCTTACTTAAAAATTAAATAATGTTAAACAGGAAAAAAGGAGTACTTAATTGTTACTGTGTGTCAGACAGACCCTGTGCTAAGTGTTTAAGCTCATTATCTAATTTAACCTTCCCAACAACCCATATTGGGTAGGACCTCTTATCTTTATTTTATAGATGAGAAACTTGAGGTACACAGAGTGATTAAATAAGTTGCCTAAGGTCACACAAGTAACAAGAAGTAGATTTTATTTACTTCAGAACATCTTTACCAAAAGCATATTTTAGGACTACTAGTTGGCCCTGACAAAGATTATACATACATGTATATGTATACATATATATATTTCATATATACATATACATAAATATCAGCCCAAATAACTTAATATTACTGTTATAGGGATACAGGAAAAAAATTGGATTTTAATTACAGAAATTTGAAGGCTACTTATTTTTATAGCCTTTAATTAGTGTAAGCTTTTGATGTAGTTCCCAAGTTCACTATTTTCTTGCTATTCCATGTAGTGGCAACCCATACATGAGCCAATGATAATTATATCACCTAGTTCCTGGGTAAAATTTACTACTGATGGTTCCCAGCTCCATTTTGTACTATGTCATTTTGTAGTACCTCTCTCCTGCTTCCTTGAAACTTTCTTGCTTCCTGGAAAAACCTCTTTTTGTAAGCTCCATAAGGACAGGAATCTTTGAACAGTGCCTAGTTCAGAAGTGATCAGTTTACAGTTTGGTGAATAACTGTAAAAATCTATTTCTTTATAAATCCTTATCAAATAAGATGACAAAATCTTATAACTGTTGTTATGGTTGTTTATCTGTGCCCTTTAATTTTCTATAGCCATGCTTCTAATTACTTGTTTTTTCTTGAATACATGACAAACCATCTAACAATACAAGTGATAAAGGGCATGGATTTTGATGTTGGACGGACTTGGAATTAATCCTGAGTCCACCTAGTACTAATTATGTGACCTTGAGCAAGGTACCTAACTTCTCAAACCTTAAGTTTCTCATCAGGAAAACAGATTAGATAATAGTAACTACCTCACAGGATTGCTGGGAGGATTAAAGAAGATAATACATGTGATGTGCAAAACTAAGTGTGGGACCCATTTTCATGTGGGATAAATGTTTTTTTGTTGTTGTTTCAAATTACTTGGGATTCAACTGTGCAAGATGCGATCAATGTCTTAAAGGAATGCACCTATTAGGCTACAAATAGGAAATAGGTATATACATGACTTTAAATAAAGCACTGACAGAATAGCTGAATAAAACAGAGACTGAATGAACATCGGTGACTTTAAAAATGTTTTAAATTTTTGAAATTGTATATATTTAAGGCATACACTGTGATGTTTTGATATACGAGATCTGACAATCAAGTTCGTGAACTTGTTGCAACAATGTTGCTAACCTTTTTTGATATCAGAGGGATTATTCATTATGAATTTGTATCAACTGGACAGTTAACCAAGTTGACTATTTGGAAGTGCTGAAAAGGCTGCTTTAAAAAGTTAGACGACCTGAACTTTTTGCCAACAATTCATGGCTCTTGCATCACGACAATGTACCAGCTCACACGGCACTGTCTGTGAGGGAGTTTTTAGCCAGTAAACAAATAACTGTATTGGAACACCCTCCCTACTCACCTGATCTAGCCCCCAATGACTTCGTTCTTTACCCAAAGATAGAGGAAATATTGGAAGGAAGATATTTTGACGAAATTCGGGACATCAAGGGTAATACGATGACAGCTCTGATGGCCATTCCAGAAAAAGAGTTCCAGAATTGCTTTGAAGGGTGGACTAGGCGCTGGCATCAGTGCATAGCTTCCCAAGGGGAGTACTTCGAAGGTGACCGTAGTGATATTTAGTAATGAGGTGTGTAGTACTTTTTCTAGGATGAGTTCGTGAACTTAATTGTCCGACCTCGTTTGTATACATTATAAAATAATTGTCACAATCAAAATAATTAACATCCCCATCACCTCCTGTAGTTACTATTTGTGTGTGTATGTGGTAAGAACACTTGAGATGTACTCTCTTAACAAATTTCAGGTATAAGTACATTATCATTAACATCACCATACCGACAGTAGGTCTCCAGAATTTATTCATGTTTTTACTGAAAGCTTTTACCCTTTAATATCTCCCCTTTCCAGCCCTATCCCTGAGCCTCTGGTGACTGCTATTCTTCTTTCTGTTACTATGAGATTGACTTTTTGTGTTTTTTTTTTTAAGATTCCACATAGTATAAGTAAGATAATGTGGTGTCTTTGTGTGTCTGGCTTATTTCACTTAGCATAATGTCCTCCAGGTTAATCCATATTGTCACAGATGGCAGAACTTCCTTCTTTTATAAAGCTAAATGATACTCCAGTGTGTATGTGTGTGTGTGTGTGTGTGTGTATTTTTTTTGGACATATACCCAGAAGTGGGATTTCTAGATCACATGGTAGTTCTATTTTTAACTTTTTGAGGAAATTCCATACTGTTTTCCATAGTGGCTGTACCAATTTACATTCCCACTAACAGTGTACAAAGGTTCCCTTTTCTCCACATCCTCACCAATACTTGTTATCTTTTAATTTTTTTATAATTGCCACCTAACAGGTGTGAGGTGATATCTTGTTGAGGTTTTGATTTACATTTCCTCGCTGATTAGTGATGTTGAACATGTTTTTATGTACCTGTTGGCTATCTGTATGACTTTTTTGGAAAAATGTCTATACAGATATTTTGCAATTCTTTGTTTTTTTACTACTGTGTTTTCCCGAAAATAAGACCTACCTGGACAATCAGCTCTAATGCGTCTTTTGGAGCAAAAATTAATATAAAATTAGTATGTTAGCTGGTAGGAAGATTGTTAAAGATGGAGCCAGGTTCTATTCCCCTTCTGTTCTGGCTTTATACTAAGCTTAGGTTTTTCCTAAAAATAGTGTGTCCACATTCTTAAAGGTGTAGCCCGTAGACATTTTAAACTTACTCTTTGAATTGAGATAATTCATATTTTAAACATAGATTGGCCATGAATTGAAAATGTGAAAATTTGTATCTAATAGGGTTTCTTTTCTGGAATACACTGTGCTTTTTTTCTGTAGGGAAATTCTAATTATAACAAGCATAAGTTTAAGCCTGTGGTTGATAATCAAAGCTATGATATCAGACAGGTCTGCCATACTGTCAGGACTTGCTGTTGGAGAATGTAGATTATAATTGATTCTGTTGTTCAGGGTCTGTAACAACTGCAGGCTGCCAAAGTCAGTTGCCCCACTTTCTCTTCCTTCTCACTAATAAAGTAGTGAGGCAGCAGAGTGTTGTGAATAAGGTATGTTAGGAAAGCTGAGTTCTGATTATTCTTGCTCTTCTTGTTTGACCTAGGGCAAACCCTTCCAGCCTATTTCTTTTCTGATTTTCAAAATGAGAATAATATCTCTCTTACTTCTGTTAAAGCATTATTTTGCATCAGATAATATAATTAATGTGAGCACTTTATAAACTGTAAAATAAAGTCTGTAAAATGAAAGCAAAATATAAAAATAAAGTCTTATTCTCATTTCTGTCACTCAAGGAGAGTGGTATCTAGTTGAACAGAACCTGAAATGGGCTGATTCCTGTTATGCAAGCATTTCTGATAAATTGCTCAAGGACTGGAATGGGCAAGAAAGGAACTATAAAAGTAATGGGGAAAAAATCAAGTGGGTACTTGCATGAAAGGCAGAGTTACTTGAAATTCCAGGCACAGGAATGGTTTCTTAGGATTGTGATTATGCTATTCTCTGAAAGATTTAGGTGAAAGGGGAAAGACCTCATTTAATAATTGAATATGTTTTATATCAAAATACAACAGTAATGAATGTAGGAGAATGGTTCTTATGTATCCATAGTCATCCTTTGAAATTTGGAAATAACATTGCTGCTGCTATTTGGCTTGCCTGTTGTTTGGTTCTTAATTTTTTTTCCTTAGGAAATTGTCTTTTGTACATTCTTTAATTATTAAAAACAATTATTATGACAATTAGATTCAAAATAAACAAGGTATGAAATTTAATTTTTATACAAATTAATAAGAATATCCCCAAATATATGATGTACAAGATACTACATATACATTTAAAACATGAATTATAGTTGGGGAAAAGGGTTTGAAGGGAGATGAGCACATAGATGAAAATCTCAGTTCCGGGTAAAAATGTATATAACAATTATTGGTCAATAAATTATACGTAATTTAAAACTTTTTTTGGTGGGTAAAAACAGTAGATTGCCCTAACTATAGCAGTCTTAATCTGAGTGATCTATTAACCCAACACTTTCTGAGACTCTCTATCATGGGCACAGATCCTAAGAAGCTGCTAATTAACTGCTACATCCTGCAGAATAAACCTTTTATTTTTAAGCCGCGTATACTCAAAAACTCGTATCAGTGAAGGTAGACATTCCTCCAGTCTAATTATCATTATTATTTTAATGGAACTAATGCAATCATTTTGAAAAGAAAACTGATTCAGTTGTAAAATATTTATTCTATTTTTCTTAATGAATTTACATTGCCTTAGCTGCCGATAAATGTTATTTATTGCAAATGCCAGTGTTTACTTCTTTGTGTATTTTCTTGCATTTTTTTTAACTGTGGAGAGAAGAAATTCACTTAAAATATCTAAGCATATTTCAGTTCAGAAAACTGTTGGTAGTTTAGAAAGCTTTGTGTTAACATGATATTTCTTTAGGAAATAATGCAAGAAAATGCAGAAGTTTTCCATTTTCTGACTTATTCTATATAGTTTATAGTACATTTCTATAGACTGCATAGACATGTTTTACTTTTAGTGGTCCCTGACATTTTTCTCAAGTTTACTCAGAGCAAATGAAAACTGTTTTAGTGTCTTATAAAAGAAATTTAGCTGGACAGATCCAGCTGTTGCATTTATAAATAGCCACTGATGTCTGAAGAAATAAAGGGTTTACTCAGGTTGTTATGGCAACTAAAATTCAGCAGAACCTCAAAGATAAGCTATATTGAAGGAGCAGAGTATATTAAAGATACATTTAATCTAATTATATGATAAAAATTATTGCTTGCTATCATTTTAGATTACAAGAGAGAAATTAGATTCCACTTGTCAATGTAACTTACTATCCTTAATGTACAAAGATTCTGTTACTAACTTACGGTCTGTATGGTTTTTGTATACTTTTAAGGAGGTTTTCATGCAGTGGTGATGGATTTTATTGACCCATTTAAAATCTCTTTCTCTGTCCTCTTTGTAATGAGTTCAATGTTTATTTAAATCTGCGGGCTAGGATTGAGGGTACATTTTTGAGTCCATGGAATATGGCAGAGCCTGCATTGGTATTTGAGTCCATGATCTTATATTAATGCTTTATCCAACTGAACTAACCAGTTAAAATCTTTTAAGACCATTTAAATAGGTAGATCTATTCAGAGATTGTTACACAGTACCTCTGGGAGTAGAATGTTAGCATCTGTAGATTTTTGAAATTATTTTTACTCAGTGCAATACATGTGCAAATTTTTTTTTATAAAGTGAAATAGTGTATTATAAACTTATAATAAAAGAGCAATCTCTTACTCTGTTTTTCTCTATCCCCAAATTCTCAGAGACAGCTATTTTTAATTCTTTAAGTTGTTTTTTCTGGGATTTACCTCTATGTCTCTAAAGAATGTTTCTTTTTCAATTTTAGATAGTAATTCTTTGTTTCCTACTTTGGTAAAGATTTAACAATCTTACACAACTCCTGCTATCACTTACCCCACTACCCCACCCCTCACCCCCGCCATATAATCATACTGCAATTGTGGGTTGTAGGTTCAGAGTTAAATTTACTCTGCATGATAAGTAAAAATAATTTTAAAACTTTTATTTTGAAATAATGCATTATCTTATCCATTGTTAATCTTTGAAATTTAGTCATTTCCTAAATTTAAAAATTTACTATTAAAGTCTAATAGCTCTATGCTAGCTAGTCTATATTGATTACAAAATTAATGAAAGTTAGATGGATTTGACAGTGATGGAAACATAATCCATGTTTTTTTAACTTTACCATCAATTCAGTGACATCCCTAGTCTGCCTGAATACTCAATAATTCAGTGGCATTTTTAGTTTCTTGCAGTTGTCATTGTAGAAAAAATTGGTCCTGGAGGTTAGTAGACAAATAATTTGAAATTCATTTAACAGTGTAACTGCAAGAGCTTTGGATAAGGGATTGTGTGGCCATCATTAAGTTTCTAGAATGGTGTCTGCATTTAGTGTTACAGCAGTCCCTCCATCTGTGGGGGCTATGTTCCAAGACCCCCAGTGGCTGCCTGAAACCACAGATAATACTGCACCATATATATATATATATGTATGTATATATACACACACACACACACACACACACACACACACACACACACACATACACTTACATATATATAATGTTTTTTCCTATACACATATCTATAATAAAGTTTAATTTATAAATTAGGCACAGTAAGAAATTAACAACTGATAAATAGAAAAATTATAGCAATATACTGTAATGAGAGTTATGTGACTGTTGTCTCTCTCAAAATATCTGATAACAGATCTGATAACTGAGAGGGCTACTAAGTGACTAACAGGCGGGTAGTGTATACAGCGTGGAGATGCTGGACAAAGGGCTGAGAGGGTTGGACGGCACAAGATTTCATTCATCACACTACTCAGAATGGCCTGTAATTTTAAACTTGTGAATTGTTTATTTCTGGCATTTTACATTTAATCTTTTCCGACCATGGTTTACCATGGGTAACTAAAACCATGAAAAGTGGAACTGCAGATAAGGGAGGACTACTGTATGGTATAAAGGCAAAAATAACAGATTTAGAAAACATCATTTTATGGAAACTTTCTACTGTGTTATTCATTCATATTAGTTTTAAAATAAACTATTGTATACATTTTTTTCCTTAGTAATTTTGGCATCTAAAGATAGACACTACACAATTCACAAATGAATCTCTTAAGCATTGGAATCATGGAATTTCTTCTTCTTCTGTGGTTTTATTGCATTTGTATTTTGTTTTTAAAAATCTAGTATTTTCCCATTCATAAGTGACCAAATATATAGCTCTAATTTTGGACAAATATTTTGTTCTGAATAAAAACATGTATTAACAAATTGTTCAATATATAATAATTTTAGATTTTTAGTGATTGATAGCATTTTAGTATGTACTCTAGCAAACACTTAACTCTCTAGGTGATACATGTCATGTGTATGTATATATCTGTAGTATGCTTATGTGTCTAATTTTAAAGTCAGAGGGGTCAAAGTTAGTTTCCAAAGCATTGCAAAGTTGTGAGAAAGTCCTGATGTTGTTACCTGAACCCATATTTGAACTAAAACATACACTCTTCATTCCTTATTATGACAATAAGGAGACCCTGTCTCAGGGGACACAGGATTCTCTCACAGTCACTTGCTTTCAATCCAGCTTTCACTTCATACTTTCCACCCAAGATGGTTATATATCCTGACCTTACATAGCCTCAAAAGAAATGGAAAAAAATCTCAGTGATTTTACTCTAGCTCTTCATGAGTATTGCAGTGACTTCAAATTTAGGCAACTTAAAGCTCTACCTTTTCAACCACCTTGCTGTGAAATGAATTATTTTTTGCTGATTTAAACACAGAAAATCCAAAAACAGGTACCAAATTCATAAAGGCAATATGAAGAATGGAATACCATTTTGTTAATAATTTGATATTTACTGTTTTTGAACAGGCATCCTGTTGACAGGTGAGCACATTTACACAAAATGCGTATAGATTTTAGAAAATGTCTCCAAGTACTTCACCAAACACAAAAAATGTAAATATTGTAAATTGCTCCAATTGAATTTAAATTGCTGTTAATATCCTGTTGATGACCCTAGGATACTTTAATCCTTCTAAGAGAGTGACTTGACGATGATTTACCATACCTACATATAGAATCCTCTGAAATATAGGGTATTCATATTCACTGATCAAAATATGAAAGTGTTGATGAGACTTAGGTGAGAGGAATCATTGCAGTGTTCATTCTTTTCCCCCATGCTTTCTCAGATTACCTGAATATATTTGGCCACTTCTTACCTTTGGAACTTTCACATTTCCAGTATATGAGTAAATATTTTCTTGCATAGTTCTTTTATTTTTACTTCAAGTCTTTGAAGTGCTCTAATTTCAAAGATATGGATACATAATTGCATCTTTTTTTAATTCGTTTCAGGTGTACAAAACAATGTAATAGTTAGACATTTACACCCTTCACAAAGTGATAACCCCCGTCCCCCAATCTACTACCCCTCTGACATCGTATATAGTTGTTACAATTCCATTAACTCCATTCTCTATGCTTTACTCCATATCCTGTGAATATATATATATATATATATAATATATATATATATATATAATATATATGTGTGTGTGTCTGTATATATATACATATATATAAAATTATTGTTGCCATTCATTATTATTCAGTTTCAGCCTCAGGTGTACACTGCAGTGGTCAGGTATCTGTACCGTCCATGAAGAGATGAGATTATTGATATGCATAAAATACTAGAGGTGGCTTACAAAGTTCATAAAATGCATCAAGGCAATCAAACAAGATAAACTGATATAAAAACATAAGAAGAGAAAAACAAGCAAAGTGTAATGTTGATTAGACTATAGAATGTGTATGTTAAAATCCTAAATGCTTTCATGAGATAATATATATGAAGGTGCAAAGTCCAATGCTTAGAAAATAGGCATTCAGAAAGGTTTGGCTTAATTTTCATTTTTGCTTGACACTACTTTAATTCTATCTGATTTCTTTCATTTACTCATTCTAAAAATATTTATTGAGTGCCTACTATGTGTCATGCCCTGTTAGGCCTGGGGATACTAGAGTGAACAAGACAGACATGGTTCCTACCCTTATGGAACTTATATTCTCCGGGTGGGGGGGGCAGACAATAGACACTTAGATAAAATAATTAAATAATTACAGAGGGTGATTAAGTTTTTTGAGCAAAATCAAACAAAGTAATAGAGTTACTGGGGGTAGAGTTACTTTCACTTGAGTGACAGGGAAGATGTTTCCAATGGAGCTGGCATTTAAGAAGGAGCTAGCTATGTAAATATTGGGGAGAAGAATATTTTAAGCTGAAGGACCCAAAAGTGCACAGGGAATAAACTAGGTATGTTCAAGAGTCAGAAATAAGACCTGTGTGACTGAAGCTTAGCAAATGAAGGGGAGAGTGGTAGGAGGAGAGAGAGAGATCTGGACAGAAGCCAGGTCTTTTTTGTCCACGGGCAGTGACTTAATCTTTCTGGATCTTAGTCTCCTCCTTTCCTATTGTGCCACACCCATTGAATTGTTCAAACCCACTGAACCTAGTTATTTATTGCCAACAAGTTTTTCAGTAAATCTACTAAGTCTTGCTAAGGTTTATTTCTTCTAATGGTCAAACTAAACAGAGAGATGCTTCAGCATTTCCCTTGCTGGTTTTCTTGATCCTATTCACAGAGCCGATACTCAACAAGTTAACTCTCCACTTTTTTGATACCTGGCCCACTATCCAATTTATTTATGCTAATTCTGGCTGGGATATATATAGTTAGAAAATTCTTCTATTTAAATCTTCTTTATACTATAATGTTCTTCCCTCAAATATGTTTCCAAAATTCCCCAAATAAAAGTTTTTATCTCTTCGTTTATGATTTCTTGCACACATTCTTTCACGTCATTGCATCCTACCTTTCAGCTATACCTTAATGACTAGCCTTTGGCAAGAGTTTATTCAAACTCTTAGGCACCTAAGTCTACCTTCTGTCAAATTTGACCTCTTTCTTCTCTAATAATTTAGCTTGTCATACGAATTTCTTCCTTGCATGTCTTTCCCATGCATATCCGACTATACGTACTTCAACATGCTGTAATAGACAACATATAACCCCTGTGTCAAACTAACCAGGTTTGTAGCTTGACTGTTAATTACTAGTTGTGTGACTGAATAGTTACTTAGCCTAAGCCTCAATTTTCTCATCTGAAGAAAAGGGGTAATAATAATACCACAAAAAGGAGTGTATGAATTAAAAGAGTTAATATGTATGGAAGTATCCAGCACAGCAACTAATAGGTAGTCCATATAACTAATTAATTTACTTCCCTTCCTGTCCTGTTGCTTTTACTTGATTTACTCCAGCTCTGTACAGTAAATCCTTCCTAACTGATCTCTCTGACTCCTGTTTTACCTCTTTTAGTCTATTACAATTACCACTGAAAGTTTAATCACACAACTCTGATTGAGTGGGCCTCTCCTGAAAGATCTTCAATAATTTCCCATTACCAGTTGTAACAGGTAATAGCTCCATGATAGTCTCAATGCAAGAAATGCTATATTTCTTAGTTTTGAAATCAAATTAAATAGGCTTGAACCCTTCTTACCAAGGTTTCAGGAAATCCAGTATCACACATTTTCCGTGATTTTTCTCCTTTCCTAGTCCTACAAGAGTTCTAGGTGTCCTAAGGGTCACTGTTCTGCCATTTCTCTTTGTGATCACCCACTTTGCTATTAAGCACTAGTTTTCCTCCACCTGCCTGGCACTGTGGTTCCAACTGAAACAAGATTCTTTTAGGCTTAGCCATAAACCATGTGACCATGCAGTGGCGGAGCAAGGAGAAATGGTACTACTGTCTTATGCCAAGTACAGATATTAGAGATCCTTGCCGAACTCTACCCATGTAGCCATTTCCATGTAAAATACTAACAGCTGGAAGATTCTGATTTCTATGCTCACTGCTGAGCCAATAATCATTTATCTATTTCTGTGGGGAATCCAGCAACCTTGTTAGGGTTAGGCCATATAATTCTTTTATTGTGGAAGCATACAAGATGCCATTCCTTCTGGGTCAATCGGCTTACTTACCTCTAATTTTCTAGTAATCAATATGGAATATAGTTTCTTGGTTCCTGGTGGCATTTAAGGAAATAGGGGCCGATCTGTGGGGTTTGTTGTTTATTATATTTGACATTAACTTCTTAAGTCTTTCATGAATTTACAGTCTAGTAGTAGAAACAAAAGAGTATTCAACCAATTACACTACCAGCCAGAATCTGCCTTTAAGGTGCATCCACTTTAAATATAGGTTGGATTGAACTTCTTAAATCATAAAGAGACATAACAATATTAAAGACTGTTAATAATAATAGCTGACATCTATTGAGTGCTTGTTATGTGCATTTGCTAAGTGCTTTAAAAGTGCTTAAGATAATCACATAAAGTAGATACTATTATTAAGTGATTTTTCAGATCAGAAAATAACTTGTCCAAGGTCAGGACAGAGGAAGGACTGGAATGCAGATCTGTTTAAAAGCTTTTAACCTATACTGCTTCTCAAAAGGCTGTTATGTCCTTTGAGCATTTAAAATACATTTTGTTGTTTGTAAGACATCTTGTGACTTCATACATCCATGCACACGTGTACGCACACACACAAAACTGAAATCAAATTTTATGAAACTTAATGTGATGAACTCTGATATTTCTATTGTATTTATTTTTTAAAAACATTGGTCACTAATAAATTATTTTTACAATCCATAATGGGTTTTGACACTGAAAAATATGCTAGTATGGTATGTATGAGAATACAGTTTGAACAACACGGGTTTGAACTGCGTGGGTTCAATTATACATAGATTTTTTTCAATAAATACCTGTACTGTTTTCAGTCCCCCATTGGGAGTCTACAGATGTGGAGGGCCAACCATATGCATTGGTCCACGCTATTTTATATAGGGCACTGGAGCATCCGTATATATTGGTGTCTGTGAGAGGTCCTGGGACAAATGCCCAGTGAATACTGAGGTTCAACTAAGTTTTGGGGGAATCAAAAGTTACATGTAGATTTTTGACTGCACGGGGGTTGGTGCCTGTAACACCCACATTGTTCAAGAGCCAACTGTATTATTTTTTTAAATTTTAGGGAAAGCAACTCTGAAAATTATGAATGAGGAGATTTTGAAGATAAATAAGAGTTTAAAGAAAAAATTGAGTGTGTATATATTAGTGCCTGATATGTTGACAATTTGTTCTATTCTAGTGTGAAGGCTATAGGCATTCAGTAAATTCTAAAGAGGAATGAGGTAAAAATGTCTTGTCAGTAGGAAACATTTTCTGGGTCAAATATCTTTCATTCTGCCCAATTGAGGGACTTGGCTCTGAAAGCAATGATTGACCCAATATTTTCTAAGTGTATAATAATACAATATTTATTTAGATTCTATGTTATTATCCTCCCTCCTGACTTAGTAGAGCTCTTGTATATAATATAAAGACCAATAAATTACCTGCACTATATTTGTGATTTCATTTAACACTTTCTTAATTTAAATACTGGTTGGAAATAATAATATTTTTCTTTCCTGAGTAGCAGTTTCTGTAACTGCAATTATCAAGGAGCTCATTCTCATCTTATATTCATCTCACAAATACAGTATATTAAATATTTATGATTAGACCTGACGGACTTGAGAAGGATCCAGCCACTTGAAGAGTGTGGGGGACAGGGGTCCAGACAGAAGGGTAAAAAGCCCTGAGGCTGGAGAGCTGCCATTGTGGCTGAAGTTTGGTGGATGAGATAAAGGTCACCAGAAACAAAGTTGGAGAAGTTAGGAGTCAAGTCAGACCCTCACAGGGCCTTTGTGACTCCTGTAAGGAGTTTGAAATTTTTTCTTAAGCGAGGAAGTAACATGGTCTGGTTTATATTTTAAGAGGGTAACTCTGGCTGCTATGTGGAGAAAGGACTGGAAAGGGCAAGAATCAGAGTAGGGCAACCAATTGAGAAGCTGTTGCTAATCCATTTGGGCTCGGGATAGCTGTCACTTGGACCGTGGTGGTAGCTAAGCAGATGGAAAAAAGTGGATGGGTTCAAGGTGTATTTTTGGGGTAGAATCAATCAAAGTTGCTGATATATTAGATGTGGGGATGAGAGAAAGAGTGAAATCAAGAACTCCCAGGTTTGTGGGTTGAGCAACCGGGCATTCGAATCGTGGTGCCATTCACTGGATGGGGAGAACCAAATTGGGCAGGGCCCGATTTCAGGGGGACGTGTTAGTTTCCTAGGGCTGCCATGACGCAGTACCACAAATTGTTTGGCTTAAAACAATAGAAAACTGTATTCTCTCTCAGTTGCGGAGGGTAGAAGTCAAAAATCAAGATACCAG